>NC_132914.1:107786447-108416447 GCF_047675955.1 Chlorocebus sabaeus
TGCATTTTAATATACACAGCACATCAAAACCAGGGAGAGGAAATCTGAATATAATCTGCTTTTATCTTACCAAATATGTACATAATGTAAAATATCAAACAGCGCTGCATGACTTGTTATAAAAACAGTTCTTACCCTCATTTGCCCCACCTTGGAGGCAACCACTTTCAACTCTTGTTGCTGTTTTTTTCAAAATCTACCCCCAAATCTTGAAATATCCTGCATGTAATGCTACTTCTTGATTTTTTTGGTTTTATGAATTTTTTATTGAGTTTCCATTAAGGAAGACAAAGGTTGGCTCTTTCCCCTTCATCCCCTACCTCATGACCCACACACTTCCCACATCTTCCCAGGGTCATTGGATCATTATTTTGTTTAGACCAATATTTACCATTTACTTATTATTTTTTGAGACAGGGTCTCACCCTGTTGCCCAGGCTGGAGTGCAGTGGCGTGATCAGGGTCACTGCAGCCTCAGCCTGCAGGCTCAAGCTATCCTCCTGCCTCAGCCTCCTAATAGCTGGGCGCACATGCGAGTGCCATCACACCTGGCTAATTTTTAGAATTTTAGTAAAGACGGGGTCTCCCTGTGTTTTCCAGGCTGGTCTCGAACTCCTGGGCTCAAGTGCTCTTCTTGCTTCAGCCTCCCAATATGTTGGGATTACAGATGTGAGCCACTACATCCAGCCACCATTTACATTATTAGTTCTGATCCATTTAGACCAGCATTTCTCAAAGGGAGAGGGTTCCATGGAATACATTTCCACAAGACATTAGTAGGGGTAGGTCTACGGTCCAATACGTTTGGGAAACACCAAATTAAAGTTAAAACAATGGTTCCTTCCTATATTACTCATCAGAACCTTTAATAGACACATGTGCCTCAGGAGGGACATGGGGACATGGAGGTTCAATGCTTCCCCAACTTTGGCCATGAAACCCTTCTTGTACAGAGCTTCAGTGGAACACAGTTTGGGAAACATTATTTTAGACTCATCATCTCACAGGTCAAGATTTTGCAAAGTTAGAGACGCTTTAGCTTCTCTCAGATAATCCCCCATTTGGAGAGTGAGAAGATAATGAAACTGGGAAGGAATGAAACTGCTGGTGGGGCTGGGAGCAGTGGCTCACGCCTGTAATCCCAGCACTTCGGGATGCCAATGTGGGCAGACCACCTGTGGTCAGGAGTTCGAGACCAGCTTGGCCAACATGGTGAAACCCCGTCTCTACTAAAAATACAAAAAAATTAGCTGGACATGGTGGTGGGCGCCTGTAGTCCCAGCTACTCAGGAGGCTGAGGCGGGAGAATCACTTGAACCGGGAGGTGGAGGTCGCAGTAAGCTGAGATTGCCTCACTGTACTCCAGCCTGGGTGACAGAGCAAATTCCATCTCAAACAAAACAAAACAAAAAACAAAAATCGAAAATCAAAAAACAAAAAACGGCTGGTGGACTGGGTGTAGTGGCTCACTCCTGTAGTCCCAGCACTCTGGGAGGATCGCATGAACCCAGGAGTTTGAGGCTGCAGTGAGCTATGATGGCGCCACTGCACTCCAGCTTGGGCATCAGAGTGAGACCTTGTCATAAATAAATAAATAAATAAACAAAGGGAAGGAAAGGAAGAAGAAAATAAAGAAAAACTGCTGGTGGATGAACAACAGCCTCATTCAGTTAACTTCTTTTTCCTTCACCAAGACTGACTGGAGCTCTCCCGTGTCGGCTCGTAGCCCAGAAGGTGAAGAACCTGCTGTGGGGCCAGGGCTTCCCAGATTATGTGGCCCCTTTTGGAAATTTGCAGGCCCAGGATGTGCTGGACTGGGTGCCCATCCACTTCATCACCCAGTCATTCAACAGGAAGGTAAAGCGGAGAAGGTGCAGGTTCCATGCTAGCAGTCTCTCTCTTCCAGGTGGTGTGATGAAGGCAGCCGGGGAAGCCAGCTGTTAAGGAGGCAGGATGGTTCTGAGTGGGAGCATGGGCTGAATCTTGGATACTGATTTTTGCCCCTTGTTAGCAATGTTGTCTCTGGCTGGCAGTTTTATGGCTTTGAGCCTCTGTTTTCATCTGTGAAATGGGAACGCTAGTCATAGTGGGTGAGTGGCCTCATGGGGCATTGAGAGGGTTAAGTGAGGTAACATTTATGTGGCCCTGGGCATGGTGCCTAGTGGCCCATAAATGGGAACCACTGTGATCCTCATCCTGTTGCTACCATCATTGTGATTGTTGGTGTCCCTCGAGCCCTCTCCAGGCATCTCATGACACGATAGATGAATGTTGAGTCCTGTATCAAAGACTGAGACTTCCTTCCATGCACGTGGCTATCCCACCCATTGTCCTCTGGTCTACCCAGGCAGCCTACACCTGAGAGTTTTCACTGCCACAGTTCCTCACAGAGTTGAATGGAAGTTGACAATCCTACAGATAGGTTCCTGGTCACATGTGATGCTTCTGCCCACCTTTTTCTTTTGTCTTAGCAGTCAGTGTGTGGGCCAGCCCTGGCCCGGAGGCGTGCTCTCCATCTTAGCCTGTAATTGCCCAGCTTGTTCTTGTCACGCTTTCTTCAGACCTCTCATTATCTGCTCTGAGTATTTCTAGCATGGGCATAACAGGGATGAGGACTGCTCACTTTTCTGATCCGCCCTCCCACTGAGGCCAGCAGAGACCCGGGATTACTCCATTCCACTGCGAAGTCTTGGCTCAACTCTCCCGCCAGAACCAGGCACATTGCTTCTGGCTTCTTGGCCATGGCTGAAGACATGCAGTTATTACTCCTCAGAAGGGAAGATATGGGTCGGGAGGAGAGGCAGCAGTGCGCACACAGCATTGTCAGGGTCTGTGCTGATCCTGAATGCTCAGAGGGCCTGCAGCAGTGGGTTTTGTACCAACTCGCCGGCAACCCAGGTAGAGGCAGGCACGAGCACCTGCTAAACTCAGTTTCCACCGGCTGCATGCTGCATCGTCTCCTAAGAACCGGATATTCGAGAGGATTGTTCAGCCTGCACGGTTTTTAAAGGCAGTTCCAAGCTAAGGAATTCCATCAGTGCTTTTTTCGCAGCCACCAAATTTAGCAGGCCTGTGAGGTTTTCATGTCCTGAAGAGATATTTTAAACCTTTTTTTTTTTTTTTTTTTTTTTAATGAAAACATGTCATACATACACAAAAGTAGAATAGTACCATGGAGTCCCCATGTACCCAGCCTGCAGCTTCAACAGTTACCACATTTGCCAACTGGAGAGACTGCAAAGGCAGGAAAAAGTCCTGGAAGTCCCACGGCCCCTTTTTCCCTTGGGTCAGAGGCCTTAGAGCTGGCTCCCAAAGCAGCCAACCAAATGGGCAGCTCAGCTCCTTCATGGCACCAGCAGTGTTCCTGGTGCAGATGAAGAGTTGATGTCTTTGACAACATACTGACACTGCCTGGTTACCCAAATGTCACATCTTAAGTGCCAGTTGATGAAATTAGATAAATGAGAAGGCACTTAAATTTCCCCTCAGAGCATTTTAACATGACATGCAATCAGGTTTTATTTGTCTGCTAATAATTATTTCTTCCCCTCCATCCCTCCCACCAGTTTCTTTCCTGAAGTCTGTGAGGCAGGTGTAAACAGGTAGATGAAGTTAGAGCAGTTATGGCCCTAAAGGGTCCACAGTTGAATATCGGCACTACTGCAGTTTCAGGTGATGCCGACTTTTTTAGAAATAGAAGGGGATGGAAAAATTACGCTTCAGTTGTTAAAAATATTTTTGGGGCATTGAGTTACTTTAAAATACGTACTTTCTCTAAGCTGTTTTTATCTGAACTACTAGAGTCTATTCATTTTCTTGTTCAGAACATTTTGTAATATATGAAACCTTTTCTAATTAACACTCTGAACTGCAGATTAAGTCTGACTTGCGGTTGTGTAAGATTCTAATGGATTAACAGCATTCTGTTTTGCAGGATTCCTGCCAGCTCCCAGGGGCTTTGGTTATAGAAGTGAAGTGGACCAAATACGGTTCCTTACTGAATCCACAGGCCAAAATAGTCAATGTAACTGCAAATCTAATTTCATCCTCCTTTCCTGAGGTAGGTCTAACCTAGTTTAAAGGCATATGTTAAGACAGAAGTCTAGACACAACTCAAGTGTGGTAGGTGACAGGTATTACTTTGTGTAAAAGATTATAATTTAAACCATGGGGGTTCATAAAATATTTCAGCATTCTTTTACTTAGAAGGAAACACTGATGATGGTTCTATTTATATTAGCATTCTGGTTTCGATTGGATCTTTAAAATTCTCATGAAAATTATGACTGATATTCATGTGTTAATCAGACACCCTGGTAAAATTGTTTCCCTCATCCAAGTTAATGGCTGATTAGTGCTCCAGGATCTATCAGATTCATGAACTGACAGTGGTTGAGTGAGGAAGAGAATGAAAAGTGTCTCATTGTTGTCATTCTGGGAGCACACTGGAGGGTGGGCCTTGCTCTCTCTGTTTATTACAGGCCAGCTCAGGAAATGAAAGGACGATTCTTATTTCTACTGCGGTTACTTTTGTGGATGTGTCTGCACCTGCAGAGGCAGGCTTCAGAGCTCCGCCAGCCATCAATGCCAGGCTGCCCTTTAACTTCTTCTTCCCGTTTGTTTGACGTAAGTCATCACTTGAGGAAACTACGCCCCTCCGCTGAGGTCATCCCCTGTGGAAAGTGCATGTGGGGCTAGAAGTCCCTAGGGGACACTGCATTTTATACTTTTTGAGGGTCTTGCTTTGTCACTCAGGCTGGAGTGCAGTAGTGTGATCATGGCTCACTGCGGCCTTGACCTTCTGGGCTTGAGTGATCCTCCCACCTCAGCCTCCTAATAGCTGGGACTACAGGTACACACCACAACACCTGGCTAATTTTAATATATTTTGTAGAGATGGGGTCTTGCCATGTTGACCAGGCTGGTCTCAAACTCCTGGGCTCAGGTGCTCCTCCTGCCTCAGCCTCTGAAAGTGCTCAGATTACAGGTGTGAGCCACCATGCCTGGCCTTATTATACTTCTAACCTTTGAGGTTGCCTCCAAACCAGCACACTGCCCTTCTCCACTCCCTTCCCCACTCCCTTCCCACCTTTTTTCCTTTTGGAAATGTTATTCTGTCTGACTTTTGAATGGGGAATACACTTAACACATAGGTCATAGATAGAACCCAAAAAGTCTTTGGGGAGATGGTAAAGAAAATGAACAGGCCTTGAAGCAGCAGAGGCATGGGGGATTTGGACAGTTCATTCATCCCCTGCTTTGAGTTATTTTAAAAATATTCAGTTCAGGTTTTTTCCTTTTTAGGTCCGGTTGCAGTGAGTACAAACAATAGCAAAATATTAGATAAAATCATGCGAGAAGAGTACACAGCCTTGCAAGGGATCTTCCCCTAAGTACCATGTTAATTATAGTGGAGTCTTGGGTCTCATTGCCATTTCTGCACCAGGCACTATAGCTAGCTTGCTCTCTGACTGGCAGGCTGGTATGGGTGCCACAGAGGAAAGAATACAGTAGGAGGATCCAGGGGAAAGAGAGAGTTTATTTTATACAGTAATTGTACAGTAATTGAGGAAAAATATCAGGTGGCAGAACGCAATGGAGCCACCTAGAAGCTGGCTGATGCAGCTGGGGCACACAGAGGAGGGACCTGGGTACCCCTTTTGGGGAAACTGAGACAAGGGAAGCTATTTAGAACAGCTTGAAAATAAGAGACTTTTCTAGAATGGGGTGGCAGCTAAAGTAGCTTCTTTTTCTTTCTTTCAGAATGCTCATATGAAAGGATGCATCAATTCCTTAATATACATGTGAAATTTGAAAACTGTACATTCGATGCGACTAAATTTTATATACAACTAGAAATTGTCCAGCTTTGTTGCTCATTTTCAAGCAAGGCTAAAGTGTTCAACATGAGAAAATGTGATACCTTTGAAACAGTGTGGGGTGGGAATGGATGGGCAGCTCTTGGTGGTACTGGACCTTCCACAAGGCTGTGTCCACCCAGAATCCATGCTGGCAGGAGGGAGGCAGAGGCATCAAACCAAACCTCTCACCAGGTGGCCCAGGAGGGGCAGCTGTTCCTCACATGACAGCACAGGCCCATGAGGCAGTGTCTTCTCTGCGGGGAGCTGGTCTGGGTCTAGTTCACTTCACCAAGAAGTCCATGCTGTCGCAATAGCTTGTTAAGTCTTTCAATTTCTTGTTCCTATTGCAAAAGCAGACAAACACTGGAATTTACTTTGAGCCTCGCCAGGGATGTGACAATCATTCAGTGAGCCCCAGGCACAGAGCCACAGAGATGAATGAAAGCTACACTCTGTGGCATTCAGTCTGCTGAGGAGACTGCTACAATCATAGGCTCCACTGAGCAGCAGTGACAGCAGTGAGAAGACAAAGGTGGGGGACCTGGCAGAGCCCCGGGGTGTGGGGGTGGGCACAGCTTCAGGGAGGATGTGATGCCTGGGCTGGATCTGAAAGGACAAGGCAGGCTCAGCCCAGGGAAGGGCGCTCTAGGTGCATGAGCAGCGCTGTGCTGCAGGCGGCTGCTGCAGCAGAGGCCAGCTTCTCAGATGTCTTTTTGTTGTTGTTGTTGAGACAGAGTTTTGCTCTTGTTCAGGCTGGAGTGCAATGGCGCAATCTTGGCTCACCACAACCTCTGCCTCCCAGGTTCAAGCGATTCTGCTGCCTCAGCCTCCTGAGTAGCTAGGATTACAGGCATGTGCCACCACGCCCGGCTAATTTTGTATTTTTAGTAGAGACAGGGTTTCTCCATGTTGGTCAGGCTGGTCTCAAACTCCGGACCTCAGGTGATCCACCTGCCTCAGCCTCCCAAAGTGCTGGGATTACAAGCATGAGCCACCATGCCTGGTCCCCAGATGTGTCTTCTTACCTTCTCAGAGCAGCTGAACTCAAGGTGTTGAATCTTGGCGGCCAATTGTACATTCATCTGTTTTAACCTTAAGAGTTGCCGTTCTGAACGTGTCTTAACTGAGATGATAATCCCTGAAATAAAATTGGGGGTCTCAGTGATACTGGTTTCTAACTTAACCACTGAGGAAAAAAATCTGTATTCTTACACCCATATAGTGTTGGGAGGAATGGTGACAGACACACGAGACAGTCATCACTTTAGGGCATCAGAGCTGGGAAGTCAGGGTTTCATGTCTGAGCTACTTAGTCCCCAGTTATGCAATATCTCTCTATAGCTGTTATGGCTGAGAAATCCTTAAAAATAATTTCTGACAAGATGAACGTTAGGCTTCTTAACCTAGAACCTGTTCACAATCATATGGGTGCATAGCAGCAGTGTGCACAGATACCACGAAAGCACAGGCTGGGAAATGCCCCCTTTCTCCATAACAGGCATCTTCCGTAGGAACTCAAAGGCTTTTTTTCTTTCCTTTGACAGAGTCCAGTTTTTTTTTTTTTGTTTTGTTTTTTTGAGATGGGGTCTCGCTCTGTCACCCAGGCTGGAGTGCGGTGGCACAATCTTGGCTTACTGCAGCCTCCAAATCCTGGGCTCAAGCAATCCTCCCACCTCCGCCCCCCTCAGTGGCTGGGACTACATGTGTGCACCACCACACCCAACTGATGTTTGTATTTTTTTTTTTTTTTGTAGAGACAGGGTTTCACCTTTGTTGCCCAGGCAGGTCTTGAACTCCTGGGCTCAAGTTATGCTCCTGCCTCAGCCTCCCAAATTGCTGGGATTACAGGCATGACCACTGTACCCAACTGTTTCATTTTATTTGCTTGACATAAACCTGCTCATAACCAGCTCCTAAAAGGGCTGAAGAGGAAGAAGGGAGGAGAGAGAGGTGAGGGGGCTGTGGGGAGGCCTCCATAATGGGAGCCACTGTGAGCTCAGGCGCCCAGAGTGACTGTGCCGCCAGGCCTCGGATGTATGCCTGAGCCCCCGCTCTCCATCCACAGCCTGGGAGTGCACGAGACATACCATTGATGATCCGGGCCACCCGCCACAGCCGAAGCAGAATCAGCAGGCCCAGAGCCTCAAACTGGTGCTTCTGGAACAGGAGGACAACGTCGAGGATGAATGAGACCACCACCACGACGGCATCCAGGATCTCAAACTTGTGGTGAAAGAACTCCAGGCGGAAGACAAATAATTTAAAGGTAATCTCCATCATAAAAAAGACCAAGATGGTGATGCTCATGTAGTGGAATACCTGAAGGGGACAAGGAACCACAGTCAGGGGAGATTGGGCCTCTGGGAGGTCAAGCTGCCCTCGCATGAACCTGCCTGGTCACCAGCAAGAGAATTCATCTGTTGGACAAATCCAGATGCCCGGTGCTGGAAACACAGCTGTGAACACCGCAGATGAGGCACCTGCTCTCTAAAGGGCAATTAGGCAATGTCGGAATTAAAGTGTCCTCCAGACCCTTTGGACCAGCAATTCCGTGGCTAAGAACTTATCCTACAGCTGAACTCCCGTGTGCACAGGGACTAAGGATATTTACTGCAGCACTGTTTGCAGAGCAAATATTTTCTGCATTGTTTGTAAGACAACAGAAATGTCCGTTAGACAGAAATGTCCATTAGAAGATACTCTTAAAATGAATGGTGGCACCTCCATATGGGGCCCTAAGGATACAATTGTTAAAAAGATTAAGCTGGGTGTGGTGGCTCGAGCCTATAGTCCCAGTTACTCAGGAGGCTAGGTGGGGCCTCCTGCCCAGAGCCCAGTTTGAGGCCAGCCGGGCAACATAGCAAGACCCCATCTCTAAAATAACTGAATGAATGAATGAATGAATGAATGGAGGCAGATCCATATGTTCCAATTAGGAGTGATCACCAAGGTAAGTGAAAAGGGTTCTGAGATCTTGATCTAGTCCTGGCTGGGCACAGTGGCTCATGCCTGTAATCCCAGCACTTTGGGAGGCTGAGGCAGGTAGATCACTTGAGGTCAGGAGTTTGAGACCATCTTGGCCAACATGGTAAAAACCTGTCTCTACTAAAAAAAATACAAAAAGTGAACCAGGTATGTTGGTGCACGCCTGTAGTCCCAGCTACTTGGGAGGCTGAGGCAGGAGAATTGCTTGAACCCAGAGGAGAGGTTGCAGTGAGCCGAGATTGCACCACTGCACTCCAGCCTGGGTGACAAGTCAGACTCTGTCTCAAAAAATAAAAATAGGCCGGGCGCGGTGGCTCAAGCCTGTAATCCCAGCACTTTGGGAGGCCGAGACAGGCAGATCACAAGGTCAGGAGATCGAGACCATCCTGGGTGAAACCCTGTCTCTACTAAAAAAATACAAAAAACTAGGCGGGCATGGTGGTGGGCACCTGTAGTCCCAGCTACTTGGGAGGCTGAGGCAGGAGAATGGCGTAAACCTGGGAGGCGGAGCTTGCAGTGAGCTGAGATCAGGCCACTGCACTTCAGCCTGGGCGACAGAGCGAGACTCCGTCTCAAAAAAATAAAAATAAAAATAAAAATATAAAATAACCAGTCCTCACACCAAGATAACCATTTCCAGATCTGGGGCAGGGAAGGTACAATGTGAGCAAGGTTGTCTTGTGCCAGAAAGCAAGGAAGTCTTCAAAGACATCACAGAGTCATGTCAACAGGACCCAGCAGTCAGCTTGAAGAGGTTCACAGTGACAACATTTGGGACAATCTGAACATTGAAAAGAATGACTAAGATTGATTGTAACACAGTGAATAAAAAAAAATTCACAGTGCAGCACATACACCCATGCACACGCACACACATGGGAAAACAGGGAAGTGCCTTTTTATAGAAGAGTACCGACTACTAAATGTAGAAGGAAAGACAGAATTAGAAAATCACCATTCTGCATCCCCTAGTGTAGTCACTGACTCAGGCAAGGATCACCAACAGATGCCAACTGGGGAAGAGGATATTTGCATGCTACCAAAGGAGTACCGGGCAGATCATTTACCACTGCAACAGGAAAAATGCCCCTGGCCAGTGGAGCCGTCCAGCCTTTACTGCCTAAATCAAGTGACCCAACTGAGTGGGACCCCTGGCGTGTGCCTCCTGAAAATGCCACCTCCAGAACATTGCCCGCCAATGAGGACTCCCTGCTGATCAAGCCCTGGACCTAACCGTGGTGTGCAGGAAGTAAGGCAGGAGACCTCAAACTCATCAGACAAATCCAGAACATGGGACATTCTATTGGCTGGGCTCTTCCAAGAGTCATGGTCATGAAGGAAAAAGAAAAGCAGGAGGATTTATCTAGATTAAGAAAGCCCAGGGAGGCTGCGTGTGGTGGCTCATGCCTGTAATCCCAGCATTTTGGGAGGCCAAGACAGGATTGCTTGAGCCTGGGAGTTCAAGACCAGCCTGGGCAACACAGGGAAACTCTTTCTCTATAAAAAATTTAAAAATTAGCTAGGTGTGGTGGTGCATGCCTGTGGTTCTAGTTACTCAGGAGGCTGAGGTGGGAGGAAGGCTTGAGCCCATGAGGTCAAGGCTGCAGTGAGCTGTTAGTGCTACTGCACTCCAGGCTGGGTGACAGAGCAACACTCTGTCTCAAGGAAAAAAAAAAAAAATTCTAAGGAGACACAACCAAATAGAATATTGGAATTCTCTATCCTAGTTTGAAAAAAAGTGCCATTAAAGACATTCTTGGGCTGGGCATGGTGGCTCGTGCCTGTCATCCCAGCACTTTGGGAGGCTGAGGTGGGCAGATCACTTGAGGTCAGGAGTTTGATACCAGCCTGGCCAACATGGTGAAGTCTCGTCTCTACTAAAAATACAAAAATTAGCTGGGTGTGGTGGCAGGCACCTGTAATTCCAGTTACTCTGGATCCTGAGGCAGGAGAATCGCTTGAACTCAGGAGGCAGACGTTGCAGTGTGATGAGATCGTGCCACTGCACTCCAGCCTGGGCGATAGAGACTCTGTCCCCCCAAAATAAAAAGAGACATTTGGGATGAGTGAGTGAATAAAAGTGGGACTATTGATCTTATTTTATGTCTGATGATGCTCTCATGGCTCCATGGGAGATAAACCTTATTAGGCATGTTGAAGTATTTAGGAGTGAAGGTTTGTGACATCAAATGGTCAGATGGAAATGTGTGTGCATATGTGGGGATATATAGTGACAAAGCAAACAGCAAAATGTGTCTTTGCCATTTTTCATAATAAAAAGTTGAGAGAAAAAAGACAATATGGCAGGTAAGTTAATGGATTCTATTAAAAATAGAGGAAGAGAGCCAAGTGCAGTGTCGCACACCTGTAATCCCAGCACTTTGGGAGGCAGAGGTGGGTGGATCGCTTGAGCCCAGGGGTTCAAGACCTCAGTCTCTGAGAAACATGAAAGCAATTATTTAGGAGAAATTAGATGGACAGGGAAGATTCTCCTTTCATGCCGGCATAGGAGATGTCACTGGGCTGCCTCTAGGAAAGGTACCAGGAAGAAGGTTTAACATTTCCTTCTGCCTTTTTCACTACTTGCAAAGACATATATTTGCATATCAATTCCATTTTGTTTTTCCAAAAAAGGGCATGGCGGGAGTGGGGGACGGGAAATGCTTTTTTTTTTTTTTTCTGGAGACCGAGTTTTGCTCTTGTTGCCCGGGCTGAAGTGCAGAGGCGCTATCTTGGCTCACTGCAACCTCCGCCTCTGGGGTTCAAGTGATTCTCCTGCCTTGGCCTCCTGAGTAGCTGGGATTACAGGCCTGCGCCACCACGTCCAGCTAATTTTTTGTATTTTCAGTAGAGACAGGGTTTTATTATGTTGGCCAGGCTGGTCTCGAACTCCTGACCTCAGGTGATCTACCCACGACCTCAGGTGATCCACCCACCTTGTCCTCCCAAAGTGCAGAGATTACAGGTGTGAGCCACTGCACCCAGCCAGGGATGATTTTAACTCTCCTGATCTTCTCCCTTGGCACCGAGACAGGATGTGTCCACCACCCTTTGCCTGAATATCTGGGATGGGCTCAGTAACTGAATCAGTGAATAAACAGCACATCCCCTGACGGCCCAGCATGGGGACCATGCAGACCATCAACAGAAGACAGGAGAAATGCCCCTCCTGAGCCAGAGATGGCAGAGTGGATCCACCCCACATGCTCACTAGCCTAGCATCGCCCAGGATTCCAGCCATCATGTGAAACAAGGTTTCCTGCTTGTAGTAAATGCTAATCCATAATCTGGAAAGGAAGATGAAAACACCTATTAAACTACCACAGACCTTGCTACTCCAAGTGGGGTGTCAGCTGTTCCACTCTGCACCCCTACTGTGCAGATAACACAAGCAAAACATATCAGTAAGACCCCAGAAGAGCTGTCAACCCCTACCTTGGCGGCATAGTTATTCTTGTCGGGCTCGATGATCCTCAGGTCCAGGATGAGGTCAGCAAGCACCAGGAGGGCGTCCAGAACCACCAAGCAGATGATGATGACCTGTGGGCCGAGGGAAGGCACCAGAGACCATGAGACCCACATGGAGGCCCTCCCTCTTCCCATGATTAAGAGCTGGCTTGGAAGCACGTGGGTGAAACCACTGGGCAAAGCCATTAAGGGTGGGAGGCTATTGCTATAGCTCGCCAGAGGCCCCACTGGGATGGTGGCTGTGCAGGGCCAGCTCCTCTCTGATAGAAGCCACCAGCCTCCTTCCCGCCACCCTCCTGGCCTGCTCTGCCTCTAGGTGGTGCCCACCTTCCCTGCCCTCCCAGAACATGTCTGGCTCATTTTCTGACCCTTGGTCACTGTTTCTCAAATACCACCTCTCAAACCAAACTGCCCATACCTAGATGGCAACAAATAATCAGTTTTTAAGTGTGTGGGGGTGTGTGTGTGTGTGTGTGTGTGTGTGTATATATATATATTTTTTTTTTTTTTTTTTTTTTTTGAGACAGTCTCGTTTTGTCGCCCAGGCTGGAGTACAATGGCATGATCTCGGCTCACTGCAACCCCCACCTCTTGAGTTCAAGCAATTCTCCTGCCTCAGCCTCCCGAGTATCTGGGATTACAGGCACACATCACCATGCCTGGCTAATTTTTGTATTTTTAGTAGAGATGGTGTTTCACCATGTTGGCCAGGCTGGTCTCAAGCTCCTAACCCCAAGTGATCCACCCACCTTGGCCTCCCAAAGTGCTGGGATTATAGGTATGAGCCACCGCGCCCAGGCAAGTTTGTATTTTTCTATTCCTGGGGCCTGCTGTTGTTGGGGTGCTCACAGAACAGATGCTCAATAAATAACACAGCTCTGCCTCAGCAGTCTGAGTCCTGGAAGGGACCTTGGGGACTGCCGACTGCAGGCTCCTCAGCTACAGGGACGGCTGCTGTGCTTACAAACCAGCTTCTGCCCGGAGATGTGAGGTGCCTGCCCCAGCTCACGTGTGCCCACAGTGGGTGAAGAGGGTGAAGGGGAGAGGAGTCCCGGTGTCCTGGAGAATTGAGGAGAGCTGCTATGGGAAACACAACCTTGTGGGCCTTGTGATGGGCTGACAGAGGACAGGTGGGGAACAGTGTGGAGTGGGTGGGTGGTCTCACTGATGGCAGCTGTGGGAAGCAGCTGGTAGTAATGGCAGTCATGGTGACAGCTGGTGATGATGTTGGCGAGGGCACTGATGGCAGGGTGAAGGTGACAGTGTTGGGGATACCATAATGGCAGTGGAAATGTAGCAGTGGGAGGAGCCCCACAGGACTTTGAGTGACCCTTCTGTTCCCTTGGAAATTCCGGACCATTGCCATCCCCTGCCATTCGCACTCTCAGATCAGTCGATTCTGGCCTCTGAAAATTAATCTGCCACTATCTTGGCAATTTCTGCAGTTTCAGTTTAAAATTAAACAAGTTCAGGCCTCTGCAAGAACAGACTATTAATTCTTTGATCCTTTCAACCTGTAGGTAATTATTTCAGTAATTAAAGTATTCTATGATGTGGTTTGTTGTGAAAATTGCATGGCAAATTGCCTTGTAATGAAGTTTTCACACATTCCAAATTCAGCAAGCTTAATAAAGGTGCAAGCCTCTAGTGGGGTTTTTGTTGTTGTTTTTCCTTGGTTTTATTTTGGAACTAAAGGGATCTGAGAGCTCATATGAGGTAAAACCAAGCCTCAGAGCTACAAGGAACAGACCCAATATTCAGCCATGAAAAGGATGAGGTTCTGACCCACACTACTATGAAATCGTCATACTAAGTGAAAGAAGGCAGACAGAAAAGATCACACATGATCCCATCTATACGAAATGTCCAGAAATGGCAAATCCGGAGACAGAATGCAGGTTCACAGTTGCCTGGGGCTGGGGGAGGGGGAATGGGGAGTGACTGCTAATGGGTACCAGGTTTCCATTTGAAAATGCTCTGGGGTCAGGCACGGTGGCTCATGCCTGTAATCCCAGCACTTTGGGAGGCCGAGGCGGGCAGATCACCTGAGGTCAGGAGTTCGAGACTAGCCTGGCTAACATAGTGAAACCCTGTTTCTACTAAAAGTACAGAAAATTAGCTGGGCATGGTGGCATGTGCCTATAATCCCAGCCACTTGAGAGGCTGAGGTAGGAGAACGCTTGAACCCGGGAGGCGGAGGTTGCAGTGAGCCGAGATCACATCATTGCAGTCCAGCTTGGGCAACAAGAGCAAAACTCCATCTCAAAAAGAAAAAAGAAAAAAAAGAAAATGCTCTGGAAGTAGATAGTGGTGACTTGTGCAACACTGTGAATGTATTAAATAAATGCCACAGAATCATTTACTTAAAAATGATTGTTACGTGAATCTCACCTCAATTTAAAAAACAATGCAAAAGAAAAATGAGAGAGAGACCAACCCAAGGTCACAAAACTACGATGCCTGGATAATAACCCCGGCCTCTATGAAAATTCATCCCCGGGGCCCTGAATCTGCCAGTTCACAGGGAGTGTTGCTTCTGAGGGGAACCAGGTCACAAGGAAAATTGCTGAGAATTCAGAGAAGCTGCTTCATTCCAAATCCTCACCCTGGCCAAGACTGCAGAGTCCGTGCTGTGGGGCGGCCAGTCCTGGGCTCAGCTCCCAGCTCCCCCATCTGCCTGGACCTTGGGCACATCTCTCATCGCTGGAACCTTCACTGTCCTCACGGGGAAAATGGAGTGGGCCACATTTTCTACCCCAGAGCAACAATGGGAGCATGATGTGAGTGAAGTATGAAGAGCGCTTAACACAGGGCTGGCCTGCGGTACATGGGAATAAAAAAGCTCCCTGACTCCTGGGACCACCTTCCCTTGGCTCAACTCTGTCCTGTCATTCATGGCTTCCTTGGGCCCTGAATCACCCCCCGTATTCTCTCCCTTGGTGGTGCCATCCCATGTAAGAAGGGACCGCAGTTAACAATATATCAAGCACCTTTGCCATCTCAAACCACTCAAGAAAGGGATCCCAGGAGCTTCTGGATGCCGATCCTACCTGCAGAAACCACAACCTCTGAGCCTCCTCGCCTACTCCAGTGTGGCCTCACTGTTGCCACTGAGTCCCTCTACAAATCTGATCCCCCACCCACACACTTAGAGCTTTCAAAGGTACCCCACAACCCGTGGATGACCTTCCCTGGCCTCTTCTCTTGCCAATTGCCTGCTGGCAGCACCCACACCCAATCCACTTGCACCCTTCTCAATTCCTCCAATGCTGCAAGTCCTTGGCAAAGGAAGCCCCTCTACCTGGAAGCCTCCCACGCCATCCATCCACGGGGTTCACTCCTGCTCAGCATGCAGGTGTCACCTCCTCCAACTCCAGTCCCTGATCAGTCCCCCACCCCCAGGACCTCTCAAAGCCTCCCTCCTCCCTGAGGAGGGCTTCTCTCCATCTGTAACCAATGTGTGTCTCAGTGATGGCTCCCATCATTCCTGCCTCTCTGCAGCCTGCCAAATCCTCAATGAGGGCAAAGATGTGTCTGCCACATTTGTCACTGTACACAGTGACAAATAAGTGACTGTTGGGTAGGTGAATAAACACGTCCACTCACTTTATGACAGGCATTCGTCTTTTTCCCCAGCAGGAGTGTCTCTGGGGGTCCCAGCTCAGGGGCCAGTCCCCAGCCCTAAGCCCTAAGCCCAGGGTGGAGGGGGACATCATGAGGGGGTGGCCCAGGGCTCCCCTTGCAGCTGCAAGGAAGCTGGTTCCTTCTTTCTGCTCCTGAAATTGAGGGTTTGGGATTTCAACCCCCAACAACTTAATAGCATGTTTCCTTTCCCATCACAGCCACAGAGGAGCTGGGCCACCAGGTGCTCTGGCATGTCAGCTCTCTTGCTTTGCTGCTTTCAGCCACACAAGAGTGGGGGAAAAAAAAGACCAAAATAATTTTTTAAAATCTTTTACCCTGGAATAAAGTCAGTGATAGAAGATGCAAGGGCTGCATTTCTCTGCTTCCAGAAGAGGGACAGGCTCTAAGGAGGGACAGGTCTATTTTGTTTGGGGACACCTGCAGTAGCATCCTCCAAATGCCCACCTTTGAGAACTGTGTGCTTCCCTGTGGTCCCCAGGCCTGTGCCCTCCCAGGACTTGAATGGACTTCTAGGCACCCAGACATAGGCTCTGCCATGTTGGGGTTGGGGATGGGGTCTAGAGAGGGCTGACCAGACTCCACTTGCATTTGTCCTTCAAAATCAGAAATGTCTTTCTAGACCATGTATGGTGGCTCACACCTGTAATCACAGCACTTTGGGAGGCCAAGATGGGAGGATCACTTGAGACCAGGAATTTGAGACCAGCCTGGGCAACATAGCAAGATCCTATCTCTTAAAAAAATAATAATAAAAGCCCTTCTAAATGGCAGGACATGGCCAGGCAGAGTGGCTCATGCCTGTAATCCCAGCACTTTGGGAGGCTGAGATGGGTGGATCACTTGAGGTCAGGAGTTTGAGACCAGCCTGCCCAATATGGTGAAACCCAGTCTCTACCAAAAATACAAAAATTAGCCAGGTGTGGTGGCGGGTGCCTGTAATCCCAGCTACTTGGGAGGCTGAGGCAGGAGGATAGCTTGAACCCAGGAAGCAGAGGTTGCAGTGAGCTGAGATCATGCCACTGTACTCCAGCCTGGGTGACAGAGCAAGACTCTGTCTCAAACCAATCAATCAGTCAATGGCAGGACAGTTGGCCGGGCGCAGTGGCTAAGACCTGTAATCCTGGCACTTTGGGAGGCTGAGGTGGGTGAATCACCTGAGGTCAGGGGTTCAAGACCAGCCTGACCAACATAGTGAAACCCTGTCTCTACTAAAAATGCAAAATTAGCCAGGTGTGGTGGCAGGTGCCTGTAATCCCAGCTACTTGGGAGGCTGAGGCAGGAGAACTGCTTGAACTCCATAGAAAGTTCAGTTCCCTTCGCTCGTCTGTGAGGACCACCCCAGCTCTGCTTTCTCCCTGCAACCATACCAGGAGGCTATCAGCAGTGGGCTAAGGCCAGGACAGCCAGGTATTTTGGGCATCACTCCACAAGAGAGACTGAGGTCCCCAGCAGGATGGGTCTCCATGAGGCAGGGGAGCCTCTGGCACTGAGTGTTCGCAGAGTGAACGGATGAGTGTTCTTTCTGTCTCTGTTATTTACCCTTTATTTACTTTGTGTGTGGTAAAATTTGCATAACGTAAAATATACCATTTTAAAGTTGGCATAAAATTTAGTGGCATTAAGTCCATTCACAAGGTTGTGTAACCATCACCACTATAATTCCAGAACATTTTCATCTCCTCAAATGGAAACACTCCCACCTGTGGCAGCCGCCAATCTGTTTCCTGTCTCTATGGATTTGCCTGTCCTTAGACGTTTTGTATCAATGGAATCTTACACTCTGGCCTTTTGTGTCTGGCTTCTTTCCCTCAGCACCATGTTTTCAAGGTTCATTCACATTGTGGCATGGATCAGCACTTCTTTGCTTTTGATGTTGGAATCATATTCCACTGTACGGATAGAACACATTCGATTTCACACTCATCCATTGGTGGACCCTTTCCTTTTGGATCATGACTCTTTTCTCCCTGACAACTTGAGATCTGCCTGCCGCATGCCCAGTGCAGTACAGGGTCCCCGGCACGTGGTAGGTGCTGGGCAAACACTCATAGAATGAATGAGGCAGTGGCCAAATGGGCTCAGCCCAGCTGCCTGCCTCACATTCCCTGATGGCTCTCCTGCCAGCTCTGGGCATCCCGGACTCCTGTCCCACTTACCTGAAACCTGTGGGAGCTGAACAGTTTCCTCAACGTGCCCCTGAAGTCAAGGGGGGCCCTGGGCGCGGGGCCAGGGGCAGGGGCAGCGTCAGGGCCTGCAGCTCTGCCTTCCTCGCCTGAGGCTGGTGTGGGTGGCGGCTGCTCCTCCTCCTCCTCATCCTCTTCATTCTCCCATTTCTTGTAGTTGATGTTCCAGGCATGGTAGTCATCCCCTACGACCGTGAAGTGCTTTAAGAACTTGCTCATTCTCTCAGCGGGAGCCACCTTGGCCCTGCGGGTGACTGCCTAGAGGGCGGGGACAGAGAGCAAGAGCTTCAGGCAGGTGGCTCTGGGGCCCTCTGGGCCACTCAGAGCCCACATGGCCCAGGCCGGGCCAGGCCACTGCAGGTGAAGATGGTCCTGGGTGCTCAGAAACTCCTGCGAGCAGAGACCATGAGGTCACGGTGGTTTCTCGTGCTTTTATTTTTGGAATCCAGGGTCTCGGTGTCTATGAGGCAACAGGAAACTCCTGCCCCCAGCAGGCCCGTCGCTGTGGTCTGGTTGGTGGTAACCAACAGAATCAGTACTGCAGCCTGGTCCCAAAACACCCGCTACAGGCCCACGTGTGAATACCGGAAGGGCCGCCCCAAGGTTCAGAGACATCACAACCTGGAAACTGGAGGGGCCAGTGGGCAGGGCGTGGGGAGGGGAAGCCAAAAGTAAAAGTACCCAGAGTTTCACAGAGAAGTCATGAGATCCCCACCCATCACGCCACACATCATGACAGGCACGTGGCAGATGGACATTTTCCAAGTTCAGCCAGTGTTATTCACACAGACAGTTGTTTAAAGCAAAAGCAAATATCCCTGTGCCCTTTCTCCACTTTACCCACTTGCCCTACCAGGTATCAAATTTTACGTAAAGTTAAATAATTGAAATGTATAGGTATGAGTGCAAGAGCAGGCTACATGACTACTCATTGGGACTACTCCTACCTCATTGGGAAGAGAGAGCCCAATGTCCCTGAGGGAGCCTAGAGGAGATGGGGTGGCAGTCCAGACTCACGAGAAAGAAAGGCTGGAGAGGCTGGGACACCTGGCTTTCTCAATAGGAAAAAAAATCCATTCCCCACCTTGCCCCCCACACAGAATACATCTGAGATGCACTTTCATCAATGTGTAAAGTGTATTTAAAAAGGAACAACTTAAAAAGTCTTAGGCCAGTAACTTCATGAGCTTAGGATAGGGAAGATTGCTTAAATAACACAAAACACCACAAAATAGTGTTTTTTTGAAAAAACACTATTTTGTTTTTTTTTGAAACACCGCTGGGCGCGGTGGCTCATGCCTGTAATCCCAGCACTCATCCCATGGGCTAAGGCAAGTGGATTGCCTGAGGTCAGGAGTTTGAGACCAGCCCGGCCAACATGGCGAGACCCCATCTCTACAAAAAATACAAAAATTAGCTGGGCATGGTGGCGCATGCCTGTAATCCCAGCTACTCAGAAGGCTGAGGCCCCAGAATCGCTTGAAGCTGGGAGGCAGAGGTTGCAGTGAGCTGAGATCACGCCACTGCACTCCAGCCTGGGTGACAGGTTGAGACCTGTCTCAAAACACAAACAAACAACACAAAAACAAACACAAAATCCATAGATTTGACTGCATCAGAACTATAAACTTTACTATGACACACACACACACAAACCTATGAAGTTAAAAGACATACCTCAGACTGGGACACCACAGACTGGGATAAATATTTGCAATGTATTTGATAGACAAAGACTTAGTAACTAGAATATATAAAGAAATCTTATAAGCCAAAAAGAGAAAGAAAAACTCCATGGAAAACTGGGCAGTGGACGTTAACAGGCAGGTCATGTAAGAGAAAACTCAAATAGCCAAGATGCTTATCCCCAATAATACTCAGAAAAACGCAGAGTGAAGTAACAACAGCACATCTTTTCACTCCTCAGGTTGGCAAGAGTCTTAAAATCTATATCAAATATTGGTGAGGGCGTGAAGCAATGGGGTCTCTTGACTACTGAAGTTCTATAGGCACCAGCACCATCGTTTTGAGGAGAAATTTGGCATGATCTTGTCAAGCTGAAATTGTGCATATCTTTCTGAATGATCTAGTGATTCTATCCCCACATAGGGTCCAAAGAGAAACTTGGGCACATGTGCGCAAATTGGTGACATGTTCAAAAACGTTTATTGCAAATATTCACCTAGTTGGGCAGGTGTGGTAGCTCACACCTGTAATCCCCACACTTTGGAAGGCTGAGGTGGGAGAACTGCTTGAGCCCAGGAGCTGAGACCAGCCTGGGCAATATGGCAAGACCCTGTCTTTAGAAAAATAATAAAAAAAAAAATTATCCAGGCAGGGTAGCACACCTGTAGTCCCAGTTACTTGGGAGGCTGAGGCAGGAGGATTGCTTGAGCTTGGGAGGACGAGGCTGCAGTAAGCCATGTTCTCCAGCCTGGGCAACAGAGCAAGACTCTGTCTCAAAAAAGAAAAAAGAAAAAGAAAATTCACCTAAATGTGGGAGATAGAGGAATGAATATTCTCTGTTCATGTGATGGGACACTATACAGCAGTTAAAATGAATTAACTGCATCTCAGTATGTCACTGGTAATGCCCATGTGTACCCACTCGGCAGCACTGAACACGGTAGACTAATCACTTCTTTCTTCAAACGCTTCCTTCAGTGGCTTCTAGGATGCCACAGTCTCCTGGTTTTCCTCAGTGGTTGTTTCCTGCTAGTTTCTTTTGGTCAGTGGATACTTTAGAGGAAGACCTTACATTTTCTTTTCTTTTCTTTTCTTTTTTTTTTTAAAGAAGATCTCACTCTATCACCCAGGTTAGATGCAGGGGTGCAATCATAGCTCACTGCAGTCTTGAATTCCTGGGCTCAAGCAATTCTCCTGCCTCAACCTCCCAGGTAGTTCAGACTATGGCACACTATACTGTATCTGGCTAATTAAAACAATTTATTTTAGAGATGGGGTCTTGCTATGTTGCCCAGGCTGGTCTTAAATTCCTGGGCTAAAGCAACCTTCCAGCCTCAGCTTCTCGAGTAGTTGGGATTACAGGTACATGCCACTGTGCCTGGCTTACATTTAAGTATCAAGTACAACTGTATACCCAGCACCTAGAACAATGCCTCGCACTTAGCAGACACTCAATAATATTGAAATGTTTGTTAAGCAACAATGAATCTAGCAATGTGGATAGCTCCTAAAAAATGTTGATTATAAAAGAAAGATATGGAAGAATAAGAACAATGTCATAACACTTAAGCAAAAATGTTAAATATATGGAAAATATTATATACTGTTTTAGAATGTATAAAAGCATGAGTGTAAACATACACAAGAATGAGATTTCTGCTTCTGGCCTTATTACACTATACAGTAACTAAACAGATTATCCCTCCTGCCATAACCAATTATAAAACTGGATAAAATATGTGAAATTTGCTGTGATCCCTTAGAGAAGAAAAATGAATGAGGCACACCCCACAATCACCCTGCCTTTGTGCCTGGAGGTACTTTCTGGACTGTGAAGGCAAAGACTAGAGTTCAAAGCTATTGAGGCTCCCTCCCCTCGGGAATCTGCATGGCAATGTACCAGAAATAGGAAAGCTATGCAAAGGAGGAGATCCAAAAATATGGACTTTGGCTGAGTCCTAAACATCATGTATATGGAACAAGATTTCATGAGGCAGGGAAAAATATAACTTTCAGGGAAAAAAAACCCCAAAAAACCTTGGGGTGCTGTGAGCTGAACAACTACCAGAGATTACATAGGACTGGGTTGGGAGATATGTGAGTTCCCAACAGCCAGAGTAGAGAGACCTTATTGAACACTCTAAGCATTCAGCAGAAATCCCAGAAAAATCATGGCCTTATAAGTAGACCTAATCTAGCTTTATAGGAAGGGCCACATTACACTCATCCCAACAAAGCTTAAAAATAAGCCTTGAAATGAACAAGCTGATACCCAGGTAAATTGGAACAAAACTCAATACTCTATTAGGAAGACAACAACATAAACTCAACCTCATAGATGCATACTGTCTGGCATACAATAAAAATTACTAGACAGATAAAGCTGAAAAATGTGGCCCACAACTAATAGAAAAATCAGCTAATAGAAGACTCAGAATAGTTGGGCGCGGTGACTCATGCCTGTAATCCCAGCACTTTGGGAGGCTGAGGTGGGCAGATCACCTAAGGTCGGGAGTTCGAGACCAACCTGACCAACATGGAGAAACCTCATGTCTACCAAAAATACAAAATTAGCTGGGCATGGTGGCACATGTCTCTAATCCCAGCTACTCGGGAGGCTGTGGCAAGAGAATTGCTTGAACCCAGGAAGCAGAGGTTGCAGTGAGCCGAGATTGTGCCATTGCACTCCAGCCTGGGCAACAAGAGTGAAACTCCATCTCAAAAAAAAAAAAAAAAAAAAAAAAAAAAAGACTAAAAGTGAATAGAAATGATAGAACTGGCCAACAAAGACTTGAAAACAGATATTACAAAAATATATTCAAGAATTTCAAAGAAAGCATAAACTTAATGAGGGAACAAATAAAAATCTTAATAGAGAAATGGAATCTACAAAAAAGATTCAGATGGCTGAGCACGGTGGCTCACGCCTGTAATCCCAGCAGTTTGGGAGGCTGAGGTGGGCGGATCACCTGAGGTCGGGAGTTTGAGACCAGCCTGACCAACATGGAGAAACCCCATCTCTACTAAAAATACAAAATTAACCAGGCATCGTGGCACATGCCTGTAATCCCAGCTACTCAGGAGGCTGAGGCAGGAGAATCGCTTGAACCCGAGAGAAGGAGGTTGCGGTGAGCAGAGATTGCACCATTGCACGCCAGCCTGGGCAACAAAAGTGAAACTCCATCCCACAAAAAAAGAAGGGGGAAAAAAAAACCAATCCTGATCCAGATGGATATTTTAGAACTGAAAACTATATATATGAAATGAAAAATCAATGGATGGGCTTAACAACTTATAACATATTACCAAAGAAAAGATCAACGAACTTAAAGACAGGGCAATAGAAAACATCAACTGGAAACACAGGGAGGAAAAAAAGCTGAAAGGAAAAATAAACAGAGCCCCAGGGACCATATCTACTAGTTTAACATATGTGTACCTGTAGTTCATGGCCCTCCAGGAATCGGCATCTCTCCTTCCCCACAGCTTCCTTGCCACACTCCAGCCACTCTTCTATCCCTCTGATGCTCCACACTGAGCCATCATGCAGGCTGTTCCCTCAACCTGGAATGCTCTTCTCCCCACTCGGAGCTTCGCTTACTCTTACTTCTGCTTGAAACTTCAGCTAAAATGTCAGTTCCTCAAAAAGGCCCTCCCTGACCCCTAAAATCTAAATCAGTTCCCCTTCCATTTACAACTTCTCTTCCCACTTTTCCTTTGAGAGCCCTTATGCTAGTTTCTAACTAGAAACTGTTTTGTGCAGTCATATATTTATTCCTTCTCCCTCCTCACTAGCATTTACCCTCCATGAAGTCAGGGTCTGTGTCCCCCAATTCTTGTGTGACATATGACCTTGAGCAGAAGCCCATCATGCACCTGTTGGCTGAGGGCACTGGTACCTCATCTCCCACGCTGGGCTCATCTCGGCCAGACCAAATGTCTCTGAACTCCCAGGGCTGGCCAGGGCCAGGGCCAGGGTATACTTAAGCTCTCCAGGCAGCCACTGGCCATAACTCCTTCTTTTTTTTTTTTTTTTTTTTTGAGATGAAGTCTTGTTCTCATCCCCCAGGCTGGAGTGCAGTAGCACGATCTCAGCTCACTGCAACCTCCGCCTCCCAGGTTCAAGCGATTCTCCTGCCTCAGCCTCCCAAGTAGCTGGGATTACAGGTGCCTGCCACCATGCCTGGCTAATTTTTGTAATTTTAGTAGAGATGGGGTTTCACCATGTTGGCCAAGCTGGTCTCAAACTCCTGGCCTCAGGTGATCCACCCACCTCGGCCTCCCAAAGTGCTGGGATTACAGGTGTGAGCCACCGTGCCTGGCCATAATTCCCTTTTTTGAGACAAGGTCTCACTCTGTCACCCAGGCTGGAGTGTAGTGTGCAATCACGGTTCACCACAGCCTTGACCTCCCGGGATCAAGCGATCCTCCCACAAAAGCCTCTGAGTAGCTGGAACTACAGGCACATACCATCACACTTGGCTAATTTTTTGTTTTTTTTTTTGTAGAGGCAGGGTTTTGCTATGTTGCCCAGGCTGGTCTCAAACTCCTGGGCTCAAGTGATCCACCCGCCTCGGCCTCCCAAAGCGCTGGGATTACAGGCATGGGCCACCGCGCCTGACTCCACACTTTCCTTTGGAAACACCTTACCTGGCAGACAAGAGCAGCCTGTCCTATTTCTCAGTAGGGTGGGAACCTCAAGGTACTTTGCAAAAACTGCATTTATATTTTATAGAAGAGGAAATTTTTCTTTCTGAAACATTGCAACCAGTGAAGAAGCAACTTTTAGTAATTTGGGATGAAAATATCTAGGGCACTCAGCAAAGCAGAAAACATTTCTGGTTTTCAGTCAAGAGTCTGTCATGCCAGAAGCAGAAAAGTTCCAGAAAAGGGCAAAGATAGGGCTAATCAAGAGAATGTGGTGGGCCTCAGCAGCTTCACCATGCACCCTGGACTCCTGGCATTCATGGACAGACTGATCCAGTGTGGCGCACAGAGCACCTACCTTGGTGCCTGGCTCGGAGCAGCCCCCAGTTCTGGTAGTGCCAGCTATGATTTTCCCTTAACAACAAAAATTTGCCTGGGCGCGGTGGCTCACACCTGCAATTCCAGCACTTTGGGAGGCCGAGATGGGCGGATCACTTGAGGTCAAGAGTTTGAGACCAGCCTGACCAATGTGGCAAAACCCCATCTCTATTAAAAACACAAAAAACAGCCAGGCATGGTGGTGGGCGCCTGTAATCCCAGCTACTTGGGAGGCTGAGGCACGAGAATTACTTGAATCCAGGAGGCAGAGGTTGCAGTGAGCCAAGATCACGCCACTGCACCCCAGCCTGGACGACAGAGTGAGACTGTCTCAAAAAAAGAGAACAAAAAATCCCCAAACTCCTCTCCTCCAGCTTCATCACAGCCTTGGATATTTCACTTCTCTGCCCACTGCCTGCCTCTGCATCCCTCAGGCTGTTAAGTTACATGAGCGGATACAGCCGCTTTGTGGCTTAAGTGACACTGAGCTGTGTTTCTGTCACTTATAACCCCAAAAGTCTACAGGTGGAGTTGCTGATGCGGGACACCCTCACAGCTCCATCTCCTGTGCGAGACTCCTTGCTGTCCCCACTGTACTCTGATGCTCCTCTGAGGTCACCTTTCCATATCAAAGCCTGTGACCGTGACGCCAGCCTGCCTGACTGTTCCATACTCTTTGACGCTGTTGAATCTGCTCTGCTTGGCAATCTCGCCCCCTGCTTCTCCTCCTATCTCTGGCTGCCCTCCTCAGCCTCCTGTACCATGTCCCTGCCCCACACCAGGAGTCCTGGTGACCTCAGTCCTGACCCTGTCCTCGGGCCGGTGACTCTCTCTCTTTGGGGGTCTTAGCACACCTGTGTTTTCGATGTGGTTCACATTCAAATCAAAGACTCCAATCTGATGTTCAAGATCCTGCTGGGTCATTGGTTTGCTGTGACCCACTTGAACTGATTTCTTACCTTTCTCTCCCAGTCCACTCCTCCTTCCACATCCCCTAGGGCATGCTGTCACTTCCACCTGGCTGCCCAGGCCAAGAACAGAAAATCATCCTCGGCTCCTCCCTCTCCCTCACACCCTATCGGTTTCACTTCCTGAACCCGGCTGGCACTCCATCGTCCCCTCTCCCTGCCCAGAGCCTGCCCTGACCCTCCCTCCACCTCCCTGTGGCCAGGGTCCTCCTTCTCCAATGCCAACCTGACTGTGTCCCTGCTGTGCAGCGATCCCCACGCCCACAACTGCCTTTGGGATCAAGTCCCAGCTCTCTTGGCTTCCCCAGACCCTGGTCTCCCTGCCAGCCTTATTCCTTCCTAGCACCCTGCCTCTGCCACCCTCCAGCCACATGGAACTTGTAGTTCTAGAGCGGACCATGCTCTCTTGCTTCCAGGACTCCGCATGGCCTGTCCCCATCCCATCTATCTTCCAGGTCTTATACCTAGATTTTACCTTCCCTGGGAGGCCTTCCTTAATTTTCCCTCATCCCGGTTGGGGTGTACGTCACACCATCTTAACTACTGGGACACTGTTCCCACCACACTGGGCTGCGAACGCTGGGAGGGCAGAGACTCTTCCTCAGTCACAGGGAGAGGTTCAAGAAATGGTTAAGAGGCTGGGCATGGTGGCGCATGCCTATAATCCTAGCACTCTGGGAGGCCGAGGCGGGTGGATCACTTGAGCCCAGGAGTTTGAGACCAGCCTGACCAACAGGGTGAAACCCCATCTCTACTAAAAATACAAAATTAGCCGGGCGTGATGGCGCATGCCTTTAGTCCCAGCTACTTGGGAGGCTGAGGCTGCAGTGAGCCAAGATTGCGCCACTGCACTCCAGTCTGGGTGACAGAGCGAGACTCCATCTCAAAAAAAAAAAAAAAAAAAAAAAGAAATGGGTAATAAATGAATGAATTAACAAAATCTTAGGCACTGCTCCTTCAGGGTAAACATATTGCTGACCTGTCTTACAGGTATTAGACCAGAAAAACTGCCACCAGGGAGAGAAGGGGAAAGTGAAGAAGACAGACCTAGAAGTGAAGGAGAGAAAAGCATTTTGTGGATGCCTATTTTTACAGGCTCAGAAGCTGCCATCTGTGGGAGGGGGAAAGTCCCTAGTTCATTGTTATCCAACAATCGGAGAAAAAGGTACTTTTTAAGAAAGTCAGCCAACTCCCAATTCCCATGGCCTGATGTCCCTTCAGTTTCTATTTCCCTGTTCCCTCCCAGAGCTATTTTTGGGGACTTGATTTGCATATTAACTACCACCCTCACCCCAAAACTCCAACACACAATGGCAGCAACGTGTATTACTATGGTTGCTTATTTTATCACATCTCATATCATCTCCGCATGCTGCTAACTTCCTTCCACGCACTATTTCATTTCAACTCCGAACAACCCTGAGGTTGAGGCCATCCTCTAGGGTCCTGGTGATGGGGGGCCTTGTCCAAGCTCACACACCGTGGGGAACTGGAAAAGCAGGATCTGCCCCTGGGCTCCATGACTTGGAGACTATGTTCTAGAAAACACAGCTGACAGAAAGCCAGGCAGCCAGCGACTGGAGAGCCACCTGCTCAGAGGGTAGAGTAGGTGGAATCGTGCACACCCCCCCCAACAATTCCTGTCCCCCTGGAACCTTAGAATGTGACCTTATTTGGAATGTAGGTCTTTGCAGATGTAACTAAAGATGTTAAGATGAAATCATACTGGATTTAGGGTAGGCCCTAAATCCGGTGACTGGTGTCCTTATAAAAAGAGAAAAGGGGCTGGGCACGTTAGCTCACGCCTGTAATCCCAGCACTTTGGGAGGCCGAGGTGGGTGGACCACTTGAGGTCACGAGTTCAAGACCAGCATGGCTAACATGGCAAAACCCTGTCTCTACTAAAAGTACAAAAATTGGCCAGGCACGGTAGCTCACACCTGTAATCCCAGCACTTTGGGAGGCCAGGGTGGGCAGATCGCCTGAGGTCAGGAGTTCGAGACCAGCCTGGCCAACACAGTGAAAACCTGTTTCTACTAAAAATACAAAAATTAGCTGGGCGTGGTGGTGGGCACCTGTAATCCTAGCTACTCAGGAGGCTGAAGCAGGAGAATCGCTTGAACTCAAGAGGCTGCAGTGAGCTGAGATCATGCCACTGCACTCCAGCCGGGGTGTTAGAGCAAGACTCTGTGTCAAAAATAATCATAATAATAAAATAATAAATAATAATTTAAAATAAATAAAATAATTAGCCAGGAGTGGTGGCAGGCGCCTGTAATCCTAGCTACTGAGGAGGTTGCAGCGAGCCGAGATCATGCTATTGCGCTCCAGCCTGGGAGACTGAATGAGACTTGGTCTCCAAAAAAAAAAAAAAAAGAGAGAAAAGGACACGTAGAGGGTAAGGTCACGTGAAGGTCACAGAGGTCAGAATGATATGCCTACAAGCCAAAGACTGCCAGCAACACCAGAGGCTAGGACGGAGGCCTGGGACAGATCTTCCCATCCCAAAGCCTCCAGGAGCCACTCCTGCCAACACCTTGAGTTTGGGCTTCTGGTTTTTGGAACTGGTGAGAATGAGTTCCTGTTGTTGAAGCCCCCAGTTTGTAGCAGTTTGTTACAGTAGTCACAGGAAACCAGGACAGAGGACGTGTGCCCGAGTTAGCCGGGGTAGTCTGTAGGCCAAGTACTGTCTTTCCCTTTATGTTTCTGGGCCACACGTTTGTCCTGGATTCCAAGAAGAAAGCCGACCTCTTCAGGGCCCAAAACCACTTGGAGAAAGCCTGATTCTGCAGCCAACAACAGCGACAGCTGCTCCTTTTACTCAGAGCTCACTGATCACACCACCTGCTGTTGCTTGATACTTTTAACGTGCCTAAGTAGTAGGCAGGGCGGGTAGGTGCAGTCTCTCCATTTTGCAGAAGGGGAAACTGAGGCCTGGGGAGGTGAGACCGCTTGCCTGAAGTCACACCGTGCCACACATTGTGGCAGGGTGACAGAAGCAGAGGGAAGTGGGCACTCCTGTATGCCAGCTGTTGGGCATGTAAATGGGTGTACCCTTCCTAGGAGGGTAACAGGGCAGTTCCTTTCATCTTTTGAAAAAAATATTTGAGTCTCTCTGATGTGCCAGCCTTGGGGACAAAGGAGAGGACTGGCCCTAAACCAGTTTATATCAAAATTTTATTTCCTTTTTATTGAGATGGGATCTCATTTTGTTATTCAGGCTGGAGTGCAGCCTCAAACTCCTGGGCTCAAGCAATCCTCCCGCCTCAGCCTCCCAAGTAGCTAGGACTACAGGTGCATGCCACCATGGCTACCTTATTTTCTATCAACATTTAAAATGCCCTTATCGCCTGACTTGACAAGAGACTCCCACGTGCACACGGGTGCTCGCTCCAGTCCTGCTTCAATAGCCCAAAACTACAAACCACCTCAAAGTCTGTTGCCCAGGACGCCATGGAAGACCCACACCACAGAGCACCACGCCACCATGTGGCCGGCCTGCAGACCTCATGCACCGACAGGGAAAGGGGTCCTCAATCTACATTTATGGGAAAACTGACAAAATCAGCCCCAACTGCCAGGAGGAGAGAGGGACTGGGTTGGAGGGTGAAACTTTGCATTTTTTTCTAATAGGTTTGGCTGATACCAAACCTATTAGATATGATTTGGTTTGGCTGTGTCCCCACCCAAATCTCAACTTGAATTATATCTCCCAGAATTCCCATGAGTTGTGGGAGGGACCCAGGGGGAGGTAATTGAATCACAGGGGTCAATCTTTCCCATGTGATTCTTGTGATAGTGAACCAGTTTCACAAGATCTGATGGGTTTATCAGGGGTTTCTGCTTTTGCTTCTAATTTTCTCTTGCTGCCACCACGTAAGAAGTGCCTTTCACCTCTGCCATGATTCTGAGGCCTCCCCAGCCATGTGGAACTGTAAGTCCAATCAAACCTCTTTCTTCCTAGTCTCAGGTATGTCTTTATCAGCAGTGTGAAAACTAATACAGTAAATTGGTACCAGTAGAGTGGGACATTGCTGAAAAGATATCCGAAAATGTGGAACCAACTTTGGAACTGGGTATCAGGCAGAGGTTGGAATAGTTTGGAGGGCTCAGAAGATGACAGGAAAATGTGGGAAAGTGTGGAACTTCCTGGAGACTCGTAAATGACTTTGCCCAAAACGCTGATAGTGATCTGGACAATAAGGTCCAGGCTGAGGTAGTCTCAGATGGAGATGATAAACTTTTTGGCAACTGGAGTAAAGGTGACTTTTGGTATGTTTTAGCAAAGAGCTGGCAGCATTTTGCCCCTGCCATAGAGATTTGTGGAGCTTTGAACTTGAGAAAGATGATTTCGGGTATCTGGCAGAAGAAATTTCTAAGCAGCAAAGCATTCAATGCCTGCTATTAAAGGCATTCAGTTGCATAAGGGAAGCAAAGCATAAAAGTTTGGAAAATTTGCAACCTGATGATGTGATAGAAAAGAAAAACCCATTTTCTGAGGAGAAATTCAAGCCAGCTACAGAAATTTGCATAAGTAGCAGGGAGACTAATGTTAACCACCAGGACCTTGGGAAAAAGTCTCCAGGCCATGTCAGAGACCTTCACAGTGGCCCTTCCCATCACAGGCCCAGAGGCCCAGGAGAAAAAATGGTTTCATGGGCCTAGGGACTTGGTGCCCTGTGTCCAGCTGCTCCAGCTATAGCTGAAAGGGGTCAACGTACAGCTCAGGCTGTGGCTTCAGAGGGTGGAAGCCCCAGGCTTTGGCAGCTTCCACGTGCTGGTGAGCCTGCAGATGCACAGAAGTCAAGAATTGAGGTTGGAAACCTCTGCCTAGATTTCAGAAGATGTTTGGAAACGCTGGATGCCCAGCCAAAAATTTGCTGCAGGGGCAGGGCCCTCATGGAGAGCCTCTGCTAGGGCAGTGCGGAAGGGACATGTGGGGTGGGAGCACCTTCTGGGGCATCACCTAGTAGAGTTGTGAGAGAAGAGGGCCACAGTCCTCCAGACCCCAGAATTGTAGATCCACCAATAGCTTGCACCATGTACCTGGAAAAGTCGCAGACACTCAACCTCAGCCCATGAAAGCAGCCAGAAGGTGGGTTATAACCTGCAAAACCACAGGGGCAGGGCTGCCCAAGACTATGGGAACCTACTTCTTGCATCAGCCTGACCTGGATGTGAGACATGGAGTCAAAGGAGATCATTTTGAAGCCTTAGAATTTGACTGCCCTGCTGGATTTCAAACTTGCATGGACCTTGTACCTCCTTTGTTTTGGCCAATTTCTCCCATTAGGAACAGCTGTATTTACTCAATACCTGTACCCCCATTGCATCTAGGAAGTAACTAGCTTGCTTTTGATTTTTACAGGCTCATAGGCAAAAGGACTTGCCTTGTCTCAGATGAGATTTTGGACTGTGGACTTTTGGGTTAATGCTGAAATGAGTTAAGACTTTGGGGGACTGTTAGGAAGGCATGATTGGTTTCAAAATGTGAGGACATGAGATTTGGAGGGGTCAGGGGCAGAATGAGGTAGTTTGGCTATGTCCCCACCCAAATCTCAACTTGAATTGTATCTTCCAGAATTCCCATGTGTTGTGGGAGGGACCCAGGGGGAGGTAATAGAATCATGGGGGCCAATCTTTCCCACGCTATTCTTTTGATAGAGAATAAGTCTCACAAGATCTGATGGGTTTATCAGGGTTTCTGCTTTTGCTTCTCTCTCATCGTTGCTGCCACCATGTAAGTGCCTTTTGTCTCCCGCCATGATTCTGAGACCTTGCCAGCCATGTGGAACTATAAGTTCAATTAAACCTCTTTTTCTTTCCAGTCTCAGGTATGTTTTTATCAGCAGCATGAAAACAAATACAACGTTTATCCCTAAGAAACTGCCATTTTTGGAGTGAGATCCAGCCTGCAGGGAGTTAAGTGGTGAATGAAGTATTTAGTGGGGGTGGGAAGAGAAGGAACCAATATACTCATAACTGGAATCCCTGAATAAGGAAATTAGATTAATAGGCTAGAACAAAGATATAATTCAAGAAAACTTTTCTGATATAAAAGAGGACTTAAAAATGCCATCGTTGGCCGGGCGCGGTGGCTCAAGCCTGTAATCCCAGCACTTTGGGAGGCCGAGATGGGCGGATCACAAGGTCAGGAGATCGAGACCATCCTGGCTAACACGGTGAAACCCCGTCTCTACTAAAAATACAAAAAATTAGCCGGGCGAGGTGGCGGGCGCCTGTAGTCCCAGCTACTCGGGAGGCTGAGGCAAGAGAATGGCGTAAACCTGGGAGGCGGAGCTTGCAGTGAGCTGACATTCGGCCACTGCACTCCAGCCTGGGCGACAGAGCCAGACTCCGTCTCAAAAAAAAAAAAAAAAAAATGCCATCGTTGTAGATAAAAACTAGAAGAAATGCACAATTTCATATGATTCAACTAATATATACCTGTTTGCTGTTTTATTATGCTATACATATGTTCATGTAGAGTTGTTAAAAAACAAATACAAGGCTGGGTGCAGTAGCTCATACCTGTAATCCCAGCGCTTTGGGAGGCTAAGGTTGGTGGATCACCTGAGGTCAGGAGTTCAGGACCAGCCTGGCCAACATGGGGAAACCCCATCTCTACTAAAAATACAAAAATTAGCCAGGCGTGGTGGCACGTGCCTGTAGTCCCAGCTACTTGGGAGTCTGAGGCAGAGGAATCACTCAAACCTGGGAGGCAGAGGTTGCAGTGAGCCAAGATTGCGCCACTGCACTCCAGCCTGGGTGACAGGGCAAGACTCCACCTCAAAATAAACAAAAAAACAAAAAAACATAAAATCATAAGTGATGAAGCCCGCACAGGAACTCAAGTTCACCAGCTTTGTTCTTTCCTCTGCCAACACGGAGAAAAAAATGGCAGAAAAGTAGATTTTTTTTTTTAAGTAACAAAAATGATATTTTAAGAGATGGGACTGGGAGTGGTGACTCATGCCTGTAATCCCAGCACTTTGGGAGGCTGAGGCAGGTGGCTGGCTTGAGCCCAGGAGTTCAAGACCAGCCTGGCCAACATGGTGAAACTCTATCTCTACTAAAAATACAAAAATTAGGTGGGGGTGGGGGTGGTGCATGCCTATAATCCCAGCTACTTGGGAGGCTGAGGCATGAGAATCGCTTGAACCTGGGGGATGGAGGTTGCAGTGAGCCAAGATCAAGCCATTGCACTCCAGCCAGGACAATAGAGCAAGATTCTATCTCAATAATAATAACAATAAAATAAATAAGAGATGGGATCAAGGTTCTGAGATACAGTCTTACCTCCCTTAGCAGAGGAGCAAACTGAGGCCTGCAACACGGTAACCACCACCTGTCAGTGGACAGTCCATAGACTTGCAGCCAGGTGTGCTGCTTCCTGGTCCAGGGTCTTAACGCCACCCAGGCAGGGCCAGGGCAGTTGTCCCCTGTCCTAGCTTCACTCACCCTCCTCTATAGCCCTATCCAGCACTAAGCCTGGTGCATTTCGGCAACTAAGTGACCCCTGATCTGCCACCTACTTCCCCCACCCTCTGCCACTGCCCTGGCCAACTCCCCACCTCACTTGGAGGCTGTCGCAGCTCCTCTCTGCTCTCTCCTTCCCTGCTGCATTCTCTAGCAGCTGCAGGAGAGCATCCCTCCAAGCATGACTACATCACTCCCCGTGCAGAAAAGGGCCAGCCCAGCAGGCCTGAGGCTGCCTTCCTCAGACAGGCCTGCCTAGCCTCCACTGGCATCTGGGAACGTGGACTTCTGGAAAATTCCCACCATTCCCTGATAAGAGCAGCTCACTGTGCCTAGACTGCTTGTGGAAACAGCATGGTTTATGCTGAACTCCTACTTTCCTTTGGAGAGTCTGGAACTTTTCTAAGTGCCAGGCAGAGGGTGCCTCTGTGCCCAGCTCTAGTGAAAACTCTGGGCATTGGGTCTCTAATGAACTGCTCTGCTAGCAAACACTTCACACATCTTGTCACAAGATGTCACAAGCACAATTCTCTGCTGGAGGAATTGTGACTCCTAGGACCTCTGCCTCCAACCCAGGAGAGGGCTCTGGAAGCTTGCGCCAGGTTTCTTCTGAACTTCACCCCACGTGCCTTTTCCCTTTACTGATTTTAATTTCAATCCTTTCATGGTAATTAATCTGCACCAGGAACGCATCTGCATGCGAGTCCCACAGGTCCTCCTAGTGAGTCACTGATGCTGGGCACAGGGTCTCGGGGACCCTGCCACACTCCCTTATTTAAAACTTTTGGCTGAGTGCAGTCACTCACTCAAAGTGCAGTAATCCTTGCACTTTGGGAGGCAGAGGAGGGAGGATCCGTGAGTTCAGGAGTTCAAGACCAGCCTGGGCAACAGAGTGAGACCCCCATCTCTACAAAAAAATCTAAAAGTTAACTAGGTGTGGTGGTGCTCGCCTGCAGTCCCAGTTACTTGGGAGACTAAGAGAGGGGGATCACTTGAGCCCAGAATGTCGAGGCTGCAGTGAGCTATGATCGCGTCACTGCACTCCAGCCTGGGTGATAGAGCGAGACCTTGTCTCTTTAAAAAAAAAAAAAAAAAAAAAAAAAAAAAAGAGAGACACCAATGCCTTCCAGAAGTTCACTCCTGTTTGCACGCTGTAGCCTCTATCTGCCCAGCTGACCTTCCCTCTCACCTCTCTCCCCACTCTGGCCATACTGTCTCCTTTGAGCCTTTCATACTTGGCTGGTTTCTCCAACCACAGGGCCTTTGCACACGTGACTTCTTTTGCGTAGAATGTGCAACCCCCTCTCACCCTGTCCTCTATCTTCTTCGTCCCAGCTCTCAGGAGCCGGCCAGGCCTTTCCCATCACACTCTCATGTGGCCCAACTGTTCACAGCATGACCTCTGTGCCTGGCAGACCGCAGGCTCCTGCTGAACATACCTCCTGGATGGTGGAAGCTGGAATGAAACCCCTGAACAAATCTCTTCTCTGTGGGGAGGCAAGAGGACTCCAAGCAGCAAGCTCAGCTGCCCCAGCACTTCTCCCCTCCTGCCCCAGGGGATCTGTGTTCTGAGGAAGGCCTATTTTTAAAATCAGGGAAGTCTCTAAATAAGTGTAGAAACTTTTCCTTCTCTAGGGTGGGGAGGAAGTCTGAGGTTCATGAAAACAGCCACCGTGACAGCTGATCAGCTCTGGCAGGACGGGCTGCTTACAGGCTGAGGGGTTTAGCTGGTGGCCCAGGTCCCCCTAAAGCCATGGTCCCCAGCTCTCTCCTTTTTCTATAGGGTTAGGAACCCTCCTGCCTTGATAGGTGAGCTGCTCAGCCTGGTGAGATGATGGCAGGGCTGCATGCAGACTAATGGGACATATTTACAGGAGTGGGAACTGTAATCATTGCAACTATCCCTAGAATACCTGCTATTTAATATTTTCTGAGCTCTGTGCAAAGACCTTCATTAACATACCGTAACAAGCCCATGGGGCAGGGACTGCAATGTCTCTGTTTATGGATGAGGAGACTGAGAACAGAGAGGCCAGTGACTTGCCCCAGGTCACACAGCCAGTGAGAAGCAAGGCTAGGATTCCAACCCAGGCTGCCCAGCCCAGCGCCCCTCCTCCTGCAGGACCCCTCATGAACACCGCCCAGCCCTGCACCTTCCTCACAGCCGGCAAAGCCTCGTGCTAGGCAGGGAGTTGGGAGCAGTGTTTCTCAATAAGAAATCATGTTTCATACCCTGCCTCTCAGTACACACTGACTTGTGTACACACATTCTATAACTAGCCCTAAAGTTACTATGTGAGGAGATCTTATTTTCCATTTTGTTCTATTTACTTTTCTTTTCTTTTCTTTTTCTTTTTTTTTTTTTTTTTTTGAGACAGGGTCTCACTCTGCCACCCAGGCTTGAGGGCAGTGGCATGATTAGGACTCACTGCAGCCTCAACCACCTGGGCTGAAGAGATCCTCCCACCTCAGCCCCAGAAGTAGTTGAAACTACAGACGTGCACCACCATGCCTAGCTAATTTTTTGTATTTTTAGTAGAGATGGGGTTTCTCCATGTTACCCAGGCTGGTCTCAAACTCCTGACCTCAAGTGATCCACCTGCCTCGGCCTCCCAAAGTGCTGGGATTACAGGTGTGAGCCAATGCACCCAGCCCTATTTCATTTCTTAAAAGGTTGATTGTAGCCCACTCAATGGATTTCAGGACCCGCCAATGGGTTGAGTTTAAAGACAGTTTTAGGGGGACACACTCTGCCTATTTCCCTGGGAATGACTGAGAAGGGAGTCTGCTCCAAGCCTGTGACATCAGTCATGTCAACCAGGAGCAGGGACTATGCAATTTGTTTTACAAAAGTGTAGAAAGAAAAAGGAAAAAGTTACCCAGGTAGAAATGTAGAGCTGCCACCGTGTGACTAGGTTGCCTGAGCCAATGTCTAGTGATGCTTTGGCCATGGAAACCACAGGACACACAGCTCAGCTATTTCTCTTTCCTCCTTCTGCACAGGGAGGGGCTACCCAGGCGAGGCTGCATGTTGGAATCACCTGGCAGCTTTAAGGCACCCCAAAACCTGAGTCCTGGGCTCAGAGCTTCCAATTCAACCCATCTGGTTGTGGTCTGGGTGCTGGGGTGGTCGATGTGCGGCCGAGGTAAGGAATCCCAGCTGAACCGGGCGTTTCTGCATGCCTCACACGAAATGAGCCCAGTCGTTGCAGGGATTTCTACACACACCTGGCTCTTAAGTTCTCCAGAGGTGGCTGCTGAGTGCAGTCACCTGTGCTGAGGAACAAGGTCAGCTGATGGCTGAAAAGCGGTTCATCCTCATGACAGAGCCAGCAGCTCCTATGTCTTAAATGCAGGCTGGAGCCAGGCACCCAGCTAAGCGCTTTCCACATGCAATCTTGTTTAACCCTCACCTCAACTCTGTGAGGTAGTGTGATCATTCCCATTTTACAAAAGAGGAAAACTGAGGCTCTGGGAGGTGGAAGCGGGCAGAGAGGGGCTCTGAGGAGGGCCGGTGAGCCTATCTCAGCAGAACTGCAAGCCAGGTCTGCACCATGGCTACAAAACCCCACCAGTCTCTCTCCCAACACAGCTGTTCTGCTCTCAGAAACTAGGAGAGCTAACACTCAAAAAATTCTAAAAGCAATCTCATTAAGACAACTTTTTTCCAAAACACAATTAATTCCATAAGGGCAGATCATGAAAAAGAACATGTTCTTCAAACCAGTAAGAGGCTTATTTGCCACAAGTGGTCCTGGCCCTTTCCCCAGCCCCCAACGATGCCCTGCTGACAACGCCCTCCCAGGCTAGCCTCTGTGTGACGACACACAGGCTCCAGGCCCTGGGAGTTCCCTAAGGTGTGTCCCTGGTCCTGTATTTCAATCTCTACTTCCCTTGCTGTCCCTATACCCTGGTATGGGCTTCTGACAAGGCCCTCACCCCACCAACTCGTTCCTGCAACCCCCAGCCTCATTTGGAACCCCCAGACTCAAATGCATACTCCCAGTTTGACCTGCTACCTTTTACCCCATGAACAGATCTTTAGCCTTGATCTATTTCTTTTAGTATTACTATTGTGAAAAGAGGAAAAGAAAGGGAAATAAATTCATAACAATCCCAGCACACCAAACTTATGTGTCATCTACCTGTCTACCTCTTTCTCTCCCACATGTCTATATCTTTTACAATTATAATCAAAGACAGTGGCCCAGGTGCGGTGGCTCATGCCTGTAATTCTAGCACTTCGGGAGGCTGAGGCAGGTGGATTACTTCAGGCCAGGAGTTCGGGACTAGCCTGGCCAACATGGAGAAACCCTGTCTCTACCAAAAACACAAAAAAATTAGCTGGGGATGGTGGTGCACGCCTGTAATTCCAGTTACTAGGGTGGCTGAGGCCCAAGAACCATTTGAACCCAGGAGGCAGAGGTTGCAGTGAGCCAAGATCATGCCACTGCACTCCAGCCTGGAAGACAGAACCAGGCCCTATCTCAAAAAACAAAACAAAAAAAGACAACAGACAATTTCCTATCTTATTTTCTACCACTATATGCATCAGATTCACACCTGTTCAGAGACCAGGAAACTTACCAAGGAGCCAAATGGTCTCATTATTGCATTTTGCATGTTTTTTAAACCATTTTGGATGTTTTTAATCCAATCCTAAGACCACGTTTTCTCACATTTTAATGTCTCTGAAATCCAGCTGGGCCTGACAATTGACTGGTTTCAGGCTTGTGTTACTTTTAATCACAGTAAATGGCAGCACATGCTTGTTTCGCTTTTTTTCTTCATAGTACATAAAATAAGGTGCATCTACAGTGTTGTCTCATGTGCTAAGAAACATGGTGCCATAAATTGTACTTTTTATTTTTTATGGGTTCTTTTCCCATAAGTGAGATGACCAGGCTTGAATATGGGAATTTTCAAGATTCTTGATATACATGGTCAAATTTTGTGTCTAGAACAGTGGCATGGGTTAACCCAGTTCCCCGTGCTATGTATGAGTGAGCTGGTTTCATCACAGTCTAATCGGCATTAAGCATTTCTGAATGTTCTTTTGGTTTGCCTAATTTAATAGGGAACTACAAATGAAGGAAAAGCATGAACAGTTCCCACTTAACCTTTCTTCCATGCTGACTCTCTTATGGATACCTGGAGCTCCTGGGGCTCCTAACTTACAGTTACCGGGGTCATCAATTTGATGAAACACACAATCACCATCATCGCCATCCTGTGGTCATTCTGACCCTCACATTTGCTTCTCAGACTGCCCCACTCACCCCTGCTGCTGCCCTGAGCTTCCTGCTCTGCCCTTGCCAGCTTGGCCTGGCCAGGTCCCCAGAACCTCAAGATGAACAGCTGATGTGAAAGTCAACACTTCCTTTCTACCTCGCCCCCAATCTTCACAACCAATGCCCCCAAATCCAACAAACCTGCGCCTCAGATATCAAAAACAGTCTATTTCCTACTCGAGATGGCCACAAGATACAGGAGGAAAGCATTTCCTCTGGAGTCAGGCCAGGTTGAAATCCCAATTTCTGTTTTTTTTGGAGATGGAGTTTTGCTCTTGTCACTCAGGATGGAGTGCAATGGCGCGATCTTGGCTCACTGCAGCCTCCGCCTCCCAGGTTCAAGTGATTCTCCTGCCTCCTAAGCAGCTGGGATTAGAGGTGTGCGTCATGATGCCTGGCTAATTTTTGTATTATCAGTAAAGATGGGGTTTCACCATGTTGGCCAGGCTGGTCTCAAATTCCTGACCTCAGGTGATCCACCTACCTTGGCCTCCCAAAGTGCTGGAATTACAGGCATGAGCCACCGCGCCTCTGCCTCCTAAGCTCAAGCGATTCTCCTGCCTCAGCCTCTCCAGTAGCTGGGATTACAGGTGCATGCCACCACGCCTGGCTAATTTTTGTATTTTTGTAGAGATGGGGTTTTGCCATGTTGACCAGGCTCGTCTTGAACTCCTGACCTCAAGTGATTTGCCCACCTTGGCCTCCCACAGTGCTAGGATTACAGACATGAGCCACCACGCCTGGTGTGAAATCCCATTTCTGCCACTTTCTAGCTGTGTGATCTTGGAGAAGTGACTTTACTTCTCTGTGCCCAAGCCCTGTTATGGGCTCAGTACTTGCCTAACATTCTGAGACCATTGTATTATCAAATCTTCCCAACAATCCTTCAAGGGCAGGGGTGGCAAATAATCTTTTCACTATTTTCCAGATAAGGAAACTGAGGCTCAGGGAATTGAAGGGCACAGTTATTTTGTGCCTAAGGACACATAGTTATTAACATGCACAGTTCGAGACCAGCCTGACCCACATGGAGAAACCCCATCTCTACGAAAAATACAAAGTTAGCCGGGTGTGGTGGTGCATGCCTGTAATCCCAGCAACTCGAGAGGCTGAGGCAGGAGAATCACTTGAACCTGGGGGACAGAGGTTGCGGTGAGCTGAGATCGCACCATTGCACTCCAGCCTGGGCAACAAGGGTGAAACTCCATCTCAAAACAAAAAAAACAAAAAAAACAAAAAACAAAAAACGCACATAGTTATTAACATGCAGGCCTGGGATTCAAATGGTCTGATGTGGAATATCAGGCTACTTGGAGGTTTTGTGAAGTCCTTTTATAGCTTTTCATCATTGTGATTTTAAATATTTCAGTATAGTGGAAACATCTAAACAGGTGGTTCTCCCTCTCCTGTTTGAAACACCAAACAGAATTATCCTCTCAAGGTTAGGATATCCTCTAATGCTGCAAGACCACAGAATTCATTTACCTTTTCGTCCCAGGTGGCCATGTCCCTGTTGCCTCTGGATCTGAAAAATAAGAAGACATTTGTCCAGATCTATCATCCTGCTGCCATCTACCTTGGTATTTGCTCTGCAATTCTTTCTGACAAATTAGTTTTAAGTTAGTTTAGTTTTAACTGTGCCTGAAATTAGTGTAAAGTACAAAGTGTATGTAGGAGGGCATACATCCTGGATATAGAGCCAAATGAGCTGAAACAGGGACTTTGAGTCCTGTGTACAAACACTTATTTGTACACAAAAGTTCATAGCTTTTCACAGCATTATTCTCAAAAGCCAAAAGGTAGAAACAACCTACTTGTCCATCAACGGATGAATGGATCAACAAAATGGGTCTATCCACACAATGGAACTTTATTCAGCCCTACAAAGAAATGAAGGGGGCCAGGTGTGGTGGCTCACACTTGTAATCCCAGCACTTTGGGAGGCTGAGGTGGATGGATCACCTGAGGTCAGGAGTTTGAGACCAGCCTGGCCAACATGGTGAAACCTCATCTGTACTAAACATACAAAAATTAGCTGGGCATGGTGGTGGGGACCTGTAATCCCAGCTACTTGGGAGGCTGAGGCAGGAGAATCACTTGAACCCAGGAGGTAGAGGTTGCAGTGAGCTGAGATCGTGCCACTGCACTCCAGCCTGGGTGACAGAACAAGACTCCATCTTAAAAAAAAAAAAAAAAAACAACAGAGAGCCAGAGAAAGTACTGATACATATTACAATGTAGATGAAACTCAAAGATACCATGCTAAGTGAAAAAAGCCAGACATAAAATGTCACATATTTTATGATTCCATTGATATGAAATGTCCAGAACAGGATATGAAATGTCCAGAACAGAACAAGCAGACTGGTGGTTGCCAGGGGCTGGAAGAAGGGAAGAATGGGGAGTGACTGCTTAATGGCTTAGCGGGGGGCTCCCTTTTGGGGTGACAAAAATGTTCCATGCAGCTAACAAGGTATTTTTAAAAAAGAAAAATGATTTAATTTTAATACAAAGAAAAACAATGAAAATATTCTGATAGAGGGTGAACGCTGCACACTGTGAAACGTACTAAATGCCACTGAATTAGTCACTTCAAAACGGTTAACTTTACATCATGTGAATTTCACTCCAATTAAAAAAAGACAGATATTACAGTGTTGGGGTTGCTCTGAAAAGCAGTAAAACCTTCTGAACATCCACCACCAGCCACATCAGTGAATGCACCTCTGAGCAGCAGGAGCTGCTAGTGCTGTTTGAGTATTCACATAAGGACGTGGAAAGACGCCAGCCACAGAGCAAGCAGAGGAGTCACATTACAGCAGAGTCTACAGGATGACCCCATCTAACTCAAAAGAAATAGAGATGCTTTTTTTTTTTGGTCCGTAAGGATCACTCTTCGCAGTGGTTATTTTTGGAAGAAAAGGGTGTAGGGCTTTTCTCTGCTTCTGGGAGGTGTGAACTTTTACAATGAGTAGATGTTGCTTTAAAACATTATTTTTAACATAGGTGATCTATGCATGTAGTAAAAAATTTAAATTATATAAAAAGATATTCTATGACGAGTCAATCTCCCCTCTACCCGTTCTCCTTCCCAGAAGCGGTCGCTCTGACCGGTTTCCTACGTCGCCTTCTGGAGTATTCTATGCCCTCATAAGCACATGAGTACACACTCTCCCCCAACCTTCTATTTTTTTTTTGTAAACAAATGTGAACCCACATACTGCTCTGAATCTTATTTCCCTTTTAGGGTGCGGTAGGCAAAATAACGCTCCCCCTCAAAGATGCACATGCCCTAATCTCTGAACTTGTATATTACTTTACATAGCAAAAAGAATTTTGCAGATATGATTAAGTTGCAGCTCTCAAGATGGCGGGAATGATTCTGGATTATCCTAGTGGACCCAATGTCATCAGAGGAGTCTTTGATAAGTGGAGGCAGAAGAAGAGATTGTGAGGACAGAAGCAGAGGCTGGAGTCAGAAAGATCTGAAGATTTGATGCTTTAAAAGATGGAGGATGGGGCCTCAATCCAAGGCATGTGGGCCCTTCTAGAAGTTGGGAAGGCAAGCAAACAGATTCTTCCCCAGAGCCTGCAGCAGCAACACAGTCATGCCCATACCTTGACTTGAGCCCACTGAGACGGATTGTGGACTTTTGGCCTCCAGAACTGCAGCATAATAAATGTGTTATCTTAAGCTACCAAGCTTGTGGCCATTTGTTACAGCAGCCACAGAAGACTAACACAGTATCTCAGAGGTGGTTCTATGCCAGTGCATCCTGCATGAAGTGCACGCCTTGTCACGGCTGCACAGGAGTCCCCTGCAGGAATGTGTTTAATCTCACTAGTGATGGACACCTATGGTTGTTTCCAATCTCCTCCCACCTCAGTGCTTCAACGAATAACCCTGCAAGGTTATTCGTTGCACCCTTTGTTTTTTTGTTTTTGTTTTTGTTTTTTGTTGTTGTTTTGCTTTTTTGGAGTTGGGGTCTCACTCTGTCACCCTGGCTAGAATGCAGTGGTGCGATCAGTGCTCACTGCAGCCTCAAACTCCTGGACTCAAGGGATCCTCCCGCCTTAGCCTCCTGAGTAACTGGGACTATAGGCACACACTACCAGGTCCAGCTAATTTTTGTAGGAAGGGGGGGGTCTCACTATGTTGTCCAGGCTGGCCTCAAACTCCTGAGTTCAAGCGATCCTCCTGCCTCAGCCTCCCATGGTGTTGGGATTATAGGCGTGAGCCATTGCACCTTATCTATGTAACTTCTATACATTTTTTTTTTTCCCCTGAGACGGCATCTCGTTCTATTGCCTAGGCTGGAATGCAGTGGTATGATCTTGGCTCACTGCAACCTCTGTCTCCCAGGTTCAAGCGAATCTCTTGCTTCAGTCTCCTGAGTAGCTGGGATTATAGGTGCCCACTACCATGCTCAGCTAAATCTTGTTTTGTATTTTTAATAGAGACAGGGTTTTGCCATTGTTAGCCAGGCTAGTCTCAAATTCCTGACCTCAAGCGATCCGTTGCCTCAGCCTCCTAAAGTGCTGGAATTACAGGCATTAGCCACCGTGCCTGGCCTAATTCTAAAAAATTATTTTGAAATAAACTTTCAAGAAAACTTTAAAAAAGTTCTTTCTCTCCCCACAGTTACATGCTGAGGGTGCAAGGGACTCTTAGAGTTTCTCGCTGGTTGACTGGCAGGGCAGCTTTTGGACCTAGCAGAGCTCAGCTTTGTATGTCCCCATACCAGCCCCCTGGGATCCTCAACCTGTTCTCACGAGAGGGGCTCAAGTGGAATCATCACCACAAGAGGAGGTGAAGGGAAGAATTAAGGTACCCTGGAGATTTCCTTCCTTTGCAAGACAGGAACTAGAACTAGCACACATGCAGGAAACACTCAGCTTCAGCAATTCAAACAACAGAAAATGTAAAACTACCATGCCCTTCTCCATTAAACTAGCCAAAACAAATAAAAAGGGTAAAACCCAATGCTTGCAGAGCTGCAGGGAAACGTGCACGCATTCCTGGAGATGATTTTTCTAAATAGGTACCTGGTCACAAGAGGTAAGTGCCTTCAAAATGATCCCATCCTTGACTTGCACGCCTCAGTTAGGAAACTGTATCTCCAAGAAGTCATTTGATAGCCAAAAACATGCACAATATGGACAATGATATTTATAGCTAAGTTGAATAGTATGGTTAAAACCTGGAAGTGGCCCTCAACCCTCAAGCCCTACTTTAGGGAAAAGCTGAGGAAGGCAGTGGGCTCTTGGGAGGAATGATAATTCTGAGGTCTATGTAGAAACAGGAGAAAAAAATGCTGTCAAGCAATGAGAAGAAAAGTAGGCTGATGGCTGACACATTGCCTGCAACTGTACAAAAGTATCTGCGTCTTTCCTAGGTGCCAGGCACTGATTTCCCAGGTTCTGGGAAATCCAAGGTGAAGAGGCAAGGGCAAGGGCAAGGTCAGGATGCTGGTAGACTGACATGTTACCTGGGAGACAAACAAGGAAGCAAGGAAATATACAAGACAGACCACATCCCCAGCTAAGCACTGGAAAGCCAACCAGCCACAGTAAGGGGCCAGGGAGCAGGCGGGGTCTCTTTAGGTGGGGTGGTCGGGGACAACGTGACATTTAAGGTGTCCCCTGAATTACAAGGGAGTATGTCACAGATTGCAGAGAAGAGCATTCCTGGGAAAAGGAAGAGCATGTGTGCTGTGTACAGCCCCTGAGAGAGTGGAGAACTTAGGAGGAGGAGGCTGGGGACAGCAGTGTACAGGACAGTGGCTGGAGAGAAGAATCGAGAATAATCACATAGAGCCTTATCATGGAGAGGGCTTGGCAGACGATGCTAGGGATTTGGATAGGAGTGAGGGGTCAAGTGTGATGAGGAGGCAAGAGATGCTGGCAGCCTGGACTCAGGGTGGAAGTAGGGGATGGAGGAGTGGCCGGATTCAGGATATACTTTGGCCTTGTCGCTGGCCTAGACTGTGGGGAAGGGAGGAGGAGGAGGGTGGTGGATGACAGCTCCCAGGGCCCAAGCCCCAGTGACTAGCAAAGGATCAAGTTTGGGGACAAGAACACTCTGGCTTCCTCTTCTTGCTAAACCAGTGGCGGGGAGGGCTGGGGGCCACGGAGCAGCTCTGGACCTTGTGCAAACCTCAGCCCAGAGATTTTCAAAACCCTGCCCTTATCAGCCTTTCTCTCTGGGGAGTCAGAGCCAGAGAAGTTGCCGCCCCCTCACCTTGGTCTTACTCAAGCAGCTCCTAGTTGCTGGTGGGGCTGTCCGGAAATCTTGCAGATCTCAGATAGCCCTGAACAACCTGAAGTTAAAGGCGCCCAGGACAGAGAATTACCCTCAGAGGGGCGCGACGGAGGGTGGAGCAGGCACTGGAACCATGAACTTTTGGTAGTAACCTGGTGCCAGGGGGCTAAGCCTGTACACCAAACATCTTATGTCATCTTCTTGGCAATCCTGAGAGGTAGGTACATGCTTAACCTCATGGCACAGATGCGGAAACTGAGGCACAGACAGGCTAAGTCACGTAGCTGAGCCTGCAAGATCCCCCACACCTAGCACTGGTGAGAGTGGTGGGGGCAATGTTCCTGGAGGGAGTTGCAGTAAGGAACCACTCTCCCCTCTCTGTCTTGGTGTTTCCCTTGGCCCCAACCACGCTCGTTCCTCAGCATCTCTGTCTCCAACAGGTCGGTGTTTTTAAACTGTTTCCAGGGAAGGGTTTGCTGCCCCGGGGCTCCTCCTTCAGGGATGGCTGGGTCTGCTCACTGCAGCCTTCTCCCGGGACACCCAGCACTGCCTCTGCCCCTACTTCTCTCCCACAATCTCCCAGGAGGGCAGCAGGGCAGGGACGATGCATCCGAGGACTTAGGGGACACAGACCTGGTTGTGAGATCTGGCTCTGCCTCCTTTGGCTGTGTGACCCAAGGCAAGGGGCTTGGCCTCTCTGCGTCTTGGCTTCTTCACCTGTTAAGAGACGACGATGGTCACCTGCGGCTGCTGCGCAGAGTGTGAAGAACTGAAGGCACCTGGCCCAGGGCGGCGCGCACCACCACTTTTCCGGGATCGGGGGAGGGGTCACTGGGGCCGGCGTCTCCCGCGTCCCCCTCCCCTGGACTCCAGTCCTCGCCGAGAGGAACCACTGCCCGGCTGCGCCGCCCGCGCTGGGACACGCCAGAGTCGAGGGCAACCGAGGGCTGGGGTCCTGCTGGGGCTCAGCGGCGAGGCCTGGACAGCGGGGATGCGAGGGGGTCCCCTCTTCTCAGAGGGATCGGGCACTGGGGGGTCTTGGAGAAAGGGCTGCACGCCAAGCGGGGTACGCCCCCCGCCCGGCCCGAGCACTTACCCGGCGCCCCACCCGCCCGCGGTCACCGCTGCGACTGGGAGCCTCGGAGCAGGTCCGGCCCGGCCCGCCCCGCCCCGTACCAGGCCCCGCCCCCGCCCGGGCCGTCCCCGCCCCCACTGCCCGCAGCCCCCCAACCGTCGGCGGGCGTCTAGGCCTCTCCCCGGGTCTCAGCCCCCTTGTCCCTGCCTGTGGTCAGTCCACCCGTTCGTCCCTACCTCCCTCACCCCGACTGCCTCCCGCCCCACAGGCTGGGCCTGTCCTGGGCCTCCCGCAGTTACAAAGGTCCCGCCCGTGGGAGCGAATCGCGGATCACGAGAATCCTGCCCCGGAGCAGCCTAAGGGAAGGGTGGGCGGAGGGAACTACTTCCTTCCTCCTCAGGCTGGAGCGGGGCGAATTCATCCCGCCAGCCCCTCTCGGGGGGCTTCTGCTCCATTCCACCGTCTCCGGGCCGTCCCTGCCTCCGGGTGTCCTGATTCCTTGGGCTCGTCCCCTGCATAGTTTCTGCATGCAGGGGTGGAGGCTGGGCAGCATGCTGTAAGGAGGGAGCAACCTCGCAGCCCTCAGGACTTCTCTTGGTCGGGGGCGCTGAGGCTGCTCATGGGATGGTACTGGCAAGAACGAACCTTCCTGTCCTGGGCTGCCTTGCTCCTGGCCAACTCTGGTGCAGGCCCAGCTCTGAAGTCCCTCCCCTGTGGGCCCTCCCAGTACCCTGTTCACACAGTGGAATCAGTTCTGTTAGCTTCTGTCTTTCCCCAGAGACCATTTGTCCCAAACATCCTGCAGAGCCGTCTTCTGCACACCTCTCCCTTCCGGTTGGGTCGGGGCTGTGGGGAGAGGCTCACCTCCTTGGGGTTGTGTTAGTTTTCTCATGCGGCTGTAACAGATCACCACAAACCTAGTGGCTTAACACAAAAGTGTTACCTTACAGCCCTGGAGGCCAGAAGTCTCAGATGGGTCCTACAGGGCCAGAATCAAGGTGTGGATGGGGCTGTGCCTTCTGGAGGCGCCAGGGTAGTGTGTTCCTTGCCTTTCCGGGCTGGAGAGGTGCCTGTGATCCTTGGCTGCCTCAATCCACCTCTGCCTCCACGGTTACAGCGCCTTCTCCCTTCTGAGGAGCCCTGTGATTATATGGGATCCACCTGGATAATCCAGGCTAATCTCTCCAGCTCAGGATCCTTCTCGTAGTCACATGTGCAAATTCCCCTTTGCCACTTAAGGCAACATACAGGTTTTCGGGGGTTAGGATGTGGATATCTTGGTAGGGGGGTGCATCCTTCTGCCTCCCATAGGGGTATTGTTTCCACGGCTTCAAGTGACTCGGCTTTCCTCAATTCTGCTGGGCTTTCTTTTCTTTTTTTTTTTGAGACGGAGTCTCACTGTGTCGCCCAGCCTGGAGTGCAGTGATGGGATCTTGGCTCACTGCAACCTCCACCTCCCAGGTTCAAGCAGTTCTCCTGCCTCAAGCCTCCCGAGTAGCTGTGATTACAGGCCAGCATCACCATGCCCGACTAATTTTTGTATTTTTAGTAGAGACGGGGTTTCACGATGTGGGTCAGACTGGTCTTGAACTCCTGACCTCAAGTGATCTGCCTGACTTGGCTTCCCAAGGTGCTGGGATTACAGGCATGGGCCACTGCACCTGGCAACATTCTCATTCTGTGGCCCAGGCTGGAGTGCAATGGCATGATCTTGTCTCACTGCAACCTCTGCCTCCTGAGTTCAAGCAATTCTCTTGCCTCAGCCTCCCGGGTAGCTGAGATTACAGGTGCCCACCACCATGCTTGGCTAATTTTTGTATTTTTAGTAGAGATGGGGTTTCTCCATGTTGTTCAGTCTGGTCTTGAACTTCTGACCTCAAGTGATCCGCCTGCCTCGGCCTCCCAAAGTGCTGGGATTACAGGCATGAGAAAGCCAGCCTGCAGCAGGCTTTCTTAAAAATATTTTGGTCGGATCTCCTGACTTCTCAGTCATGTATGATTACAACAGTCCTATGCTAGTTCCTAAGGCATAGTCTGGTCCATTTTCAACTTCAACTTCCTTATATTTTATTAAAAATTCTCCTCCTCCTCCAGGGCCAGCTAGACAGACTAGAGAGGATGTGGGGACTGCTCCCGACAGCCCCTCCTCTGTGTTCACTCCCCTCTGGTTGAGGAAGGGAAAGGGAACAAGTATCCCGTCCCCTAGTTGCACACCTGGAAGTTGCAGTCCTCTGTCTTTACATCTGGTCTCGCCTGTAGTTAGACCCTTAGTGTAGACAGGTGGTGACCTCAGCAGGCCCTGCTAAGGCAAGGCAAGGCTCAACCCCTGGCCTGGCTCAATCCTCTGGCTGCCTTCCCCCATCCCTTCCCCTACAGAGGCATCTCTCAGTCTTCTCCCCGGGTACTTGCCTCTGCTCCGCATTGCAGTGGCCCTGGGAAAGTCTGCAGCTCCCAACCTTACTGATGGCCTGGAACCTGGGGCCACCAGCAGGGACCTATGTCCGTACTTTTTGGGAACCAGGATCCCAAAGGAGCACTTCAGCAAGTCTGGAGAATTTGGTGATGTTCTCAGCATTGTTGTGTTCACTGAAATCCTGCTACTGCTCAGACATTTCAGTGGACAGGAAAAGATCTCAAATGTGTTACATTGTTATCCCCAGGCACAGGATTTGACCCGTAGTAGGTACTTTACATTCCTATTGCATAAATTAATGAGTATTGAGCATAATAAGATTGGGGTGCCCTCCACCATTGCTACTATTCAACATTTCATTAATGATCTCAGTCAATGCAATAAGACAAGAAAAAAGAAATACAAAGATTGAAAAGAGAAAGACTGTCATTTGCAATCGATGTGATTGTCTACCTAGAAAATCCAAAAGACCTAACAGACTAACACATGACCACCTACCGTGTGGTAGGCCCTTTCAAGCTACCAAGTGTAAGGTGAAGGAATAGCCTTTGTTCTTAGTGAGCTCCCATTTTAGTTGGGAAAGTGAGGCCAACAATACTTAGGGCAGAAGTCCGGGCACGGTGGCTCACACCTGTAGTCTGAGCACTTTGGGAAGCTAAGGTGGGAGGATTGCTTGAGCCCAGGAGTTCAAGATGAGCCTTGGTGACAGAACAAGACCCCATTTCTAAAAAAAAGAAGTTTTAAAAAATTAACTGGGCATGGTGGTGTCCCTGTAGTCCCAGCTACTCAAGAGGCTGAGGTGGGAGAATCCCTTGAGCCCAGGAGTTCGAGGCTGCAGTGAGCTATGGTTGCACCACAGCACTCCAGCCTTGGTGACAGAGCAAGACCCTGTCTCTAAAAGAAAAAAAAAAAAAAAACTTAGGGAAGAGTAACCCAAGGTCCACAGAAAGAATCCAGGAGGTCTATGAACTTGGGTGGGAAAAAAATTGGTTTTATTTTCATTAACCTCTAACTGAAATATATTATTACTTTGTTTGTTTAGAGACAGGGTCTCACTTTGTTGCTCAGGCTGGAATGCAGTGGCTCGAGCACAATTCACTGCAGCCTCAAACTCCCAGGCTCAAGTGATCCCCCTGCCTCAGGCTCCCAAGTAGCTGGGACTACAGGCACATGCTACTGTACCCAGCTAATTTATTATTTATTTATTTTTATTTTTTGTAGAGATGGGACCTTGCTTTGTTTCCCAGGCTGTTCTCAAACTCCTGGCTTCAAGCAATCCTCCCGCCTCAGCATCCCCACATTTTTTTTTTTTAATTGGGATAATAGATGTGAGCCACTGGCCTTTAACTGAAATTTAATATTTCCTTCAATTATGAATGTATGTAACAAATTACAGTTGCATTAAAAATATCACTAACTGGCCGGGCGTGGTGGCTCATGCCTGTAATCCCAGCACTTTGGGAGGCCGAGGTGGGTGGATCACCTGAGGTCAGGAGTTTTGAGACCAGCCTGGCCAACATGGTGAAACCCCGTCTCTACTAAAAAAATACGAAATTAACTGGGTATGGTGGTGCGTGCCTGGAATCCCAGCTACTTGGGAGACTGAGGCAGGAGAATAGCTTGAACTTAGGAGGTGGAGGTTGCAGTGAACTGAGATCACACCACTGCACTCCAGCCTGGGCAACAAGGGCAAAACTCCATCTCAAAAAAAAAACACACATAAAACAACAACAAAAAACCCCACTAACTTTGTCATCAGTCGAAATCACAGATGTTTTTAAACCACAGTATAGTTATTGCAGATATCTCAAAATATAACTTATATGTATCATTACTTCAAAATTATAGTAGTTACTGAGCCAGCTGTTCTTATAGTTTAATATGTACTATAGGAGCCTCATCTATTTATTACAAGTGAAAAAAAATTCAAAACTTCAATGCAAGATAGCTGGCGTCATTTGTAATCCAATGCATTCGTTCTGTTTTATGCATTGAAAAACATGACTCTCAGAAGAGGTCCGGAAGCTTCCTCAGATGTCAAAGGCCCCAGATTACAAAAAGATTAGGAACTGCGTTAGATGAAGGACTTGTTCTGGTTTGGTCAGAACTTACACAGTTCTCTTACACAAGGCAGTCCTCTTACACAAGCCCTACCCCCGGTCCCTGCCCCACCCCCGCTCCTCCGCATTTCTTACCAAGTGGTGAGCCCAGCTTGCTTGAGTTTTCTGGGTGTCCTGCCTTTTGATGTTCATGGAGCATGTACTTACTTACTTATTTAGGGATGGGATCTTGCTCTGTCGCCCAGGCTGGAGTGCCGTGTGGCAATCACTGTCCACTGCAGCCTTGACCGCCTGGACTCAAAGTATCCTCCCATCTTAGTCTCCTGGGTACCTGGGACCACAGGCATGCATCACCATGCCTGGCTAATTTTTATTTTTTTGTGGAGACAGGGTCTTGCTATGTTGCCTAGGCTAGTCTCAAGCTCCTAGGCTCAAGGGGTCCTCCCACCTTGGTCTCTCAAAGTGCTGGGATTCTAGGCATGAGCCACCACGCCCGGCCACATGGAGTATTTTGAGGAAGATCTGAGTACAGCCCTAGGGGACTGGGCCTTCCCTGGGCTCCAGGACAGCTGGGGCTGGGCCAGGGCAGTGGCCAGCTCTGGCTTTGCCCAGCAGGAAGAGAGGACTGCCTCTGCTGGTTTTGGTTCCTCCAAGGCAGTTTTCAACGGCTGCAGTTGGCCACTTCGTTTCCTAGGGCAAAAGCCCTGTCCTGGCTCTGGTGGAGTGTGAGAAAACGGACAGAGGGAGAGCAAAGTAGACGAGTTCTCAGTCAGGGACAGGGTGGGGGTTCTGTTGGGATTTCTCAGAGTGACATCTGTTGTTTAGACCCAGAGGTGCCTTTCCCAGCAGATATGATTCATCTACAGCAGTGACGGCCACATGACGGGATCTGCACAAGGCCTGGGCAACGATGCCTGACGACGTAGCTATGGGAAAAGGGCATGGTCACCTCCGACTCTCTTCTCTGGCACTTGACTCAGCCTTCTGCCTCATAGTTCAGAGTCACACAGAGGAGTAGGAAGAACACAGGAGTTGCATCAAAGAGGCCTGTGTATAAATCCTGCCTCCATTCTTTCTCTTGCCCACTGGGTGATCTATCATCAATTCAGCAAAGAGTTTCTGAGTGCCAACTATGTGCTAGGCAGAGAATACAGAGTGGAGTAAGACAGGCAGGTCCCGCCTGCCCTCATTAAACTTAGTCTATGTAGGGAGGCACACAAATACTAAACGACAAATTAAAAAGTAATAAGTATTGAAAAGGGGCTGGGTGCGGGGGCTCACGCCTGCAATCCCAGCACCTTGGGAGGATGAAGCAGGCAGATCACTTGAGGCCAGGAGTTCAAAACCAGCCTGGGCAACATAGAGACCCTGTCTCTAAAATATATGTGTGTGTATATATATATTTCTATAATTATAATTGTATAATTACATATATTTTATTTTTTTGTATGTATACACACACACACACACAAAACCTAGCCAGGTATGGTGGTGTATGCCTGTAGTCCTAGCTACTCAGGAGGCTGAGGCCAGAGGATTGCTTGAGTCTGGGAGGTCAAGGCTGCAGTGAGATGTGATCACGCCACTGCACTCCAGCCTGGGTGACAGAGTGAGACCCTGTCTTGAAAAAAATTAAGTATTGCAAAGGAATGAGCTGGGGGTTGTGGTGGAGGTAACAAAAGGTGGAGACTGAGATGAGGATCCACTGAGGCAGGACGGCAGGGAAGGGGTCTCTGAGGAGGTGATACTTAAACAGACACTGAAAGTTGAAGGAGAATCAGCTATGAAGAGAGAGGGAAAACCTTTTCAGAAGAGGGAACAGCATGTGCGAAGGGCCTGAGGTGGGAAGAGCTTGGCCTGATGAGGCCAAAAGGAGGCCAGGATTATGGATACACAGAGGAGAGGGAAGAGAGTCATGAGAAGTAAGGCTGGGGAGGAGGCCGGAGGCCCACAGAAGGGGCTGGAGTCCATACAGAGCACAGGAAGCCATGGGAGTTCTAAGCAGGGGAGGGACCGTTTTATTTTATTTATTTTTTTTTTGAGCTGGAATTTTACTCCTGTAGCCCAGGCTGGAGTGCAATGGCGCCATCTCGGCTCACTGCAACCTCTGCCTCCCAGGTTCAAGCAATTCTCCTGCCTCAGCCTCCTGAGTAGCTGGGATTACAAGCGCCTGCCACCACGCTCAGCTAATTTTTGTATTTTTTTAGTTGAGATGAGGTTTTGCCATGTTGTCCAGGGCAGGTCTCAAACTCCTGACCTCAGGAGATCTACCCACCTCAGCCTCTCAAAGTGCTGGGATTATAGGCATGAGCCACTGCACCCGGCTGGGACCATTTGAATTTTTTACAAAAAATGTGGTAAAATACACATAACATAAATGTTATCATGTTAACCATGATCAAGTATACAGCTGGTGGCATTTAGTACATTCGCAATGTTGTGCCACCTGCAGTAGTATCTAGTTCCAGAACATTTTCATTATCTCAGAAGGAAACACGGTCAAAGTCCCCATCCATGGTGGCATGCACTTGGAATCCCAATCACTTTGGAGGCTGAGGCAGGAGGATTGCTTGAGCCCAGAAGGTCGAGACCAGCCTGGGCAACATAGAAAGACCCCATCTTTAAGAAAAAAAAAATGGAAACTCTGTACCCATGAAGCAATTACTCTCATTCCCGTCTCCCTCCAGCCCTAAGAACCTGCTAGTCTACTTTCTATCTTTATGGATTTGCCTGCTTTAAGTGGAATATCATCATATATGGTCTTTTGTGTCTGGTGTCATTCATTTAGCACAATGTTTGCAAGCATCATCCGTGTTGTAGCATGGTCTTTCATTCCTTTTATGGCCAAAGAATATTCCACTATATGGGTATACCACATGTTGCTTATCCTTCCATCCACTGATGTGGTTTGATTAAAAAAGATAACTCTGGTTGTTGGGTGGGGATTAGATTATAGGGAAGATAAAAATTGAAGTGTACAGAGATAAGGATGGCTTGGACAAGTCTGTTGGGAGTAGGGAAGGAAAAAGGGGCATGATTCCAGATCCATGTGGGAGACAGAATGGACAGGTGGGAACTGTGGGTGGCCTGGACATGGAGGGGAGAGGAAGGGCAGAGTAGCGGGGTGAACCATGGTGCCCTCTATCGAGCAGAGAAGCCTGTGAGGGGGCCAGGTGGAGGATGTCCCTGTTTTTGATAATGTTTCGTTTGAATTGTCAAAGTGGAGGTGTCACCTGGGCAGTAGGATCTGAGTCAGGGATTTGGCAGAGACTTGAGCGTCATCGGTGCACAGCTGGAATTAACAAGGCCTGGGCTGGGATCCCCTTCCAGAGTGTTGACAAAGGGGTTCAGGACCAAGCTAGGGCCTGGGCAGGTGAGGAAGAGGTTGCAAAGGGAGACAGAAAGAGTAGCCAAGAGGTAGAAGGAAAAAACAAGGGCGTATGGGATCCTGGAAACCAAGAGAAGAGTGTTTTGAGGAAGAGGAAGGAATAAGTGGTGTCAGATGGAAACTGATAGGGTGAACAGCGCAGAGAGGGAGGGAGTGGAGAGGAGATATGAAAGCACTTGAAGGGAGCGAGAAAGGGGAGGACGGGGGGGGCCCACACTGGAGTCCCCCCAAGACTAGCACAGTGCCTGGAATGCAAGAACACCCATTGATTCAGTTCTTACTATATACCAGGCACTGTGCTAAGCATCTTTTTTTTTTTTTTTTTTTGAGACAGAGTCTTGCTATGTCGCCCAGGCTGGAGTGTGGTGGCACGATCTCAGCTCACTGCAACCTCTGCCTCCCAGGTTCAAGTGATTCTCCTACCTCAGCCCTGCCTAGTAGCTGGGATTACAGGTGCCCACCACCACACCTGGCTAATTTTTGTATTTTTAGTTCAGATGGGGTTTCACCATATTGGCTAGACTGGTCTCGAACTCCTGACCTCGTGATCTGCACACCTTGGCCTCCCAAAGTGCTGGGATTACAGGCATGAGCCACCGCACCTGGCTGTTAAGCATCTTGTCTCCATTTCACAGCTAAGGCTGAGACTCAGAGGATTATTCACACGGCCACACAGCTGGTAAGAGGCAGAGCTAGAACGTGAGCCTGGCTCCTGATACAGGACTCTCAGTGGGCTCCTTCCCTGCCTGCAGAGAGAGAGAGTGGGTGCGGCTAGTGTTCATGGGCCAAGTTCTCCAGTCCTTTAGGATCTTTCTTGTCTGCTTTTTATTATTATTTTTTTGTTGAGACAGGGTCTCACTATGTTGCCCAGGCTGGTCTTGAACTCCTAGCTTCAAGCGATTCTCCTGCCTTGGCCTCCTAAAGTGTTGGGATTACAGGCGTGAGCCTCTATGCCCAACCTTTCCTGTCTGTTGAAGTGGGTGAGACTTAACATTGGGAAGATGGAGGCAGAAGACACTGGAAATATGTTCTAACTCACTTTAGTGAGCAGAACCTCACACTCAAGGGTTTAGCAGCATCCCCTTGTTCCACCTGCTGGTTGCTGGTGGAAAGTGCTCTCCACACCTTGGTTCCACCCTCCAGGCCAACTAGAGGCTCCCACAGCGGCTGCAGCACTGGAGGAGAGCCGACCTGGGAGGACTCCCAGCCGTCTCCACCACAGGAGTCTACATTGAACTCCCCTGCACCCCTTGCAGTTACCTGTTGCAGCAGAGGTCATGTGATCATCAACTGCTCTGGCCAGGGGGACCCGAGCGCTGTCTGCAGGACTTCCAGGAGTTTCCTCCTCCTGCCTCTGCTTCCTCCGGACAAGGCCTGGTGCTTAGTCACTCCATCCACTGGCCCTGGGCAGCCCCCGCTTCCTTCCTTCGGTTTTTGAGAGGAGAGGACCTGTTTACCCTTTGTTGGGTCAGGGTGTCTGGTGCTTACTGTCAAGAACACACAGCCAGCCAGGAATGGTGGCTCACGCCTGTAATCCCAACAGTTTGGGAGGCCAAGGCAGGCAGATCATTTGAGGCCAGGAGTTCGAGACTAACCTGGTCAACATGGCAAAACCCCATCTCTACTAAAAATACAAAAGTTAGCTGGGCGTGGTGGCGGGCATCTGTAATCCCAGCCGGTTGGGAGGCTGAGGCAGACGAATCACATGAACCCGGGAGGCGGAGGTTGCAGTGGGCTGAGATTGCTCCACCGCACTCCAGCCTGAGCAACAGAGTGAGACTCCATCTCAAACCAAACAAACAAACAAAACACAGCCCCTGGCCAGACTTGACCTTTGCTGGGCTTTGCTGAGTCTTCAGCCCAGGGCACATTTCATGTTCTGGCACTCTCGCTGGGTCCCTGATGGAACTGCTCATCCAGGCATCCCCCTCTTCCTGCCAAAGGGTTGGCCTGGGACGGGAGTCAATGGGAGAGAGACAGAATCATGGTGAATGGCCACATGCACTCCTGTTGGGGTGGACTCCTGCAGCAGAGAAGCTCCTAGGCCCCCTACTCAAGCCAGGGTTTCCAGGCCTCTGTCGTTCTGTGGGGGCCCCTCTGCCTTCGCCGTCTCCTGTTTGCTGCAGTCAGCCTGAACTGGTTTTGTCGTTTGCAGAATAGGAGCCCAGGCCAGGAGCTGAGGGAGAGACAGAGAAGATGAGGTCCTTGCTGGTAAGGGACACACTCGAAGTGCGGGAGGCAGAACCGAGAACAGCCAGATCGAATGTGAGGTTGAAGAGTGAAATGGCCAGTGATGATAATAACAGGGAGATAATAACAGCGCCGCTGCCCCTACCCTCCCGGCCGTGTGCCAGGCGCTGCGCCAGGCACATGACACACATCACTTCTTCTAGTCTTCACAATAGCCATGAGGTAGGCCCTCCGATGAGTTCAGATTAGGTTCTGCGCGGTAGAAAGTCCAAAATATCAGTGATTTAAACAAGCCAGCGCTATTTCTCATGCCACAGGCTGGAGGCAGGAAGTCCAGGGCTGTGAGGTGCCTCTGTTCCACAAGGTGGCAGGGACTCCCTGCTCTGCCAGGCCTAAGCGCCTTCTTCCTCATGGCCCAAGAGGGCAGCATCTGCATTTCAGGCAGGAGGACCCAGGATGGGGCGAACAAGATTGGGACCATAGTCACGTGCCAGTCATCTCTCTGAGAAATTGCCCAAAGTGGCCACATGCTCCCAGCCCATGGGCAGCAGTTAGTCCCATGAACAAGGGAGACAGGCAGTGTGGCCTTTATTTAGGGCACTACATGCTAAGCTAAAAAGTCTGTGATTATTGAAGAAGTGGAGAAGAGGTCTTTGGGAACCTGCCGGTTATGGTACAGATAAGAAAAACAAGGCTCAGAGAAGTGAAGCTGTTTGTCCTCGTCGCCCAGCCATGAAGGGGCAGGACAGGACTTAAACTCCAATGGGACTTAAACTCCAACTCACAGAGAGGACAGCAAAATCACAGGGAGCCAGAGGAGGCCTTTGGGGCAGTGGTGTTTAAGCTGGGTCTCCTGGTCTAGGAAAAGGGTAGAAAGGACGTCGTAACAGCTAAGTTCTAGAAGAGTGAGTATCTTTTGAAGAAAACCGCTTTTCTTGGGGTGGCATTTCTGGGCCACTGCTTGACTATCTCCAGCAGTGGGGAGTTCACTTCCTATGAGGCAACTCATTGTGCTTGGGAATATTTCAATCTCTCTCTTTGTTTTGTTTGACAGGGTCTCACTCTGTTGTCCAGGCTGGAGTGCAGTGATGCAATCATGGCTCACTGCAGCCTTGACCTCCTGGGCTCAAGTGATCGTCCTGCCTCAGTCTCCCAAAGTGCTAGGATTACAGGCGTGAGCCACCACACCTGGCCTACTTGGAGATAGTTATAACTGGAGTTTTCCCTTAGAGAGTGTGACTGCTGTCTTCTGTTTTTCCCTGTTAGGCATTTCTTTCCCTTCTTCTGGTACCATCGACTGTCCCATAATTTCATTTCGGGTGATTTGAGAGGCTGACCTAACCAGGCCAGTGGGGCTCAAGAGTGGAACTCCAGCTGGAACTCTTAGTGGAGAATTCTTAGCTGCAACTACTATTTGCAAGGATGGATGGGCTCAGCCCCGTGGGGCATCGCATGGGGAAGGCCTGCCTGGAAGTTAGACCAACACAGAGCAGAGAGCAGGGCCACAGGATGGAGAAACAGAGGCCGCATCTGGTCTCACTGAGGCCTTGTATCCAGCTGTGCCCAGAGCTACCCTGGACCTGTTAGTTGTACAAACCAACAGATTCCCTCTGCGCTACGGCCAGTTCGTTTCTGTCACTTTCACCTGAAGAGCACTGACTAATGGAGGTAGAGCTCTCAGGTCTGTTTTTATCACCATCTAGGGGGAGCTGGGGAACACCTATGTGTTTTATAAAAGTACTATGGCCTAGAGCAGTGTTTTTCCAAGTGCAGGCCGCAAAAAAATACCAGCATCACTCTGATACTAAACTTGATGAAAATGCACATTCCTGGGCCCCAACTTCCAAATCAGAATCTTGGGCAGTGAGGCCTAGGACTCTGCATTTTGTCTAACACTCCAGGGGATCTTCAGGGCACCCAATTTGAGAACCAGTGGCTGAATTAGGTGACCTGGAATCCGATCTAGCTCAGAGCCTGCCACCAACTTGGATATTAAAACAGGTCCCTGGGCTGGGCGAGGCAGCTCATGCCTGTAATCCCAGCACTTTGGGAGGCTGAGGTGGGCAGATTACCTGGGGTCAGGAGTTCAAGACCAGCCTGGTCAACATGGTGAAATCCCGTCTCTACTAAAAATACAAAAAGTAGCTGGGCATAGTGGCGCACGCTTGTAGCCCCAGCTACTGGGGAGGCTGAGGCAGAAGAATCACTTGAACCTGGGAGGCGAGGGTTGCAGTGAGCTGAGATCATGCCATTGCACTCCAGCCTGGGCGACAGAATGAGACTCTGTCTCAAAAAAAAAAAAAAAAAAAAAAACCAACAAAAACAAACAAAAAAACACAGGTCCCTGTAGCTTTTCTTTTTTCTTGTTTTTTTTGAGATGGAGTTTCACTCTTGTTGCCCAGGCTGAAGTGCAATGGCACGATCTTGGCTCACTGCAACCTCTGCCTCCTGGCTTCAAGCGATTCTCTTGCCTCAACCTCCCCAGTAGCTGGGACTACAAGTGACTAAAACTTGGTCTAACATATCACAGGCACACATATATGCTTGCAAATACAAAGTAATGATCTAGAAGAAGGCAGAAGAAACGAAGACTGAGGAAGTCTTGGCATCAAAATGGCCCTGGTTTCTGGTTCTAGATCAGCTGAGCACCTCCACCCCTTCTGGTCTGGGCCTGGTCTGTGTGGCCCTGAGTCAACCTTTGGTGAGCACGCAGGTACTTACCAGAGGCTTGGGGTCAAGTGGGGCCATCTGTGACACAGAGTCATGAAGTTAGGTGCTTGCAAATGAGCATTTCAGATGAGCCAGTCTACTCTCAAATGCTGTTGGTGTGAGGTAGGCAGCGTTCTCTTTGGAAAAGAGCAGGGCAAGACAATATAATAAACTATTTTATTATTATTATTATTATTATTGAGACAGAGTCTTGATCTGTCACTCAGGCTGGAGTGCAGTGGCATGATCTCGGCTCACTGCAACTGCCGCCTCTCGGGTTCAAGCAATTCTCCTGCCTCAGCCTCCCAAGTAGCTGGGATTATAGGCGTGAGCCACTGCACCAGGCCCAGTAAACTATTTTTAAAAATGCAAGGCTAGGCACAGTGGCTCCCAGCACTTTGAGAGGACCATTTTAGCCCAGGAGTTTGAGACCAGCCTGGGCAACATAGTAAGGTCATGTCTCTAAAAAAAAAAAAAAAAATTAAAAATTAGCTGAGTGTGCTGGTGCGTGCTTGTAGTCCCAGCTACTTGAGAGGCTGAGGTGGGAGGATTGCCTGAGCCCTGAGGGTCGAGGCTGCAGTGAGCTGTGATCCCACCACTGCACTCCAGCTTAGAAGACAGAGTGAGATCTTGACTCTAAAAAAAAAGAAAAGAAATTTAAAAATTTTAAAAATCATCTTGTGGAGATCCAAGCAGAAATATTTATACATAAAATGGTATCTAAGTCTTCAAAATAACCATATTGGGCGAGTGCAGTGGAGAAGAAACAAATTTGGCTCCAGCTTGATGCCTGTTAAGGCTGAGTGATAGGTACGTGGGGCTTCAGTACTATTCTACTTGTGTATATATTTGATTTTTTTCAGAGTGAAAACAAATAAAAAGGACTGCCCCACTTTGTTTATTTATTTATTTCCCCCCCCCTCTTTTTTTTTTTTTTTTTTTTGAGACAGAGTCTCACTTCCTCACCCAGGCTGGAGTGCAATGGTGTGATCTCGGCTCAGTGCAACCTCTGCCTCCCGGGTTCAAGCGATTCTCGTGTCTCAGGCTCCCAAGTAGCTGGGATTACAGGCGTGCGCCACCATGCCTGGCTAATTTTTGTATTTTTAGTAGAGATGGGGTTTTACCATGTTGGCCAGGCTTCTCTCGAACTCCTAGCCTCACGTGATCTGCCCACCTCGGCCTCTCAAAGTACTGGGATTACAGGTGTGATTCATTGCCCCTGGCCTATTTTTCTTTTTTAAAATGTATTGTTTCTCCTATTAAAAATTTTTTGGGACCTCTCCACTTTGATCTACAATTTGACTCCATGAAATTTATCCAATGGGGATCACCTAAGTTGAACATGTGTACACCTAAGTCTGGGCCAGGATATTCACTCTGGCATGATTTATAGTAGCAAACAAGGGCAAACAACCCCCGTTCATAGGGGGTGGGTAAATACATTATGGTAAAACCATACAAAGGAATATTGTGTGGCTCTCAAAGAAGGTAGCAATATGTACACATAATACAGAATGATCCCCAAGATTTATTGTTTAGTATAGGTTAATATACTTACTTAAATAGAAACGTGGAAGTGTGTACAAAAAATAGTGTAGGCCAGGCATGGTGGCCCACACCTGTAATCACAACACGTTGGGAGGCTGATGTGGGCGATTGCTTGAGTCTAGGAGTTTGAGAACAGCCTGGGGCAACATAGCAAGACCCTGTCTCTACCAATAATAATTAAAAAAAAAGAAATTAGCCAGGTGTGGTAGTGGGTGCCTGTGGTCCCAGCTACTTGAGAGGCTGAGACGGGAGGATCACTTGAGGCCAGGAGTTGGAGGCTGCTGTGAGCTATGACTGTGCCACTGCACTCTAGCCTGGGCATCAGAGTGAGACCCTGCCTCTAAAAAGCATAAAGTTAAAAAACAAAAAAAGAACACACCTTCCCAGCTAAACGAATGCAGGGGTAGTAGCTAAAGCACTGTCACTATAAATGAACAGCCACACCTGGTGACTAGTAAGCCCCCAGGTATCCCCCTGGGCTGGGTTTCAGGGATGGGGCCCTGCCATTCCTTCTGGCACAATCCTAGGGCTGGCCTGGGGCCCACTGAGCTCACTTGCCTCTTTTGGCCCCGATGCAGTGGGCACTCCTCCACCTGCACATGTTCACCTCCAGGAGGCAGGCTGGGAACGAAGCTTGTTACAAAGAACAAACGTTTCCAGGTAAACACTATCAGCTGTGCTGGCATCAAATAGGCCCCATGTCTGATCACATGAGTTTTTCCCCCCCGACACGTTTTTTTTCCTATTATACTTTTGGCTTCATGCTTCTCTATTTTCAACAAAGGGAAGGAGAACCTTATTTCAATAAGCTTTTTGAAAAATTAGAATCAGGGGCTGAGTTGAAAGAATAGAACGAAATAGAGCTCTACAATGTATTAATATGGGAAATCTACAAGATACAGTAAGTAATGAAAACAATGATTCAATGTCATTTGTTAGGAAGATAGGTACTCATACACGCTGGTACAAAAAACAAACAGGGACCGTTTTCTCTGGGGAGGGATCAGGGGCAAAGGGACAATTTAATTTCGCATTTTTTGTTTTAAAAGACTGTTTTCAGCCTGGGCAACATGGAGAGACCTCACCTCAGGCTCGGGAGGCTGAGGTGGGGGGATTGCTTGAGCCTGGGAGGTTGAGGCTGCAGTGAGTCGTGATTGCACCACTGCACTCCAGCCTGCCCAACATACCAAGACAGTCTCAAAAAAAAAAAAAAAAAAAAAAATGTTTAGTTTTATGTTCATGGCAAAATTAAAAGGAAGGTACAGAGATTTCTCATATACCCTTTCCTCCCACTCCATGCTTAGGAGTATTTGGATCTTTAAAAAGTGATTTACAGCTGGGCACAGTGGCTCACGCCTGTAATCCCAACACTTTGGGAGGCCGAGGCCGGCGGATCACGAGGTCAGGAGACCAAGACCATCCTGGCTAACACGGTGAAACCCTGTCTCTACTAAAAATACAAAAAATTAGCTAGGCGTGGTGGCGGGCACCTGTCGTCCCAGCTGCTCGGTAGGCTGAGGCAGGAGAATGGCCTGAACCCGGGAGGTGGAGTTTGCAGTGAGCCGAGATGGTGCCACTGCACTCCAGCCTGGGCGACACAACCAGACTCTCTCTCTCAAAAAAAAAAAAAAAGATTTACATGCTATCACATTTATTAAAAAATTAAAAATGTTAAAATATGCTAAAAGAAAAGAATCTGGGAGGCTGAGGTGGGAGGGTGATCGCTTGATGTCAAGGCTACCGTGAGCTGTGAGTACACCACGGCATTCTAGCCTGGAAGACAGGGTGCGACTCCGTTTTCAAAAAGAACCAGTAATTGATTTGTTGACTGTACGAAATTACTTTTCCTGGCTGGGCACGGTGGCTCACGCCTGTAATCCCAGCACTTTGGGAGGCTGAGGCAGGCGGATCATGAGGTCAGGAGATCAAGACCATTCTGGCTAACACAGTGAAACCCCGTCTCTACCAAAAACACAAAAAATTAGCCAGGCGTGGTGGCAGGCACCTGTAGTCCCAGCTACTCGGGAGGCTGAAGCAGGAGAATGGCGTGAACTTGGGAGGCGGGGCTTGCAGTGAGCCGAGATCGCACCACTGCACTCCAGACTGGACAACAGCGAGACTCTGCCTCAAAAAAAAAAAAAAAAAAAAAAAAAAAGAATTTACTTTTCCTTCAGTTTCCTGGTTGGCTCTATGTTAATTGTGGAAAGCTTGTGGATTTTTGTGGAACAGAGTTTCCTAACAGTGCTTTTTAGCAAACTATCAACTACATGATGGTAGGCGGTTCTTGTTTTTTGTTACTGTATTTGACACCTTTCATCAATGCTACCTGGATTTGGTGGCAGGAAATAGTCAAACAATAAAATTAATACCTAATATTTTGCTGCCTATTATGTGTCTGGGTACTTTCCATATATTAATTTATTTAGTCTCAGAGCAACCATTGATATAGATGCTGCTATCCCTGTTTTTTTATTATTATTATACTTTAAGTTATAGGTACATGTGCACAATGTGCAGGTTTGTTACATAGGTATATACATGTGCCATGTTGGCTTGCTGCACCCATCAACTCGTCATTTACATTAGGTATTTCTCCTAATGCTATCCCTCCCCCAACCCCCACCCGCCGAGAGGCCCCTGTGTGTGATGTTCCCTGCCCTGTGTCCGTGTGTTCTCATTGTTCAACTCCCACTTATGAGTGAAAACATGCGGTGTTTGGTTTTCTGTCCTTGTGATAGTTTGCTGAGAATGATAGTTTCCAGCTTCATCCATGTCCCTGCAAAGAACATGAACTCATCCTTTTTTATGGCTGCATAGTATTCTATGGTGTATATGTGCCACATTTTCTTAATCCAGTCTATCATTGATGGACATTTGGTTGGTTCCAAGTCTTTGCTATTGTGAATAGTGACACAATAAACATACGTGTGCATGTGTCTTTATAGTAGAATGATTTATAATCCTTTGGGTATATACCTAGTAATGGGATTGCTGGGTCAAATGGTATTTCTAGTTCTAGATACTTGAGGAATCGCTACATTGTCTTCCACAATGGTTGAACTAATTTACACTCCCACCAACAGTGTAAAAGCATTCCTATTTCTCCACATCCTCTCCAGCATCTATTGTTTCTTGACTGTTTAATGATTGCCATTCTAACTGGCGTGAGATGGTATCTCATTGTGGTTTTGATTTGCATTTCTGATGACCAGTGACGATTAGCATTTTTTCATGTGTCTGTTGGCTGCACAAATGTCTTCTTTTGAGACGTGTCTGTTCATATCCTTTACCCACTTTTTGATAGGGTTTTTTTTTCTTGCAAATTTGTTTAAGTTCTTTGTAGATTCTGGATGTTAGCCCTTTGTCAGACGGGTAGATTGCAAAAATTTTCTCCCATTCTGTACGTTGCCTGTTCACACTGGTATTTTATTTTGCTGTGCAGAAGCTCTTTAGTTTAATTAGATCCCATTTGTCTATTTTGGCTTTTGTTGTCATTGCTTTTGGTGTTTTAGTCATGAAGTCTTTGCCCATGCCTATGTCCTGAATGGTATTGCCTAGGTTTTCTTCTAGGGTTTTTATGGTTTTAGGTCTTACATTTAAGTCTTTAATCCATCTTGAGTTAATTTTTGTATAAGATGTAAGGAAGGGATCCAGTTTCAGCTTTCTGCATATGGCTAGTCAGTTTTCCCAGCACCATTTATTAAATAGGGAATCCTTTCCAACCATTTCTTGTTTTTGTCAGGTTTGTCAAAGATCAGATGGTTGTAGATGTGTGGTATTATTTCTGAGGCCTCTGTTCTGTTCCATTGGTCTATATATCTGTTTTGGTACCAGTACCATGCTGTTTTGGTTACTATAGCCTTGTAGTATAGCTTGAAGTCAGGTGCTGCTATCCCTGTTTTAACCAAGGGAAACACTGAGGCACAGGGAGGTTAAGGATTTGTTCAAGGTCACACACAACAAGAATGCAAGAGTCAGGATTCCCACCTGGGCTACTGGCTGCAAACCCTAGGCTTTAACCACTGCTTGCAAAGCCCAGGCTTTAACCACTGCCCAGCATGGCCTCTCAAGAGAAGCAACAGCTTTCAGAAGTTGCCCCTGTGGGCTTCTGTAGACTGAGGTGCCAGTGTAACTAGCTACATGAATCCACCAACTCACTATAGAAAGGGGTACCCTGCTTCTGTAAGAGCTAGGTTGAGCCTCATAGTTCGCAGAAAACCTTATTATAGTTTTGAGTTAGTTTCCTACTTCTTTATAACAACTGACTTTTAAAGCAATAGAAACCTTAAATGGAATCTCACCATTGTTTAGAAACTATTAGCAACTCAGAAAGTTCTCTCATGGCTGGAAGATATATGTGTCTCCAATGTTTATTCATCAAAACATGCACAATGAAAATATTACAGTTATTACCAATGAGATCTCCATTACTCTTGGAAAAACAACTTTCTGCTGAGAATTCACAACTAGGACCTGCAGGTTTGTGGCCTAATTTCATGAGACTTATATGATCTGAAAAATGTCAAGGGGGTCTGGGCGCGGTGGCTCACGCCTGTAATCCCAGCACTTTGGGAGGCTCAGGTGGGCAGATTACTTGAGGTCAGGAGTTCGAGAACAGCCTGGCCAACATGGTGAAACCCCACCTCTACTAAAAATACAAAAATTAGCCGGGCGTGGTGGCAGACGCCTGTAAATCCAGTTACTTGGGAGGCTGAGACAGGAGAATCGCTTGAATCTAGGGTGGAGGTTGCAGTGAGCTGAGATCACACCACTGCACTCCAGCTTGGGTGACAGAGCGAGAGTCCATCTCAAAAAAAAAAAAAAAAGAAAAGAAATATGTCAAGTGAGGATTTAAACAGTCTAGGTTGATACTGCCCCAGTCTACCAGCAGAGGCAAACTCTAATCTTCTCTGGAGGAGCTCAACTTCAATTCAGGCCGCAGAGAATCCCATGAATAAAGATGTGAAGAAAATGGGCAACTCTGTCAAAAAATCACAACACACACAGAGAAACAACTATGAGGAATAATAGAAACAACAGATGATAGAAACATTCAGAAGAATGGCAAAACCCCCCACAAAAACCCACAAATGATAGATACAAACCCACAAAGACTTCAGATATTGGAATAATCAGATAGAACATGAAATAATCATTTATTTTATTTTATTTTTTTGAGACAGAGTCTCTCTCTGTTGCCCAGGCTGGAGTGCAGTGTCACGATCTTGGCTGACTACAACCTTCACCTTCCGGGTTCAAGCAATTCTCTGCCTCAGCCTCCCAACTAGCTGGGATTACAGGTACATGCCACCATGCCTGGCTAATTTTTTGTATTTTTAGTAGAGACGGGGTTTCACCATTTTGGCCAGGCTGGTCTTGAACTCCTGATCTCGTAATCCACCCGCCTCGAGCTCCCAAAGTGCTGAGATTACAGGCATGAGCCATGGTGCTTGGCCAAAAAGTGACAGACCAGAAGGCTATGGGGTCAAATAATTTTTTTTTTTTTTTGAGATCAAGTCTCACTCTGTTGCCCAGGCTGGAGTACAGTGAGTGGCGTGATCTCGGCTCACTACAACCTTCACCTCCCAGGTTCAAGCAATTTTCCTGCCTCAGCCTCCCCAGTAGCTGGGATTACAGGAGCCTGGCTAACTTTTGTATTTTTAATAGAGATGGGGTTTCACTATGTTAGCTAGGCTAGTCTCGAACTCCTGACCTCAAGTGATCCACCTGCCTCAGCCTCCCAAAGTTCTGGGATTACAGGCGTGAGCTACCGTGCCTGGCCACATTTTAAAAGTTTTACAAAGATTAGCAAGGTATAATAGACAACAAAGAATGACCAAGTGGATTGTGAAAAACAAAAAACTCCAAAAAAAAAAAAAAAAAAAAAAAAAAGGGAAAACAAAAAACCCAATAGAACTTGAGATAAAAGTGTAGTAATTAAAATTTAAAAACTCAGTGGATGGATTAAACACAGCTGAAGAAAAAAATAGTAAACTGGAAGATAGAGCTGAGGACATTATCAAGAATGCAAACCATAGGGAAAGAGATGGAAAAAAACAAGATGTTAAAGTGAAATGAAAGACAGAATGAGGTCTAACACATATCTCATTATATTTCCCAAAGAGAATAGGATAAAGAGCAAAGATAACTTCTAATATTAATAATGCAAATTAAGGCCAGGTGTGGTGGCTCAGGCCTGTAATCCCAGCACTTTGGGAGACTGAGGTGGGCAGATCACCTGAGGTCAGGAGTTTGAGCCCAGCCTGGCCAACATGGTGAAACCCTGTCTGTATTAAAAATTTCAAAAATTTTTTTGTTTTGAAAAACAAAAATTAGGCTGGGCGCAGTGGCTCACGCCTGTAATCCTAGCACTTTGGAAGGCCGAGGTGGGCGGATCACGAGGTCAGGAAATCGAGACCATTCTGGCTAATATGGTGAAACCCTGTCTCTACTAAAAATACAAAAAAAAAAAAAAAAAAAATTAGCTGGGCGTGGTGGCGGGCACCTGTAGTCCCAGCTCCTTGGGAGGCTGAGGCAGGAGAACGGCATGAACACAGGTGGCAGAGCTTGCAATGAGCCGAGATTGCGCCACTGCACTCCAGCCTGGGTGACCAAGCGAAACTCCATCTCAAAAAAAAAAAAAAAAAAAAAAAAATTAGCCGGGCATGTTGGCACATGCCTGTAATCCCAGCTACTTATGAGGCTGAGGCTGGAGAATTGCTTGAATCCAGGAGGCGGTGGTTGCAGTGAGCTGAGATTGCACCACTGCACTCCAGCCTGGGCAACAGAGAGTCCACCTCCATCAATCAATCAATCAATAAAAGAAAAAGAAAAATACAAAAATTAGCCGGGCATGATGGCACGCACCTGTAGTCCTGTAGTCCCAGCTACTTGGGAGGCTGAGGTAGGTGGATTGTTCAGCTCAGCGTCACTGCAGTCCAGGAATCTGAGACTGCAGTGAGCAAAAATCAGCAAGAAAGGAGGGGGGACCCTATCTCTTACCTGCAAAAGCCATAAAATGGGAATTTAGCAAGATAACATGGATACATTTCTTTATTAAAAAAATGCTTGCTGGGCGATTACATGCCAGTAATCCCAGCACTTTGGGAGGCTAAGGTGGGTAGATCACTTGAGCTCAGGAATTCAAGACCAGCCTGGGCAACAAGGCAAGACCCTGTCTCTCTAAAAAATAAATAAAAAGTTTTAGGCTGGGCATGGTGGCTCACATCTGTAATCCCAGCACTTTAGGAGGCTGAGGTAGGGGGAGCACTTGAGGCCAGGAGTTTGAGACCAGTCTGGCCAACATGGTGAAACCCCATCTCTACTAAAAATACAAAAATTAGCCAGGCATGGTGGCATGTGCCTATAATCCCAGCTGCTCAGGAGGCTGAGGCAGGAGAATCGCTTGAACCCCAGAGGCGGAGGTTGCAGTGAGTGATGGTGCCACTGCATTCCAGCCTGGGCGACAGAGTGAGACTCTGTCTCAAAATAAAATAAATAAATAAATAGATAAAAATTTTTAAATGCTGAAGGAAACCATTTACAGAAATACATATATTTCTCTTTCTATGAAGCTCAAAAATTGCCAGACACTGTAGTTTGCACCTATAATCCCAGCTACTTGGGAGCCCAAGGCAGGAAGATCTCTTGAGGCTGGGAGTTCCAGACCAGCCTAAGCAATATAGCATGACCCTGTTTCTACAAAAATAAATAAATTGGCAAAATTTAATAGTATATTGTTTAGGGATACACACACAATGAAGAAAAGTAAGGAAGTGATTACTTTCAAATTCAAGATCATGGTTAACTCTGGAGAAGTGGGTAAGTATGTAACTGGGGAGGTAAGCACACAGGCTCTTAAGCTATTGGTAATATTCTACCTCTTAATCCAGGTGATAGGTATGTGGGTGTTTTATGTATTCTTTTGTATTAAGGCATTTCTTTTAAAAAATACACTAGCCAGGCACGGTGGCTCACGCTTGTAATCCCAGCACTTTGGGAGGCCAAGGCAGGCAGATCACCTGAGGTTGGGAGTTCGAGACCAGCCTGACCGACATGGAGAAATCCCGTCTCTACTAAAAATACAAAATTAGCTGGGCGTGGTGGCACATGCCTGTGGTCCCAGCTACTCAGGAGGCTGAGGCAGGAGAATCGCTTGAACCTAGGGGGCGGAGGTTGCAGTGAGCCGAGATCATGCCATTGCACTCCAGCCTGGGCAACAAGAATGAAACTCTGTCTCAAACAACAACAACAACAACAAACCATTAAAAATACAGTCATATGCCACCTAACGAGTTTTCAGTCAATGATGGACCACATATGTGATGGTGGTCCCATAAGACTATAATACCATATTTTTACTGTACCTTTTCTATATATTTATATATGTTTAGATACAGAAATACTTACCATTGTGTTATAATTGCCTACAGGGTCCAGTGCAGGTTTGTAGCCTGGGAGCAATAGGCTCTACCGTATAGCTTATGTCATCTAGGTTTGTGTGGGGACACTATGATGATTTGCACAGTGATGAAATTGACACACTTCTCAGAATGTATTCCCATCGTTAAGTGAAAATGGGACCGTACATACTATATAAAATAGTTAATATATAAAATGACAATATACCTCATAGATACACACCACATTGAAAAACAGATACACAGGCTGGGCGTGGTGGTTCACGCATGTAATCTCAGCACTGTGGGAGGCCAAGGCGGGTGGATGGCTTGAGGTCAGGAGTTTGAGACTAGCCTGGCCAACATGGTGAAAACCTGTCTCAACTAAAAATACAAAAATTAGCCACACGTGGTGGTGGGTGCCTGTAATTCCAGGTACTTGAGAGGCTGAGGCAGGAGAGTCACTTGAATCCGGGAGGTGGAGGTTGCAGTGAGCCGAGTTAGCGCTAGTGCACTCCGGCCTGGGCGACAGAGAGACTCTGTCTCAAACAAACGAACAAACAAAAAGAAAGAAAAAAGAAAAGAAAAACAGACACACAGAGAAAACAAAACAAAACAAAAAAAAACGTGGCACTGAAATCTACTTGATGAAAAACCCTGGTCTCCTAAACGATGCTTTGTTCAAATCTGCAAAATGCTTTTCTGATCTCCTGTGCCTGTTACTGCAGTGCAAAGAAATGAAAACCAGGCCAGGTGCGGTGGCTCATGCCTATAATCCCAGCACTTTGGGAGGCTGAGGCAGGCAGATCACCTGAGGTCAGGAGTTCGAGACCAGCCTTGCCAACATGGCGAAACCCCGTCTCTACTACAAAAATACAAAGTTAGCTGGGCGTAGTGGCATATGCCTGTAATCCCAGCTACTCAGGAGGCTGAAGCAAGAGAATCGCTTGAACTTGGAAGGTGGAGGTTGTGGTGAGCCGAGATTGTGCCATTGCACTCCAGCCTGGGCAACAAGAACAAAACTCCATCTAAAAAGAAAAAAAAGAAAAGAAAACCAGCTAAATAACTTGGAAAATGGTGGTTACATGTTGACTTTCTTTTTTTCTGGAGATGTAGTCTCACTCTGTCGCCCAGGCTGGTAAGCAGTGGCGCGACCTTGGCTCACTGCAACCTCCACCTCCCGGGTTCGAGCAATTCTCCTGCCTCAGCCTCCTGAGTAGCTGGGACTACAGGCGCATGCTGCCAAGCCCTGCTAATTTTTTTGTATTTTAGTAGAGATGGGTTTCACCGTGTTGCCCAGGCTGGTTTCGAACTCCTGACCTCAGGCAAGCCCACCTCGGCCTCACAAAGTGCTGGGATTACAGGCATGAGCCACCGTGCCCGGCCACGTGTTGACTTTCTACTCGGAGAATACTTGGATTGAACCTCTTAGCTATTTGGATCTCAGACAAGGCATCACGAAGTCAGGGAAGGCTCTACCTCGTAAGTTGTACTGACATCTTACCAGTGCTGGTCTACAAACACAGGCCTGTATGTAGCAGCCAATGTTTCTCCTAGACTGTGGTTTCAATCTTTGGAGGTGGAAGCCATTGGGGGACAAGCAGTCCCCAGCTCCTGCTTTTAACAGAGCTGTTCTGATTTTATTCATTTTACATGAGGCCTCCGATATGACTTTGTTTGATGGGTTCCACCTGTCAAAAAAGTTCAAACAGCATTGTCTTAGAGGAATTCTAGTTTTCTGGAGTTGAAAATGCAGACCACTTTCTCAAAACTTTCATTCTTGTGCCAGGCACAGTGGCTCACACTTTGGGAGGCCGAGGCAGGCGTATCACCTGAGGTCCAGGGGTTCGAGACCAGCCTGGCCAACATGGTGAAATCCTGTTTCTACTAAAAATACAAAAATTAGCTGGGCGTGGTTGTGGGCACCTATGGTTCCAGCTACTCTGGAGGCTGAGGCAGGAGAATCGCTTAAACTTGGGAGGTGGAGGTTGCAGTGAGCCAAGATTGTGCCACTGCACTCCAGCCTGGGTGCCAGAGCAAGACTCCAACTCAAAAACAAACAAACAACAAAAAAAACTTTCATTCTAGCAAGATTATATTGACCTCAGCAAGATATGGCTTCTAAAAATAAACATATAAAAACACAGCATTCATGGTGACCAAAATGTGCACCCAATGAGTAATTTGCACTGCAGCAAATCTTAAGATTGCCTGCTTGCTCTGCTCTCCTCAGTCCACCCTCCTAAGTAATACTCAATGGCCCTAGAACAGTGAGAGGAACATGGGGCAGACCTGAAACCAATCTAAGCCAAGCTGGTGAGTAAAATCCAGCTAACCCTCCCATCCATGCTGAATCTGTGTCCTTCACTTACTCTGGACAGCCTCCTGAGTGGGGGACTATGTGAGTCTACATCTGTCCATTCCACTTCTCAATCTGAAGGGCAAGCACTAGAGAAGATATGTGGTGTTTGTGGGTCAGTAATCAAAACTTGGGAAGGCCTGGAATCCCAGCACTTTGGGAGACTGAGGCAGGCGAATCACTTGAGGTCAGGAGTTTGAGACCAGCCTGGCCAACACAGTGAAACCCCGTCTCTTCTAAAAATATAAAAATTAGCTGGGTGTGTGGCATGCACCTATAATCCCAGCTACTTGGGAGGCTAAGGCAGGAGAATGGCGTGAACCCAGGAGGCAGAGCTTGCAGTGAGCCAAGATTGTGCTACTGCACTCCAGTCTGGGCAACAGAGCAAGACTCTGTCTCAAAAAAACCAAAAACACAAAAACAAAAATTGGGAAGTGATTTCATTATGGTAACTAGCAGGTATGGAACTGGGCTCCTTAAGGGGTTCATGGAGCTGGTGAATGAGCAAAGCTCCATCAGATGGTAAACGAACTTCTGCCAACCTCAGCAAAAACACCCTTATCCCACCTGCTCCCTCTGCCACACCTTCCTAACTTGCCAGGGAAAGGTCAAGCAGCCAGTCTGTCCAAGAACATGACTAGTTTACTGTTCTCTTGTTCACCAGCCCTGAACAACTGGTGTTGGGCTGGTCCTCTTTGGGAGACATGGTATGTGATATTGTGCTAATTGGGTGGCTAGAAGAAAAAAGGAATATGCATTTTTAAGTGACATTTTAGAATTGTTTCAAGAGTTGCACCAAATATGCATTTTAGCTGAATGAGTATTAAAATCAGTATTTGGTGGTCATAGCCAAATATTGCTATTGAGGAACTGGTTGGAACACAATAATGAATTTGAAATTCTATCAAAAATTATTTTTTGAGACAGGGTCTCACTCTGTCACCCAGGCTGGAGTGCAGTGGCGCGATCTCAGGTCAGTGCAACCTCCGCCTCCCAGGTTCAAGCGATCCTCCACCTTAGTCTCCCAAGTAGCTAGGACCACAGGTGTGCACCACCATGTCTGGCTAATTTTTTGTATTATTATATTTTTAATAGAGACGGGGTGTCACCATGTTGCCCATACTGGAAAAAAATTTAATTGATACTATTTAATCATTACAATCATCAGAATTCTCCTAAGTTTGATGCTGGGCTGGTATGCTACCTTTTTTTTTTTTTTTTTTTTTGAGACGGAGTTTTGCTCTTGTTGCCCAGACTGTGGTGCAATGGTGCGATCTCAGCTCACCACAACCTCTGCCACCCGGGTTCAAGCAATTCTCCTGCCTCAGCCTCCTGAGTAGCTGGGATTACAAGCACCTGCCACCACCATGCCAGGCTAATTTTATATTTTTATTAGAGATGGAGGTTTCTCCATGTTGCCCAATCTGGTCTTGAACTCCTGACCTCAGGTGATCTACCTGCCTTGGCCTCCCAAAGTTTTGGGATTACAGGTGTGAGCCACCGTGCCCAGCCGATATGCTACCTTCTTAGCACCACCCATTGCTTTATTGCTCCTGAAGTATCTGCACGTTTGTAATACTAAATAGATGCTCACTTTTTTCTGAGGTTGGTGGAAGGGCAAGTTGCTTTCTGGCTGGTCCTACCACCACATTGGTTGTTCCATGCCAATAGCAAGGTAAGGACTTATGTCTTCCTTCTCAATTCCTACACTTTGGGTAGTGCCTCACGATGCCTTCTGAGGTGCACTTACAAGACTTGCCATACTGATTCATTCCCAATATTTTGCATGCCTTATATTTTAAAATTCTTACAAACTTTTGTTAGTTGAAGAGTATAAAGTTCTTGAACTTATGCAACATTCTATTTCCCTATTTTATTACTGCAAACTTTCCAAGTTTTTTTTTTTTTTTAAGAGTCTTGCTCTGTTGCCCAGTCTGGAGTACAATGGCACAATCTTGTCTCACTGCAACCTCCGCCTCCCGGGTTCAAGCAATTCTCCTGCCTCAACCTCCCGAGTAGCTAGGATTACAGGCATGTGCCACCACACCCAGCTGATTTTTGTATTTTCAGTAGAGATGGGGTTTCATATGTTGGCCAGGCTGGTCTCAAACTCGTGACCTCAAGTGATCCAACCTCGGCCTCCCAATCACACTGGGATTACAGGCATGAGACACTGCACCCAGCCTAGTTTTAACTTTTTGATTACAAAATTGTTTACATGATTAACTGAGGTGCTTTAATCCGCTAACATATTTCTTTCAAATAACTGACAAAATTTCTACATAATTCTCACAACTAAAATATTTACCTGTGTTTGAAATTATTGGGATACTTGTAATACATCTGGATGTCAAGCCCATTGGAGCTACAGCAGCTGCTGCGCTGATCAGGTAAGACGGCAGTCATCTCCGTAATCACACAACTATGAACCACGCGCTAATTCAGGGATGCACTAATGCACGTACTCATTCTATTTGAGTCGTAGGCGGAAGGTGTTGATAGTCCATCATTTCCACTCTTCTGAAGCTCATACATTAGCAAGCATGAATGAAAAGTGACTTCTGCCTGTGCCTGGATCAAGATTTCCTAATAAACGTTCCTGTGTGTTGTCATTGGCTTTAATCTTAGGACTATTCATCGGTCTTATATGAGGGCTGTTTCCGGAATGCTTGTAAGGCAAGTTGTAGATGTTTTGGTGGGCTAATACAATCCCATCGGTAAGTATTCTAGTTATCCCTATTCTGTGGGTGAGAGAAGGAAACCAAAGCCTGGGGCAGAGGGTGCCATGTTCTTCTAGTGTAGGCTGATGTATACATCTGATTTGCAAGACTGAAAAAGTTCTTATTCATCAAAACCACCCCTGCAGATTCAAGTTAGCCGGTACATGAGGTTGAGTTTTGGGTCTTTTCCTCAAGATAGGAAAATGGAGACATGGCACTTCAAACCTATACTAACCCACTTCCTGGAAGCTTTCTTTAATGTTCTACAGACCAAACATAAGGAAGACATTCCTTCTTTGTTCTGATGCGGATCCTCAGCTTTGTCCCCTCTACTACTAATTCCAGGCAATACTTGGATTACGTGGCCCTTGTCTCCGTGTCTCAATTTACATGGCGAGTCTGCAAACTGCCAAATAAACCTAAGGTTTTTCATGCAGTACTTCCCTGCAAGGTTCCCTTGTGTTTTCTGGCATCATGATGCCTTAACTTCATAGCTTTTATCTTCACTTCCCAGCAAACTGAATTCCCTTTCAAACTCTCATCACAGTCCCACATTGAGAAACGTGACTGATATTCCTTTCCATCAGTTTAAATTCTGTGCCTTCTTCATGGCTCAGCACTCGGTAATTTTTTCCTAGTCCCTGTGTTCCATATCCCATTTATGCGTGTTACTTGAGAACTCTGGTCTTAAATCAAGGTACTTCAAGAACAAGGGTTGTATGTAAGCATCTGTGCCGTCCACTGCAGCTAGACGTGGGCAGGCCTAATTTGTGTACCAAATCAGCGATTTCAATGGAAGGGTATTACATAGATGACTGAGAGACTAAGGATGCCTATCACCTGCCTTTCTGTATGCTGTCATCTTGTGATCAGGAATACTTGACAAAAATAAAACAACCATTTACTAGAATAGTATCACACTAATAATGACAACTTCCTCTTTCCTAGTTATTTCTTTTGCGTATGCTGGAAACATCTATGATGCTATTCCCTTATGCAGTAAATGCTCAGACATACTTAGCTATCCATGGTTTGGTATCAGGTCATAAGAGGGCCGCAAAGCAAAGGCAGGTGACACTTCAAACTCAGCCAACCAAGATGTGCAAAGACACGAAAGAACCGGGATCGATAAGGCGACAAAAAGCAAACATTTAAGCAAATACCACCGAGTTGAGCATTCTAAAGACGCCACACAATTTCACTCAACACTCACAAATGTGAGACAGCTACTGCTATGGACGTTTCATAGCTAGGAACAGTGGCTCGGCATTCAGGTCACTCACTCAAATCAGGTAGGAGGGGCCAGGACTTGGGTTATCACACACACCTCAAGTGCTACTGTCACACAGATTTCAAATTGAGTCTCTCCTAAGGATCTCAGGTCCAAAGCCTAATCTTGTCTTCTACTTGACCAATCAATGTTCCTTAAGAAAATTTTGAGCCAGATACCAGACTCCAATAATGATATAATCTAAGTACAGCAGCTCAATTTTACAACTTCATAGCATTTTGAAATCCTAATTCATTAACGATCAGGATATAAAGATGGGCAGAATTTGCCTTTGACACAATTATTGTTCATTTTTTTCTCCTATGGTCAAAGAAGTCTGGGAGAGTATTACATAAAAGTGAAACAGCACAAGTTTGGATATTGTCAATGTGGAGCAGGAAGGTCATGAGGTCCCCCTTCCCTCTTTGATGGGAGCAGGGCAGGGTGCAGATGCCTCAGGACCAGAGCCTGTTAGCAGAGGGGAGTCCACGGCCCTGTGCTCTTCTGTGTCCTTCAAACAGTTCCTCACTAGCTCCTCTGCCAATGCCCTCAGGGAGACCACTTTGTAACAGAAAAAAAAAAGCTTTCCAAATGACATGCTCTTCACTCATTTTTAGCGTGCCTCTGAGAAATTAAGATATATACTTATGACAAAATATGACGTGATACTGTGTTCCATATAAACCAGGGAAGGGGGAAGAGATCAAAGAAATGTGCATGAAAATATAGGTGGCTGACTCAGAATAATGAAGTGAGCTGCTTTCAAATTCGCCACTAAGTTCAAGTGAACCAGACAGTAAGAAAACTATGGACACAGACAGATTAATCCCCATCTCCCCAAACGGTAGAGGAGGATCATTCCACCTCATCACTCTGTTACATGAATAGGTGTCTCCAGGTTACAACTCGAAGAGTATTAGTATCTGTATTATAATCCATCTTTGGAAAACAGACTATATGAAAGAAGACAAAACCAAAATGCAACCGTGTGGTTTCCAGAGCAATTTATTCAGGAAAATCTATTCAATATGCCATCAACAGTTCTCCTGTGTGTATTGTGCTGATAAATAGACACTGAGAGGATTTAACAAGTTCATCATTTAATAAGTCTGAATTCATTTTCACCACATGGTATTGTACACGGTCATCTGCTGAAACAGATTTCTTTTTTAACAGATCTTAGTTTAAAAAAAGTCATAGATACTGTGAGTTCTGTATAAACTTGTGGACAGTAAGTTAGTTCCTTTGTTTTAACTTATAAGCCTCAACTTCACCGCAGAATAAAGAACGTAGGCCAAAGAAAGCATAATCGGTCACTCGTATAGAACAGTATTGTTTCTATAATTTGAAGCTTTCTGAATGGACGGGTTCAGGCCTGATGCAACTGTAAAAAGATTACTTAATGAATAGACTATATGGAAATTGTACAAAATGTTTTTACCTTTTATCATTAGTAGCTTAAACAGCACTATATCACTAATTGCTATTCAAAATCAAAAACCTGTTTTTGAATCCCCGAGAAGGCAGCATGTGTACACAACCATACCACCTTGTACTTAGGGGTGTGCCAAAACGTAATTCAACAGAAACTTTGGCTTTAGGAAAGAGTCACAAATATTTAAAAGAATGGCTTTAATCGTCATTTTAAGTATACGGTAGGGGAAAAGTGTGCTTTAATTAAATATACATCATACCAGTGATGCTGGCAAGGTTGAAAGTTACTCCTAATGTTGATAGCTATAAAAACTAGTTTGTACATAACAAGACAATGAGAGGAAAAAGCAATCCCTTTGAAACAAAATTATCAAATAAAAAATGTTCACAGTGGTTTGTATCAACAGTATGCATTTTATGACAAGAACATGTACAGATTTGGAGCACCCTAGGGCTCTCTTTATGTCCTAAAGAAAACGAGCATTTACATGATTATGGGTTGTACTAAATTTAAAAAGATCAGCTGTACACTTACTCCTTAGACAGGATAAACTGTCCTGGGGTGTACAGCTTTAACACCATCATTAAAATTGTTTGCAAAAGGAAGAGAGAATTAAAAAACAAAACACTTTTCTTTTTGGAGTGAAGAGTCTTTCATTCGCTGTTATAACCAGCAAATGCCATTCACTAAATCAAAAACGGAAGGAAGGGCCCCCACAAACACAGATCTATCTGAGCAAGCTGACCAGTACACATTACAGTCTTAAAAATGAAGGTTATATACTCTATGTTACAAGTCCCAACTAGGCAGTGTCAAAATGACATCTATTTCTTTGCTTGCTTTGTGATCATACCCCTTGGAGGCGTTACAGGTCTCGTGGCATTTGGCTTCTTTTTCTCTGCAGGCTTTAAAATCTGGAGAGATTCAAAAGACAGTTCATTTAGGAAATATACTCAACCCCAAATCTTAAAGAGTCCTTACATTTCATTCAGATCTTTTGTTCAGATGGCGTTTACAACTGCCCCAACAACTGTAAAAGCCTCCCTAGCATATTAACACAAGCTAAGTTGACATGTAAACATTTAGTAATTAAGGCTATCATGAAGAGATAAAAATCCATGATCTGGACAAATTATTTTGTCTCTGAGTACTGGTAATATCTTTAGCTATTTCTTCTGATATGGGGAGAAAGTGCTTTACAAAAGTGTTTCTCCAACCTGCAGGGGATTCTTGCACAATCTTTGGAATTTTGAAAGCTGCAAGTTCTCTGACAATTGGTAAAAAACAACAACAACAACAACAAAACTTTTAATTCATTTAACTGATGACTGCCACATGATTTGGTGGCTGTATTTATGTTTATGACTAGGCTGGCTTGAACTTGTACAAGTTTATCATAATAAGCAAATGAGAAAAAGGCTGAGGCAGATTCTAAATAATGCTTTTGTGACAACTGAAGGCCAAATGATGTCGTGGTACATTAATAGAAGTTTTGTGGAAGTTAGACTAGAGGGCAGAACTAAGTAAACACATAGCACGAGGCACTCAGTACTTTTCACATGCAAGTGGTGATTTAATTTTAGCTGAACATTACATTGTCATTATGGTTTTAGATTTACAGTAAAACAGCCATAAGCATAAGGAGCCAATATGCAATGCAAAAAAATCATAATTAAACACTGGGAAAAGGTGCCATAATTAATTTTTTCTTTTACAAGGGATCCACACATTATTCAACTATAACACACACTGGTTAAGGGAAAATAGAAACAGCCTACTTAGCATAAATGAACACTAGGCAAAAAGTGGCAATTTTATTTTTCAACCAGCAAAGTGCAAACATAGTAAAAGGAAATAATGTTGAAAGCATGCTCTACCTGAAAAGAACACATTAGTGTTTCATCCACACTCATCATGGCACCTGCATTGTCAAATTCTCCACAATAATTGGGCGCAGAAAACAGAGTGACCAACTGCCTCTTTGCAAAAAATTCATATCCATCTTCAACCACCTTCGAGAGAAAATTTTTTCAGTATAAATAGGTGCAAATATTAGGTGAGTAAAACCATGTTTCAGTTTCCCATTGAGCCTGATATCTTGTGTTCCAGAAACACTTTGTATAAATAAGCAATACCTACCCACCAAAATCAACAAGGAGAATCTGTGCTCACACACATGCTCTTAAGTGTACATGTAAAATTCAAAATCAATACCTGATGGGCTCTACATATAAGATCCAAATCATGCTTATGGAGAAATTTTGCAACCACTTCTGCACCAAATGTGAAGGACACTCCTCTGTCATTTTCACCCCAGCCTAAGACATCTTTATCGGGGTCAGACCACAAAAGATCACAAAGAAGACCTTGATCTGGTACATCAGTTGGTCGCATAATTCGCCGAATCTGCTCCATAGATTGAAGATCTGGTGATAAACCTATTCAATGAGGAAAAGAAAAATGAAGAAAGCAAAACTTTTAAAAGGATATTACCCCTTCAAAAGTTCCATTTGTCTACAGAGAAATTCAATAATCCTGACACAAAAACTGAAATCTGATTATATTTTATTTACTCTTGGTTAAAAGAAAAAAAAACACACACACACAGAAAAAGGACAACTGGATACACACTAGAATTATATGCAGTAATGCATGGGGTGCTGCAGGTTTAAACAGTACATGGAGGCAGTTATATTATACAGAACACTGTAAAATAAAATCCAGTGATTTAAAAAACTCTTCTATGGGCTTCCCCAGTTGATGACAATAATGAGCGATGTTACGATTGATGGCTTATAATGACTGAGCTGAGAAGATAAGGATGCTCAGTGACAGTGAGTTCTCTAGGAAATCTGCACTATTCATAGACCATTAAAATCTACAAGAGCTTATTGTATCGAGTTACAATATGGGATGCATATTATAAGAGTTAAAAACCATGTATCCAACTCTACCAAAACCTGTGTAAGTATAGAAGCATAGAGATAAAAGACATTATGTTGGCTTTTTGATGGCTGATTAATTTCACACCATACATGAAAAGACATTCTCTTTGCAATTACTATTTTAATTACATTATAGAAAGCACAACCACTGAGCAAAGAAAAATAGCTTATAAAATATGTATGTATATATTTTTAGAGATAGGGTCTTCCTCTGTTGCCTAGGCTGGAGTGCAGTGGTGCGATCATAGCTCACTGCAGCCTTAAACCCCTGGGCTCAAGTGATCCTCCCGCCTCAGCCTCCCAAATAGCTACGGCTACAGGTGTGCACCATTACACCTGGCTAATTTTTAACACTTTTTCTAATGACAGGGGTCTCGATAAGTTACAGGCTGTTCTCATATTCATGGCATCAAGCAATCCTCCCACCTTGGCCTCTCAAAAGTGCTGGAATTACAGATGCGAATTACTATGCCTGGCCAAAATAACTTTTAAAATCCAAGTCAGGGAAAGTTCTGAGAGGATAAAAAACAAACAAGGGAAAATCTATTCACATCTTCAGTGTTCTAGAGGATCTCTGGCACAGCAAATTACATATTGTTCATTTTATAGTTAAAAATACTTTTCCGAGCCGGGCACGGTGGCTCACGCCTGTAATCCCAGCACTTTGGAAGTCCAAGGCAGGAGGATTGTTTGAGCCCAGTAATTTGTGACCAGCCTGGGCAACATGGTGAGAACTCATCCTTACAAAAAATAAAATAAAAATAAACATTTTCTGCTCTATTTTCAATCCTAATTTACAGAGTCTAGAATTCCCTGTAATAAATCAGTTCCTTAAGATTTTTATCCAAGTAATCCTGGCTGTATCAGAGTGACAGTGCAATGCAACACATCAACAAAAGAGAGTGTTCTGTCAGAAGAAGTCATCCCAATGGTAACTCACAAATGTTAAAGTGTTCATCCTTTGGAAGGGATCAAAACCTATTTGGAACAAAAATCAGCCCAACTACCTCCATGACAGCAGAATATCTTCTCATCCACGATGGCTGCTATCGGTAAACAGTTAAAACAGTCTGTGAAAGTTTTCCATAGTTTAATGTTGTATCTTCTTTTACCTGTGATTAAAGAGAGAGTATCACTGTTCTGTAGGCTCATTCTCTCAGGATTAACTTCCCCCAAAGCAAGATTCTGGGTGCTTTTTAAGCAAACGAAACTATGTTTTTATTAAGAATCTTAATAAAACCGTCTTATTTTAACACTCTTTTAAAATAAGAGCTGGGCGTGGTGGGTCAGACCTGTAACCCCAGCACTTCGGGAGGCTGAGGTAGGAGGATCGCTTGAGCCCAGGAGTTCAAGAACAGCTTGGGCAACATAGTGACACCCCATCTCTTTAAAGAAAGACTCTCCTGGAGGGAAGGGGTTTAGGAGAGACACATCTGATCTAAAAGCAATGACTTACATTTTCACATGAAATCTTTTTAAATTCCATAGAAGTATGAAACCAGAATTCCAGATTTGATAATGATTAAGGATTGCCATCAAATCCCAGGAATTATCTGGTAGCATCAATTCTGTCTGAAATCCAGTATGCTTTGTCCAATCTCACCGCAGCTAGTTCCCTAATTCTTAAGGCAATTACGAACTTACACCATGTGGCATTACGACCTTCCTTCTGAGGAAGCCTGAGTTAGCACCTATCCCCCATGTACTCCCCTCAACAACCTACAGATACCAGAGGATCCCCAGGCCTCAGTGCTCTAGCAGGAGGCACAATGATCACACGGCAGTGGTGCCTCTCACAGGCACTACAGGGCATTTGTTTCCAACACTGCACAGACTCCACATGCTCCCACAGGCCTGATGTCACAGGGTGGTCACGTTCTCTCACTAGCACAGGCATCCACACATTCTGGAGTCAGAGTGCAGTTCTGACAGAAATATGCCACTATGCACTGTTTCTACAGGAAACTGATGTTCTGAGTTTAAAACCTACTCACATACCTTGCAAGAACAAATTTCTCTGGATTGGTTGAGGACTGTCCAATTGTCCAGATGCCTTTGTTTCCTGTACCTTACTATACTAAGTACAATCTTTAAAAACCAACAGTTTGGCCAGGCGGGTTGGCTCACATCTGTAATCCCAGCTCTTTGGGAGGTCAAGGCCGGCAGATCATCTGAGGTTGGGAGTTTGAGACCAGCCTGACCAAGATGGAGAAATCCCTTCTTTACTAAAAATACAAAAATTAGCTGGGTGTGGTGGCGCATGCCTGTAATCCCAACTACTTGGGAGGCTGAGGCAGGAGAATTGCTTGAACCCGGGAGGCGGAGATTGTGGTGAGCCTTGATTGTGCCATTGCACTCCGGCCTAGGCAACAAGAGCGAAACTCCGTCTCAAAAAACAAACCAAACCAAACCAAACCAAGAGTTTGTCCTTAGTCTCTTCCTGGGGACTATAGGGACATCGAAAGGTATAAACCTGTACCTCTCCTTTGAGAGTTAGGGCCAGCCCAAAAACTGACCTGAACCACACTTCCCACCCTGTAATGCAAATCAAGCAGTCTAGGGAGTTTAGCACAGGGCTTGAAATGTAATGTAAATTCAACAAATGTTTGCCTTCTCTCTGCAGAAGAGTGTTATCTTTTCTCCTAATAATTTCTGGTTTCTCAATGACTGGGTCTAACTCTACGGTTCACCCTGTTGCGCATTTCTTTAGAGGCTACTAACTCCTTCACTGGAGGGGTTCTGAAAGTTCAACAAACTCCTCCCGCCAGGCTGAGGAGGCTGAGGCAGGAAAACTGCTTGAACCTGGGAGGCAGAGGTTGCAGTAAGCCAAGATCGCACCATTGCACTCCAGCCTGGGCAACAAGAGTGAATGAAACTCCATCTAAAAAAAAAAAAAAACCCAACAAACTCCTCCTCACGAAAGGCTGATGGGCAATCTGCAAAAACACCACCTCCCATGTCCAACAGCAATACCACCACCACACCACCACCACCACCACCACCACACCACCACACCACCACACCACCACCACCACCACCACCACCACCACCACCACCACCACCACCACCACATGAGTATCCTTAATCCAAGATGCTCCAAAATTTGAAACTTTTTGAGCACTCACATGATGCTCAAAGGAAATGCTCACTGGAGCATTCTGGATTTCAGATTTTTGGATTAGGGATGTTTAACCAGTAATTATAACACAAATATTCCAAAATTAAAACAAAACAAAACAAAACACAAAACTCTGAAACCTGCAACACTTGTAGTCCCAAGCATTCCAGGTAAGGAATACTTAACCTGTATTATAAGAACAGGGCTGCTGCCTTAGCCCCCCAGGGATAGTGACTTCCTCTTTCCCCAAGGTCAGCTTCACTTCTGGATATTTTTTTTTTTTTTGAGGTGGAGTCTCACTCCGTCACCCAGGTGGAGTAAAGCAATGTGATCTCGGCTCACTGCAACCACAGCCTCCCGAGTTCCAGGGATTCTTCTGCCTCAATCTCCTGAGTAGCTGGGACTACAAGTGTGCACCACCACACCTAATTTTTGTATTTTTAGTAGAGATGGGTTTTCACCATGTTGGGCAGACTGGTCTTGAACTCCTGACCTCAAGTGATCCACCCACCTTGGCCTCCCAAAGTACTGGGATTACAGGCATGAGCTACCATGCCCGGCCTTTGATTCTTTAGTTATGCCACAAACTCGTTTCTTCTCTTGCCGATTTCTGCTGGCCTCTCCATGAAAAATCAGTTTGTTTCCTCCTTTTGCCTCTCAGCACTTTTAAGCGTGGGGCTGTCTCTTTCTCTTCTCTCTTCATTTCCTCCCTAAGGCCACCTCAGATCACTAGGAACATCTGGGTCCTAAAAGGTTTAACCAGGGTAATCGTCTAGCTTCCAAATCCTAAGATTCTGAGCCATAACCTGTAATGCAGTTTCCCATTACTGTACATCAGACAGCTCCGGTAGCAGAAATGGATCAACAAACACTCCTGTTTTACCCAACAACATATACCTCAGCCTTTTCATCACATTTGCAAAATTTAAACAAACAAAAAAGAAATGGTAGTATAAAGTACTTATGTACCTGGAAAACAGGCAGTGGTTTTTAAATTGTCCCATGAAAATCAACATTTGAATACAACTTTTCATTTTAATAACATTAACATATATAATATATATACTAAATGTCTGCAAGCCTTCAACCAGAAGCCACCTATGTCAAGGGCACTTTTATGCCCACAAGTAGACTGGATGGCAAATTGTATCTGCCTGATGGGAGAGAGGAAGCTGGAACACAAGATCTATAAACTGTGTTGATGATCAAACAGGAGTCGAAACTGATACCAACCGACACTGATCTTCTAAGTCATTTTAAAGGCCTCTGCACTGAGTAGAAACTGAAACTGATGCAGCTAATATCATTACATTAGGATAGAAGTCACAACAATAAGGTCAAATGGATTTGAATTCATCAGTGCAAACATGAAAAGTATTTGCTGGGCTAACAGTTATGTAAAAGGAACCCTTTCTTAACTCAAGAGTAACACTTGGAATAAGTATCCAAAACACAATGTTGCCTGGGTGTGGTGGCCCATGCCTGTAATGCCAGCACTTAGGGAGGCTGAGGTGAAAGGATTGCTTGAGCCCAGAAATTACAGGTTGTAGTATGCTATGACCCACCTCTGCACTCCAGCTTAAGGCTCTGTCTCAAAAACAAACAACAACAACCAAAAAAACCCACCACATCTGCCTTGTATTTCACTACCTAAGGAGTAGTAACTGGCTTACTGGGCACTTCTTTGACACAGAATCCCTGTTAATATCGAATATCTTTCCTCTACAGGTTCAATGGTATCAGTCAGTCCAGAACCCACAAAATTTTTGTCCCTGATCATTCCTGCCACCCCATCTTACCAGCTGGATCTCAAGGACACAGACCAAGCAAACATCCAGTTGTGGGAAAGGGTGGTAGTAGAAGGGCTCAGTCTGTGAATATAATCTTTCTAGGATGCACTTCTAACAAATGTGCTAGCTCACTACATCTATGTGAATTGAGATGGAAACACACACATCTGGAGACTCTAAGTTAGGATGTGGTCTAGGGGAGGGCCACAGGGACAACACTTTGCTGATCTCCCTATAATCATATTAGCAAATGCCAACTACCTGAAGTTCCTTAACCACCCCTTCACTCCAAACCTGAAACCCCTCCTGGCAGAAATAAGCACAAAAGGAAGGTGAAGGTAAAGATTCAAAACCTTTTCTGACATAAAACCCTTTATCAAACTGATTATTTTCAAAGTTTTTTTTTTTGATATGCAGTCTCACTCTGCCACTCAGGCTGGAGTACAGTGGTGTGATCTCGACTCACTGAACCCGACTCCCGGGTTCAAGCGATTCTCCTGCCTCAGTCTCCCAAGTAGCTGGGACTACAGGCATCTGACACCACGCCTGGCTAATTTTTGTATTTTTAGTAGAGACGGGGTTTTGTCATGTTGGCCAGGATGGTCTCGATCTCTTGACCTCATGATCCACCTGCCGTGGCCTCCCAAAGTGTTGGGATTACAGGCGTGAGCCACTGCGCCCAGCCTATCTCCAAAGCTTTAAGAACTGTGTTTTGTCAATAGTCAAATCAAAGTGCACCTTTAAATAAACAATCCAAAATGAGTCACAAAATGCGTAAAATACTGTAAAAATAATCCTTGTTCAGCACATTTTAGTTTTAGGAAAGTTACTGCCATTCTTCCTGGGTGCGGTTATGCCAGAGGAGAAAAACCATAATAATTTCAAAAACTAATTATTTACACATTGCAAGATTCCATTTGCATGCAATGTTCTCTAGCAAAGACAAAAAGTAGATTAGTGGTTGCCTGGGGGCTACGGTGAGATGGTCGCATAACTATAAATTTACTACAAATCACTGAATTGTATACTTTCAACAGATTAATTTTATGGAATGAAATTACATAATAAAGTTGCTTAAAACTATTTGGAATGGTTCTCAGATTTCTACCAAGAATTAAGTTATCTGTGAATACAACAAATTACATCTTAAAGAAACCACTACCATGATCATTACTTCCTAATCTGATCATCACATCATAAAAGAATCCAAGACCTTATTTTATTACAGCGGCAGTGTTCTTTTTCTACCCAAGAGAGAAAAAACTGGCTGGGCGCCATGGCTCACGCCAGTAAACCCAGGACTTTTGAGTGGCCTAGGTGGGCAGATTCCTTGAGTCCAGGAGTTTCAGATCAGCTTGGGCAACAAGGTGAAACCCCATCTCTTCAAAAAAATACATGAATTAGCTGAGTGTGGTGATGCACGTCTGCAGTCCTAGCTACCTGGGAGGCTGAGGCAGGAGGATCGCTTGAGCCTGGGAGGCAGAGGTTGAAATGAGGTTAAGATGGTGCTACCGCACTCCAGCCTGGGCAACAGAGTGAGACTCTGTTCCCCCACCTCCCCTAAAAAGCTAAGTTAAAAACAAGTTGATGAAATAGAAAACATGAGAGATGATACCACTGCATCTAAACTCTCACAATTCCTAACAGAAGTACGTGATAATTGTTTATGATAAATATCTTAATTTCAATAACTTCCAGAGATATAGAAAAATACTTACATTCATCATAAAATCCATAAATTCTGTTGATGCTGGCACATTCATGGTTCCCTCTGAGAAGAAAAAAATTCTCAGGATATTTGATTTTGTAGGCCAGTAAGAGGCAGATCGTCTCCAATGACTGCTTTCCCCTGTCCACATAGTCCCCAAGAAACAGGTAGTTGCTTTCTGGCGGGAAACCACCGTACTCAAAAAGTCGCAGCAAATCATAGTATTGCCCATGGATGTCACCTAGAAGCAAGAATTTTGTTACACAGTGTTCCCATACTTACAGCTCAATCCACTAACAAAGCTTTGGAAAGAAATTCTTTAAAAATTCATTGTACAATGGCATTGACCTCTAGTAATGAGAGTTTAATTGGACAGCCAACACTAAGTAATTTCCAAACTGGCATCATATTTAGTTCAATTGAGCTTAATAAAATTTTTAAGTATATGTGTATGTCCAGAACCTCACACAAAATTCAACTAATTAAGAATTGATTCTGTGGAAAGGGTTATTATGTCCAGGCATGCCTTCTTGCCAAGTAACATGGTATTCCTTTCAGGATGACTGATCAATATCAGATCCCTGATAGCTCAGTCTCTAGGTACTGTGTCAGCAGAACAGCTGCACTTTTAGCGAGCCTTGGCCCGGTCTGAACAAAGCACATACACACATACACACGACCCCAACCCCCCACCAATCAATGCATTTAGCTTTCAATTTCTCCCTGCTAGATAATGCCAAAGAACATTTTACTTTAAAAAACATGAACACAGGCCGGGCGCGGTGGCTCAAGCCCATAATCCCAGCACTTTGGGAGGCCGAGACGGGCGGATCACGAGGTCAGGAGATTGAGACCATCCTGGCTAACACAGTGAAACCCCGTCTCTACTAAAAAAAAAATACAAAAAAATGGCCGGGCGCGGTGGCTCAAGCCTGTAATCCCAGCACTTTGGGAGGCCGAGACAGGCGGATCACGAGGTCAGGAGATCGAGACCATCCTGGTTAATACGGTGAAACCCTGTCTCTACTAAAAAGTACAAAAAACTAGCCGGGCGAGGTGGCGGGCGCCTGTAGTCCCAGCTACTTGGGAGGCTGAGGGAGGAGAATGGCGTGAACCCGGGAGGCGGAGCTTGCAGTGAGCTGAGACCTGGCCACTGCACTCAAGCCTGGGCGATAGAGCGAGACTCCGTCTCAAAAAAAAAAAAAAAAAAAAAAAGACCCCAAGTTTTATCAATGCAAATATGCTATAGGAATATATTACTCAAATGAAAAAAGTTTAGTTTTACATTGAGTTAAAACACAAATTATCTGCTTCTATTATGCAGAAAACAGAACCACAAAATCAACATCAAGGAAGTTCTACATTTAGTTATAACCAGTGTTGCTTTAAACTTAAAACATATTCCTATACATCCATGTAGTTCAGACCTTTCCTTGGCTCTCCATTCTTAGTTTCATTTTTTCTTCTGTAATGTTTATTCCTTCAGCAAAATATTTCTTTAAAAAATCTGAAGTATATCTAAGTAAACTAAGTCCATTAGAGGTATTTATTCTAAAGCTACTATTTAACTTAATTTTTAGTAGTTCCAAGCTATTCACAAACAGGAGAATGATTCTGCTAGCTAATACAAGCTCATCAACATATTCTTGACTCAGTTAATCAATCACGTAACCAAAGATAACTTGTGTGCCCCAAACTTACCACATATTTTGAGTGGTGCTTCAAGTTCTAGTAGGATAGGCTGACTGAGAAAGATTTCACGAGATTTTAAACACAGTCCTCTGATTTCATTCTCCTGAAGCTGGACATTCTTACCAGGCTTGGACCCTCTCACTGCAGAGGAGAAAAACCGCAATTAGTCTAATGAAGCCAAAATACAAAATACAATACAAGATTTAGATAAATGGGCAAAAACATGGTTTAACTAGCTTTCTCTGAGTGGCTTCATTTTCAGGACACTTATAATAAACATGGTTTTACTTATTTTTATTATTATTATTTTTTGAGACGGAGTCTCGCTCTGTCGCCCAGGCTGGAGTGCAGTGGCGCGATCTCAGCTCACTGCAAGCTCTGCCTCCCAGGTTTACGCCATTCTCCTGCCTCAGCCTCCCAAGTAGCTGGGACTACAGGCGCCCGCCACCTCGCCCAGCTAGTTTTTTGTATTTTTAGTAGAGACAGGGTTTCACTGTGTTAGCCAGGATGGTCTCGATCTCCTGACCTCGTGATCCACCCGTCTCGGCCTCCCAAAGTGCTGGGATTACAGGCTTGAGCCACCGCGCCCGGCCTAAACATGGTTTTAATGTCTAATTAGAATCTTAAAATATTAGACAAGATTTAATTGTATGTTCGATATCAAGTAAGACTTCTTTTATAGTATTCCAAGAAAAGGGGCCATCCTGTCTGTGCGAATGCTATTAGAAACAGGATTGGAGGCCGGGCACAGTGGTTCACGCCTGTAATCCCAGCACATTGGGAGGCCGAGGCGGGCGGATAATGAGGTCAAGAGATCGAGACCATCCCGGCCAACACGGCGAGCACCTGTAATCCCAGCTACTCGGGAGGCTGAGGCAGGAGAATTGCTTCAACTGGGAGGCGGAGGTTGCAGTGAGCCAAGATTGCGCCACCGCACTCCAGTCTGGTGACACAGCGAGACTCTGTCTCAAAAAAAAAAAAAAAAAAAAAAAAAAAAAAAGAAAAGAAACAGGATTGGAAATACTCAGAACCTTCCCCATCAGTGTTTTTCAGAGGACCATGGGACCATGGGTATTTCCTCCTGAGAATCTCTGATTTAATTTACCTATGAAAAAATGTTTGTGTTGTTTTCATTTCATTACTAAAATGTTGGCCGGGCGCGGTGATTTATGCCTGTAATCCCAGCACTTTGGGAGGTTGAGGTGGGTGGATCGCCTGAGGTTGGAGTTCGAGACCAGCTTGGCTAGCATGGTGAAACCCCGTCTCTACTGAAAAATACAAAAATTGGCCGGGCGCGGTGGCTCAAGCCTGTAATCCCAGCACTTTGGGAGGCCGAGATGGGCGGATCACGAGGTCAGGAGATCGAGACCATCCTGGCTAACATGGTGAAACCCTGTCTCTACTAAAAAATACAAAAAACTAGCTGGGCGAGGTGGCAGGCGCCTGTAGTCCCAGCTACTTGGGAGGCTGAGGCAGGAGAATGGCGTAAACCTGGGAGGTGGAGCTTGCAGTGAGCTGAGATCGGCCACTGTACTCCAGCCTGGGTGACAGAGCGAGACTCCGTCTCAAAACAAACAAACAAACAAAAACAACAAAAAAACAAAAAATACAAATATTAGTGGGGAGTGGTGGCACATGCGTGTAATTCCAGCTACTCGGGAAGCTGAGGCAGGAGAATCGCTTGAACCAGGGAGGCAGAGGTTGCGGTGAGCGGAGATTGCGCCACTGCACTCCAGCCTGGGCAACAGAGCGAGACTCCATCTCAAAAAAAAAAAAAAAAGAAAATGTTGGTTCGTTGTACTTATTTTGCCATGCAATTTCTGGGCCTGCATTTGTGTTTATGCTCACATATGTAGCAAAGGATGTCAGTCATGTGCTATACTGTAAGAAAGCACGTTTCCTAATAATTTGAACAGATAAGGTAATAATGGGAGAAAGAAATCACTGCACAGTATGGGGCATCCACACCACCAGAGCACTTAGGGTTCTTCTACCAAAGTACAAACTTTGCAACAGAGCTCACTTGTCAGCAGGTAGGTAGTTGTGGGAAAGAAATTTTCTGTTTTTGTTCCAGTCATAACAGATTGGACAGTCATTAGATACAGATAAAGTAGCACTAAACTGCTAAATGTACCTTAATTTTACAGTTATAAAGTTCACTTTTGGACCCCAAAATATGTAACTAAGTCTCATTCTGATAAAAATGTTATACAATAAGAAGCAATAAAAGCATAGTAATGATAGTCTTCGAGGAAAGATATGAAACAGATGCATATTTAATAAAACAGCAACTGAGCAACAAATAATGTTTTTTCCATAAGTGATTTTCTTTTTCTCTCTAGACATACATAACAGAGTTAGGACTCAAGAAATACTCCCTGTGAAAGATGGGATCCCTGCTTCATTGGCCAGAAAATGCCAATCATTAGTGATTTCACCACAAGTTAACCAAAAACTTGGGCACAATGCCCAGCCGGAAGCTTTATTTTTGGCTAGGAAAGAAATCCTAGAAGCTTCCGGTTTCAACGTGAAATTTTTTCAGCAGAGTCCCACACTTATGAATGAATAGCTGACTTTAAGTCTTCCAGGAGAATATTTCTGTGATAATTGGCTCATACCATATAATGGCAGGCTTTGTTTTATGAATGCTATTGTATTTAGTCAATGCCATCAGATGAAATCAATGTTGCTAACAATTTTTTTTGGCTTTGGAAGCTCTCCACTGTCACCTTTGAACATAACTCCTTTATTCTGTTTCTCTGTTTGTCCTCTGGGTGGGGACATTCAGAGATCAGTAAAAAGCAAAAGCAATACTACCAACAATTTAAAAATTCTTCCTCTTTTTGGAAGAAGCCTGGTACCCAGGCTGGAGTGCATGATCCTAGCTCACTGCAGCCTCAACCTTCCAAGATCAAGTGATCCTCTTGCTTTGGCTCCCCCAAAATGCTGGGATTACAGGCATGAGCCACTGTACCTGGACTTAAAAATTACTCTTCATATTAAGATTAGATGCAGCTTTTTCAGAACAAACAAAGATTCGTATTTAAAGAATGGTACTTATGAAAAACATCAACAAACATGGTCTGAAAGCTTCTTAAATTCCCTACAATTAGCGGAAGGAAAAAAGTTATATAAAGATAGAAACTGCCAAAACCGTCTTCCATCAGTTATTATACAGCTGCTCAGCCTTTAGACACCACAGACACCACACTTCACCCTGGAGAAAAGCTTCTCTCATCCATCTCCTCTCCCCTCACAAGCTTGTTGCATGCTTTTTGAAAGGCTCTCTCAACATCAGGTCACTACCCACCACCCCCACCTCCACCATGCTTGTATTTGTTTTATACTTGCCAGTTTGCTTCTGCCGGCTCATCTGGCCCCACTGGTAGAATGCAAACCCACTGTAGTAAAACCCACAGCAATAGCCCTGCTCTGTAGTGTACACAAGCCATAGCCAGCAAGCAGTAGGTGCTCAAAATCTGTTGCATGACTGAAATCTGGATAAATCTTTAAGTAGTGTTGACTGGTGGCATTAGAATTAAACATACATTCCAGACTATATATTTATTTATTTAGAGATGGAGTTTCACTCTTGTTGCCCAGGCTGGAGTGCAATGGCATGACCTCGGTTCACCACAACCTCCACCTCCCAGGTTCAAGCAATTATCCTGCCTCAGCTTCCCAAGTAGCTGGGATTACAAACATGTGTCACCACGTCCAGCTAATTTTGTATTTTTAGTAGAGACGGAAGGTTTTCTCCATATTGGTCAGGCTGGTCTCGAAATCCTGACCTCAGGTGATCCGCCTGTCTCGGCGCCCAAAGTACTGGGATTACAAGTGGGAGCCACTGTGCCCAGCCCAGACTATATACTTTTGATGAGCAAAAAGCATGTTTCTGTGCTATAAAATTACAAAACAATAGTGCCTTTTGCTTACCAGGTTTTATTGGAGTATTTTTCAAAGTATGAAAATCTAGAATTACTCTTAATTTTCACGTTGAATTGTCTAACAGAGATTTCAAATGAGGCTTATGGGGCTTGGCAGTCCAAGTGAACATTGGAGAGTTCTTAAAAGTTGTCATATCAGGCTGGACGTGGTGGCTAGTTACTGTGGAGGCTGAGGCAGAAGAATCGCTTTAACCTGGGAGGCGGAGGTTGCAGTGAGCTGAGATCGTGCCACTGCACTCCAGCCTGGACATCAGAGTGAGACTCCATCTCAAAAAAAAAAGTTGCCATATCAGCCAAAAGCATACAAATTCACTTCACTATGTTTTTCTTTCTTTCTTTTTTTTTTTTTGAGATGAAGTCTCACTCTGTTGCCAGGCTAGAGTGCAGTGGTGCATGATTGTGGCTCACTGCAACCTCCACCTCCTGGGTTCAAGTGATTCTCCTGCCTCAGTCTCCCAAGTAGCTGGGATTACAGGTGTGCGCCACCCCGCCCAGCCCACTTCACTATTTTCAATGTCCATCAAACAGTTATTTACTCACTGTAGTTAACATTTACCGAGCACTTATCCACTAGGCACTGTACTAAGGGCTTTATATTGCCATTCAATCCTGTCAACAATCCTAGGAAATCAGGCACTGTCATCTCCCATTTTACAATGACTTGGTCCAAAGTCACAGAGCTTAAGGACACGAGGACGCAATGCTAGATCTATTGGTGCATACACCATACCACCCTCCCAATTAAGAATCTGTTCTACATTGAACTTCAAAACCAAAGGAGAAGGCCGGGCGCGGTGGCTCATGCTTGTAATCCCAACACTTTGGGAGGCTGAGGAGGGTGGATGACCTGAGGTTAGGAGTTCGAGACCAGCGTGGCCAACATGGTGAAATCTCATCTCTACTAAAAATACAAAAATTAGCTGGGCATGGTGGCACATGCCTGTAATCCCAGCTACACAGGAGGTTGAGGCATGAGAATCACTTGAATCTGGGAGGTGGAGGTTGCAGTAAGCCCAGATTGTGCCACTGCACTCCATCCTGGGCAACAAGAAAGAAACTCTGTTTCGGTCGGGCGCAGTGGCTCATGCCAGTAATCCCAGCACTTTAGGAGGCCGAGGCAGGCAGATCACCTGAGGTCAGGAGTTCAAGACCAGCCTGGCCAACATGGTAAATCCCGTCTGCACTAAAAATACAAAAATCAGCCGGGCGTGGTGGCAGGCACCTGTAATCCCAGCTACTTGGGAGGCTGAGGCAGAAGAATCACTTGAACTTGTACCCAGGAGGCGGAGGCTGCAATGAGCCCAGATGGCACCATCACACTCCAGCCCGGGGGACAAGAATGAGACCTCGTCTCAAAAAAAAAAAAATTCCATCTCAAAACAAACAACAATAAAAAAGCAACACCAAATTCGACCTAAGGATGTGACTCTTCAGTAGAAGTATCAATATTTCTTTATCTGGCTAGAAAGGGAGATTCAGGAAAATGTATTATTACTGTTAAAAGTGAAGGTTGCTCTGTAGAAATGTATCTGATCTATTTTTCTGGCAAATCACTGGCATGAGCATATTATAAAAACTTCCACACATTTTTATTGAAAACAAACTGGTAAAAATTTGAATTATAAAAGAATAGCAGCCAGGTGCGGTGACTCGGGCCTATAATCCCAGCACTTTGGGAGGCCGAGGTGGGAGGATCACTTGAGCTCAGGAGTTGGAGACTAGCCTGGACAACATGGTGAAATCCAGTCTCTACCGAAAATACAAAATATAGTTGGACATGGTGGCATGCGCCTATAGTCCCAGCTACCTGGGAGGCTAAGATGGGAGGCTAACTTGAGCCTGGGAGGTAGAGGCCGCACTGAGTTGAGACCACACCACTGCACTCCAGCCTGGGCCACAGAGTGAGACCCTGTCTCAAAAATATAAATAAAATAGCATTGGTGATTATTTACAACACCAGCTCTTTCTCATAAGCAATACCAACTTTTGAAAGTTAGTTGCTGGCAACAAGCAAAGCAAAGATGGAATCTATGGAAGGAAATTTAAGACAAGTTTGAGATTATTTATGAGGAATAAAAAAGTATTTTCCTTGCCACAGAAATGCCCCTTAATTGTTTAAAGAAAAACATATTAAAGAAATAGCACACACTAAAAAAGCCCTAGCTGAATTCTAATGAAGTTTCAGAACCCAAGAAAGGCACGAGTGGTATAAAAATAAGTCAACGAAGACTTTGCTGTTTTAAAATAATCCTGTTAAAAAGTAGGTGATAATTTTAACAATATGCCACATCATATTCATTTCAGTGAATCAACAGCCTCATGATATTTGACAGATTTAGGAAAATAAGACTCAAATCAAAACAAAGAGTAAATATTTCCAGCATTAAGCATTCCCATAAACAACTGAGTTCTTTTCTGCAAAAAGTATATCAAGAATCCTTTGGGCCGGGCATGGTGTCTAATGCCTGTAATCCCAGCACTTTGGGAGGCCGAGGTGGGTGGATCAGCTGAGGTCAGGAGTTCGAGACCAGCCTGGCCAACATGGTAAAACCCCATCTTTACTAAAAATACAAAAATTAGCAGGGCATGGTGGCACGTGCCTGTAGTCCCAGCTACTCAACAACTGAGGTTGAAGCAGAAGAATCGCTTGAACTCGGGTGGCGGAGGCTGCAGTGAGCCAAGATCTTGCCACTGTACTTCAGCCTGGGTGACAAAAGTTCGAAAAAAAAAAAAAAAAAAAAAAAAGAATTCTTTAGTTTCTCTGCAAAGTCACCAGCAGGAAGACTCACGTTCTGATTATCACAATTGTTTCCACACCCTGCCCTCTTTTTCCTAACTGATGGGGTTATACTTCGGGCATTGAAAAGTGACACTAAGGCAGGGAGCTGTGGCGCACGCCTGTAATCCCAGCACTTTGGGAGGCTGAGGCCTCCCTTGTGGCCAGGAGTTCAAGAACAGCCTAGGCAACACCCCTGTCTTTAAGAAAAAAAGAAAAAGAAAAAAAAAATTAGCCAGGTGTGGTGGTGTGTGCCTGCAGATTCACCTAGCTAGGAGGATGAGAAGGAAGAATTGCTTGAACCCAGGAGTTCAGGTCTCCAGCCTGGGGACAGAGTGAGACCCAGTAAAAAATAAATAAAAGTGACACCATTTTTTTCAAGACAGACAGGATGTAGCTGCAAAACACTGTTTACTGTTCTCAATAAAGCATCTTGAGTTTTCTACACCTAGAGTAAAAGCCAATCCATTAAAAACTTCAATTTTCCACAGTCTAAGAACACATTTTGGTAATATACCACTGAGTAGACTCTACATCTGACCCTACATTTTGAGTTTTCATTTGCTGTAAGCTTTACTATCGGTGACAACCACTCCCTTCTAGAAGAGGGATGACAGTAAACCCCTGTGAAGTGGAGAAGCTGGAGAGTTCAGACAAATCACCAAGATCCATAAATAAATCATCTGTTTTTGATGCTTTGGATACAGAGGTATGACCTTAAAATGTAAACTCAAACTCTGTCCTGGAATTCCATAAGCTCCATGGAAATGAAATCTTTCCTTCTTGGTCTTGAATGACTTTCCAGTTCTTTATCTACAAAGCGACTGACACCCAGAATATTATCTCCTTTATATTTCAATCTCTAAGGTCAACTAATGGCCTCGATTGTAAATTAAGTTAAATGGTGAAGTCCACATAATACCAATAATTTCCCTGCTTCACAATCAGAGATCCTCACCTAGTCAAGTGGGCTGACTGGTACTGTGAATCTGCACAACAGGTTACAGGTTATAATAGGGCTGTGCTTTCAAAGACATCAAATCACCTCACTAATTTCCACAGCTGACCACTGCTGGGCCACAACTTCATGTCCATTTGCCCAGTTCTGAGGAGGAATGCCCAGGGCTCTGCTCCTGAGTGTCACATCCTCCTGCCCAAGCACAACAACGTCACACACAATTCTGTCAGATTTCACTGCTGCCTCCTGCTACTGACAGGCAAGAGGGCACTGCGGGCACAAGGAGAGTAATCCTTTTTCAATGCTGTGATTTAACAAAGAACTCCTGCAAGCTGCAGATCATCTGTCTCCAACAGAGCTTTCCTGCCTTGCCTAGGAGAGGAAATGGGCATACAACCAACACGCTGATGGGAAGGAAGGGCAAGGGCTAACACCAGAGTTCTTATCAATGAGGGAATCAGAAATTGATAACTTGCATGTGAGTGTAAAAATTACCTTTTCTGTAAACAAATAATTACAGGCTGGGCACCATGGCTCATGCCTGTAATCCCAGCACTTTGGGAGTCTGAGGTGGGCAGATCACTTGAGGTCACAAGTTCAAGACCAGCCTGGTCAACATGGAGAAACCTCGTCTCTACTAAAAATACAAAAACTCAGCTGCGCGTGGTGGTGTGTGCCTGTTAATCCCAGCTACTTGGGAGGCTGAGGTACAAGAATCGCTTGAACCTAGGAGGTGGAGGTTGCAGTGAGCCGGGATTCCACTCCAGCCTGGGTGACAGAGTGAGACTGTCTCCAAAATAAAATAAAAAATTAAATAATTACAGATGTTCATTAGGAAAGATTACTTTTGTTTTTTTGGTTAGCATATTAAGAAAGCTTCCCCTTTTTAAACCATTATGTTTGTCCTTTATTATCTTTAGGACCAGGGACGGCTAACCATCAGAATATGAACATTTTATACTGCACCAAAAAGTTGAACACAACGGTTATTTAAACAATCTCAGAGTTTCAGAATATCTGAACACTCCCTACCTTCAGACAACCCTTATATATCAGAGGATTAAATGCCCTGGCTCACCTTCTGTGAGCCAGGGCAGAGGTCATATTTAAATCACTAAAACAAGTCAGGCAATTCTGCAGAACCTGACATGGTCTTGCAGTTTGACAATGGCCTTCTTCAAAGCAAAGATGCTTCTTGCAAACCAAGATGTGAAGTATTACAACCACCTGCTGTGCAAGAAAAATGCTAGCCTCCATGGCTCCGTGAAGGAGGTCATTTACAAAGTAAAACTGCCCCAAATCCCACTTTTCTTCAATACATCAGACCAAATCAACAGCTGGCTTATTTTCTCTCAAAATGTCGTTTTACTGTCCGTTACACTAAGGAGTTAACAACCTTAAGGTTTTATCATCAGCAAGGCAGAGTTTGGATAAAAGCATCCATGGTGGGTTGCAGAGGTGATGCCATTACTTACAGAAACATTCAGGAGTTCAGAAAAGAAAAGAACTGCAAAGTTCGTGACTAAGATCTAAACCAACATGCTGTTTTTCTTAAGACTTCACTTTTCAGTTAGCTTTTTAGTACTATTACTGAGCTACTTCTCAACTAGCTTATGCTGCCCTCAAGCTTAAAAGATCAATTCTGAACACGTGAAAAAGTCTACCAAGGTCACAAAAGTCATACTGCCTCTACTTTCAGATATACTTACATCTTAAAGATATACTTACATCTTAAAGCATTTAAGGGAAAAAAAAAAAAAGGTTTTGGGGGCATTACGAAAAGCACAAAATTTAGGCCGGGCATGGTGGCTCATGACTATAACCCCAGAACCCAGAGAGGCCGAGGTGGGAGGACTGCTTGAAACCAGGAGTTTGAGAACAGCCTGGGCAACACAGTGAGACTCTCATTTCTATTTTAAATTATTACATTTAATTTTTTTAAAATAAAAAACTTGTAAAGCACAGAATTTATTACCAACATCACTTAACTTAGATATCTACATATCCTCAATGGATCATCTTCAAATGTTTCTCTGCCAATTTAACACCCACGAGAAAAAAGGAAATTTAAGTATACTTTGCAGTTAGCCTATTCCCAAGGCATTAAAATGCACTGCTTTATTAATTTCAGCAAAAAAAGAAATATAAGAAAACCTGGTTTTCAAGTGCCACATAACAAGAGGAACTATTAAGAAACAATGATCTCATTTTAGATGTATCATTATTTACCGGGCAAACTACCTATTAGGATTGTAATGATTAAAATTAACAAAAGCTATTTATGAATACAGAGGCAGTTATGGGCAAACCAGAACTTAAATTAGCAAGCCTTAGACGATCTTAAAATTCTAATGTTTCTAATCCATGCAAATTCCAACTTTTCCTGTTTCCTCAGAGAAATAAAGCCACACATATCCCTGCAGAGATAAGCAGAATTTCAAAATTTAGAAAGAAAATATTTAACAAAAAATTCTTTTCTTAAAACTACTTTAATCAGTTTCTGACCAACTGCTGCCTCAAATAAAGAACTATATTAACTAGCATGAAAAAATACGGTTCTTATATAAACACCTGATATTAAAGGAATGACAAGGTTTTCACCTACAACACAAGGTTTTCACCTGCAGTAACATTTCAAGAGCATTTCAGGGGTCCTTAATGACATTTAGTGTTTTTTTTAAAGACAGCATAAAAGAATGCACAGATTAAGAAAAGGACGAGATATTTTCAGAGTTTCATTTTAATAACTTACTTTAAAAGATCTGCAAATTCTAACACTACAGCTGTCATGCCCTCGACTCCACCAGTCACAGCATTTATAGTCCAGTAATATTTTAGGACTATATAAAGGCAAAAAGCAGTTAAAACTGCCAAGTTCCCATTATGAAGTGTCCAAGTTAAGGGGTATGACTGAATTCTTACAAAGTCTTGGATAAGATGTTAGCATCTGTTGACATGCCCTTGAATCTGAAAGCAGCTCATTTCAGCTTCCGTCTTTAAAAGCTGAACCTCGCCCCTCTCCCACATCAACATGAATCAATTGCCAGGCACCTCACCAGTCTTAGATGAGCCGAAATTCAAACCTTTCTATTAACCTTTACTAAACCACTGGCCCCCTTCCTTCAGTGTTGTCTGTAGCGAGTTTTACTAGCTCCCGGCTATCTGGGTTTGAAACCCAACTCACTCACTGAGTGACCTTGGTTAAGTGACTTCATCTCAGTTTCTTCTGTAAAATAACAAAAACAACAAAAAAATGCAAATATCTTGCAATGGGTGGGAGAATATGAAATCTGTGTTAAGTGCTCAAAGAATGCTTGACACACAGTAAGCCCTTTAGAAGCGCCAGTTATGATTATTACAGTAATAATTTCATGGACGCAAAGTGCTCAAGACAGAGCCTGGCACATTGGAAAGATAACGATACTGTCAGCCTTGCTGACTTCCTGTTCAGATGCACGTTCAGGAAAAGAGCGCGGAGACCTCTCCAAGATTAGAATAACTTAAAAGGATTTGGAGGGCAGGCGAAGACAGGTTCTCATACCTCTTGAGACATGAACGCTTGTTACCAAGTAACAAGAAATGGGCCCCCCAAGACCCCAGAACCACGAAAAATAAAAGCAAGCAGGAAAAGAGCCCCCAAACCCGGTGGAACTCACGCCCTCATCAAACTGCCTTCCGTGAGGACGAGCACCGAAAAGTCCATCTCGCACAGTACGGCGCACGCCGTCCAGGAGGCTGGACTGGGGCCCCCAGCCCAACAATCCCTCCAAAGACCCGTCTGGTGTGCGGGGGCAAACGGGTAGAGGCGGGAAACGTGGGGGTGGGGAGCGGAGTTTTCAAATTCCACGGCCGGGAGAAAGCCTGCATCCTCGTGCAATGAATGAGTGGAGCCTGGAGGGTCCGCGGCTGGCGACAAGTTGGGGATCCCGGGCTGGCCTCCCTCCAGCTGCAGCCCCCGGCCCGTGGGCCAACTCGAGAAGCTCACTCCCCACGGTGCTGCAAGCCCAACCGGCCTCCCAACTCCCCTCCCTAGAGCCCCCGGGGCCGCCTGCCGCCCTCGGGCCCGCCTCCCCCTTCAGCCGCCCGCCGCCCGCCGCCCCCCTTACCTTCCAGCAGCCGTTGGATGATGCTGTCGATGTTGAGTTTGTCTAAATCCGCCATCGCCTTCCCACCGCCGACCCTCCCGCAGCGGCGCCGCCGCCGGCTCGCGCCCGGGACTCACACCTCCTTTCCCACGCCACGAGCAGAGGCGGTGGTGGCGGCGGTGGCAGCAGCCGCGGCGGGTCCCCCCCTGCCGCCCCGCTCCCTGCTTCCTCCTTCTCTCCCCACTGGAACCACGAGAAGAACAAAATGGCCGCCGACTCCTTAGACAGCCTCGGGCGGCGCACGGATGCGCGCGGGGAGTGCAGCGGCCCGGCCGGGACTTCTTTATGGGCCATAGGGCGCGCGGGAGGGGGCGGGGCCCGGGCGCGGGAGGGGGCGGGGCCCGGGCGCGGGGCGGGGCGGAGATGGTTGAGAGCAACTGCGTCCACGCGCGGGATCCTTCCGCCAAACAGACCGAATAAATAGGCCCGCCCCCGACACCGGGCGCGAGCGTGAGTTGCAAAGTTGCACGCGGGAGTTGGGGCTGGGGGAGGAAATGCAGCTGTGCATACTGCCGGTTGCGGCCATCGCCGGATCTTGTACGTTGAGGCTAGATGTTTGCAGACCTGGCCATGTGGGAACTCACCGAGGGATTTCGGGGGTCTTGGAATTTACCCTTTAAGATAAATCTGGGGTGAGGATGGAAAAGGAGAATAATAAATAAAAGAAGGTTGACTTATTTTGGATTCAGATATACTGGAACTTGGGAGAAGAGAAAGGTTTATTTGGTAACTAAAAAGAAAAAACCCTCTTCCAGATAAGTCAAAATGTAAGTTACTCTTTGTGAATGGCGGGTGTATGGGTATTTGTATATATATTTTTTGTGCACTTCTGTAACTTTACTTTGGGGGTAAAAAAGTCCATAAAGAAAATTTCATCATTTCTCTCCCTTTGATTTCTCTTTCCTGAACTCGGAAAGTTATATAATCATCGGGACGGTTATCCCGTTTCTAGCCAGGGCGAAGTTGAACGAGCGCGTGCAGCAGTTGAAAGGGGAATTTGCAGATTTCACGCGTGCAGGCCAGGGGCGGGAAGAGAAGAGGCAAGCTGTGCGGGCCGTCCTGGGTTCTGCAGACATCCGAAGAAACTTTGGCCCATTCCTCTCTGGCTTCCAAGCCTCCCCGAGTGCACGCCTATCCAAGGGGTCCCCAAACTGTGCCACCTCCAGAGGCTGCGCATCGACTTTGGCCGGGTTTAGAAGTACAGCCCACACTCAGCAAACAGATCGGCTCTCTTTCCTGACCTTTCCATGTATGTTGCTTCCTGCAGCGCTTTACATTTTGGAAAGCCCTGTCTCTCCGAGAAATTCATTTTGTTTCCCAATGAATGCAGGATGCACGAATCCCCATCTCAGTATGCCACGAGGTAATTGCACCACCCAGGCACCCTCTTCCAAAGCAATGTCCTCAGGGTGAGGGCTCCATGTCCCCTCAGTTGGGCCCCCTCGCTACTGGTGCAGGGCCCTTGAGTTTAAGAACTCAGCCTCTCGATCCACTTTCCTCAGGCACCAACTCACTTTCCCCTGCTACAGCTCTGTCCACCAGAAGTCACATAAGTGCCATTTGTCAGGGCAAGGCAATGAGCCCAGCTGGTGACATTTGGAGTTGGTGCCCAGCGCTGCTGTGAACATCTGACTGTGGAGGTCAGGGTGGCTCTTGCTGGAGTCCACAGGACTTTGGGCTACTCCAGGGCAGGGCGCATCATCGGAATGGCACTTAGAGTAGAAATATGAAAGACAGCAATTCATTCAGCAGACAAATATTTATGGAGTACCTACTCCGTGCCAGGCATTGTTCTAGACAGGGAAGCAGGGGTGATCAAGACAGACAAGGCTTTTCTCTATGGAGAGTCATTTAGTAAGTCAGACGGATGGTAAGCAAAGATGCAAATAAAAAATATCAGCTTCTGATAAGTGCAGTGGAGAAAAATAAACAAGGAAAAAAACCCAAATTCTACTGTGTTCATTTTCTTAGTATATGTCAAAAAATGATCTCATTGAATCCCCAAGACAATCCTAGGAATTATGTCCTATTCCTATCATCCCGATTTACAGATGAAGAAAGTGAGGCACAGAGAGGCTAGGGTGGTTGCTGAAGGTCACACAGCCAGGAAGTTACAGAGCCAGGGCTGGAACTCAGGACAGCCTGAAACTACAGCCCTCGTTCATATTCAGTAAAACCCATCAGTGAACTCCCACAGCATTCACATCCCTGGCACATACCAGGCACATATCAATGTGGAACCCAGTGGAATGATTGAAATGTGTCTCTGCCCACAATAGGAGTGCCATAATTTTCCACAGCAAAATGGCAGGTGTGTTAACCTCTTGCAACATCATCAGGGCTGGAGGAGGACTTCAGACTGAGCTGGGACATGGGGAGAGCCTCTGTCCCCAGGCTGTTTTCTGCTGGGCAACTCCCCTCCAGAGTTCAGTTCTGCTGGCACATGCCTAAGTGATTAGCTGGCTCTGAGCCTGAGCATGGCATAGCTCACCAGGGTGGGCCTGCACAGCTCCCAGGAACCAGCAAACAGCTCATGGAGGAAAGCACTGATTCCCTATTCGCCTTTTCCTGCCATTATCAGCACCAGTAGCTTTCCAAAGATCAGTTGATATAAGCATCTTGTCAGAAAGGATACAGCCTAATAAATGGAATGTCCCTTCCCCTCTCTAGGCCTCAGTTTGCCTATCTGTAAAATGAGAAGAGTGGATTAAAGTGCACTTTTCAAACTGTCTTTCCTGGCTCCACAGAGCTTTCTTAGGGGGCTGCTGAAGATGATGGGAAGCTGATGATTAGAAGAGAGTGGCTGTGGCCAAAATATTGGAAACCCAATAGTGTCTCTGGGGATACTTAGACTTTGAGGGGGGATCCCAGTGCCTGAAGGGACCTGGCTGATAATACGGAAGAATTCAGCCTCTGGGTAGGGACTGGAGCAAACTGAGCCCACGTTTCATCCAAGGGGGCGGCCACTTCTCAGCTCCAGTCCCCTGGGGCCACTTGTGGCCACATCCTCTGAGTTTTTGGTAAAACTTGAACATAAGGATTTTTGTGTGAAATGTTCCAATTTTAAAAAGTCGGTCATGAACTCAAAATCTTCTAAAACAGTGTGAGGCAGACAAAATATATCTGTGGGTTACATTTGGCCCTAGGCCAGCAATTTGGAACTCTGTTCTAAAAGGCTGGGGATGAACTTTATTCTCTCCTTCCTTGCAATTTAATGAGCGCTAGGATTGTGGTTAGATGACTGAAAGAAGTGTTGGTGGCCAGGCACAGTGGCTTACGCACTTTGGGAGGCCGAGGTGGGTGGATCATTTGAGGTCAGGAGTTCGAGACCAGCCTGGACAATATAATGAAACACCATCTCTACTAAAAATACAAAAATTAGCTGGTCATGCTGGTGGGCGCCTAAAATCCCAGCTACTCCAGAGGCGGTGGCATGAGAATCGCTTAAGCCCGGGAGGTGGAGGTTGCAGTGAGCCGAGATTGTGCCACTGCACTGCAGCCTGGGCAACGCAGTGAAACTCCATCTCAAAAAAAAAAAGGGAAAGAAGTGTTGAGTGTTGGTGATGAGGTTTGCCTGCAAATCTAGACCTCCCTGGACATTCCGGGGGTTTTATACAAAGGAGGGGACCATGGGGAAAAAATATGGGTGAATGCTCTTTGACAACATCCACAGTTCTATCTCGGCGTCCTGTGGTGTTACCAGCAGACACTGGTATTCTTTTGGGCAACGTTTGTCAAGGCCCTACTGGGTGTCAGGCACTGTGTGAGAAGCTGGGGACATAGCCGTGAATGAGCCAGACTTACTCCCTGTCCTCATGGAGCTCCCAGTCTAGAGAAAGACATAGACGGGAACAGATAAACCATTTGGGGAGGATAATTTCAGAGAGTGGCGATTTTATGAGAATATTAGAAAGGGTCATGTGACCACACAGGAGGACTCTGAGGATTTGACATTTGAGTCAAGATGTGAAGGATGAAAAAGAGAAAGTCATGGGAAGGATGGCATAGGGGAAGAATATGCCTGACAGAAGGACCACCAAGTGAAAAGGCCCTGAGGCAGGAACAATCTTCCAGTGTTGGAGGAATGGGAAAAAAGCCAGAGTGGCTGGAGTGCAATGTGAAGGGTAGAAGAGTGTCCCAAGTAGGGGTTGGAAGGCCGGGCGCAGTGGCTCACACCTGTAATCCTAGCACTTTGGAAGGCCAAGGCAGGCAGATCACCTGAGGTCAGGAGTTTGAGACCAGCCTGGCCAACATGGTGAAACCCTGTCTCTACTAAAAATACAAAAATTAGCTGGGAGTGGTGTCAGGCGACTGTAATCTCAGCTACTTGGGAGGCTGAGGAAGGAGAATCGCTTGAACCCGGGAGGTGGAGACTACAGTGAGCTGAGATCGCACTATTGCACTCCAGCCTGGGTGACAGAGAGACTCTATCTCAAAAAAGAAAAAAAGAAGAAGAAGAAGAAGGTGGGGATTGGAGAAGTGGCTAGAGGCCAGATTGCTCAGAGTTTTTTGTTTGTTTGTTTTGTTTTGTTTTGTTTTCCGCTCTTGTTGCCCAGGCTGGGGTACAATGGCACGATCTTGGCTCATTGTAACCTCCACCTCCCAGGTTCAAGTGATTCTCCTGCCTCAGCCTCCCAAGTAGCTGGGATTACAGTCACCTGCCACCACACCCCGGCTAATTTTTGTATTTTTAGTAGAGACAGGGTTTCACCATGTTGGCCAGGCTAATCTCAAACTCCTGACCTCAGGTGATCTGCCCCCCTCGGCCTCCCAAAGTACTGGGATTACAGGCGTGAGCCACCACGTCCGGCTGACTCAGGGTCTTATAAACCACAAGAAGACATTTGGATTTTATTCTAAGCTTAATGGGAAGTCACTGCAGGGTTTTAGGTAGAGGAGTAACATGATCTGATTTCACTTTTTTTTTTTTTTTAGAGACAGGGTCTTGCCCTGTTGCTCAGGCTAGAGTATAGTGGTGACATCATGGCTCACTACAGCCTTGATCTCCTAGGCTCAAGTGATCCTCTTGCCTCAGCCTTCCAGGTAACTGGGACTACAGGTGCACACCACCAGACCCAGCAAATTTTTAAATTGTTTGTGGAGACAGTGGTCTTGCTATGTTGCCCAGGCTGGTCTTGAGCTCCTGAGCTCAAGCAGTTTGCCCGCCTCCTCCTCCCAAAGTGCTGGGATTACAGGCATTAGCCACTGCGCCCAGCCTGATTTCATGGTGTGTGTGTTTTGTTTGTTTGTTTGTTTGTTTGTTTTAGATGGAGTCTGTCTCTGTCGCCCAGGCTGGAGTACAGTGGCATGATCTCAGCTCACTGCAACCTCTGCCTCCTGGATTCAAGCGATTCTCTTGCCTCAGCCTCCCTAGTAGCTGGCATTACAGGAATGCACCACCACACCCAGCTAATTTTTTGTATTTTAAGTAGAGACGAGGTTTCACCATGTTGGCCAGGATGGTCTTGAACTCCTGACCTCAAGTGATCCACCCGCCTCGGCCTCCCAAAGTGCTGGGATTACAGGCGTGAGCCACCGAAACCGGCCTCATGTTTTTTGTTTGTTTGTTTGTTTGTTTTGAGGCGGAGTCTCGCTCTGTCACCCAGGCTGGAGTTCAGTGGTGCGATCTCGGGCTCACTTGCAAGTTCCGCCTCATGGGCTCGTGCCATTCTCCTGCCTCAGCCTCCTGACCAGCTGGGAATATAGGCGCCCGCCACCATGCCCTGCTAATTTTTTTGTATTTTTTTTTAGTAGAGACGGGGTTTCACCATGTTAGCCAGGATGGTCTTGAGCTCCTGACCTCGTGATCTACCCGCCTTGGCCTCCCAAAGTGCTGGGATTACAGGCGTGAGCCGTCGCACCTGGCCATTTTTTTTAAAATAAACTTTTTATTTTGGAATAGTTTTAGGTTTACTGAAATGTAGCAAAGATAGTACAAAGAATTCCCATATGCCTTTAGGTTTCCCCTTAATGTTAACATCAACAGCCAAGGCATTGCTCATAATTATTTCCTAACACCTAAATCGTAAAGAAATGGTGGATCATGCTGGGTATGGTGGTTCATGCCTGTAATCCCAGCACTTTGGGAAGCTGAGATGGGTGGATCGCTTGAACCCAGGAGTTTGAGCCTAGGCAACATGGCAATACCCCAGCTCTACAAAAAATACAAAATATTAGCTGGACTTGGTGGTGTGCGCCTGTAAGTCCCAGCTACTCAGGAGGCCGAGGCAGAAGAATTGCTTGAGCCCTGGAAGTTGAGGCTGCAGTGAGCTGTGACTGCACCGTTGCATTCAAGCTGGAGCAACAGAGTGAGACCCTGTCTCCCACACAAAAAAGAAATGATGGATAATAAAATATCACATCTCATATAACCCAGTAAGTATCTTCTTCTAAATAAGGTCCGATTGTGTGTGTGTGTTTTAAGAGATGAGGGTTTTTGTTTTGTTTTGTTTTTGTTTTTGTTTTTGTTTTGAGACGGAGTTTCACTCTTATTGTCCAGGCTGGAGTACAATGGCGCGATCTCATCTCACTGCAACCTCCGCCTCCCGGATTCAAGTGATTCTCCTGCCTCGGCCTCTTGAGTAGCTGGTATTACAGGCATGCACCACCATGCTCAGCTAATTTTATATTTTTAGTAGAGACGGGGTTTCTCCATGTTGATCAGGCTGGTCTCGAACTCCTGACCTCAAGTGATCCACCCACCTTAGCTCCCAAAGTACTAGGATTATAGGTGTGAGCCACCGCACCCGGCCAAGATCAGATTTTACTTTGGTGCCCAGGCTGGACACGAACTCCTGGACAGTTACTTCCTACCCAAGTAACTGTGATTACATGTGCACACCTCCATGCTTAGCTCTGATTGCATTTTGTTTGTTTGTTTGAGATGGAGTCTTACTCTGTCACCCAGGCTGGAGTGCAATGGCATGATCTTGGCTCACTGCAACCTCTGCCTCCCAGGTTCAAGCGATTCTCCCACCTCGGCCTCCTTAGTAGCTGGGATTACAGGCACCTGCCATCATACCTGGCTAAGGTTGGCCTGGCTGGTCTTGAACTCCTGACCTCAGGTGATCCTCCCACCTTGGCCTCCCAAAGTGCCGGGATTACAGGTGTGAGCCAGCACACCCATGTTTCTGTGAGGAGAATGGACTGTAGTTGAGAAGGAGAGGAAGTTATGAGACGAGAGAGCAGGCTGTTGAAAAATGTGGCTTTAACCGGGAGAGGGTGACTCACACCCGTAATCCCAGCACTTTGGGAGGCTGAGGCGGGCAGATCACTTGAGGTCAGGAGTTTGAGGCCAGCCTGGCCAACATGGCTAAACACATCTCTATTAATAATACAAAAATTAACCAGGCGTGGTGGTGGGCGCCTGTAATCCCAGCTACTCCAGAGGCTGAGCAGGAGAATCCCTTGAACTCTGGAGACGGAGGTTGCAGTGAACCAAGATTTCACCACTGCACTCCATCCTGGGTGACAGAGTGAAATTGTGTATCAAAAAAAAAAAGTGGCTTTACTGCTGAGTCTCAGTTTTCTCATCTGCAAAATGGGGACATTATTACCCATCTCAGAATGTGATTGTGAGAATGTATCTTCCAATGTACTTAGGGTGCTAATAGGAATAATGATGATAATAACAGTGGTAATAGCTGGCATTTATTGAGTGTTTTCTGTGTGCCAGTCTCTATGCTCATGACCTTTCATGCACGCTCATTTTATTTATTTTTGAAATGAAGTCTCACTCTGTCACCCAGGGTGGAATGCAGTGACATGATCTCCGCTTGCTGCAACCTCTGCCTCCTGGGTTCAAGCGATTCTCCTGCCCATCCTCCAGAGTAGAGAGTAGCTGGGAGGACAGGCATGCACCACCACACCTGGCTAATATTCTTGTATTTTTTTTTTTTTAGTAGAGATGGGGTTTTGGCATGTTGGCCAGGCTGGTCTTGAATTACTGACCTCAGGTGATCCACCTCCCTCGGCCTCCCAAAATTCTGGGATTACAGGCGTGAGCCACCATGCCTGCCCTAATTTTATTTATTTATTTATTTATTTATTTATTTATTTATTTATTTATTTATTTTGTAGAGACAGTCTCACTATGTTGCCCAGGCTGATGTTGAAATCCTGGGCTCAAGCAATCCTCCCGTCTCAGCCTCCCAAAGTGCTGGGATTACAGGCGTGAGCCACTGCGCCCTTCCTGCATGCTCATTTTAATCTTCACACTATTTTAGGGGTTAGGTTTCGCCAGGGGAAATAATTTATAACCTAGCTAGGGAGGGCCAGAGCCAGGATTTGAACCCAGGGAATCTGACATCACACTTCTTCCTCCAAACACAGAAGCTATGTTCTTAGGGATCAGGGAGAGCAGATTCTTTGGGATGTTCCCAGGAGCCTTCTTGGAGGAGTGGGATTTAGATGGGTTGTTTAAAACCTCTTGCACCGGCCTTGGCCTTCACAGAGCCTTCATTGTCATTTGGTGTGTCTTTCTTTGAGAAGGCCCCAAATATACTTTCATCTGGACTTATCCAATAGAGAAACTAGGATGATTATCGCTTTGCTAAATATTTCTTAGCGTCACAAAATGACTCACTCTGTGGTTGGGAAAGCAACAAGCTGTCCCAGCATCTGGAGGGTGGATCGCACTGCCATTTGGAACAAAGTCTGGCAAAGGGAAGCTCGCTTTAGAGCAGGGATTGTTGACCTGGGCACTATTGACATTTTGGGCTAGATCATTCTCTGTTGTGCGGGTTCTGTCCTGTGTACTACATGGTATTTAGCGGCATCCCTGATCTCTACCCACCGGATACAAGTAGCATGCCCTCTTCTCCAATCACGACAATAAAAGATGTCTTCTGGCCAGTGTGGTGGCTCACACCTGTAATTCCAGCACTTTGGGAGGCCAAGGTGAGAGGATTGCTTCAAGCCCAGGAGTTTGAGACTAGCCTGAGCAATGTAGTGAGACCCCATTCCTTAAAAAATATGTTAAAAATAGCCGGGCGCAGTGGCTCAAGCCTGTAATCCCAGCACTTTGGGAGGCTGAGACAGGCGAATCACGAGGTCAGGAGATCGAGACCATCCTGGCTAACCCAGTGAAACCCCGTCTCTACTAAAAAAATACAAAAAAACTAGCCGGGCGAGGTGGCGGGCGCCTGTAGTCCCAGCTACTCGGGAGGCTGAGGCAGGAGAATGGCGTGAACCCGGGAGGCGGAGCTTGCAGTGAGCTGAGATCGCACCACTGCACTCCAGCCTGGGCGACAGAGCGAGACTCCGCTCAAAAAAAAAAAAAAAAAAAAAAAAAAAATATGTTTTGGCTGGGCACAGTGGCTCATGCCTGTAATTGCAACACTTTGGGAGGCCAAGACAGGTGGATCCCTGAGGTCAGGAGTTCAAAACCAGCCTGGCCAACATGGTGAAACCCCATCTGTACTAGAAATACAAAAATTAGCTGGGGTTGGGGGTGGACGCCTGTAGTCCCAGCTACTCAGAAGCCTGAGGCAGGAGAATCACTTGAACCCAAGAAGCAGAGGTTGCAGTGAACTGAGATAGCACCACTGCGCTCCAGCCTAGGCAACAGAGTAAGATTCCATCCAAAAAAAAAGAAAAAACATTGTAATGAACTATTTAGAACTTGGAGCAAAGTATAACTTGGTAATGAAAAAAATGTAATGAACTATTTAAAGCTTAGAGTAAAATACTTCCATATAGATACCCCTATTCACACTCCAGAGATTCCAAATGTTAACATTTGGCCATATTTAGTTTTTTTAAATTTCTTTTTCTTTTAGGTAAGAAAGGAAATGAAGTATTATGGCTGACACTCTTTTTTTGTTTTTGGGATGGAGTCTTGCTCTGTCGCCCAGGCTGGAGTGCAATGGTGCGATCTTGGCTCACTGTAACCTCCACCTCCCAGGTTCAAATGATTCTCCTGCCTCAGCCGCCCAAGTAGTTGGGATTACAGGTGCCCACCACACCTGGCTAATTTTTATATTTTTAGTAGAGACTGGGTTTCGCCATGTTGGTCAGGCTGGTCTTAAACTCCTGACCTCAAGTAATCTACCCACCTCGGCCTCCCACAGTGCTGGGATTACAGGCGTGAGCCACCGTGCGCAGCCAACTCTCTTTGAATCCCTTCTCCATCCTATTTGCTTCCCCTTTCCTTCCCTGGAGTTAGCACCAGGCAGTCTAAGATTGTTGTGTAGGTGACTATGTTTTCACTAGGTTACAACATCTAATAAGCAAACTAACAGTCAACAAGGAAGAAAACCAACAGCCTTAACCCTCAGGGGCAGGTGGAATGAGTTTTCATAAAGCCAGATTTATTTTGTTTAAAAGACCAGCTTTGATTCTGAGAGCAGGACATTCTGACTTTATTTATATTAAAATGTCCTTCCAAGTAAGAAGGGTGGTAATAGTGAGAGATAGCTATTTTTTAAATGTCCCATTTGGCAAAAGAAAAAAATCCAATCATAGGATGACAGAGAAATAACTTGCAGCATGTTTAGGCAATGATGGAAAGGAAGGAAACCGAGCTATGTGTATCAATGTGGATCCATCTCAAAGCTAATATCATCAGAGCAAAAGCCAGCTGGGGGAAGCATTTGGGCTGGATGGTGCGACTTACATAAAAATTTACAATGGGAAAACAATATTACATATTTAGGGCAGGGTTTTTCAAACTTTTGGGGGGCCGCAATGTGCTTTAAGAAAGATATTTTAGGTGTGGCATGGTGGTTTATGCCTGTAACCCCAGCATTTTGGGAGGCCAAGGCGGGCAGATCATTTGAGGTCAGGAGTTTGATACCAGCCTGGCCAACATGGCGAAACCTGTCTCTATGAAAAATACAAAAAACTAGCTGGCACATACCTGTAATCCCAGCTACTCAGGAGGCTGAGGCAGGAGAATCACTGGAACCTGGGAGACAGAGGTTGTGGTGAGCCAAGATCCCAGCCACTGCACTCCAGCGTGGGTGACAAAGCTAGACTCTGTCTCAAAAAGAAAAGAAAAGAAAAAAAAATTTTAGCCTGGGCATGGTGGCTTATGCTTGTAATCCCAGCACTTTGGGAGGCCGAGATGGGAGAATGGCTTGAGGCCAGGAGTTTGAGACCAGCCTGGTCACCATAATGAGATCCCATATCTATTTTAAAAAAATAATAATATGAACCAGGCACGGTGGCTCACGCCTGTCATCCCAGCACATCGAGAGGCTGAAGTGGGCAGGTCACTTGAGGTCAGGAGTTTGAGACCAGCCTGGCCAACATGGTGAAACCCTGTCTCTGCTGAAAAGACAAAAATTAGCCAGGCATGGTGGGCGCCTATAATCCCAGCTACTCGGGAGGCTGAGGCAGGAGAATCTAAAAAAACACACCTATTTGGAGCCTGGCAACATAGTGAAACCCTGACGCTACAAAAAAAAAAAAAAAAAAAAAAAAAAAAAAAAATTGGCTAAAAGTGGTGGCCCACACCTATAGTCCTAACTACTCAGGAGGCTGAGGCAGGAGGCCTTAAGCCCAGGATGTGGAGGCTGCAGTGAACTGTGATTGTGCCAATGCACTGCAGTGTGGGCAACTGAGACCCTGTCTCAAAAAAAAAAAAAAAGAATATGTCCATCCTTTCACCTGTTGGCAGGCATTTGGGTTATTTCCAGTGTTTGTATTATCTATCATTTTAATGCCTGAGATAGTTTATCAAAAAATGAATATACAATTTGAGATGGTTTCCAAAAAGAAAAGAAACAAGCAAAGGGAAAAGAAAACACAACAAACAAACAAACACAATAAATACATCCTGTTACAAACCCCTCCCCCCTACACACACACACACACACACACACACACACACACACACACACACATTATTCTGGCAATTTTCCTGGTGTCCAATCCTCAAGTAAAGTCTTCCTTGCCAGCACTCTGGAAAACTACTGAATGCTGTCCACAGCGGAAGTTGATGATCGGCCACTGGGCAGGGAAACCAGTGGTCCCCAGAGACCATCTAGGTTTCTGTACTGACCTGGCCTTCTCTCCTAGGAAATATTGATCAAAATAAAGGGGCTATTGGCTCAACTTAGAAAGCTGTCTTTAGATTTCAGATTTGTGCGGCCTGGAACATCTAGCCATACAGTTCCCTTGCTGGGCATCTAAGCACCACATTGATGGTTTCTGGAATAAGTGCTTTCCACTATCCCTTCCATCTGCCCACACACTGGCCTGCACCCAACCCTGCAGGGAAGCTCCATCCAGATTTTAGAGCCCTCCAGAGCCAAGAACAGACTTCCAGGGCCTGCTCAGGGCAAATTGTGTTTTCTGCTTATGCGTGTTCAAACTCCTTCTCCTTCTCCTTCTCCTCCTTCTTCTTCTTTTTAAAAGCAGGGTCTCTTTGTATTGCCCAGGCTGTAGTGTAGTGGTATGATCTTGGTTCACTGCAGCCTCAACCTCCCGGGCTCAAGCAATCCTCCTACCTCAGCCTTCTAAATAGCTGGGACCACAGGCACGTGACAATACACCCTGTAAGTTTCAAAAGTTTTTTTTGTAGAGAAGGGGTCTCACTCTGTTGCCCAGGCTGGTCTCGAACTCCTGGGCTCAGGTTATCTTCCTGCCTCAGCCTTCCAAACTGCTGGGATTACAGGCATGGCCTCATGTTCTTATATTCTTATAGCCTTGAAATTAGAATAAAATCATGGCTCTAAGACGAGCCAGCTGGGAAACTAAGGCTAACCCTAGTGAGGCCAGAGGCTGTGAGTGGGCCCAGAGCAGGCAGCTCTCATCTCTGGCTGCCCACTCTCTGGCTTAACCTCGGAAGACCATTCTCTACCACTTCCAAGTCTTGTTTGGCTGCATTTGGCTCGGCCAGGTTCTTGCCAGTTACATGGAATCAGACTATCGGAATCAAACTCCAGTCCTGTCCCCTTAGTGACTGGGTGACTTTGGACAAGTGATGTGACATCTTCAAGCTTCAGTTTTGTCATCTGTAAAGACAGTACAGGATGGAATGAAATAATGTGAGGGGGTGCTTCGCCTAGGACCAGACACATAATATGGGGATTGTATTTTCCGTATTTTCTAAAATTAGCCATGACAATATTTCCAGTCTCACATGTTCTTCTAGAACCTTACCGCTCCCCTAGCAAGAGATGGAATCTATGGTCCCTCCCCTTACCTGCGGGATGGGGTGCAGTGGAAGCGATGCTATGTAGCTTCAGAGACTTGGTCTCAGAATGTAATATAGCTTCCACCCAGCGTTCCCATTTTCTTGGGACACTTGCTCCTGAACCCTGCTGCTGTGCTGGGAGGAGGCCAAGGTCACATGAAGAATGTTTGCGTAGGTGACCTACGTGACAGCCCCAGGTGAGGTCCCAGTTAATAACCAGCATCCACCAGCATTGCACATGTGAGTGAAGAATTTTCAGATGACTTTAGCACCCTTCAAACCCCCCATAGGATGCTGAGCAGGACAGATGAGCTTTCCCCACAGAGTCCTGCTAAAATTACAGATATGTGAGCTCAATAAATAACTGGTATGGCTTTAAGTCACTAAACATCCAGGTGTTTTGTTATGCACAATAGATGAGGAGAACACACAAAGGTCACAATCACCCTTGGTGCATCTCTCCATGCCTCTCTCTTGCTCACACTTTGCACTCCCTATCCAGCAGTAAATCCAAATACATTCCAAATCCAACCCTCACCTTCACCTTTTTTTTTCCCTTTGAGACAGAGTCTCACTTTGTCGCCCAGGCTGGAGTGCAATGGCGCAATCTCGGCTTACTGCAACCTCCGCCTCCCAGGTTCAAGAGATTCTCCTGCCTCAGCCTCCCAAGTAGCAGGATTACAGGTGCCCGGCTAATTTTTGTATTTTTAGTAGAGTCGGGGTTTCACCATGTTGACCAGGCTGACCTTGAACTACTGACCTCAAGTGATCCACCCTCTTCGGCCTCCCAAAATGCTGGGATTACAGGCATGAGCCACAGCGCCTGGCCTAAATTCAACCCCTTTAAGTCCAAGCCACCATCATCTCTTGCTGGGAGGACTAAATGATTTCTCCTCTTGCCTACCTACTCTTTTCTCCATGCACACCCCAGAACGATCTCTAAGAAACAGAAATAAGAGGTCACTCCCTGCTCCAAAGCTCCAATGGCTTCTTGTCAAACTTGGAATAAAATCCAAACTCCTGACTGTGACCTACAAAAGTCAGTGGAAGGAGAAGGAGAAGGAGAAGAGAGAAGAGAGAAGAGAGAAGAGGGAAGAGGGAAGAGGGAAGAGGGAAGAAGGAAGAAGGAAGAAGGAAGAAAGAAGAAGAAGGAGGAGGAGAAGGAGGAGGAGAAGAAGGCCCTGATTTATAGCTTTTGGCAGTTTTCATGGTTTTAATACTCCCGTCACAATCAATTTCAAGCTTACTAATTTCAGGCAGCAGCATCCTGCTCCCCGGAACCAGGGGAGTCTCTGACTCATCTCCAGCCTCAAACTCTTCCACCTTCTCCTTGCTCCTGCCTTGAGCCACACTGGCCTTGCTGTGCCTGAAACATCCCAAACAAACCCCAATCCTCGAGCCATTCCTTCCACAGGAATGCTCTTCCCCAGCTATTTATTCCTTCACTCCATTCAGATCTCTGTTCAACTGTCACCCTGGCAAAGAGGGTTTCCCTGACCACCTGAATAAAATGCTCCCTAGCCCTCAACCCTTCCATCACACTTTTTCCTTTTGAAACAGGATCTGGTACTGTCACCCAGACTGGAGTGCAGAGGCATGATCAGGGTTCACGGTAACCTTAACCACCCAGGCTCAAGTGATTCTGCAGCCTCAGCCTCCTGAGTAACTGGAACCACAGGCATAGAGCACTGCACCCGGCTAATTTTAAAATTTTTGGGCCAGGCCCGGTGGCTCATGCCTGTAGACCCAACACTTTGGGAGGCCCAGGCAGGCAGATCACTTGAGATCAGGAGTTCGAGACTAAACTGGCCAATGTGGTGAAACCCCGTCTCTACTAAAGAAAATTAGCTGGGTGTGGTGGCACATGCCTGCAATCCCAGCTACTCAGGAGGCTGAGGCGAGAATCCCTTGAATCCCGGAGGCAGAGGTTGCAGTGAGCTGAGATTGCTCCATTGCACTCCAGCCTGGGCAACAAGAGTGAAAAACACTGTGTCAAAAAAAAAGACAAGAGTCTCACTATGTTGCTCAGGGCGGTCTCGAACTGCTGGGCTCAAGCAATCCTCCTGCCTTGGTCTCCCAAAGTGCTGGGATTGTGGGTATCACCCACTGCACTCAGCCCCCTTCCAATTTTTGTATTTTTCTGCATGTGATTCTTCACTGCCTGACATTGTGTTATGTCTTCGATTGCCTGTTTTCTGTTTCCATGTGGGTGGGGATTTTTGTCTCCTTGCTATTCTTGCTTTTTTGCCTGGGTCCGTGCCTGGCACACACAAGGTATTCAGTAAAAAATTATTGAATAGGCCAGGCAAGGTGGCTCATGTCTATAAATCCCAGCACTTAGGGAGGCTGAGGTGGAAGAATGGCTTCAGGCTAGGAGCTCAAGACCAGCCTAGCAACATAGTGAGACCCAGTCTCTACAAAAAATTTAAAATTAGTGGGGTGGGTGCACTGTATGTAGTACCAGCTACTCACGAAGCTGAAGCAGGAGGATCGCTTGAGCCCAGAAGTCGAGAATACAGTGAACAGTGATCACGCTGCTGCTCTCCAATCTGTGTGATAGAGTGAAACTCTGTTTCTAAAACAACAACAATAAAAAAAGTTGAATAAACATAAACAAATGGGCCAGGTGCAGTGGCTCACACCTGTAATCCCAGCACTTTGGGAGGCCTAGGTGGATGGATCATGAAGTCAGAAATTTGAGACCAGCCTGATCAACATGGTGAAACCCCATCTCTACTAAAAATATAAAAATTAGCCAGGTGTGGCGGGCACCTGTAATCCCAACTACTTGGGCGGCTGAGGCAGGAGAATCATTTGAACCTGGGAAGTGGAGGTTACAGTGAGCCAAGATCGCACCATTGCACTCCAACCTGGGCGACAGAGCGAGAATCCGTTTAAAAAAAAACAACAAAAAACAAAACAAAAAAACCAACGAACAAACAAATTAAAACTATTAATGTTATAGTTGTAAAATGAGGATAATAGTTGGGGAAGAATTGAATGAAGTGATTCAGGTAAGTGCTTAATACAGCACTGGGCTCCCGGTGGGTATGCATGGAAACCTTGCTATTCACCTCACATCACAGGCCTAGTGGGGCCCAGGAGCTGATGCCTGTTTCTGGGAGGAAGAAAGGCCATTTGTGGGCTGTCTCATGAGGCAGAACAGGCCTCTGTCTGGTCCAAGAATGTCCATCACTGCAGCCACTGGGGCAAGGGACAGTCTGTCTTTGACTTTGCTGCTTTATAGACTAAGCAAGAGAGAGCACCCGAGGGAGTTAGGGCTAGAAAAAAACATCTTGATTATTTTGACAGTGAGAGTGGGAGAGGGGAACAAATGGCTCTTTATTGATACCAAAGTCCAAAATCAGCATGGCAACATCACCAAGGGAAATACAAATTAAAAGAATAATCATCCCTCTCCTTTCATACTCTTTCTATTTATTTGTTGTTGTTTATTTCTTTGTTTTGTGCTTATGTTTAAAGATAAAAACAAAGCCTTGATATTTTAGTGATAGTTATTCAAATATTTATAGATGAAATGACATGACGTCTGGGATCAGCTTCAAAATAACCTGTTGGGTTTTCCAGAAACAGGCACTGAGATGGAGCTTGAGGTGCAAGATGTATGACAGGCTTTGAAAATATACAACGATTTATTTATTGTTCAGTGCAAAAAGTCACATTACAGAGCAGTATATAAGTCATAAACCTGTTTGTGTAAAATAAAAAAAGTATGAGGAGGTTATATATCCTTGTCTAGGAGAAAATTTCCGGCAGGGGGCTGGGCACAGTGGCTCACACCTGCAATCCCAGCACTTCGGGAGGCCAAGGCAGGTGGATCACTTGAGCCCAGGTTTTCAAGACCAGCCTGGGCAACATAGCGAGACCCTGTCTCTATAACAATAAAAATAAATTTAACAAAAAGAAAATTTCTGGCAGGATATACAGAAAATATCAACAGTGGGGAGTGTGGCTGGCCGAGAATAGGTGCTGGTGTTCCCCTTGTTATCTTCTATACTCTGAATTGTTTTAAAAGTATCAGACAGATATTAATTACATAATAAAAATTTCAGGTTAAAATGTTGGTCATGATTTTTGGTCTACCTTTTAAAAATTTTTAGCAGTTTACTGTCCGTGTTTGAATAATGCAAATACAATATGTGCTATGGGCTGAACTGCATCCTCCCAAAATTCCAAGGTTGAAGTCTTAACCCCTAGAACCTCAGGATGTGATTGTATTTGGTGATAAGGTCTTGGAAGAGGTGATTGAGTTAGATTGGAGGCATTAGGGTAGGCCCTAATCCAATATGAATGATTTTCTTATAAGAAGAGAGATTAGGGGCCAGGCATGGTGGCTCACGTCTGTAATCCCAGCACTTTGGGAAGCCGAGGCGGGTGGATCATGAGGTCAGGAGATCGAGACCATCCTAGCTAACACAGTGAAACCCTGTCTCTACTAAAAAAAAGAAAATTAGCTGGGTGTGGTGGAGGGTACCTATAGTCCCAGCTACTCAGGAGGCGGAGCTTGCAGTGAGCTGAGATCACGCCACTGCACTCCAGCCTGGGCAACAGAGCGAGACTTCGTATCAAAAAAAAAAAAAAAAAAAAAAAGAAGAGACATTAGGCCAGGCATGGTGGTTCATGCCTGTAATCCCATCACTTTGGGAGGCTGAGGCAGGAGGATTGCCTGAGCCCAGGAGTTCGAGACCAGCCTGGGCAGCATGGTGAGACCCCATCTCTAAAATAAATAAATAAATAAATAAAATTAGCCTGATATGGTGATGTGTGCCTGTGGTCCTAGCTACTCAGGTGGCTGAAGAAAGAAGAGAGATTAGGTGCCAGGCGTGGTGGCTCACTTGAGAGTATCACTTGAGTCTGGGAGATCAAGGCTGTAGGGAGTCATGATTGTGCCACTGCACTCCAACCTGGGTGACAGAGCGGAAAAAAAAAAAAAAAAGAGCAATTAGAACACAGCAAACACACACAGAAGACGACCCTGTGAAGATAGGCGGAAGACAGTCATCTACAAGACAGGGAGAGAGGCCTCAGAATGAAACTGCCCTGCTGACACCTTCATCTTGGACTTCCAGCCTCCAGAACTGCGAGGAAATAAATTTCTGTTGCTTAAGCCACCTGGCTTGTGGTATTTTGTTGCGAAAGCTCTAGCAAACAAATATAATGTGTTAAATATTTAGAAACATGGAAATGTGGAAAACATAATTCCACAAGCCAGCAAGACCCACAGCAAGATGCTGCTTCTGGCTCAGCGTGAAGAGGCCAGGGGCTTAGAGTCCATGCTCCTCACCTTCCCACTGGGGAGGGCGCTCTCTCCCCACTTGCCTTCGGAAAGCTGGGGTAGATTTTGCATCTAAAGAGCCTGCTTCAACACAAATGGGACAGCACTGCAGTTTGGCCTTTTCAGCTTGCTGTGGACTTTTTATGAAAAGGTGATGCTTCCCTCTATAAGGTCATAAAATTCCATACACCAGAGAATTTGAGTATGACGTGATTTAGAGCAGGAGATGGTAAACTTTTTCTGTAAAGCTCCAGATAGAAAATATTTTTGGCTTTTGCTGGCCCAGCGGTCTTTGTCGTTGAATACTCATCTGCCAATGTAGCATGAAAGCAGTCGTTGACAATATGTCAAAGAACGAATGAGTATGGTTGTGTTCTAATAAAACTTTATTTACAAAAACGTGGTGGGCCCATGACTCTCATCAGACAATGCTTGCTTTAGAGCAGTGATATATTTTTAAATTTAATTTAATATTTTAATTAGAAGCAATGATTAAGGAGAAAGTATCAGTTGATGTTAATAAGTTTTTATTTTGTTTTGTTTTGTTTCTGAGACGGAGTTTCCCTACGTCGCCCAGGCTGGAGTGCAGTGGTGCGATCTCAGCTCACTGCAACCTTGGCCTCCTGGGTTTAAGCGATTCTCCTGCCTCAGCCTCCTGAGTAGCTGGGACTACAGGCACCCACCACTACAACTGGCTAATTTTTGTATTTTCAATAGTGACAGGATTTCACCATTTTGGCCACGCTGGTCTCAAACTCCTGACTTCAGTGATCTGCTCACCTCAGCCTCCTGAAGTGTTGGGATTACAGGCGTGAGCCACTGCACCTGGCCTGATGCTAATAAGTTTTTGTTTTTGTTTTTGTTTTTTGAGATGGAATTTTGATCTTTCACTCAGGCTGGAGTGAAGTGGCATGATCTCGGCTCACTGCAACCTCCACCCCCTGGATTCAAGTGATTCTCCTGCCTCAGCCTCCCAAGTAGCTGGGGTTACAGGCACCGGCCACCATGCCTGGCTAATTTTCATATTTTTAGTAGACATAGGGTTTCGCCACATTGGCCACACTGGTCTTGACTTCAGGTGATATGCCCGCCTTGGCCTCCCAAAGTGCTGGGATAACAGGTGTGAGCCACCATGCCTGGCCACTAATAACAGTATCCTAACTCTAGCCGTCTCTTTTTTGTTGTTGTTTTTGAGACGAAGTCTCACTCTGTTGCCCATGCTGGACTGCAACGGCACAATCTCAGCTCACTGCAACCTCTGCCTCCCAGGTTCAAGTGATTCTCCTGCCCCAGCCACCCCAGTAGCTGGGATTACAGGCACCCACCACCAGGCCTGGCTTGTTTTGTATTTTAGTAGAGATAGGTTTCACCATGTTGGTCAGGCTGGTCTTGAACTCCTGGCCTCAAGTGATCTGCCTGCCTCGAACTCCTAAAGTGCTGGGATTACAGGTGTGAGCCACCATGCCAGGCTGGTAATCTCTTTTTAACAAAGAGAAAGTAGACCTCAAGTCCCGTCGTTAGAAGGTGTGAGAATACCCAGTCTGATTTCAAGAAAACTGGCCTTCAAAGTGTATATATTTACAATTATCTTCTGTTTATGGCACGTGGCATTGATTTTACATTTATGAGTTTTTTTTTGTTTTTTTTTGTTTTGAGACAGGATCTGCAGTGCAGTGTCACAATCTTGGCTCACTGCAGCCTTGACCTTTGGGGCTCAAGCAATCCTTCCACCTCAGCCTCCCCAGTAGCTGGGATTTCAGGTGCCCGCTACCACGCCTGGCTAATTTTTGTATTTTTAGTAGAGCTAGGGTTTCACCATGTTGACCAGGCTAGTCTCAAACTCCTGATCTCAGGTGATCCGGCCACCTCAGCCTTCCAAAGCACTGGGATTGCAGGCGTGAACCACTGTGCTCAGCCAGTACTCTATTTTTCTATCAAAAAAATATTTGTTGAGCACCTGCTACCTGCCAAGCCCTATTCTAGGTGGTAAGCAAAAATTAAAAATAATAAAAAATCGGCCGGGTGCGGTGGCTCACATCTGTAATCCCAGCACTTTGGGAGGCCAAGGCGGGCATATCACGAGGTCAAGAGATCAAGACCATCCTGGTCAACATCTCTACTAAAAATACAAAAATTAGCTGGGTGTGGGTGCACGCCTGTAGTCCCAGCTACTCGGGAGGCTGAGGCAAGAGAATCGCTTGAACTCGGAAGGCAGAGGTTGCAGTGAGCTGAGATCACGCCACTGCACTCCAGCCTGGCGACAGAGCGTGACTCTGTCTTTAAATAAATAAATAAATAAATAAATAAATAAATACACAAACAAATAGACAAACCACTGCCCTTGTGCAGCAGTGATGGTAGGGGACAAAGAATAAAAAAGACAAATAATGATGTATGGTGAGATTGTGAAGAAGGAGAATAGAAAATTGAGACTGTTTTTTGCAAGAATAAGAAAACCCACTCCAAGTGGCTTAAGCAAAAAAGTTACTTGATTTACTAATATGAGTAAAAAGTACATGCATAATAAAAAGACATTCAGCTGGGTGCATTGGCTCATGCCTGTAATCCCAGCACTTTGGGAGGCCGAGGCGGGGGGTATCAGCTGAGGTCAAGAGTTAGACTGACCTGGCCAACATGATGAAACTCCCATCTCTACTTAAAAATACAAAAATTAGCTGGGTGTGGTGGAGGGCGCCTATAATCCCAGCTACTTGGGAGGCTGAGGCAAGAGAATCACTTGAACTAGGGAGGTGGAGGTTACAGTAAGCCGAGGTTGTGCCACTGCACTCCAGCCTGGGCAACAGAGTGAGATTCCATCTTAAAAAAAAAAAAAAAAAAAAAAGACATTCAAGTGTGGCTTGATCCGGGAGCTCAACTGATGCTATCCAGGCTGGTCTCTGTGTGTCTGTTTCTTCCCATCACTTAGTTTAGCTTCCTTCTGTGCTAATGCCACTCTCTCAATCAGCTCTTACCCTCTGTGTGGAAAGGTGGTTGCCAGCAGCCCCCACCTTCCCACCCTCACAGCCCCAAGACCAGCGGAGAAGGTAGTAACCTTTATCTTTGCAGGAGATGAAACAAAAATCCTGGGCCTGACTCTCAGTGGTCCAAATGGAGTTACTAATCACTGAGGCCAGAGGCCTGCAAGACTCTGGTTGGCCATGTGCAAATCACATGACTACATTGGGTGCAGAAAGTAGAATATCCATCACTCAGACCAAATGAACCAGTAGTGGGGGTAAGAAGTTGTCCGGAGGAAAACTGAGGTGCTGTTACTTGAAGAAGGGTGAACAGGTGGGGTGCATGGGTAAAGAAACAGTGTTAAGTGGTTGGAATATGGCAGCTGAATTTAAGGGGTGGATCTCATTTCTCTGAGTTCTAACTTGGCTAATTTTGGTTGCATCAGAACATTATTTCTGGACCAGGTGCAGTGGCTCATGGCTGTAATCCCAGCACTTTGGGAGGCCAAGGTGGGAGGATTGCTGTGACCAGGAGTTCCAGGCTGCAGTGAACTATCATGGTGCCTCTGCACTCCAGCCTAGATGACAGAGCAAGATTCTGTCTCAAGAAAAAAAAAAAAAGAAAAAAGACCAGAAAAAAAATATTACTAAAAAAATTTTTGGCAGTTGTGGCCTGGTGTCTTTCCAAGAGATGCATTCATCAGGATGAAAAGGTCCAACTGTGTAGTGAATGAGCCTAGTGGAGAGATGGGCAGGTCTACTGTGAATGGAATGGGTGCCCACTGAGCTCAAGGGAAAGGGGGGACTTAGTGTTGGGGCAGCTCATACCCTCGTGTCTGGACTAACCTCAGGGCTGATCTGACATGGATTGGTGTTTCTGATTCGTGTCTTTGCAGAAAGCAGAAGTCACTTGGGTTAGCGCAGAGTGGGGATTGAAGCCTTTGACAGGAGATGGAGAGAACGTGAGGGACAGCCAGATCCCAGGGGCATGGGCAGAGGAGCCACATTCTGCAGGAGGCAGCCTGGAAACCGTCTCCTCTTTGCAAGACTTGGGAATGTTCCTCTGCAAACCCCAGAAAACACGATCTTCCACCGTGCTGTGCCCAGAGCATAAAAAATAATAAAATAACGCCAGGTGTGGTGGCTCACATCTGTAATCCCAGCATTTTGGGAGGCTGAGACAGGTGGATCACCTGAAGTCAAAGGTTCGAGACCAGCCTGGCCAACATGATGAGACCCTGACTCTACTAAAAATACAAAAATTAGCCAGGTGTGGTGGCGCAAGCCTGTAGTCCCAGCTACTCGGGAGGCTGATGTAGGAGAATCACTCGAACCTGGGAGGCGGAGGTTGCAGTGAGCCAAGATTGCGCCACTGCACTCCAGCCTGGGTGACAAAGTGAGACGCTGTCTCAAAATAAATAAATAAACAAACAAACAAACAAACAAACAAATAAAATAAGAAGAGTGTGTACCATAGAATTAATTTTGGCTGTATACAACAGAAACTCAAGTACTTATTGATTTGTTTTTCTCTCATATTAAAATAAGTTCATGGAGGGGTGGGGGACAGCTTAGGGCTTCTGTAGGAAATCCATAGAGTCATCAGGGACCAAGTTTTTCTAACTTTTCCCTTGGCTTCCTTTTGCTTTTTTTCTTTTTTTTTTTCTTTTTTCTTTTTTTTTTTTGAGACAGGGTCTCTCTCTGTCGCCCAGGCTGAAATGCAGTAGCACAATTTTGGCTCACTGCAACCTCCACCTCCCAGGCTCAAGTGAGTCTCCCACCTTACTCTCCCTAGTAGCTGGGACTATAGGCATGCACCACCAAGCCCAGCTAAGCTTTGTATTTTTAGTAGAGATGGGTTTTCACCATGTTGTCCAGGTTGGTCTTGAACTCTTGGCTTCGAGTGATCTGCCTGCCTCAGCCTCCCAAAGTGCAAGGATTACAGGCATGGGTCACCACGCCCGGCCTTTTTTGTTTGTTTGTTTTTTGTTTTTTAAAGACAGGGTCTTGCTCTGTCACCCAGGCTGGAGTGCAGTGGTGTGATTACAGCTTACTGTGGCCTTGACCTACTGGGTTCAAGCGATCCTCCTGTCTCAGCCTCCTAAGCAGCTGGGACTACAGGCACACATCACCATGCTTGGCTAATTTTTATTTTTACTTTTGTAGAGATGGGGTCTCACTATGTTGCCCAGGCTGGTTTTGAACTCCTGGTCACAAGCAATCCTCCTTCTTTGCCTTCCACAGTGCTGGGATTATAGACATGAGCCACTGCACCCAGCCTCTGTCTCCTTTTGTACGTTCTCAAAGTTGATAGAGAGTTTTCATAGCCCATTCTAGAGAGGAACCACAAAGTCACAAAGCAGAGGGCGTGGAAGTGTGATTCTATTAAAGGAGAAATGGAAGAATTCCAGTCCACCACTAGGACCAACACAGAGTGCTAATATTTCTTTTTAATGGCCCTCACTTCCCATCTTTGCATCTTGCAGGTGTGCAATAAATGTTGCTGCCTGAATTATAGCTTCCTGGCCACTCCAACATGGCAGGAGCTTCCTGCTTGCATGGGAAATTGAACACCCAACAATCACACCTAAGATTTATTGCACACTTGACTTCAAGTCAGGCACAGAGCTTAGAGAAGCACCATGCATACATCTTTTAATTTTATTTAAAGCTTTAAAAGTTGTGGCTAAATATCTTATTATTAAATAATAATTTTTATTTTTATGAGATGGGATCTCCCAGCCTGGGCAACATAGCAAGACCTTATCTCTTAAAAAAAATTAGCTGGGCAAAGGTGGCATGTGCCTGTAGTCCCAGCTACTTAGGAGGCTGAGGTGGGAGGATTGCTTAAGCCTAGCAGGTCGAGGCTGCAGCAAGCTGTGATCACACCACTGCACTCCAGCCTGGGCAACAGAGTGAGACTGTGTCTCCCACCACCCCCCGCAAAAAAGTAAGAGATGGGGTCTTCCCAAGTTGCTCGGGCTGGTCTCAAACTCCTAGGTTCAAGTGATCCTTCTGTCTCAGTCTCCTGAGTGACTGGGATTACAGGCACATGCTACCATGCCCAGATTAATAATTACTTTTATTAGAGACTTGAGGTCCAGAGAGGTTAAGTGATTTGCCTAAGGTCACATAATAAATTGTGGACTTGGGACTTGAACCCACATCTATCTGAGCCAAAAGACTCTTTTCTTAACTATTAGGTGATCTTGCTTCCTTGATCCTCAAAAGACCACCAGGGCTGAGCGAGGTGGCTCATGCCTGTAATCCCAGCACTCTGGGAGGCCAAGGCAGGTGGATCACCTGAGGTCAGGAGTTCGAGACAAGCCTGGCCAACATGGCGAAACCCCATCTCTACTAAAAATACAAAAAGTAGCTGGGCACGGTGGTGCGTGCCTGTAGTCCTAGCTACTAGGAAGGCTAAGCCAGGAGAATCACCTGAACCTGGGAAGTGGAGGATGCAGTGAGCCAAGATGGCACCACTGCACTCTAGCCTGGGGAACAGAGCTAGACTCCATCTCAAAACAAACAAATCCAAAAAAGCCTACCAAGATAAATGCACTATAACGTTCATTGCAATGTCATCAGAGCTAATGCTTATGGGAGGCTTATTTTGTGCCCAGCTGTGTTCTCAGCATTCGATATGAATCATCTATGTAATCCTCTCTAACAGTCCTATGAAGTAAGCACTATAATTATCCCAGTTTACAGATGTGGAAGCAGAGTTATAAGGAAGTTAAGTGAGTGGCCCTTGAGTGACTGAATCAAGAATCAAACCCAGGCAACCTTCCTGCCTGCAAAACCTGTAGCAGACACTGTCAGTGCCTCCCCCATAGCCTTTCAGTAATTGCCTTTCTGTGAAAGAAAGTTTCAAACTGTCCACTCTGCAACTGCAAAACCCCAAGAGTGAGTGCCTCCTTAAATTCTGCACCCTAGTCACCTCACTTGCCTCCCTCTAGTTGTGGACCTGCTGCCAGCAGCTGTACTTGGCTCTGTCCACCAGGGCTTGCTCAACAAGTCTGGGGGCAAATCAGTAGTTCCAAGAAGTTAGCTTGCCCTGGGAACATCTTTCAACCAGTGACTGACAGGGGTTGGTGGATAAATACCCCAGCTCCCTCGCCCCTCAGATGGGATAACCCTGTTTTTGTTTATTTTTTTTATTTAGAGACAGAGTCTCGCTCTGCTGCCCAGGCTGGAGTGCAGTGGCGTGATCTTGGCTCACTGCAACCTCTGCCTCCCAGGTTCAAGTGATTCTCCTGCCTCAGCCTCCTAAGTAACTGGGATTATAGGCATCTGCCACCACGCCCAGCTAATTTTTGTAGTTTTAGTAGAGATGGGGTTTTACCATGTTGTTCTCAAACTCGTGACCTCAAGTGATCTGCAGATGGGATAACTCTGAAGTGTGTTCTACCCAGCTCCTGGCATTCCCAAACAGAATGCCCCGGTTGCTGCAGTGGTAATCTGCTTGATAAAATACCCTTCTATTAACTTCCTTCTCTTACCCTCTTCCTGATATTTCCTGGAATCACCCTCCAAATAAACAACTTGCAGTAGAATCCTTGCCTCTGAGTCTGTTTTGGGAGGAACTCAAACTAACTCAGAGCCTAAAGTTCCACCCTCTACACATACTGCCTATACATGTCAATGTCTTTTGTAATTGCAAACAGAACAAGCAGCTTAGAAAAAGGTTGGAAGTCACCTACGCAGGAAACTGGCTAAGAAAATCTTTGCTGGGCGTGGTGGCTCATGCCTGTAATCCCAGCACTTTGGGAGGCAGAGGCAGGCGGATCAGGAGGTCAGGAGTTCGAGACCAGCCTGACCAACATGGTGTAAACCCTGTCTCTACTAAAAATACAAAAACAAAACAAAACAACGACAACAACAAAAACAGCCGACAACAAAAACAGCCGGGTGTGGTGGCATGTGCCTGTATTCCCAGCTACTCGGGAGGCTGAGGCAGGAGAATTGCTTGACTCTGGGAGGTGGAGGTTGTAGTGAGCTGAGATCACGCCACTGCACTCCAGCCTGGGCAATAGAGCAAGACTCCATCTCAAAAAAAAAAATTTGTGTGCATGTATATATAAGTGGTTGTATGTGCATGTATATAAATGGTTGTATATGCATGCAGGTTTGCGTGCATTGGTGTGAAATTGTGTGTTCACAGAACTCTTCCACATCATAAAAACTTGCTCAATGGGCCACTTCCATAACATAAAAACTTGCTTGAAAGTTCAAGGTCATCCAGTCAAGCCAAGAGCAGGCAAACTTTGAAGGGTGGACCAACTTTGCTTCCCAAACAGCCCAAGAGGAAGGACACGTATTGATAAGATCAACATGAACAAAATTGCCATGCATTGTGAATGATCATGGTTCAAGCCAGCCTTAAGCAGCACCTCGAGCTGTGGGTTTTCTGTTCTTGTGTTTTTATTTTATTTTTTTTGTGGGAGAGGGTTTCCTTCAGAGGCCTGAGGTTGGCAAGAGGAGTGTGGAGGAAAGAAGTTGGTGTAGCTTTTTTTTTTTTTTAAGGTGGAGTCTTGTTCTGTCACCCAGGCTGGAGTACAGTGGCACCATCTCAGCTCACTGCAACCTCCGCTTCCCAGGTTCAAACGACTCTTCTGCCTTAGCCTCCTAAGGAGCTGGGATTACAGTTGTGTGCCACAATGCCTGACTAATTTTTGTATTTTTAGTAGAGATGGGGTTTTGCCACATTGGTCAGGCTGGTCTCGAACTCCTGACCTCAAGTGATCCATCCGCTGCAGCCTCCCAAAGTACTGGGATTATAGGTGTGAGCCACCATGCCGGGCCAGTGCAGCTTAAACTGGAGGCTGTTGTGGGGTTCTTGTTAACCCAAATTATGTATGTGTATATATATACACACACATATAGGCTAAATAATCTAGATCTAGATCTAGATACCTATATGGATATAGATATATATAGATACAGATATCTAGATCTAGATTATTTAGCCTGGATAGTTCAGCAAGGTTATAATTCCACTTTGAGATCAAGGTCAGGCCTTCGTCAGGCTTGGGATCTGAAATATCAGTTGAACTTTTCCTTGTACCTCCTATTAACAGAGTCCTTTCTCAACTCCAAGCCCTTTATGGACAAGATCTCATCTAATCCTTACCATAACCCTATGACTTACAAGCAGTATTATTATCCTCATTTCACCGATGAGGAAAATGGAGTCCCAGGAGGTAAAGCGACTTGTTCAAAGTCACCTAGGATTCAATGTTGGGAAGACCTGGGATTCGAACTGAGGTCCATCTTCTTCCACATCCTTTGGTCCTTCCCAGAACCCTGGGGCAGATGTGTAAGTCAGCTTTGCTGCATAACAAGCAACCCTCACATCTCAATGGTTTACAACAATACATGTGGATTTCTTGCTCTTGTTAATGTCAGTGGCTGCAGCTGTGTCTCCACTGGGCTCTGCTTTGTGTGTCTTTTCATTCTGGGGTCTTATGGGACATGCCCATTCTTGTTGCAGAAGGGAAACTTGTAAGAAAGCAGGAGAAAACCCTAGCAATGCCTCTTAGAGCTCTTAGGTGGATGTGATGGGTATTACACATTCTGTTGGCCAAAGCATGCCATGTGGCCAAGTCAGTTGGTGGGAAACAGAGAAGAGAGTGAAAAATTAAGAACAAGAATACGTTCTACCATGTTTGCCCTATGGTTACAAATAGTTGTTTCTGTCCCATCTGCACTCAAAATACACCTCCCCATCTCCCAAGGAAGACACCTTGAAAAGTCACATCCAGTCATGACAGAAGGCTTTGAGTCTAGGATCTTGTGCTGGTCTCCCCTTCATTTGCGGAGAGAACATTACCTCCAAGAGCCTTTTCTGCAGGCCTTTGTACTGTCTGAAAGGAATAGAATAGACTGTCATTGTTTCAGGTTCTCCCATGACAACTTGGGGGAAGGCATTTCAGTAGCAGGAGAGCTGGAAGACTAGCTGGGCCAGTCATAGCAGGAGATAATAATAGTAATAGTAATAATAATAATAATAATAATTGCTAACGTATATTGTGTGCATCCTGTGGGTCAGGCAACATGTTAAGAACTGTGTCTCTTTTCATCATCACAACACCATTTTATTATTTTATTCCATTTGTTAGCATTAGTAACCCATTTTATAGATATAGAGGCTGAGGCTTGTCCCTGACCCCAGTTCACAGAATCACTCACTTAATTCCTGAAATGTCTCCTCATTGCTTACCTATGATGGCTGATGGTCCTGGGCTATTAACCCTTTAATCTCTGCCCCTGCTGTCCCACTTCTAATGCCTTCCACACTATCTGAAGCAGTCCAATGCCCTCCATGCTCTCCCAAAAGTCTCACCGATCTTTCTTTCCCTACTCCTCTAATCTACAACTTGTCACTCTGAGCAATGGTCTGTATTTGTTTTTTTATATATTTTTTTTCAGGCAGGGTCTCACTCTGTTGCCCAGGCTGGAGTGCAGTGGTGCAATCATGGCTCACTATAGCCTCAACCTCCTAGGCCCAAATGATCCTCTCACTTCAGCCTCCTGAGTAGATGGGACCACAGGTGTGCACCAACCTGCCTGGCTAATTTTTAAATTTTTTGTGGAGATGGTGTCTCACTATGTTGACCAGGCTAGTCTTGAACTCCTGGGCTCAAGCAATCCTCCTGCCTTGGCATCCCAAAGTGCTGGGATTACAGGTGTGAGCCACTGCACCTGGTTTGTATTTGTTTGCTTGTTTGTTTTCATTGTCTGAAATTTCTATAACCTTGGCCTGTGTTAGTTTTAAAACAACTAGGCTGAGTGTGGTGGCTCACGCCTGTAATCCCAGCACTTTGGGAGGCTGAGGTGGGTGGATCACCTGAGGTCAGGAGTTCAAGACCAGCCTGGCCAACATGGCAAAACCCCATCTCTACTAAGAATACAAAAATTAGATGGTGGCGTTCACCTGTAATCCCAGCTACTTGGGAGGCTGAGGCAGGAGAATCGCTTGAACCTGGGAGGCGGAGGTTGCAGTAAGCTGAGATCACACCACTGTAGTCCAGGCTGGGCAACAGCGTGATACTTAAAAAAACCAATAACAACAACAACAAAAAACTTCAGTCACTTTAACAAATAGACACCAACTAGCAGTGACTGAAATAAGATAGAAGATTATTTCTCTTTCATATAAAGGTATTGTGAAAGGAAAATACCTTGGGCCCCCAAAATTACTAAGTAAGGGAAAAATCAAGCTGGGAACTGCTTATGGCAAACCTGCCTCCCATTCTATTCAAAGCCATCCCTCTGCTCACTGAGATAAACACATACCTGATTGCCTCCTTTGGAAAGGCTAATCAGAAACTCAAAAGAATGCCCCCATTTGTCTCTCACCTACCTGTGACCTGAAGCCTCCTTCCCTCCCCCACTTCCAGTTGTCCCACCTTTCTGGACCTAACCAATGTTCATCTTACATATGTTCATCGATGTCTCATGTCTCCCTAAAATGTATAAAACCAAGCTGTGCTCTGACCACCTTGGGCACATGTCATCAGGGCCTCCTGAGGCTGTGTCATGGGCACACATCCTCAACCTTGGCAAAATAAACTTTCTAAATTAACTGAGACCTGTCTCAAATTTTTGGGGTTCACAGTACATGCAGGTAGACTTGGGCTCAATGGCAGTTCCATAATTGTCAGGTACCTGGGCTCCTTCCATCTTATTTTTATGCTGTCCTTAACAGTTGTCTGCCCTCTTGAGACACAAGACAGCTGCTGTAGCACCTGCCATCATGTCTGTATTCCAGCCATAGAGAAGCTTGCAAAGGGGAAGCAAAGATCATGTCCCTTATTTTTAAGGACACTTCCTACAACTTGTACATACTATTTCTGTGTACATCCCATTGGCTGGAAGGTAATCATATGATCATATCACTACCACAGAGCTGCAATTATTACTGGAAAGGAATCCTGATCCACACCTCAAGAGAGGGTTCACGGATCTCGCACAAGAAAGAATTCAGGGCAAGTCCATAAAGTGAATGCAAATTTATTAGAGAACTAAAGAAAAAAAGAATGAGCCAGGTGCAGTGGCTCTTGCCTGTAATCCCAGCACTTTGGGAGGCCGAGGCAGGCGGATCACTTGAGTCCAGGAGTTCAAGACCACCCTGGGCAACATGGTGAAACTCCATCTCCACACACACACAAAAATTAGCTGCACATGGTGGCATGTGCCTGTAGTTGCACCTACTCAGCAGGCTGGGGTGGGAGGATCACTTGAGCCCAGGAGGCAGAGGGTACAGTGAGCTGAGATTGTGCCATGGCATTGTAGTCTGGGTGACAGAGTGAGACCCTGTCTCAAAAAACTTAAAACAAATTAAACGTCGGGCACGATGGCTCATGCCTGTAATCCCAATACTTTGGGAAGCCAAGGTGGGTGGATCATGAGGTCAGGAGATCAAAACCATCCTGGCTTACATGATGAAATCCTGTCTCTACTAAAAATACAAAAAATTAGCTGGGCGTGGTGGCACTTGCCTGTAGTCCCAGCTACTTGGGAGGCTGAGGCAAGAGAATCACTTGAACCCAGGAGGCAGAGGTTGCAGTGAGCCGAGATCATGCCACCACTGTACTCCAGCCTGGGTGACAGAGTGAGACTCTGTCTCAAAAAAAAAAAAATTTTTTTTTAAAATTTAAAATTAAAAGAATGGCTTCTCCATAAAGAGAGCAGCTCTGAGAGCTGCTGGTTGGCTATTTTTATAATTATTTCTTGATCATATGCTAAAGGGGTGGATTCTTCATAGGTGTTCTGGGAAAGGGGCAGGGATTTCCTGGAACTGAGAGTTCTTCTTCCTTTTAGACCATATAGGGTAACTATAAAAATTAGAGAAAGAGGAAAGAAGCATGAAAGGTGGCTCACCAGTCAAGACAGGTTTATTTTAGAGAAAACAAACCTGAGAGGAGCTTCTGGCTGAGTTGTCAGGGGCACACTGTCTTACAGACTAAGAATTTTTAAGGATTCAGGATGGGAGAGTTTATCAGAGGCTTGAGCTGCTTCTGTGTCTCTTTGTTGTGTTTATCTGGGAGGGAGAGTTGTGTGTTTGTTCCCAAACATCTTCCTGCAGCTGCAGGCACATCCTCTGAGTCTGCTTTTAGCTTTCCTATCTTAGTGCACCTGAAGGGAAAGGAATATGCTTATTTAAGGCCCACTGTTTTACTGGGGCCCATTGTATGAGGGTGAAGTTTGGCAGTTACCTAAGAGACTTTCCCCCTACCTCCCTCTGTGCCCAAGCTGTCTTATCTGTGTTTTACTGTCTGCTCTTTCTGGCTGCTTGTATTTAGAAGAGAAGTGATTTCCTTGAAATGCATGAAGCTGGAAAGGGAGCTGGAACTTAAAGTAGTGGTGTTTGTCTGAGATTATGGTGCTCCTGCTCTGTCAGTAGCTTCCAGACATTGCCGTGGCATTTGTAAACTGTCATGGTGCTGGTGGGAGTGTCTTTTAGCAGCTAATGCATTATATTAAATATATACATATATATACACATATAAAATACACACACACACACACACACACACACACAGAGGTGAAGTCATTTGCCCAAGGTCACATGGCCAGGAAGCAGCCATTGCTGCTATATATATATATATATATATTTTGTTTATTTGTTTGTTTTGAGACAAAGTCTCACTCTGTTATCCAGGCTGGAGTGCAGCAGCACAATCTCAGCTCGCTGCAACCTCTGCCTTCCAGGTTCAAGCGATTCTCCTGCCTCAGCCTCCCGAGTAGCTGGGATTACAGGCGTGCACCACCACCCCTGGCTAATTTTCATATTATTAGTAGAGATGGGTTTTCACCATGTTGGCTAGGCTGGTCTTGAACTCCTGACCTCAGGTGATCTGCCTGCCTCGGCCTCCCAAAGTGCTGAGATTAGAGGTGTGAGCCACTGTGCCTGGCCAAGCTAACGCATTATAATTAGTGTGTAAGGAGCAGTGAGGATGACCAGAAGTCACTTTCGTTGTCATCTTGGTTTTGGCGGGTTTTGGCCAGCTTCTTTACTGCATCCTGTTTTATCAGTGGGGTTTTTATGACCTGTATCTTCTGCTGACCTCCTATCTTAACCTGTGACTAAGATGCTTAACCTCCTGGGAATGCAGTACAGCAGGTCTCAGCCTCATTTTAGCCAGCCCCTGTTCAAGATGGAGTCGCTCTGGTTCCAACGCCTCTGACACAATGAAGTGTCATCTATATTCCAGATGGCCATGTGTAGTTTTTTTGTTTTTTGTTTTGTTTTGTTTTGTTTTTTTGAGATGGAGTCTTGCTTTGTCACCCAGGCTGGAGTGCAGTAGTGCCATCTCGACTTACTGCAACCTCTGCCTCCTGGGTTCCAGTGATTCTCCTGCCTCAGCCTCCTGAGTAGCTGGGACTACAGGTGCGTGCCACCACGCCCAGCTAATATTTGTATTTTTAGTAGAGACGGAGTTTCACCATATTGGCCAAGCTGGTCTCAAACTTGTGACCTCGTGATCCACCCGCCTCAGCCTCCCAAAGTGCCAGGATTACAGGCATGAGCCACCACACTCAGCAATGTGTAGTTTTGTTACCAAAGGAATAAGGAAGCACAGACATTAGGGGACAAGTTTCTCTAATACCTGGGGAACCAGGCCTGTTCGTGCCCCAGAATACTTAATAAAACACTTACTTTTCCAATGTAAACTCCATATTAATTCAGACTGGCAGGGGTTGGGCCTTGCAATGGGTAGGGCAGAGAAGCAGGTATGGAATTGTCTGATTGGTTTCTCCTCTGGTCCCCAAACTAACAAAACAACCCCCCCACCCCCAAAAGGCTGTGGATGAGGACAGGCACAGTGGCACATGTCTGTAATCCCAGCACTTTGGGGAGCTGAGGTGGGCAGATCACCTGAGGTCAGGAGTTCAAGACCAGCCTGGCCAAATGTTGAAACTCTGTCTCTACTGTACAAAAATTAGGCCAGGTGCTGTGGCTCACACCTGTAATCCCAGCATTTTGCAAATAGCCAAGGAAACCTAATTATGCATCCAACTTGCTGGCTCATTGACTGAGCCACCTGCCGGGAAGTTTTCAGAATATTTATAGGTAACTGATCTACAGAAAACAGAAAGTGATACCATCTCCAGCCCCCACAACCTTCCTTCAGTCTCAAGTTTGCTCTCTCAGCTACTATTTTCTACAGGCCCAGTGGGAAGGGTCTGCAAAGTGGCAGTAAAGTACATATGTAAACGTGCAGGCAAAAGGCTGAGAAGATTATTACCAAATTGCTCACAGTGGAAAATAAGAGTAACATCAAAGCAGAGTTTAGTTTTGTCAGTAATGCCCTAATTTTGTTTTTGTTTTTTAGAATGTATTCACGTATTATTCGCATAAGTGAAAGTCAATTGATATTTATACAGAGACTAGTAAAGAAAAGTAACCATGATTTGCGGTAAATCCCCAAGAAGTTTAACGAAAAGCAGTGAGCGCAGTATTACAAGGTGGACTCTGGGGCCAGCTGCCTGCCTTTGCGTCCTAGCCCTGCTGTCTACTAGCTGTGTGACCTTGGGCAAGGTTCTCCTGCTCTCTGGGCCTCAGTTTCCTCATCTATAAACTAAGGATAAGATGGGACCTATGTTACAAGGCTGTCACGATGATTCAATGAGCAGATATAAGGTGTTGAGATGGGGTCTGGAACACAGAGTGTCAGCTGTAATAACTAAAATAGTATTATCACTGTTTTTGGTGGGCGGAGTAAATAGCAAGAAACTCTCTTGGTGAAAATACACCGGGCCGGCTGCGGTGGCTCACGTCTATAATCCCAGCCCTTTGGGAGGCATAGGTGGGCAGATCACTTGAGATCAAGAGTTTGAGACCAGCCTGGCCAACGTGGTGAAACCCTATCTCTACTAAAAATAGAAAAAATTAGCCAGGCGTGGTGGCACACCCCTGTAGTCCTAGCTGCTTAGGAGGCTGAGGCAGGAGAATCACTTGAACCTGGGAGGTGGAGGTTGCAGTGAGCTGAGATCACACCACTGCACTCCAGCCTGGCAACACAGCAAGACTCCACGTCAAGAAAAAAGAAAAAAAAAAAAGGAAGAATACTACGCTGGAGTGAGAGCTGGGAGACCAGCTGCTAAGTCTGGCTCTGCCGTTACCTAATTTGTATAAACTTGGGCCTCAGTTTTGTACTAATACTGATTCTAACAACAACAACAACATACATTTTCCAGTCCTTACTATCGTCTCGTAACTCTACATGTCTCGTTTGATCAGATCTTCACAACACCCCTCTGACAGAGAGATACTGTTGTTATTACTATTATTATTATTATTATTAATTTGAGACGGAGTCTCGTTCTGTCGCCCAGGCTGGAGTGCAATGGCATGATCTCAGCTCACTACAACCTCTGCCTCCCAGGTTCAAGTGATTCTCCTGCCTCAGACTGCCGAGTAGCTGGGATTACGGGTGCCTGCCACCATGCCTGGCTAATTTTTGTACTTTTAGTAGAGACGGGGTTTCACCATGTTGGTCATACTGGTCTCGAACTCCTGGCCTCTGGTTATCCCCCGCCTCAGCCTCCCAAAGTGCTAGGATTACAGGTGTGAGCCACCACGCCTGGTCAAGATACTGTTATTATTACCATTCTACAGATAAGGAAACCGAGGCTCAGAGAGCTGACATGGCTTGCCCAAGTCGGCAGCTTTTAAGTCCCAGGGAAGGGATTTGAGCTCAGGGTTGTCTAGCCAACATGAGAGGCTGAGGCAATGCTCTCTGCACCATGCTGCCCCATGTGTGAGGTCTTTTTCAGCTTTGCTTTGTCTGTGATGCTGGCGGTTGAGTTGCATGCTGAGCTAGGAGTTCGGGGTTGGAGTACAGGTTCTTTTGAGCTTTTGGATTCTAGAGTTTGCCTGTCAGTTTTTTCATCTGTAAAATGGGGCCAAGAACAATGTAGTGACCTGAATTTGAGTTTCGTATTTGTTTTTGTTTTTTTGAGACAGGGTCTTGCTCTGTCACCCAGGCTCGAGTGCAGTGGTGTGATCTTGGCTTACTGTAACCTCCGCCTCCCAGGTTCAAGCAATTCTCCCACCTCAGCCTCCTGAGTAGCTGGGATTACAGGTGCCCACCATCATGCCAGGCTAATTTTTGTATTTTTAGTAGAGAAGGGATTTCATCATGTTGGCCAGGCTGGTCTCAAACTCCTGGTCTCAAGCAATCCACCCACCTTGGCCTCCCAAAGTGCCATGATTACAGGTGTGAGCCACCATGCCTGGCCCTGAATTTGAGGGTTTTCTTTCCAGCTTTCTCCAGGCCTTTCTTTAGACTTCCTTCCGCATTTTATCTTATCTTTCCAAACTCCTCACTCACAAGATCACTTGAAGATCACAGGATGCCAATTGAAGGTATTTGAGATGATTAAACAGCACCAGGTTTTTTTAGCTATGTTAGGTAGGAGGAGGAGAAGAGGGAAGTTGCAGGGGAAGAAATTTGAATCAGATTACATTAAAGGATACAAGTGAGGCTTTCAGACAATGGTGACTTTTGCACAGGGTCTCATGAGGGAACACACAGGGGCACACAGGTGCGTGTCTTCACGTAGACATGCTGTGTTAGACGCCCCTGCGGCGGATGTTCTGGGGGAAAACAAGGAAGCTGTTAAATGATCCAGCTGTTCTGTCTGAATACGTTGCACATCTGGTGGCCTGGAAATCTCCAGGTGACTTTTCACTTTATATTCACTATCTTGCTGCCTGGCCCCAATCTTGAGACTCTAGGGGAGGGGAGAAGGGAGAGAAAAAAGAGAAATGGTGGTGGATTGGAGGCAAGGGGTTGGGGGAGGGAAAAGAGCAGAGAGAGAGAGAGAGAGAAATGGGGAAAGGGAGAGGAAACTCAAGAGAAACTGACGTGAAGGGATAGAGCAACACAGAAACAGAAAGATAAACTTCACAGAGAGACAGAAAAAGAAAGCTGGATGATATAGAGTCACATAGAGAAAGTCAGTCATATACAACATACAGTGTAAGAGAGAAATAGACAAAGATTGAGAATGAGAGATCCACATACAGAGACGGAGACAAAGGAAGTCAGAGACAGCCGGGCACGGTGGCTCACACCTGTAATCCCAGCACTTTGGGAGGCTGAGGCAGGCAGATCACTTGAGGTCAGGAGTTTGAGACCAGCCTGGGCAACATGACAAAACCCTGGCTCTACAAAAAATACAAAAATTAGCCAGACATGATGGCCAGTGCCTATAGTCCCAGCTACTTGGGAGGCTGAGGTGGCAGGATAACTAGAGCCCAGGAGGTTGAGGCTGCAGTGAGCCAAGATTGTACCACTGCATTCCAGCCAGGGTGACAGAGACCCCATCTCTAATAATAATAATAATAATAATAATAATAATAATAATAGAAAGTCAGAGACACACCCACAAACACTGCATGACAGAGATTCACATAAAGAGACGGACTGCCAGCCCTTTGAGGAAGAGAGGGACAAAGGAAGAGACGAAGAGATTGAGACGAGAAAGACAAATGCACTTACAGAGATACACAGAGAGATAAAAGAAATAGAGACAGAAAGAAAAAGGTGCAGAAACAGAGATCCACACAGAGAAGGAAAATAAATTGTTCAAATGAAAAGAGCCATCAGGGGCTTTGTGTGGTGGCTCATGCCTGTTATCCCAGCAATTTGGGAGGCTGAGGTATGTGGATCACTTCAGCCAAGGAGTTTGAGACCAGCCTGGGCAACATAGTGAGACCTTGTCTCCTGAAAAAAAAAAAAAGCCATGAGGATTTTCTGTTCTGCCAAAAGAATCCTGAGAGTCAGAATGTGTTAGGCCTTAATGCAAAACATTAATCTCTTCAGAGGAAAGAGTAGGTTTAAAAAATGTTTTTAATATAAGTAATTGCTCCCCAAATGGAAAATTATTTTATTCATTGTTTTTCTTCTTATAACATCAGAACTTTCTGAGCCACACCAAAGACAGTATTCAAGTGTTGTTTATCTACTTTCTACTAACATCTAGCATCAGCGGTTTCTTTTTAACCGGAGAAAACGTTTCCGGGCAAGACTGAGGCCTCTTGCTGAATGTTGTGGGCTGCAGAGCAGGTTGCCATGTAGAAAATGCTAGAATAGGGAAGGAAATCCCCTTGCACCTCCTGTGTGGATGGGTGATGAGGAGTGGCTGCTGGCGGGGCTGTGTGAGAGACAGTTCTGAGGCTGCCTCTCAGGGAGAAAGAGTGCTGTGATCCATTGCTGATGTCTGCCACAGTCACGGAGAGGGAAGTCACAGTGGGCTTGCCATGTATTTGCCATTCCTATACCAGAATCTAGAACCTACCTGAAATATCAGCATGGTCCGGGATGAGAGTATAAATGGAGGCCACATACCACACATGTAAATATGTAAGTTAGAAAAGTCAGAAATCAGCTGGGTGTGGTGGCTCATGCCTGTAATTCTGGCACTTTAGGAGGCTGAGGCGGGAGGATCGCTTGAGCCCAGGAGTTCAAGAACAGCCTGGCCGACATAGCAAAACCCTATCTCTACAAAAAATACAAAAATTAGCCAGGTGTTTTGGTGTATGCCTGTGCTCCCAGCTACTCGGGAGGCTGAGGTGGCAGGATGACCTGAGCCCAGAAGGGTGAGGCTGCAGTGAGCTGTGCCACTGCACTCCAACCTGGGTAATAGAGTGACACTCGGTCTCAAACGAAAAAAAAAAAAAAAAAAAAAAAAAGGAAAGAAAGAAAGAAAAGAAAAGTTTGAGGCCGGGCACAGTGGCTCACACCTGTAATCCCAGCACTTTGAGAGGCCAAGGCAGGTAGATCACCTGAGATCAGGAGTCAAGACCAGCCTGGCCAACATTGGTGAAACCTTGTCTCTACTGAAATATAAAAATGAACCAGGCATGATAGCAGGCACCTGTAATCTCAGCTACTCCGGGGCTGAGGCAGGAGAATTGCTTGAACCCAGGAGGCAGAGGTTGCAGTGAGCCGAGATCACACCACTGCACTCCAGACTGGGCAACAGAGCCAGACTCTGTCTCAAAAAAAAAAAAAAAAAAAAAAAAGAGAGAGAGAGAAAAGAAAAGTTCAAAACCAAGTTATTCCAATGGCCTGGCCATGAGATCTTCCTCTTGGTCCCAGCAGCCCAGTCTCTGGGATTTCCCTCACAGCCTGTGCACAGACTAAAGGAGCTGAAGTCTTCCCTGGGCCATCCTTGCCACCCACAATCCTGAGTGGTGACTAGATGTGCAGGGCAAGCCATGGTGACGGGACCTGCAGAGGCCTGCAATGGGGACTTCTCTAGGCGATCTTACTCAGGATTTCCATGCAGTTCTAAATTACACTACCCCAGTAGGGGAGAGGAAGGAAGCATGGTTATCTGGGGAGTGTGATCTAAGACATCAACTTTGGGCGATTAGAGGCAGCTGGCTTCAAACCGAAGGAGCCATTTTTCCTTCAGTGCCCAGCTGAATGTCTGGCACATAGTAGTTGCTCAGGAAATATTTGTTTCAAAAAAACGAAAGTGTCAATGTCAGTGTTGTAGGACTCTCGCTTTAGTTCAGCTAAGAGCTGGATCCTTGTCACACGGCCACAAAAAATTAGGCTTGCAGACAATTTGAAGGATGAGGAGGGAAGGCTTTATTGGGTGAAAAGGCAAAAAGGGAAACGGACCCTCCTCCGCAAGGTCAGAGTTCTCCTGGAGCGCCTCCTGCCTCACAAATTGAATCCCAGGTTCCACCCAGGAAGAGGAGGGGCCAGGCTCCTCCCCGCTGCAAATGGTGGGAATTTCTGTGGCTCCACCCCCGTGCACGCTCCTCCCAGTGCGCAGGCCGGTTGGTGTTTTTTTTTGGGAACCCCCTTACACTTGACTGTCTCATTAGCTCCTGCAACTCAGTACTCCTTCCCAAAGGTGAGGGGCCAGGGAGTGCAGAGAGGAGGGGCGTGCTGGTTTTATTTTATACAGGTGGTCAGAGGAGGACACACAGGTAAAGTGACATTTGAGCAAAGACTGAGGGAAGTGAGGAAGTGAGCCATGAAGGTATCTGGGGGATAAGGTGGCAGGCAGAGAGAACAGCCAGTGCAGAGTCCCCGAGGGCAGGTGCCTGCCATGTTTTAAGAACAGAAAGGTGCCGAGCGCAGTGACTCACGCCTGGAATCCCAGCACTTTGGAAGGCTAAGGACGGCAGATCACCTGAGGTCAGGAGTTCGAGATCAGCCTGGTCAATATCGTGAAACCCCGTATTTACTAAAAATACAGAAATTAGCTGAGTGTAGTGGGGCATGCCTGTAATCCTAGCTACTTGGGAGGCTGAGACACGACAATTACTTTTCCAGGCTCTCTCTCTCTCTCTCAAAAAAAAAAAAAAAAAAAAGAGCCCTATGTGGCTGAAATGGTGTCAGTGAAAGCGGAGCAAGGGGTTATGTTATAAGAGGAGGAGGTTGAGGCTTATTCCCATAGGGCCCTGTGGCAATGTTATGGGTTTTGGCTTTTATTCTGAGTGAGGTGGGTTCGTCTGAGAGTTTGGACCCCGGAACTGCCTTGCCCAGGTGAGAAGTGGCGGACCAGTAACTTGGAGATGGGGAGAAGTGGTCCGATTTTAGATGGACAGTCGTCCCCCGCTTCTCTGCGGTTTCACTTTCTGTGGTTTCAGTTGCCCATGGTCAACCACAGTCAGAAAATCATAAAATAGAAAAATTCCAGAAATAAATAATTCGTAAGTTTTAAATTGAGTGCCGTTCTGAGTAGCATGATGGAATCTTGCCTGTCCTCCTCTGTTCTGGGACATCCTTTTGTGTCACTTTATAGCCATCCCAGTTATCAGATCAAAAAAAACATAGTCTATGCAGGCTTCAGGACTGTCCTCAGTTTCCGGCATCCACAGGGAGTCTTGGATCGTGTCCCCTAAGGATAACAGGGGACTGCTGTGTGTTGGAAGCAGAGGTGACACAATTTGATAAGGCATTGGGCATGGAATGGGAGAGAAAAAGAGTCTGGGAGGATCCAAAGTTTTGGCCTGAGCAACTGGAAAGATGGAATTGCCGCCATTTCCTGGGTCTGGGAAAAGGTGAGGGAGGCACTCATTTAGTGCCACCCACCATAAATTCAACATCACAAATGGATTCGGGGCCAGGTGCAGTGGCTCACGCCAGTAATCCCAGCTGGGAGGCCGAGGCAGGTCAGGAGTTCGAGACCAGCCTGGCCAACATGGTGAAACCCCGTCTCTTCTAAAAATATAAAAAATTAGCCAGGCGTGGTGGCATGAGCCTGTAGTCCCAGCTACTCGGGAGGCTGAAGCTGGAGAATTGCTTGAACCCAGGAGGTGGAGGTTGCAGTGAGCCAAGATCACACCACTGCACTCCAGGCTGGGTGACAGCGAGACGGTCTCAAAAAACAAAAAACAAAAAAAAAAAAAAGAGAGAAATTGATTCAGGGGTCAGATTGTGCAATCTAGTCGCAGTGAGTACCGCATCAGATAATTGCATTTTTTTTTTTCTCCTTCTAGGACTTCCTGGCTTCTCATCTTTATTTTTATTTCCTCCTCTTCTCTCTACAAATAGGTTTTTCTCTGGTTGTCAGCATGCCTCAGGCTAAAACCATCCATCTCTTCCCTGATTCCACCTCTGTTTGGCCAGCTACTCTCTGTCACTCAGTTTACACCCCGGAAGCTGCAATTTTCAAATTGTGTGCCAAGGCACTGGGGTTCCCCACAAACTCACAGGTACAGCAGGGGATGTTTACATTTTCAAAGCAAATACAGTGAAAGTTCACATATCTCAGATACTTCCCAAACTACTGGCTAAAGGAGCTTACAGTTTCAGCGTTAGATCGCACTACATCCCTTTCCACGATGTCATCTTTTTGCAAGCTGGGTTTTCCGTGATTGCTGTAATAAAAAGCAATTAGTAGCCAAAAATCAGCATGGAACAGGAAATGAGGCAGTGCTCGATCTGATTCCGAGGTTCAGGTTCGAGAATTTGTGCAGTGCCCAACAGATACACACTTTCCATTCAACAGCAAGTATGGATACTTAAGAATGAATGAAAAATATTTTTTATTTCAATTTATCTTTTCAAATGGCTGCTAAGTTGTTAGGCCATAAATAGTTATTAAGTTGCCCCCGATGTAACTACTTAACAAATGGAACTGTTAGGTATTTCTTTTGGCCTAAGGCCACCCTGAAAAAAAAAAAAAAGAAAACCCTAAGATTCCTTTTTTTTTTTTTTTTTTTTTTTGGAGACAGAATCTCGCTCTGTCACCCATGCTGGAGTGCAGTGGCACAATCTCAGCTCACTGCAGTCTCTGCCTCCTGGGTTCAAGTGATTCTCCTGCCTCAGCCTCCCAAGTAGCTGGGATTACAGGCGCCCACCACCACACTCAGCTAATTTTTGTATTTTTAGCAGAGATAGGTTTCACCATGTTGGCCAGGCTGGTCTTGAACTCCTGACCTCAAGTAATCCACCGCCTCAGTCTCCCAAAGTGCTAGGATTATAGGCGTGAGCCACTGCATCTGGCTGAAAACCCTAACCATTCCTTTTTTTTCGAGACAGAGTCTCTGTCACCCAGGCTGGAGTGCAATGGCATGATCTTGGCTTACTGCAACCTCCATCCCCCCAGGTCTAAGCAATGCGATTCTACTGCTTCAGCCTCCCGAGTAGCTCAGATTACAGGCACATGCCACCATGCTCAGCTAATTTTTTTGTACTTTTAGTAGAAATGGAGTTTCACCATGTTGGCCAGGCTGGTCTTGAACTCCTGACCTCAAGTGATCCACCGACCTTGGCCTCCCAAAGTGCTGGGATTATAAGCCTGAGCCACGGTGCCTGGCTGAAAACCCTGACATTCTAAGGACACTGTGAATGGAGAAAGTTTGAGAGCCTCTTCTCATGGGAGAGGCTCTAATTGGCTACTGGCCAGCCAATGGGTTGATGGCTTTGAATCAGGGGGCCATGGTTGCCCCAGTTAGGGGCCTATCTGGTCCAGAGGCTTCATCTGGGGAAGGGAGTGTGAAATGGCTGATAAAATCCTTTAGGGACGGTCACAGTGGCTCATACCTCTAATCCCAGTGCTTCGGGAGGCTGAGGTAGGTGGATTGCTTGAGCCCAGGAGTTTGAGACCAGCCTGGGCAACACAATGAGACCCCATCTCTACAAAAAATACAAAAATTAGCCAGGCATGGTGGTGTGCACCTGTAGTCCCAGCTATTCTGGAGGCTGAGGCAGAAGGCTTGCTTGAGCCCAGGAGTTGAGGCTCCAATGAGTTATGATCACACCAGTGCACTCCAGCTGGGCAACAGAGAAAGACCCTTTCTTAGAAAAAAAAAAAAGATCCTTTAGGACTTTAGGATCCACTTTGGTGCCTGCCCTTAGTCTCTGACATACCTGGCAAGGCAAACACTGTAGGCTTTCCATGTTTCCACTGCTCAGTGATTGTCTCCCCATGCTGAATTTGTGACTTCACTGGTTTATGGCTCTCAGGGGGACAGGCAGAGCACACCTCAAGGAAGCCGGGTTGTCTGTACTACATTTCCCAGCATCCCTTGTAACCGACTAATCAGCTGTATCCACCGATTATTTTTTTTTTGATTGGGGTCTTGCTATATTGCCCAGGCTGGTCTTGAACTCCTGGACTCAAGCAATGCTCCTTCTGTCTTGGCCTCCCCAACTGCTAGGATTACAGGCATGAGCCACTGGGCCTGGCGCATCCACAGAGGATTTGCCCAGAGTGGGCAGAGAAGCAGGGACAAGGAGAAATTTGGGGTGAGGGATGGAAGGTGGGGTGGAAGTGGCAGGACTGTCCATGTTCCAGGGTCAGCAGTAGCAGTCAGTGGGCTGACAGGGTTCAGAGACACGAGCTAGGGGATTCTCAGCAGCCTGGTCCTGGGCAGGTTTCCGGATGTGTTTCCCACTGTGTGCCTGTCCTCTGTGTGTGCCTTCCAGGCAATTGTGGGAGCTCATGGCTCTCCGTGTGGAATTCCTTTTCTGCTGAATGTAGCCAGTCTGCATCTATGTCTGGAGTTACCTCTAAAAACCCTGCAGAGGCCGGGCGTGGTGGCTCACGCCTGTAATCTCAGTACTTTGGGAGGCCAAGGTGGTCAGATCACTTGAGGTCAGGAGTTCAAGACCAGCCTGGCCAATATGATGAAACCCTGTCTCTACTAAAAATACAAAAATTAGGTGGGCGTGGTGGCGGGCACCAGCTATTCAGGAGGCTGAGGCAGAAGAATCTCTTGAACCCGGGAAGCAGAGGTTGCAGTCAGCAGAGGTCGTGCCACCTCTCTAGTCTGGGCAACAGAGTGAGACTGTCTCAAAACAAAACAAACAACAACAACAACTCTGAACTGATACTGGAACCCACCTCTGAGAGTGAGGAAAAAATTGAAAACGTTTTCAATTTTCAATTTTTTCGTTTTCAATTTTTTCCTCTGCTCTCACTCCTCAACTGCAACCATCACAGGCGACTTCTGTGACCATATGCATAGGGGTTTCTCTCCACCACTAAGCAAGCAGTCGAGTCTGCAGTGGACACCAACCGAACATCCTCCAATTCATTTCTGACACTATGTCCTTGCAGATGGTGTCAGATCCAGGTGTCAGGTTGGGGCTCAGTCCCCAGGACTGCCCCCAACCTTCAAACACCAATCACAAGTCCCAGTGTCCAGAACTTCTACTGACCTACCTCAGGCTGGGTTCCCATGACCCCCTTTTTGGGTTTGATTAATTTGCTAGAGTGGCTCACAGAACTCAGGGAAATACATTTACCAGCTTATTATAAAGGATTTTACAAAGGATACAGGCGAAGAGATGCATATTTTGAGGTAAGGGGGAAAGAGCATGGAGCTTCCCTGCCCTCCAACAGCCTTGTGGGGAGAACACCATCCCCTGAGAACCCCCCCATGCACGGCTGTCCAGAAGCTCTACAAACCCTATCCTGTTGGGCTTCTTTTTTTTCTTTTGACAGAGTCTCGCTCTGTTGCTCAGGCTGGAGTGCAGTGGCACGATCTTGGCTCACTGTAGCCTCTGCCTCCCAGGTTCAAGCAATTCTCCTGCCTCAGCCTCCCGAGTAGCTGGGATTACAGGAACATGCCACTATGCCTGGCTACATTTTATATTTTTAGTAGAGATAGGGTTTCGCCATATTGTCCAGGCTGGCCTTGAACTCCTGACCTCAGATAATCCGCCCTCCTTGGCCTACCAAAGTGCTGGGATTACAGGCCAGCACACGCAGCCAGCCCTTTTATGAAGATTTTATGGGATAGGCATGACCAACAGCTGTGTAGAAACATGATTGGACAAAAAGGGCAAATGATCTAATGCTAGTAGACTGAGGGGGAAACCCAGCAAGCCTGTCTATTCAGATTCTTCTTGGCCTCTCTGTGCAGCCTTCTTTCCTCTGCTTTATGGGGCAGGATCCCTTCTGAAATGAGGGTCTTATGATTTTACTATCAGACAAGGTAAGTCAGAGAATTTCCTTATGGTCAGCTCCAAGATAGAAAGGTGGGGGAAGATTTCTGCTTTGGGGAGAGAATGGAGCAGGTGAAAGAAGGGGAGGAGAAGGTCAGATAGAGATTCTGTTTCTGAGGTTGGCTTCTGAGGCCTGAAGCACCCCAATGTTACAAAAAGGCTATGGGGGCCGGACATGGTGACTCACACCTGTAATCCCAGCACTTTGAGAGGCCAAGGTGGGCGGATCACCCGAGCTCGAGAGTTTGAGACCAGCCTGACCAACATGGAGAAACCCTGTCTCTACTAATAAAACAAAAATTAGCTGGGTGTGGTGGCGCATGCCTGTAATCCCAGCTACTCAGGAGACTGAGGCAGGAGAATCACTTGAACCCGGGAGGCGGAGGTTGCAGTGAACTGAGACTGTGCCATTGCACTCCAGCCTGGGCAACCAGAGCGAAATTCCATCTTGGGGGAAAAAAAAAAAAGGCTGTGGGAATTCTGAGTCAGGAAACATGGACAAAAACCAACATCGATATCATAATTTCATACCACTTTATTCATTTATTGGCTGAAAAAATATCTATGAAGTACATCAGACATAGAAAATATATACATCCACTTTATTTATTTATTTATTTAAAAAAATTTTTTTGATACAGGGTCTGGCTCTTGTCACCCAGGCTGGAGTGCAGAGGCGTGATCTCGGCTCACCACAACATCCACCTTCCCAGTTCAAGTGATTTTCCTGCCTCAACCTCCCAAGTAGCTGGGATTACAGGTGCCCACCACCACAGCTGGTTAATTTTTGTGTTTTTAGTAGAGACGAGGTTTCACCATGTTGTCCAGGCTGGTCTCAGACTCCTGACCTCAAGTGGTCCACCCATCTCGACCTCCCAAAGTGATGGGATTACAGGCGTGAGCCACTGTGCCCAGTCCTATATGTCCACTTTAAAAAGCGCTAATGAAACAAATACCTATGCCCACACCAGCCAGGCCACGAAATCAAATGAGACTATCCAGTGCTCTGGGTTTGCCTAGGACAGTTTTGGTTTGCACCTGTTTTCTGCCATAATCATTACTAACAACCTCCCTTTTTGTTTGCAAAGGTGTGCCAGTGAGGTAACAAAATATATGGTCTCTTTGCCCAGAAGATAATGATTGGATGTAATTTGGATCCGTGTCTCCACCCAAATCTCATGTTCAGTTGTAATCTCCACTAATCATGCTTCCTGTACAGCCTGCAGAACAGTGAGTCAATTACACCTCTTTTTTTATTTTTATTTTTATTTTTTATAAATTACCCAGTCTCAGGTATCTCTTTCTAGCAATGCAAGAATAAACTAATATGGCAGGGCACGGTGGCTCAAGCCTGTTATCGCAGTACTTTGAGAGGCTGAGGCAGGCAGATCACTTGAGGACAGGAATTCGAGACCAATTTGGCCAACATAGTGAAACCCCATCTCTACTAAAAATACAGAAAATTAGGTTGGGCGTGGTGGCTCACGCCTGTAATCCCAGCACGTTGGGAGGCTTAGGCTGGCGGATCACAAGATCAAGATGGAGACCATCCTGGCCAACATGGTGAAACCCTGTCTGTATTAAAAATACAAAAATTAGCTGGGTGTGGTGGTGCATGCCTGTAATCCCAGCTACTTGGGAGACTGAGGCAGGAGAATCACTTGAACCCGGGAGGCAGAGGTTGCAGTGAGCTGAGACTGTGCCATTGCACTCCAGCCTGGTGACAGAGCAAGACTCCGTCTCAAAAAAAAAAAAAAAAAAATTAGCTGGGCATGGTGGTGCATGTCTGTTTTCCCAGCTACTTGGGAGGCTGAGGCAGGAGAATCGCTTGAACCCGGGAGGCAGAGGTTGCAATGAATCAAGATTGTGCCATTGCACTCCAGCCTGGTGACAGAGCAAGACTCCATCTCAGAAAAAAAAAAATTACCTGGGCATGGTGGTGCATGCCTGTTTTTCCAGCTACTTGGGAGGCTGAGGCAGGAGAATCGCTTGAACCTGGGAGGCAAAGATTGCAGTTAGCCGAGATCGTGCCACTGTACTCCAGCCTGGGAGACAGAGCATGTCATCTCTGTCTCAAAAACAAAAAACAATGGACTAGTAAGCCACCTATGTTCTCCACTCCCCTTCCTCCATTGCGGCCCCTCCCTTTTATCAAGGAACTACTATCTGGAAATGTACTTTACTTATTTTTCCCTTTTCTTTATAGTTTAAATACCCAAACAATGTATTGCTTAGCTGTACGTGTTTTTGAGCTTATATAAATGGAATCATCCAGTTCATTTTTTTTGTGACTTGCTTCTTTATCCCACCTAATGTCAGTATGTGAGATTTATGCTTGTTATTGCAAATAGCTACAGTTTATTCCCTTCTCCCACCATGTAACATTCCATTATGTGCAGAGACCACAGTTTATTTATCCCTTCTCCTTTGGGTGAGATGTGACTTGTTTCTAGGTTTTGTCGTTATAAACAATGCTGTGAGGAATGTTCCTGGATGTGTCTCTTGGCTGACTTGGGCAAGCATTTCTGCAGAACTTAACTCAAGGGAAATAGCTGCCTCATTGTCATGCACATAACCAACTTTATAATTTAGTTTTGCCAAACTGTTTTCCAGAAAAGAGGTACCATTTGTGTTAGTTTCCTGGGCTGCTGTAATGAATTACTATAAACTCAGTGACTTCAATCAACAGAAATGCATCCTCTCTTTCTTTTGGAAGCCAGAAATCTGAAATCAGCATCACTGGGCTGAATTCAAGGAGGGCAGGACTCTCTCCAGCTTTCAGGGGAGAGTCCTTCCTTGGACTTTGCAGCTTCTGGTGGCTCCAGGCGTTCTCTGCCTTTGTCCCCATGTGGCTCTCCCCTCTGTGTGTGTGAAATCTCCGTTTGCATCTTTTATGAGGACACTTGTGATTACATTTAGGGCCCACCCAGATAATCCAGGATAATCCCTCCCAACCTAAGCTCCTTAATTTAATCACATATTTTGCCATATAAGGCAATATTCTCAGATTCTGGGGATTAACGCCTGATCAGTTTGGAGGGGGATATTTTTCAACCTTCCATCGGCAACAGATAAAACCTTCTTGCTGCACCTCATCCTCCCACCCATGCTTGGCATTATGTGACTTCTACATTTTGCTAGTTTTATTACTATTTTTTTTTCTTGAGACGGAGTCTCCCTCTGTCGCCCAAGCTGCAGTGCAGTGGTGTGATCTCAGCTCACTGCAACCTCCGCCTCCCAGGTTCAAGCGATTCTCCTGCCTCAGCCTCCGGAGTAGCTGGGATTACAGGCATGCACCATCACTCCTGGCTAATTTTTATATTTTTAGTAGAGACAGGGTTTCGCTGTGTTGGACAGGCTGGTCTTCAACTCCTGACCTCAGGTGATCCACTCGTCTCCCAAAATGCTGGGATTACAGGTGTGTGTGAGCCACCATGCCTGGCCATTTTGCTAGTTTTAAAATGTATTCATCTTGAGGTATTGATGCCTTTTCTGGGCCTGGCCTGGTGCTCAGCATGGGGACACAGAAATGAGTCAGACACAGTCCTTGACCTCTAGGACTTCAGGGTTGGATGAGTGAGACGGACAAGTGAGTCAGGTGCTGTGACAGTCAATTCTGAGTGTGTTTAAGAGCATTTGACCCAGCCTGGGGAGGTCAAGAAGGACTTCCTGGAGGAGGCGGTCCTTCAGTTGAGGTGTAAAGGACTGGAAGAAGTTAGGTAGGTGGGAGGACTTGAGGAAGTGGGAGAGGGTGTTTCAGAGACCAGCAACGGTAAAGGTGTGAAGGCAGGAAACGACATGACTTATTTGAGAAATGGTAAGTAGTTTCATGTGGTTGGAATGAAGGGTGGGGGTAGTTGAAGAAATGAAGGTTTTGTACGCTAAGCTAAAGAGTCTGGTCTGGGCACTGTGACTCACATTTGTAATCCCAGCCTTTTGGGAGGCCAAGGCAGGCAGATCCCCTGAGCCCAGGAGTTGACCAACCTAGTGAGACCATGTCTCTAAAAAATATATTTAAAAACTTAAAAAAAAAAGAGTCTAGGCTGGGTGTGGAGGCTGAGGCAGGAGGATTGCTTGAGACTAAGAGTTCGAGACCAGCCTGGGCAACATGACAAAACCCCACCTCTACACAAAATACAAAAATTTGTTGGACGTGGTGACACGGGCCTGTGGTCCCAGCCACTCGAAGGCTGAGGTGGGAGGATCGCTTGAGCCTGGGAGGTCGAGGCTACAGTGAACCGTGATCTTGCCTCTGCACTCCAGCCTGGGTGACAGAGCAAAACCCTGTCTCAAATAAGAAACTGAATACCAAAAAACTCCACAATGATTTGTCATATACATTTAAAGAGAAAGAAAAATTTTAAAGAGTCAAATAAAATATGAATTTAAAAATATTTATATTTCAAAAGAATTTGTATTTGTGTGCTTATAAAATATTTAGATTCACACTGGAAATCAAAAGCTCCCCATAATCCCAACTGTTCCAGGAGATAATCGCTAATCACATTTTTGGGGTATATCTTTTTTTCCTATAAAAAGATTAAGATAGACCTGGCGCAGTGGCTCACGCCTGTAATCCCAGCACTTTGGGAGGCTGAAGTGGTCGGATCACCTGAGGTCGGGAGTTCGACACCAGCCTGGCCAACATGGTAAAACCCGGTCTCTACTGAAAATACAAACATTAGCCAGGCATGGTGGTTCACGCCTGTAATCCCAGCTACTTGGGAGGCTGAGGCACGAGAATCACTTGAACCTGGGAGACCGAGGTTGCAGTGACCTGACATTACGCCACTGCACTCCAGCCTGGGTGACAGAGCAAGACTCTGTCTCAAAAATAATAATATCTAGATTCACTACCAATAGTTGGCTGTAGCTTTTATTTTAAATAGTAGAACAAATCCTTAAGTTCAGATATAGAGGAAGACAATCAAACATTTGCTGAATACTGGCCCTTTTCAGCTACTTGGGAGGCTGAGGCAGGAGAATCGCTTGAACCCGGGAGGCAGAGGTTGCAGTGAGCTGAGATCACGCCATTGCACTCCAATGGGGGCAACAAGAGCGAAACTCTGTCTCAAAAATAAATACATAAATAAATAATTAAGACATGATAATATACAGTATATAAGAAAGTGTCCAATTCTTAAGTACAAATTGCTGAATTTTTACCCAGGTTTAACCTATGCTTACGTAATCACCACTAAGATCAAGATGTAGAATCAGCATGCTGGGGGTCTTTCTAGATTTTGTTTTCTTTCTTTTCTTTTCTGAGACAGATGCTTTCTATCGCTCAGGCTGCAGTGCAGTGGCGTGATCTTGGCTCACCGCAGCCTCTGCCTCGAGGGTTCAAGCAATTCTGCTGCTTCAGTCACTTGAGTAGCTGAGATTACAGGCATGCCACCCCCCCTGGCTAATTTTTGTATTTTTAGTAGAGATGGGGTCTCACCATGTTGGCCAGTCTGGTCTCGAACTCCTGACCTCAAATGATCTGCCCACCTCCATGTCTGAAAGTGCTGGGATTACAGGCATGAACCACTGCACCCAGCCTAGTTTTTTTTCAATTTATAGACCAGTAATCACGTATATATCCAAATATGTCCTAATATATACAATATCCATCTATATACTAACCTACACATGAGCAAATACATGCATATGCTAATATCCAATACAATGTTGTGTACTGAATATAATTATCTTATCTCTCAAAAACGAGATCATCCTTTATGTAACATTCTACACTTTTCCATATCAATACATATCAAGAGATAAAGTATGATCCTGTTCATTCACACATGTATTAATTTACCAATCCAATCAACAAATACTTTTTTGAGATTATCCAATATACTCAGCTATGTGTCACTGAAAGGATTTAAACAGTGGAGCAACATAAAGAGGAGAAATATAATTACGTTTCTTTTTTCTTTGTTTATTTTATTTACGTATTTTTTTGAGACAGAGTCTCACTCTGTCACCCAGGCTGGAGTGCAGTGGCAGGATCTTGGCTCACTGCAGCCTCTGTCTCCTGGGTTCAAGTGATTGTTGTGTCTCAGGCACCCGAGTAGCTGGGAATAGAGGTGCCCACCACCACTCCCAGCTAACTTTTGTATTTTTAGTAGAAATGAGGTTTCGCCATGTTGGCCAGGCTGGTCTCGAGTTCCTGACCTCAGGTGATACCCGCCTGCCTCAGCCTCCCACAGTACTGGGATTACAAGTGTGAATCACCACGCTCGGCCAGGACTCCTCATTTTACTATTGAAAAAATATTTATCAGGCCAGGCATGGTGGCTCATGCCTATAATCCAGTACTGTGGGAAGCCGAGGCAGGCAGATCACCTGAGGTCAGGAGTTTGAGACCAGCCTGGCCAACATGGCGAAAACCCGTCTCTACTAAAAACATAAAAAATTAGCTGGATATGGTGGCACACGCCTGTAATCCCAGCTACTTTGGAGGCTGAGGCAGGAGAATTGCTTGAACCAGGGAGGTGGAGGTTGCAGTGAGCTGAGATCGTGCCATTGCACTCCAGCCTGGGAGACAGAGTAAGACTCTGTCTCAGGAAAAAAAAAAAAAAAAAAAAAAAAAAAAATTATTGAGCATCTGCTACCTGTCAAGCCTTATTCTAGGTGGTAAATAAAAATTAAAAATAATAAAAAATAAAAAATCACTGCTCCTATGCAGCAGTAGGGGTAGGAGGCATACAATAAAAAATATAAATAAATAAACTATATAGAATGATGTATGGTGAGATCATGAAGAACAGGAATAGAAAATTGGGACTGTTTTTGCAAGAACCAGAAAACCCATTCCAAGTGGCTTAAGCAAAAAAGTTACTTGATTTACTAATATGAGTAAAAAGTATGTGCATAATAAAAAGACATTTGGCCAGGTGCAGTGGCTCATGCCTGTCATCTCAGCACTTTGGGACACAAAGGTGAGAAGGTTGCTTGAGGCCAGGAGTTTGAGAACAGCTTGGGCAAACATAGCAATATCCTGTCTCTACAAAAAATATAAAAATTAACCAGGCGTGGTGGCATGCACCATAGTCCCAGCTACTCGGGAGGCTGTGTTGTGAAGATCACCAGAGCCTGGGAGGTTAAGGCTGCAATGAGCCATGATTATGCCACTGCACTCCAGCTTGAGCGATGGAGTGAGACCATGTCTTTGGGAAAACAAACAAAAACCCAAATTAAAAAAAATTCATCTTTCTTACTTCACAACATCTCTTAGAGACTAGTCCTATCAGTGTATAAGGCGCATCCTCATTGTTTTTCGCCACTGCACAGTATTCCATGGAATCAATGGACATTTTCCATTTCAAACCTTACCCAGCAGCCTGGGGTCATGTAGTCCCCGCCAGACTTGTCTCTGCTCTTGGCCAGAGAACACATAGGTGGGCTGGGTGGGAGGTAGGGCTCTGAGGGTTGGCCAAGTTCCCTGGCCTGTCTGGGGATTCTTGGAGCTAGAGTGGAGGGACACATGTTCCTGCCTTCCCAATTCTTTGCCCCCGGCAGGCATCCTGTGGTCCCATCCTGTTCCCACTCTGTTATTTCAAGAAGCTGCCCTGGCTCATTTCTGGTCCTTTTCTCCTTTGTCTCTGTGGCCAAATGGGTCAGCAGCTGGCCTCAGGGGCCTCCACCCACCCCATATCCGTTCTCGACCTCTCACCCACGCAAGCATCCAGCTGTTCCACAGCTGTGTCAGAGCCCCCAGGCCTGTGTCCACATTTTCCAGGACAGTTGCCAGACAGACAGGGTCAACCTTGGTCATGGGATAAAAGGACTCACCTAATGAGTACCTACTGTGTGTGAGGTTGTCTGGTAGCCTTTTGCAGGTTAGTGTTTAATTCTCATAACAATCCTGCCAAATAGATATCTTTATTCCCATTTTACGAATGGGGAAACAGGCTCAGAGAGCAGATGTCAGACCTGGGGAATAATGGGGGAGCCTGAATTTGAACCCACTGGTACCAGAAGTCTTGGTTACCCTTGTACCCTTGGCGTTCCTGAGTCATTAAGCAGTAAGCCTCAATAAATATGTGCTGAATGAATGAATGAAAGAGTGAATTTGAGAGATATTTCCTGGGCAAGTCCTATATGTCAGGCACTGGTCTAGGGGCTAGAGATAGAACAGTGACTAGACAGCTTTCTTGGCACTGAAATTCTAATGGGAAAGACAATCTAAATCAGCAAGCAAGCAAACAAAGATAAGATAATGAGGCCGGGCGCAGTGGCTCACTTCTGTAATCCCAGCACTTTGGGAGGCCCAGGCAGGTGGATCACCTGAGGTCAGGAGTTGGACAGCAGCCTGGCCAACAAGTGAAACCTCTTCTCTACTAAAAATACAAAAAATAGCTTGACATGATTGTGCACGTCTGTAGCTACTCAGGAGGCTGAGGCATGAGAATTGCTTGAACCCTGGAGGTGGAGGTTGCCATGAGCTGAGGTCGCGCCACTGCACTCCAGCCTGGGTGACAGAGAAAAACTCTGTCTTAAAAAAAAAAAAAAAAAAAGATAGTGAGATACTGACAGGCTCTATGGGAGAATTCTAATAAGATGAGGTAGTAGGCAGTAGTTGGGTGGGAATGAGGGTGGGTGTGCCTGGTTTAGATAGGAATGGGGTCTATAAAGAGTTGACCTTTGGACTGAGATCTAAATGGCAAGGTCAAGCCAGCTACACGAATAGGTGGGAGAGGGGAGAGGATTTCAGGTGAAAGGAACAGCACATGCAAAGGCCCTGAGGTCAGATGAAGCCTAGTGTGTACAGGGAACAGGAAGAATGCACGTGGCTAGTGTAGAATACAGGAAAGGCTGAAAGTTCAAGATATAGGCCACAGCCAGATGAAGCAAGTGTGTGGCAGTGGCATAAAAACTTGGAGAGGCTGTTGGGTGCAGTGGCTCACACCTGTAATCCCAGCACTTTGGGAGGCTGGGGTGGGAGGATGGCTTGGACCTAGGAGGTCTAGGCTGCAATAAGCTGTGATTGCGCCACTGTACTCCAGCCTGGGTGACAGAGAGAGACCCTTTCTCAAAAAAAAAAAAAAAAAAAAAAAAATTAAAAACATAAAATAAAAATATAAATAAAAACGTGGAGAGCTTAAGCAGGAGAATCATGTTTTCTCAGGGTGCTGGGTGGAGAGTAGGCTGTGGTGTGGCAAGAGAGGGAGTAGGGAGCAGGTTGAGAAGGTTCCTGAAGTCACCCTGGGCTGAGAAGGCAGTGAGCTGGACCAAGGTGGGAGCTGTAGAGACAAAGAGAAGATTGGGGAACTGTTTGGAAGGAGAGCCAATAAAATGACGATGAATTGTAGTTGGGGGATTCAAGAGAAGAATCAAGGCTAAATCCTTGGTTTCTGGCTCAAGTAACTGGACAGATGTGATGGGGCCGTTTATCGCGATGGGGAAGATAGAGGAGGAGTAGGTTTCGCTGAGGGCGGTTGGAGAGCGAGGAGGATGAAATGGAGAAGCTCTATTCTGGATGTGGGAGGTTTGCTATGGCCACTGCACCTTCCAGCTGATGTATCAGTTAGCAGGTGGATAATGGTCAGGGACTTAAGGTGAAGGCAGGGGAGGAGACAGATGAGTCATCCTATGAACGATCCTTAAAGCCTCAAGACTGAGGAGATTGGGCAGGGAGTGAATGAAGACAGTCCCCTTCCGGAAACAGGAGAGTGACGAAGATGCTTGTCACTCAGGGTGGCGGGCTGGCTTCCAGAATGGTGATCTGGGTCCGGGCGAAGTGGCTTATGCCTGTAATCCTAGCACTTCAGGAGGCTGAGGCAGGCAGATTACCTGAGATCAGGACTTTGAGACCAGCCTGGCCAACATGGTAAAACCCCATCTCTACTAAAAATACAAAAATTAGCCAGGTGTGGTGGTACACGCCTGTAATTCCAGCTACTTGGGAGCCTAAGGTGGGAGAATTGCTTGAACCTGGGAGGCAGAGGTTGCAGTGAGCTAAAATCGCACCACTGTACTCCAGCCCATACGATAGAGTGAGACTCTATCACAAAAAAAAAAAAAAAAAAAAAAAAAGAATGGTGACTTGGGACATGCAACATCTCAGCCTTCTACCCACATCCAGAGGGGCCTGGAGGGGCCCTGGGCTGGGGTCGCTGTGATATTCTGCAAGGTGGATCTTAGCCACTGTCCTCAGGGTCTTTGACCTTTTATTTCAATGCCCTCATTCTGAAGGCCCTGGGCTGGTCATGATCTGGACTTGCTATTTCCCTAACATCTTCCTCCTAGAACTTCAGAAGCCTGGCTGGGGTACCCAGGAAGCTGCTGTTCTCCCCTAAGGGCCAGGAACCTGGGACAGTAGTTACTTCATTCAATGTCACAAGGGTTAGGGCAAGGCTGCCTACAGAACTGGGGAGGCCAATCTCTCATCCATTCATGTCCACATTGGTTTGACTTATCACCAGGCTTTTGTTGTGCCAAGTGGAGTATGAAAATAAAAAAGAACTCCTTAGAATAATGAAGACGTTTAGCAAGGGAGGAGGGAGAGAAGACATCCTGGATAATAGAGCTTGAGGAGAGACGAGAAGTTTAATACAGAAGTCTGAAGCCAGGTGCTGTGCATGTACCTGTGGTTTCAGCTACTTGGGAGTCTGAGGTGGGAGCCTCACTTGAGCCCAGGAGGTTGAGCTTGCAGTGAGCTATGATCACATCATTGTACTCCAGCCTGGGTGACATGAGCAAGACCCTGTCTTTAACAAAAGAAGAATGGCCGGGCGCGGTGGCTCAAACCTGTAATCCCAACACTTTGGGAGGCCGAGACAGGCGGATCACGAGGTCAGGAGATCGAGACCATCCTGGCTAGCACGATGAAACCCCGTCTCTACTAAAAAATACAAAAAACTAGCCGGGCGAGGTGGCGGGTGCCTGTAGTCCCAGCTACTCAGGAGGCTGAGGCAGGAGAATGGCGTAAACCCAGGAGGCGGAGCTTGCAGTGAGTTGAGATCCGGCCACTGCACTCCAGCCTGGGCGACAGAGCAAGACTCCATCCCAAAAACAAACAAACAAAAAACAAAAAAAGAAAAGTTTGACAACATTTAGTTCATAATATGTGATGTAATTCTGTATTAGTCCATTTTCACACTGCTATAAAGATACTACCTAAGACTGGGTAATTTATAAACAAAAGAGGTTTAATTGACTTACAGTTCTGCATGGCTGGGGAGGCCTCAGGAAACTTACAATCAGGGTGGAAGGAGAAGGGGAAGCAAGGCACATCTTACACGGTGGCAGGAGAGAGAGTGCAGGGGAAATGCCAGACACTTATCAAACAACCAGATCTGTGAGAACTCCCTCACTATCACGAGAACAGCATGGAGAAAACCACCCCTATGATCTAATCACCTCCCATCAGGTCGCTCCCTCAACATGTGGGGATTACAATTGGAGATTGGAGAGCCAAACCATATCCTTATCATCCTTGATCTCCACTAGGAAACTTAAGCAAAATCTTTTAAGCAAAAGTATTGTACATCAATGCTTTGGGGGTCAAGTTTGTGGTTTGGGGGTGGAACAATGTGCTGAAACCAGTCCTTGGAAGGTTCTGGAGTCTCAACTGCATATGGGTTATGTCGGGAATAGTTGAGGAATGCCATAGGTTGCTTTCTGTTCCAGATTGGAACTTCTGGAGATCAGGAAACACATGAGTCACTTCTGCACCCCCACTAACTAGCACTGTGCGTGAACAGAGTAGGGGGGTCAGGAATTATTTGTGGAATGAATGAACGAATGAGGAGAAGAGCAGGTGAGTGAATGAATTAAGTGTAAAGAAGGTGGCGCATGAGAAATAGAGGCAAGAAAAGTAGGCTGGTACAAACCAAACTGGCAAAAAGGAAAAGTTATGGTGATACTAAGTTTTGGTAGTCAGTCTCCAAGATGGTCCCAATAATTCCTGTCTCTGGTCTTCACACTGGTGTTAGTTTCCTACTGCTGTGTAATAAATTGCCATAAATATAGCAGCTTAGCACAACACCATTTGTTTTCACAGTTTTTGTAAGGCAGAAGTTCTCAACTCAAGGTCTCATCAGGCTGAAATTGAGGTGTTGGTAGGGTTGCTATCTCATCTGTGTCTTGGGGTCCTCTTCCAAGCTCTCTGATTGTCACTAGAGTGTATTTCCTTGTAGTTACATGATGCAGTCCTTGTTTTCTTGCTAACTGTCAACAGGGGGCCCCTCACGCCTCCTGGAGGCTGTTCTGTAATCTACTAGGTAGCCCCCTTCATAGGCAGTTCATGCATAGTTATTTGCTTCAAGACCAGGAGGAGAAATCTTCTTGGCTTTGATTTTTTTTATTTTTCATTTTCTTTTCTTTTTCTTTTTTAGATGGCGTTTCACCGTTGTTGCCCAGGCTGGAGTGCAGTGGCTCAATCTCGGCTCACTGCAGCCTCTGTCTCCTGGGTTCAAGTGATTCTCCTGCCTCAGCCTCCCGAGTAACTGGGATTACAGGCACCCATCACCATGCCCAGCTAATTTTTGTATTTTAAGTAGAGACGGGGTTTTGCCATGTTGCCCAGGCTGATTTAAAACTCCTGTCCTAAGGTGATTCACCCACCTTGGCTTCCCAAAGTGCTGAGATTACAGGTGTGAGCCATCATGCCCAGTCCAAAATCTTGGCTTTGACTCTCTCTGACCTCTTTTAAGGGTTTACTCAATTAGGTCAGGCCACTTGAGGCATTTTCCCTTTTGATTAACTCAGATTCAATTGATTAGGGACCTTAATTACATCTGTAAAATCTCTTCTGCTTTATAATGTAACATAATCATAAGAGTTTTATCCCATTATCTTCACAAGTCTTGACACACACAGAGGGAGGAGAGTATACAGGGTGTGTACACCAGGAGGTGGGATCTTGGGAACTATCTTAGAATTCTGCCTGCCACAATGGTGTAGCACTGTTCCACACTGAATTGTGCTGACCTGTGTGACCAGATGGATTTTGCAGAAATGATGGTGTGTGATTTCCAAGTCTGAGTCATAAAATACATTATGGCTTCTATCTTGCCCTTTCTTGGATCACTTGCTCTGGGGTAATCCAGCTGCCATGTTGTGAGGATACTCAAGCAGCCCTGAAAATCACAAACATACACACACAAATAATTTATTTAAAAAACACATGGGGCTTCCATCACTTGGAGTCTATCACTTGGAGCTTGGTACTCAGAACTATCATGGCACAACCTATAACCCAAAACCCTCACTGTCACGACTTACATGATTTAGACTCTAGAGATAAGTTTCTCCACATCCCTTAGACTGGGTCCTCAAAATAACAACTGTGTCCTAATTCAGTGAAAGTTCATCGGTTGGGCTGCTGCCAACATTGGAGATGAATGTGCTTGTAGGGGGCAAGGATAATTTAAGAATTTGAGGTGCTTAGATAAGAGCAAAGATCAGTGAATTAATTTACCAAATTCTTCCTCTCTGGCTGGGCGTGGTGCCTTATGCCTGTAATCCCAGCACTTTGGGAGGCCAAGGCGGGAGGATCACTTGAGGTCAGGAGTTTGAGACCAGCCTGGCCAACAGGATAAAACCTTGTCTTTACTAAAAATACAAAAATTAACTGGGTGTGGTGGCATGTACTTGTAGTCCCAGCTACTCAGGAGGCTGAGGCATGAGAATTGCTTGAACTTAGGAGGCAGAGGTTGCAATGAACCGAGATCACGCCACTGCACTCCAGCCTGAGTGACAGACTTCTCTCTGTGTTCCACTTTGTGGTTCTGGAAGTCCTCACACATTAGTGTAATCTTTGCACAACTGCACAAGACAACTGTAGGGGACACATTCTAAAACGCTCCCCAGTGATCCCTGCTTTCTAGCATTCACACTCCTGTGTAATCCTCACTGCTTGAGTATGGGAGGGCCCTGGGACCTGCTCTTAGCAAATAGAATACAGCAAAGGTAATAGGATTTCACATCTGTGACTACATGGCAGAGGATCATAACTGTTGTCTTACATGCAGACTCTTCTAATTGATGTTCTTCTTTGCTGGCTTTGATGAAATAAGCCACCAGAGGAGTTGGCCCATGTGCTTAGAAACTGAGGGTGACTTCCAGCCAACAGCTAGCAAGCAGCTCAGGCACTTAGTCTGAGAGCCTGAACTGGATGCACAACTGTATGACCTTAGAAGCAGTTCCTTCCCCAGGTGAGTCTCAGATGAGACCCCAGCCCTGGCTTGATACCTTGATTGCAGCCTTATGAGATCCTGCAGCAGAGGACCCAAGTAAGCCATTTCTGGATTCCTGACCACGGAAATGGTGAGATAGTAAATCAGTGTTATTTTAAGTTGCCAAATTTATGGTAATTTGTTAGGCAGCAATATATAACTACCACAACAAGGGGATCATTTAGAAATATTAAACAATTTGGCTGGGTACAGTGGTCCACACCTGTAATGCCTACACTTTGGGAGGTCAAAGTGGGCAGGTTGCTTGAGTCCAAGAGTTCAAGACCAGCCTGGGCAACATGGTGAAACTCCATCTCTACAAAAGATACAAAAATTAGCGGGAGTGGTGTTGGGCACCTGTAATCCCAGCTACTCAGGAGGCTGAGGCAGGAGAATCACTTGAACCCGGGAGGTGGAGGTTGCAGTGAGCCAAGATTGCACTCCAGCCTGGGCAACAAGAGCCAGACTCCATCTCGAAAAATAATTAATAAATAAATAAATAAATAAGTTAAATACATTTTATTTGATAACTGTAAGCTTCATTTATCCCATGAAGATGTTTAGATACATGGTCTGTGAACCTCCCTTCATACTGTTGTCCTGGGTCCTGTTGCTGTCAGGGCAGTCTGGCTCAAGCTCACTCAGCTGGTAAATGGAGCTGAGATTCAAGCTTGGACCCCAAGATCTGGGCTGTATGAGATGGGACCCTGCCCTAGGTCAGCTCATCTTCCAGGTAAGAAGCTGCCACCTCAGGAAGCCGATGGGAACTGAGAGACTCCATGGTTAGAGACAGGAGAGCGACATAATTTGTGGGGCCATTTGCAAAAAGAAAATTCAGAGCCCCTTGTTCACCAATGACTAAGAATTTCCAAATGCTGACAGTAGATCACTAAAGCAGACATGAGGTCCTCCTCAGGGCAGAGTCCTGTGCAACTGCATGAGTCACATGCCACTGGTTGGGGGGCTTCCTGGAGTGGTGGCACTGGGTTCTCTCAACCCCCCTGCTAATGGACAGGACTGAGTGTGGTGGAAAGAAGGTGCAAGAGCCAATGGAAAAGATGAGGATCATCTATGTATAGGACTCATCAGTGGCTTCCTTTAAAAATGAGTTTATTTGGACAAAAATATCAGTCATTTAAAGAAAAAGTTAAGGAAATAAGAGCACATGTGATGTACAGATATGGAGAAAAAAATTGAGTTGTGTCACTTGAACACCTGGAGTCTGGGAAATTGCTGTCTGGGTGTGTGTGTCTACAGTGTGTAATTGTGAGTCTGTGCATGGGAGTCTGCATATGGATCTTTGATTGTATCCGTGGAAATGAGTGAGTCTATGAGTGTGGGTGTGTGATATATTTATAAAAGTGTGTGAAAGTGACAGTGTGTCTGAGCACATGTTATTGTGTGACTGTGTATAAGGGGATCTGGGGAGGTAAATTTTTCTTATCCCAAGCTTCTCCAAGGGAAATGTACAATTGTGGGCTTGTTTACACTGGGCACATCTCTAATACTTATGTATCTGTCAGCTATTGCCACAATAATGCTATCTAACAAGTATCTCTCTACCCCACTTAGTGGCATCAAGCAACAAACAGAAATGGGGAGAGACTGGGGATAAGAGTGAGACTTCTCTAAAAAAAAAAGAAAAGAAAAGAAAAGAAAAGAAATGGGGCGAGACTGCTAACACAATAGGTATAGGGTTTCTTTTTGGGGTGATGAAAATGTTCTAAAATTAATTGTGGGATGGTTGTGCAGCTATAAATATGCTAAAAACCACTGGATTATACTGCTTACATTGGTGAATTTAACAGTACATGAATGACATTTCATATACTATTAAAAAGTCACAACAACAAACATTGATTTTCTTGCTTGTGAGTGTACGGATCAATCGTAGGTCTGCTGGAATCGCTTGGGCTGGCTCCTGGCTGCAGTTGGGTTCTGGTATGTTCCATGTATTTCTTCTACGTGTTTCTTTTTATCCTCTTTAGGTCAGCAACTATTCAGGCATGTTCAAGGTGGCTAGCAGAAGTGCAAGGGGATGAGTGGACACATGTAATGTTTCTTAACACCTTGGCTTGGAGCTAGCACATCACTTTTGCACACATTCCATTGGCAAAAAATCTATGCCGATATCTATAGCTATCGCCAAGTCTCACATCAACAGGAAGGGGAAATAGACTTTCCTCACTCTCATGCATTTCAAGGTCAGATGACAGAAGGGAGTGAAGAATTGAGAAAGATAATCCGATCTACCACACCTGTGTAACAGGGTGCTCCTGCTCCTTCGAGATCTACTTAAACATGGCATAGACCCAAATTCCAAGTTGGGGACAGCTTAAAGCCTCCCGTCAATTTCTGTCTATTCCTGCATCTTATTTCCTCTTGCTCTTCTTTTCCTCATACTCCTCCTGGTCTCAGGGCTCTTGTGACTGTGTGAGCTATCTTGCTCCCACCCCAAGTCAAAGCCAGGTTAACAGCCCCACCTTCTCACTATTTTTGAGAAGAAACCCAGTCACATTCAGCATTTAGTACATGTAGTGATTTTGTGGAAGATTTGAAAGGTTGTGGAGAAGGATTGCAAGTTGCACAACCTCCTACTGCATTTATGGCCCTGCCACTCTCCCATTTCTGGCTGGAGGCATTAGGGAAGGCTTCCTAGGGGAGGTGGCGTTTGAACAGATCTTGAAGGCTGAGGAAGAGTGAGGCACAAGATGGTGACAGGAAAGAACATTCCACACAGAGGGAATAGCAGCGTGGATAAGAGAGGAAACATCTGGTGTAGTTGAGAAAATGCAAGTTGTTGGCATGGCTAGAGTGGAAGATGTGAGCTGAGGAGTGCTGGGGGGTGAGGCTAGAATGCTTCGCAGGCCCATGAAGTGGCTTGTTCTGTGTTCAGCTAGGCTAGAACGACTTTTCCAGAATTACCATCTCTATATGGTTCTGGGTTGTCATTAGCCACAGGAGAAATTTGTATGAGATTTGGAAAGTGGGAATGAAACTGACCCATATTTTTAATGCTAAGAAGGTCAATGCAGAGCCCCAGACACTGTGGACACAGCTTCCAGTTGGTGCTCTCAGTTGTCCTTGTGGTTCCAGTTCATCCTCAAGGTTCCAATTTGTCCTAGCTCTCATTCATGTCCAGCCTCCTCCTTGACAGCTGATATAAGTTACCCAGAGACAACATTAGTGAATAGAGTCCTCTACCAGCTCCCACAATTGTGTAAGGTCTAAACCCTGTAATAAATCCCTTCTCTGATGCTCACAGCAGATCTCTGATTGAACCTTGAGTGATAGACTTTTGTGTGCCACACTGAGAAATTGGGGCTTCATCTTATAGACTTGTTTTTCTCAACTTTTTGTCATTTGAGGACTGCAGTGGCAGAGGTAATGCTAACTGTTCACCATTCTCGTCTTCTTCCTGGGCTCGTGCTTTAGTTCTAGCCTCCCTTGCAGCTAAGTGGAACTATGTGATGAAGTTCTAGCCAATGGAATGTGGGCTAAAGTGAAGCATTCATGTTTAGGCCTGGTCTCCCAAATCCTTCCATGTGACAGCCTCTCTCTCACTTCTCTAGTTGGCTAGCTGAACACAGAAGGTTCCATGGTGGACCCCAAGGTGTGGGGGGTTTCAGAGCCACTAGCTGGAAGGAGCCTGAGTTCCTGAATGACTCTCTGGAACTGAGACTCCCACTGCCTTGCATTGGGCTGTGACTTGAGAAACAGAACTTTATTATGTGAAGCCAGTGAGATTTGGAATTGTTTGCCAGAGTGGGTAGCCAACATCTAAACCATTACTGATTTAATCACTTTTAAAAAATAAGTTTACTATGGCCGGGCGCGGTGGCTCAAGCCTGTAATCCCAGCACTTTGGGAGGCCGAGACGGGCGGATCACAAGGTCAGGAGATCAAGACCATCCTGGCTAACCTGGTGAAACCTCGTCTCTACTAAAAAATACAAAAAACTAGCCGGGCGAGGTGGCGGGCGCCTGTAGTCCCAGCTACTCAGGAGGCTGAGGCAGGAGAATAGCATAAACCCGGGAGGCGGAGGTTGCAGTGAGCTGAGATCTGGCCACTGCACTCCAGTCTGGGTGACAGAGCGAGACTCCGTCTCAAAAAAAAAAAAAAAAAAAAAAAAAAGTTTACTGTTTTTTTTTTTTTGTTTTTTTTTTTGTTTTTTTTTAAAGATGGAGTCTAGCTTTGTCACCCAGGCTGTACTATAGTAGCGTGATCTTGGCTCACTGCAACCTCTGCCTCTTGGGTTCAAGTGATTCTCTTGCCTCAGCCTCCTGAGTAGCTGGGATTACAGGCGTGTGCCACAACGCCTGGCTAATTTTTGTATTTTTAGTACAGATGGGGTTTCACCATGTTGACCAGGCTGGTCTCGAACTCCTGGTGTCAGGTGATTCGCCTGCCTCAGCCTCCCAAACTGCTGGGATTACCGGCGTGAGCTACCACGCCTGGCCAGTTTACTTTTTATAGATTTAATTTATTTGAAAAGAGAACTTTTTATTACTATTTATAAATGCAAAAGCAGTTGTCACTCATAGTAGAGAGAAGGTAATGATAACAAAGAAGTGCTATGAAAATCAAACAATGATGTGATATTCTTTCCATATCTTGTTCAGGACAAGAGCCCCGAAGTCTGCTCTCACTTTGTTATAATGGGAAATTAACAAGTGCTTGACAGATGTTGAAGATAGGGTGGCACCATACTAGACTTTTTCTGCAATGTTCTTGAAACATATCATGATTAGGTGATGATCACACCAGACTTTAGGAAACTACGTGAGGGAAATAAAGCTGATGAATACTTTTTAAACATTCCTTGACATGGGAAATTTCTTTCTTTTCTTTTCTTTTCTTTCTTCTTCTTTTTTTTTTTTTTTTTTTTTTTGAGGCAGGGTCTCACTCCATTACCCAGGCTGGAGTGCACTGGCAATCACCTGTCTCAGCCTCCTGAGTAGCTGGTGCTACAGGCATGTGCCACCACACCCAGCTAATTTTTGTATTTTTAGTAGAATCGGTGTTTCACCATGTGGTCCAGGCTTGTCTCCAACTCCTGACCTCAGATGATCCACCTGCCTCAGCCTCCCAAAGTGCTGGGATTACAGGTGTGAGCCACCGTTCCTAGCCTATAATGGGAAATTTCAGACACACACACATAAACATCATGAAGATAGTACCATAAACCCCCTAGGTGTATGCATTAGGCAGCTTTAACAACTACCAACCCTCTGCCATTCTTACTGCATCTCCTACCCCTTACACATACCCTCCTTCCTTTTCTTGCTGGTCTTGCTGGAATATATATATATATATATATATTTTTTTTTTTTTTTTTTTTTTTTTGAGACAGGTCTCACTCTGTCACTGGAGTGCAGTGTCATGACCAGGGCTCACTGCAGCATTGACCTCCTGGGCTCAAGCCATCCTCCCACCTCAGCCTCCAGAGTAGCTGGGACCACAGGCATGTGCCACTGTGCTTGCCTAATTTTTAAATTCTTTTTTATAGAGACAGGGTCTTGCTATATTGCCCAGGCTGGTCTCAAACTCTTGGCCTCTAGCGATCCTCCAGCTTCGGCCCCCCAAAGTGCTAGGATTACAGTCATGAGCTACCATGCCCAGCCTGGAATATCTTTAAATAAATTACAGACATCATAACACTGTAATACATAGTTCCTTTCTTTTCTTTTCTCTTCTCTTCTCTTCTCTTTTCTTTTTGAGACGGAGTCTCGCTCAGTCACCAAGCTGGAGTGCAGTGGCGTGATCTTGGCTCGCTGCAACCTTCACCTCCTGGGTTCAAGTGATTCTCCTGCCTCAGCTTCCTGAGTAGCTGGGACTACAGGTGTGTGCCACCATGCCCAGCTAATTTTTGTATTTTTAGTAGAGATGGGGTTTTGCCATGTTGGCCAGGATGGTCTCGATCTCTTGACCTCGTGATCTGCCCGCCTTGGCCTCCCAAAGTGTTGGAATTACAGGCATGAGCCACCGCACCCGGTGTGTAACATGTATTTCTAACAATAAATGCATTAGAAAATATTCACAATACCGTTATCATACTTAAAGAATTAACACTTCCTAAGCCAGGCAGGTGGCTCACGCCTGTAATCGCAGCACTTCAGGAGGCTGAGAGCAGGTGGATCACCTGAGGTTGAGAGTTCAAGACCAGCCTGACCAACACGGAGAAACCCCGTCTCTGCTAAAAATACAAAATTAGCCGGGCATGGTGGCGCATGCCTGTAATCCCAGCTACTCGGGAGGCTGAGGAGGGAGAATCGCTTGCACCCGGGAGGCGGAGGTTGTGGTGAGCCGAGATCGCGCCATTGCACTCTAGCCTGGGCAACAAGAGCGAAACTCCGTCAAAAAAAAAAAAAAAAAAAAAAAAAAAAAATTAACACTTCCTTATTACCGTCTAATAGTCTACGTTCAATTTGCCCTAATGACTCTAAAAATGAGGTTTTGCAGCTGGTCTGTTGAAGTCAGGATCTGAGCAAGGGCACACATTGCATTGATTGATATGTACTTAGTCTCTTTCTACCCTGTCGGGGATTGATTGCCAAAAAATGGTCTCTTTCTGTATCCACGCCCTTGGTAAGGTGAAGGCAGCTTCTCTCATTGAGGTGGAGTCTATTTTCAACTTTTGAAGCTGGACTTGGTCAGCTGACTTGCTTGGGCCAATAGAATGCAGCAGAAGTAAAAGTGAGTGACGTCTGGATACCAGCCTTGATGCCTCGACGTGACTTTACGTGCTTCTTGGACCCCTTCCTCAGCAAGGAGAGCAAGCCCAGGCAGCCTGCTATGGGACGAGAGACTGTGGGCAGAAGAACTGTGCCAGGTGAGGCTGTTCTAGGCCAGCCCATCTTCTGACCCTCCAGCTGACCACAGAACATGAGATCAGCCCAGCCTAGCTCAGCTGAACCTGGCCCGGACCAAAAGAGCCACAGCTTCTTGTGTAATAATAATTGGTACTTTAAAATCACTAAATTTAGCTGGGCGCAGTGACTCACACCTGTAATCCCAGCACTTTGGGAGGTCCAGGTGGTTGGATCACTTGAGCCCAGGAGTTCAGACCAGCCTGGGCAACAGGAAGAAACCCTGTCTCTACTAAAAATAGAAAAATTAGCTGGGTATGGTGGTGTGTGCCTGTGGTCTCCGCTACTCAGGAGGCTGAGATGGGAGGATCACCTGAGCCTGGGACCAGAGGTTGTCGTGAACCGAGATTGCACCATTGCACTCCAACCTGGGCCACAGAGTGAGAACCTGTCTCAAAAAAAACAAATAAATAAAAATAAAAAAATAGGCCAGGCGCAGTGGCTCTCACCTGTAATCCCAGCACTTTGGGAGGCCAAGGTGGGCGGATCACCTGAGGTTGGGAGTTTGAGACCAGCCTGACCAACATGGAGAAACCCCGTCTCTACTAAAAATACAAAATTAGCCAGAAATGGTGGCACATGCCTGTAATCCCAGCTACTCGGGAGGTTGAGGCAGGAGAAGCGCTTGAACCCTGGAGGCGGAGGTTGCGGTGAGCCAAGATTGCATCATTGCATGCTAGCCTGGGCAACAAGAGCGAGACTTGGTCTCAAAATAAATAAATAAATAAATAAAGCATTAAATTCTAGTATAATTTATTATATAGTATTATTGTGGCCGATAGATAACTGATACAAATCTACAAATTTCTTCCTGTTTTTTTTTTTTTTTTTGAGACGGAGTCTTGCCCTGTCGCCCAGGCTGGAGTGCAGTGGCCAGATCTCAGCTCACTGCAAGCTCCGCCTCCTGGGTTTACGCCATTCTCCTGCCTCAGCCTCCCGAGTAGCTGGGACTACAGGCGCCCGCCACCTCGCCCGGCTAGGTTTTTGTATTTTTTAGTAGAGACGGGGTTTTACTGGGTTAGCCAGGATGGTCTCGATCTCCTGACCTCGTGATCCGCCCGTCTCGGCCTCCCAAAGTGCTGGGATTACAGGCTTGAGCCACCGCTGCCGGCCTCTTCCTGTTTTTTAAAATGTCATTTACTTGCTGAAGACCCTGGAGCCTTGTCCTTCAGTTTCTAACATTCTAGAGTTTTGCTAATTACGTTCCAGGTGTTATTTATTGTTAGCCTCCGTATTCCTTATAAATGGGTAGTTAATCTACAGGCTGGATTAGAGTCACATGGGGCAAGAACGCTTTATAGGGATTCTTATCTGCATCACATCAGGAAGTACTCAATGTTTGGTTATCCCACTTGGAGTGATGTCAAGTTTGATCAGTCGGTTCAGTGAATAATTTTAGACAAGGTTGGGATACCCAGGGGAGACTTCCTGGAGGAGTCAGGTTTGAGTTGAGCCTCTTTTTAAAAATGAATTTTATTTACTTATTTTTAAGACAGGGTCTTTTAAGATAGGATCTCTGCTCCAAGTTGAGCCTCTTTGAAAGATGGGCGGGATTTAGATAGGCAGAGAGAAGGAGGACACATCCAAAGTGGGGAGGGAGGGGTGAATGGCATGAGTCAGAGAGTGTTTTGAAAATGCAGAGCAATAACCAGCAATAACCTTCTGTCAGCTTTCTTTGTTATCCTCTGGTATAGAGGTCAGGGCAGGAACCAGATTTTATCTTAGGTTCTAATTCTAATAGGTTGGTAATGAGTACATGGAATACTTTGTTGAGATACATTGTGAAACCACATTCTTGCTCAGTGGGAAACTTGCTGTAATTGACTAGTGATGTCTGTCATGGATCTGAGAAGCATTGGTGGTGGTATAATTGCTATGAATCTGCTCTAGATCAATGCCTCTGCTCCCGCCTCGGGGTCTTTGACATGGAAGCCCATAAGGAAATGAGGGCTGAAAGGGATATCTGACATGGACTGTGGCAGACCTTACCAACATTCATTCACTTTTTAAAAATTTATTTTTATTTTTTTGAGGTGTAGTCTCACTCTGTCACCCAGACTGGAGTGCAATGGCATGATCTCAGCTCACTGCAACCTCCACCTCCCCAGTTCAAGCGATTCTCCTGCCTCAGCCTCCCAAGTACCTGGGATTGCAGGTGTGTGCCACCATGCAAAGCTAATTTTTGTATTTTTAGTAGAGATGAGGTTTCACCATGTTGGTCAGGCTAGTCTAGAATTCCTGAGCTCAAGTGATCTGCCCCCCTTGGCCTCCCAAAGTGCTGGGATTACCGGCATGAGACACTGTGCCCAGCTGCTCCATTTCTTTTTAAGGCGAGCCGTGTTCCAGCTGCTGAAAGTGGTGTCCTCAGAGAGCATCCAGGTGTCCGGCCTTTGGGCTGAACCCCTGCCTCACCTGCAGAAGGCCACCTTGCCCAAGGTTACATAAATTTCCTGGGGTGTCCCATGTCTAGTAATTTTGATTATGTGATATACAAAGATCTGGCCATCTTGGCTCAATCTAGACAATTCTGAACAGCCATTTTAACTTCCTGTTTCCTGGCGGGGTTGGTTAAGATGGTGTTGCACCTGCATTTCAGGTCAACTTCTCTCCCTACCCACTCCTGCTTCCTCTCCGCTCCTTCCCCAGGAGATGATATCAAGGGGGCTCCTTCAAATGTCCCCTGAACACTAAACTCTATCTTAGAGTCTGCTTCCTGGGGATCCTAACGCCAGACACACGTAAGTCAAACAGGAGTTTTGCGAAACAATATTTATCTTTTCTATGTGTCATGCATTCTCATATTATCTATACTGTTTTATCTATTTTCATGTTGGTCATGACCCACTACATTGATTTCAATCAGCCATGGCTTTGGAAACACCTGCCTGGGCTATACCCATGAAGCATGGAAGATGGTTACTGTGTCCTTTGGGCTGTCTTTGACTGCAAGACCTGGCTAAACATGGATTAAATACTAGGGGTTCCTTTTCTGCATAACAGATTTGATAATAGGTGATTTCAAAGTTAGTTCATGACTCAACAACTTTATCAATGACCCAGGTTCTTTCTATGTATTTCCTCTCTGACACCCTTGACATGTTGGCTGTGTCTCCTCATAGTCACAGAATGGCTGTCGTTGCCACTACCAGGCATCCCATCGTCATACAACTGCCTCTAAAGGAAACAGGCATGGAGAGCAGCTCCTCACATATTTCTTTTAATTCAGGAAAAAAAAAAAATCTGCAGTTAAATTCAGGAAAAAAAAAAAAATTCTGCAGAAGCCCCAGGAGCGGCCTTCCCCTTATGTCTCGTTGGCCAGAAGTGGGTCATTGTTCATGTCTAAGTGAATCTCTGCCCATCCAATACCTAAGGTTTCATTAGCAAAAACAAAAAGATGACTAGGCCGGGCACAGCGACCCACTCCTGTAATCCCAGCACTTTGGGAGGCTTTGGGAGGCGGAGGCTAGGGGATCACTTGAGGTCAGGAGTTCAAGACCAGCCTGGCCAACACGGTGAAACCCCGTCTCTACTAAAAATACAAAAATTAGCTGGGTATGGCTGTGCTTGCCTATAATCCCAGCTACTCGGGAGGCTGAGGCAGGAGGATCGCTTGAACCTGGGAGGCGGAGGTTGCAATGAGCTGAGATAATGCCACTGCACTCCAGCCTGGGTGACAGAGCAAGACTCTGTCTCAAAAAAAAAAAAAAAAAAGGAGCATTTAATGCCCATCACAGTGTGTATGTGTGTGTGTGCGCGTGTGCGTGTGCTTGTGCGTGTGTGTATGTTTGTGTTACTAGACTGTGATGCTAATGTCTTCCTTATTGTGGGTCCTGGTCAGAGTGTCAGAGTGGTTTGCAAGCCCCTGGCTGGGCTGGGCTGTGCTTCTGCCTGAGTTGTTTTTCTCCTAATTGCCTTGCAGGGTGTAGTCACTTTTTCCAAGGCTCCGTTTGTGAGAAGCAGCCCTGCATTTATGAGGCAGCCCCCTGGCATATTCGAACACCAATGCCAGGCAGAGCTGTTGGTTCCTCCCATGCATTAAGAAATGGCAGCTGCTGCTGATGTCCCCAAACGAAAATGACTAAGGAGGGCTAAAGCCAAGCAATGTCGCTGCTACCCCTGATGAATACACTTACAGGAGCCCTCTGGTTTCCAGGGTCCTCCTCTATCCTGTCTTGGCTGCCTCCTCCTTGACCCTTGGTTTCTTTCTTTCTCTGTCTGCCTTCCCAGAAGATTGTCTTCAGCAAATTGTATTTTAAGTCATGTAATGATGAGTTGGTTAGAGGCTCAGAGCGAGCTCTGCCCTTGGCAAAAATCTGGATGAACCTCTCACACTGTTGGTTTGCAAAGCCCTCCATGTGTGGCTCTTTGCTTGTTGCAGGAGGGAGGGAACAGCAGGGAGGGACAGGAGAGTAAGAACTTCAGGGGCCGTGCTTCTGCCCTCTGGGAATGGAGGCTTGCGTGTCTGCAGAGCTCACGTGTCAAGCTTCTTGTGTGCCCAAGTGCCCTAGGGAGCGTGCTAAAAGTGCAGATTCCTGGGCTGCTCCAAAAGTCCAGTGAGTGACCCAGAGATCTGCATTTAAAAAAAAACAAAACTTTTCACTGCCATAATTTCACCCTTAAAGAAAAGTTGCAAGAATAGTTCCAAGGAGTCGTGTATAGCTTTTCACATCTGCTCTATCACTTCTGACTTTCCAGATATAAATATGCATATTTTTTTTTCTGAATCATTTGAGAAGTTACAAACGCAATGCCTCTTTACCTGAGCTTACCTCCTGAGAACAAGGAAATTGTCTTGCATAACTCAGCACTGAATTATGAAATTTAGGATACTCATAATCAATACTAATATCTAATCCACAGTACCTAGTAAGTTTCCCTAATTATCACCACCCCTTTATTTTTTAATGATCACACATTGCTTTAGTTATATTAGAACAAAAAATTCGTCCTCTTTTATTTTTTTTTTTGAGACAGAGTCTCACTCTGTTGCCCAGGCTGAAGTGCAATGGTGCGATCTCGGCTCACTGCAACCTCCGCCTCCTGAGTTCAAGCAATTCTCATGCCTCAGCCTCCCAAGCAGCTGGGACTACAGGTGCATGCCACCACACCGGCTAATTTTTTTGCATTTTTATTAGAGATGGGTTTTCACCATATTGGCCAGGCTGGCCTTGAACTCCTGGCCTCAAGTGTTCCACCCGCCTCAGCTTCCCAAAGTGCTGGGATTACAGGTATGAGCCGCCGTGCCCAGCCTATCTCTTAATCTGAGAGTTCTTCAGTACCCCCCACCCCCATCATTCATGACCTTAGCATTTTATTTTTTCTATCTCTTCCTTCTTCTCTTCTTCCCCTTCTTCTTCTTCTGCTTCTCCTTTTCCTTCTCCTCCTCCTCCTCCTCCTTCTCCTTCTCCTTCTTCTTTTTCTTTTTCTTTTTCTTTAGAAATGGGGTCTTACCATGGTGCCCAGGGCAGTCTTGAACTCCTGGGCTCAGGCTATCCTCCCGCGTTGGCCTTCGCAGACTTGGTCATTTTACAAGTGTTTAGACCACTTGTTTTGTAGAATGCCCCTCAGTTTGAATTTGTCTGGGGAACCTGTATTTTTAACATCTCTGTTGAACTTGAAACTTTTGAGAGGACTGGACAGCCCTGTCTAAGATGCAAATATTTACAACTCTTACCTTTCAAGAATTCAAAGGACTTGAAAAAAATAGCTTTGCAGGGCATCAGATTTAGTTCCTCAGAGGTGTTTTGAGTTGGGGACTTTTTTTTCAAGATCCGATTTGCTCAGAACTCAAATCCCAGAGATTTCTTAATTGCCTGGGTTGCAAACTGGCTGAGTCTTAAGGGATCCTGCTGGGCTTTTAATTTCTCTGACTTTGATCCTGTGGAAGGCGGGAGGGTTTTGGCAAGGTTGAGGAGCAGGCTGGCAGGTGGGAAGTGGAGGGCAGACAGGGGTCAAGGCTGGGCAGGGATAAAAACAGCAACGTGGCTGGGTGCAGTGGCTGCCTGTAATCCCAGCACTTTGGGAGATGGGTGGATCACTAAAAATACAAAAATTAGCCGGGTGTTGTGGCGGGGGCCTGTAATCCCAGCTACTTGGGAGGCTGAGTCATGAGAATTGCTTGAGCCCAGGAGGTGGAGGTTGCAGTGAGCCAAGATCACGCCATTGCACTTCAGCCTGAGTGACAGAGGGAAACTCTGTCTCAAAACAACATCAACAATAACAAAAAACCAAAAAACAAACAAACAAAAACCTCAAAAAACAGCAACGTGTCCTCCCTGCACAATAAGTGCTGGCAATGTGCTGGGCACTCTGGGCTGACCTGTCTCCCGGGACTCTCACTGTTCTATCATCATTAGCTCCATTTCGCAGATGAGGCGACTGAGTTTCAGAGAGGTGACGTCACTTATCCCTCATTGCTTAGTTAGGAAGTGGCTGAGCTGAGATTTTGTTGTTTTTTGAGACAGGATCTCACTCTGTCACCCAGGTTGGAGTGCAGTGGTGCAAACATGGCTCACTGTAGCCTGGAACTCCTGGGCTCAAGTGATACTCTTGCCTCAGCCTCCGGAGCAACTGTGACTACAGGTGTGTATCACCATACCCAGCTTATTTATTTATTTCTGAGACAGAGTCTTACTCTGTTGCCCAGGCTGGAGTGCAATGGCGCCATCTCAGCTCACTGCAGCCTTGACCTCCTGGGCACAGGTGATCCTCCTGCCTCAGCCTTCCAAATAGCAGGGACTACAGGCATACATCACCAGGTCTGGCAAATTTTAAAATTTTTCTTGGTCAAGGCTGGTTTCAAACTTCTGGGCTCAAGCAATCCTCCCATCTTGGACTCCAAAGTGTTGGGATGACAGGTGTGAGCCACCACACCCAGCCTTGAGCTGGGATTTGAACCTAAGCCTGTTTGACTGCAAATAGGCTTTCACTGTGTTTGCTTAACCATTGTGGCATCCCTCTCACCAGGGATCAAATAAGGTCCAGAAAGTTCTGGAAGGAACTCAATTTCATGAATGAGAAGCATGCAATTTGACCCAAACACCAGCGTAACTGAGGCTGTGATCCAGCTGTGTTGGGGTGCGCCCCATCTGTTAGGTGGTCTTTAGACCTCGCCATCTGCAGCTGAGTACGCGCGGGAGCCACATGGCTTGAGTGTGAATTGTGGCTCTGCCATTAACTAGCAGCGTGACCCTGGGCAGTACTGGGTGTCTTCTGGTGGCCTCGCCAGATCCCTTCCCTGCCCCCTCCACTTTCTCAGCACCTGAGAGTTTGCCCTCTGCTTTTGGGTGGATTTGGCCAAATGGGAACCTGGATGGAATAGAGGGTGAGAGGGGGGGCTCACGGTGTTCATTTTCCCAGCTCCTTCCGGTGGGGACACCATGCATTCTTCTACTGAAGGCCACAGTTTCAATCAGGCTTTTCTCCCAGCCAGGACAGCCACTGGGTCTGGTTTTGGAAGCCTCCCCTTCTAAAACCCTCCCTCCTGTTTCCTTTAGGGCTGCGGTGCTAACGGCTCCTGGCTGGTGTTTTTTTTTTTTTTTTTTTTTTTTTTTTTTTTTTTTTTTTTGAGGTGGATCTCACTCTGTACTCCCAGGCTGGAGTGCAATGGTGAGATCTCGGCTCACTGCAACCTCTGCCTCCTGGATATAAGTGATTCTCCTGCCTCAGCCTCCTGAGTAGCTGGGACTACAGGCACCCGCCACCATGCTTGGCTAACTTTTGTATTTTTAGTAGAGACATTTTAGTAGAAATATTTTTGTATTTTTAGTAGTAGGGTATCACCATGTTGGCCAGGCTGGCCTTCAACTCCTGACCTCAAGTGGTCTGCCTGCTTCGGCCTCCCAAAGTGCTGGGAGTACAGGCGTGAGCCACCGTACTTGGCCCCAATAACTACTTTTATTGAGTGCTTACTATGAGCTAAGATTTGTGCTATATCCTTTGCATTACTCAATTCCTCCTCGCAATCCTAGGAGGTAGGTACAATCACCATCCTGTTTTACAGATGAAGAAATTGAGGTTCAGGCAACTCAAGCCACTTGTTCAAGGTTACACAGCCAAGAAAACAGTGAGACCCTAGGCCCAGGCTGTAGCCACTACCCCACCTCTGTGGCATAAAGGCAAATATGTGGTCTGAATGGGAATTCATGATACAAGAGGGCAGAATTGTGTCAGCCTGGCCTTGGCCTTGGGAGCTGAAACATTTGGGGCATTTTTGGCAGGGTGGTAGGGTGACAGTGAGGTGTTTTGCTCTGACACATGCCCAGGGTCACCTGGTCCAATTCCTGCTCAGCTACTTCCAAGGCTTGTCACCCCAGCAAGTTCCTTAACCTCTCTGTGCCATAACTTACCCTGCTGTAAGATGGGGATACCACATTACCTGCCTCAGAGGTAATGTTGTGAGGATTAAATGAATGAATGTATTAAAGAGCTCAGAGCAGCATCTGGTAAATATTTCGTGACATTAATGTTAGCTATCATCATCATCATCATCTCACCTGTTGGACAACTCATGTGTGTGTGGCTGAGGAAATGGAGTGCGTTTGGCAAATTCCCTCCTTCCCTTGCTACCTGGATCTCATCTGGTGCATCTGAGCTGGTCTCTGCTGAGTCATTTTACTTCTTTGTCCTCTGCAGCCAAAGGGAGTCCTCTCCCTGACTCTACCTGGCCTTCAGACACTTTCAGAAGGCGGTTAACACCATCTGGCCTTGAGAATTCTGAGTCCTTATATTTCAGGATTGAGCTGAGAGCTTTTGTGAAACATCGTCTCCGGGAGGGCCAGCCTGGGCCCAGCTCACAGACGTAAGCTGTCCTAATATCCCAGCTTCTCATTGACTCAGACATGCACTCAGTGCTTTATTGAGCACCAACTGTGTGTCAGTCGCTGTGCAAGGTGCTGGGGCTGTACTGTAGCAAGGAAAACAGGAGACAAGGTCCCTGCCATCATGAAGCTCACATGCTACAGGGAGTGACAGACAGCAGGTAAGTAAACAATAACAAATGAAAATATAATAGCAGAGAAAAATAACAGCAATGGAAACAAGCAAAGCAGGGGAAGGGGGCTAGACAGTGACTACGACAGGGAGGTGGATGGTGTGTGAGTATTTTAAACTCAAGGAGGTGCTTCTTCCTGGGATGCTCTGGGATATTCTGGGATACCTGAGATAGCCAGGTAAAATCCACTGGGAATTTGTTGCTGACACTGAGGCAGGAGAATAGCGTCTGGAGGCAGGGAACCTAAGGTTGATTCACACTGACTTCCTAGAACTAAATCAAAAGGAAAATCCCAACTTTCCAAGCCCAAGTGAAAAAAGGACCAGAGGAGCAAAGGACCAGAGGCTGGACCGCGCCCAGCCTGTTCTTCCTATAATCTTTATGCAGATGCAGACAAATGTGAAAACTAGAGTTTTAAAAAGTCTAAAGGGAGCTAGTTAGAATGTCAACAGAGGCTACTCACAGAACTGTAAGAGGCAGAGGAGATAGAGGGTGGAACCTCGTTTCTGAGCCTGGCTGCCTGGGTTCATATCCTAGCCTTGCCACTTGCTAGCTGTGAGAAGAGGGCAAATCACTTCACCTATGTATGCCTCAGTTTCCTTGTCTGTAACATGGTGTAATAATGACATGCAGATATGAGATTATCTTACTATTTATAAAGCACTTCTGATAGATCTAGTACATGATGAAACCGATCTAAGTGTTTTTTTTCTAACTGTATTGAAACAAGTGGGCATGAAAAGAGATTCCTTTTCCACCCTGAACTACAGATTGAGAAGTTTTTGGGGCTGGGTTCTGCTACCTGCATTAAATATATATATTAAATTAAAAACCCTTTGTTATAGAAAATGTGGAACATATATGAAAGTAGAGAGAATATTACAATTTTTTATTTTGTTTCTTTTCTTTTAAGACAGTCTTGCTCTATCACCCAGGCTGGAGTGCAGTGGCACCATCTCAGCTCACTGCAACCTCTGCCTCCTAGGTTCAAGTGATCCTCCTGTCTCAGCCTCCCAAGGAGCTGGGACTGCAGGCATGTGCCACCACGCTCCACTAATTTTTTGTATTTTTAGTAGATATGGGGTTTAATCATGTTGGCCAGGCTGGTCTTGAACTCCTGACCTCAAGTGCCCCATCTGCCTTGGCCTCCCAAAGTGCTGGGATTACAGGCATGAGCCACTGCACCTGGCCTATTTTTTATTTTCTTGAGACATGGTCTCCCTCTCTCACCTAGGCTAGAGTACAGTGGCGTGATCATGGCTTAGTCACCTCAAACACCTGGGCTCATGGGATCCTCCCACCTCAGCCACCTAAGTAGCTGGGACTACAGGCATGCACCATTGCACCCAGATAATTTTCCAGTTTATTTTGTAGAGACGGGGTCTTGCTATGTTGCCAGGGCTGGTCATGAATTCCCAGGCTCAAGAGATCCTCTTGCCTCGGCTTCCCAAACTGCTGGGATTATAGGCATGAGCCACCTTCCCTGGCTTAGGATATTACAATTAACCTTTGTACACCCATTGTTCATGTCAACAATTAGCAACTCATGGTGACACCTGCATTTTTAACAAGGCCCTGGTGCACACTACATCTTAAGAAACCCCCAGTGGAATTCTAGGACACTCCTGAGGCTGTTACCGGAAAGGGGTCCCGATCCAGACCCCAAGAGAGGGTTCTTGGATCTCTCAGAAGAAAGAAGTCAGAGTGAGTCCATAAAGTGAAAGCAAGTTTATTAGGAAAGTAAAGGGATAAAAGAATGGCTACTCCATAGACAGAGCAGCCCCGAGGGCTGTTGGTTGCCCATTTTTATGGTTATTTCTTGATAATATACTAAACAAGGGGTGGATTATTCACACCTCCCCTTTTTAGATCATATAGGGTAACTTCCTGACATTGCCATGGGATTTATAAACTGTCATGATGTTGGTGGGAGTGTAGCAGTGAGGACGACCAGAGGTCAGTTTTGTCACCATCTTGGTTTTGGTGGGTTTTAGCTGGCATCCTTATTGCAAACTGTTCTATCAGCCTGGTCTTGATGACCTGTATCTGCCTACCTGCTATCTCATCCCGTGACTTAGAATACCTTAACCATCAGGGAAAGCAGCCCGGTAGGTCTCAGCCTCATTTTACCCAGCCCCTATTCAAGATGGAGTTGCTCTGGTTCACATCCCTCTAACAAGGCCTGTTGGACACATGTTAGTTTGTTGGGACTTTGCTAGACAAATTGCTAATCTTGAAATCAGAACAGATGATAACAAAAAACTTTTTTTCTCTCCCAAGAAAAATTTTGTCTGCTCCTCAGACGGGGATTTTCTATCCAAGTTCAGTGAATGAGAGCACCAGACACCCCCTGGAAAGGCTCAAGATTCCAGCCCTGTCCTGTGGTCCCTTCAACTGACAACAACCACTCACTACCCAGCCCCATTTACTATCAAGGGAGGCCAGGCTCTGCTTCACCCAGGCCCCGGGAACAAGGTTTGAGAAGCACATGAATTGTGTGCGTTAATTCAAGGGCCACCTTTGGCTCCCTTAGCAGCACAAATTGTCCCTAAGGACATTGACTCGATTCTTGGATACAAAGGGAGATACAATTTACCTTTGACTGCTCTCTGGGCATTAAAGCTGGTCTTGAATGTTTTCTCTGGGCAGTTCCCTGTCATTAGGGAGGTGCCCACATTTACCAAATCAATGAGCCTGATTTCACCTGGTCACACCCCTCCTTGGCACAGAAAACAGTGACTTCTTTTTCCCCTGCTAATTTGCTATCAAGATCTTCTACTAATCATCATCATAATTACTAATATTCATTGCCACTTAGTAAGCTCTTTATACCCATTAACTCAATTCATTCTTGCAATGACCTTGTGAGGTGAAACTCTTGTTACCCGCAGTTCACAGAAGAGGACACTGAGGCCCAGAGAACTGTGGCAAAGACTGCTCCATGTTCCCAACATCCATTTTTGTTCCCTCTTTCAAAGTAAAAGAAATCCAATTTTACCAGGGAACATGGCTGTCCAGAATTTCCCAGCCTCCTTTGTGGGTAAGTGTGGCCATGGTACTCTGGTATGGCTAAGGATGTAGGGGGAAGAGTCCTGCAGTGGTTCTGAAACACTCCCTCTAAGAGGTCACTGCTTCTTCATCCCTTCTTTTATTCTGGCATCTGGAACTTGAAGGCCGCCATCTTGAACTATGACAGTGGGGTGCCCTGAATGGAGGAGCATCTGGCTGGGAGGATACCCGTGACCACCATACCAGGCCTAGTTAAGAAAGAAGTAAACTTCTTCCTTTGTTCTTCCTCTTCTTCCTCTTTCTCCTCCTCCTTCTTCTTCTCCCTCTCCCCCTCCCTTTCCCTTTCCCCCTCCCTGCTTCCCCCCGCCTCTATCTCCCTCTCTCCCCCTCCTCTTGTTCTTCTTCTTTCTTCTTCTCCTCCCTCTCCTCTCCCTTTCCTTTTCCCCCTCACCCCTCCCTCCCCCTCTCCTCCTCCCTCTCTTCCCCCTCCCCTCCTTCTTCTTCTTATTCTTCCCCCTCTCCCTCCCCTTCTACCCCTCCCTCTCCCCTCCTCCCTCTCTCCCTTCTCCCTTTCTCCTTCTCCTCCTCCTTCTTCTTCTTCTTGTCCCTTTCCACCTCCCCTCTCCCCCTCCCCTCTCCCTCCCCCTTATTCTTTCTTCTACTTCTCCTTCTCCTTCCTTTTCTTCTCTTTTAGTAGAGATGAGTTCTCACTGTGTTGCCCAGGCTGGTCTTGAACTCCTGGACTCAAGGGATCCTCCTGCCTTGGCCTCCCAAAGTGCTAGGATTACAGGCGTGGGCCACTGTGCCCAGCCTCTTCTTTCTTCTCAAAGTTTTACATTTTTATTTATTGAGTCAAACCTCAGTACCAAACATGGTGACAGAATTGGGACTTGAATCTACATCTGTGTGACTCTTAACTAACCTATCTGCAATTGTGGGGGTATGTTGTAATACCCTGTAAGATTCAGAAAACCCTTGTCCAAGGCATTATCTCACATGGTCTCAGATATCAATTCACTTTTGAGTAAGGAGTCTGGTTTTTTTTTTTTTTTTTTTTTGAGACAGAGTTTGCTCTATTGCCCAGGCTGGAGTGCAATGGCACAATCTTCGCCCTCCACCTCCCAGGCTTAAGTGATTCTCCTGCCTCGGCCTCCTGAGTAACTGGGATTACAGGTGTGTGCCACCAAGCCTGGCTAATTTTTGTATTTTTAGTAGAGACTGGGTTTCACAATGTTGGCCAGTCTGGTCTCAAACTCAAGGGCTCAAGCGGTCTGCCCTCCTTGGCCTCCCAAAGTGCTGGGATTACAAGCATGAGCCACCATGCCTGGCCAGAGTTGTGTACTCTAAATGAGTGAATTGCAATGTATGGGAATTATATGCCAATAAAGCTGTTAAAAAAAATAGTAGTGCTGAGGTTGAGAAGCCCTGAACTAGGAGGTAATTAATTTGAAAGAAGAAACTTGGCGGATCAGGTGAGGGGACAGGCAAGGCAGGCTAAGGAGTTTTATCTTTGTTACCGCTGATGGGTGACAAGATTGGTGGACTCACCCCTGGAGATGCATTCATATTTCAAGGTTGTTTGGGCACCTACCTTGTGCTGGGCATTTTCATGTATAGCATTCTGTATTATCCTCATGATGAATCTGCAGTTAGGTCTGGCTAGCTCATTGTGGAGATGAGTAGCTGAGGCTCAGAGAGGTTTGGTGACTTGTCCAAAGTTGCACAACTGGTAAGTTGTATAGCTGGAGTCTGAACATATTTGGACCCTGTGGCTTTCTATGCTGCCCCCTGACTCTCACTGAGGACTGTGGACCAGCCAGTGGCAGGGGAATCATCTGCCTCTGCTCTCTCCTGTTAGAGCCCTGGTTGCAGCTTGAGTCCTGGAAATGCCCCCATGAGACCCTTCTCAGAGTACTGATGTCATCCCTTGGCTGGGGTACAGCTGGCATCTGGATGGGGGATGGTTGCTTAGCAATGCAGATGCAGATTCTGCCCTGAGCAGAGGGAACCATCGTAGAGTCTTGGCTGTGCAAACTTCAAGGAGAACAGCCCCAGGAGGGCCTTGGGAACCTGGGGCCTGTTCTGAGTTGGGAGGGCTGGGAACAGCTTTGTCCCTGGGCTGGACTGGACAGGGAGAGCCCTCCTTAAGGGGGTGATTGAGCTTTAGAGGACAGAAGAGGAGAACCATGAGGCCTGGGTTAATCACAGTGATATTGTTATTATAACCACAGCTGCCTTTTGTGAGCACCACCTGCACCATGCCAGGTACCGTGCTAAGTGCCTTAATTCCGTCATCCTCCCTGAGCCCCTTGCTATAGGGTACTATTAGCATCCCCTTTGCAAAGAAGGAAGCCAGGGTTCATAGAGGTTAATTGATTTGCCTGTAGCCAGAAAGTAGGGCAGCTGGGACCTGAACCCCAACTTCTCTAACACCCTGGATCACCTCATATTGCAGCTCTGACTGGGCACCTGGTGGAGAGACTTCACCATGTGCCTCCAAGGTCCTGTGTGGTCTGTTCCACGCTTTCTGTGGCTCTCTTTTGCCAGCTCCAGACATCATGTCCTTGTTTCATTATCGGAAACACTCTGACTTCCTTCCAGCTACAGGGCCTTTGCACTTGCTGTTCCTCTGTTCAGGTTGCTCTTTCATCCCTCCCTTCACGTGGTTTGCACTGACTCATCCTGGTCTCCAATGGAACATTCTTTCATTCATTCATCTATTGATCCAAACGTAGTTATTGGTCGGCCATTGTGGCTCAGGTCTGTAATCCTAGAACTTTGGATGGCCAAAGTGGGTGGATCACCTGAGGTCAGGAGTTCAAGACCAGCCTGGCCAACATGGTGAAACCCCATCTCTACTAAAAATATGAAAATTAGCCAAGTGTGGTGGCATGTGTCTGTAATCCCAGCTCCTCGGGTGACTAAGGCACAAGAATCGCTTGAACCCATGAAACAGAAGTTGCAGTGAGCCGAGGTCTCGCCACTGCGCTCCAGCCTGGGTGACTCTGTCTCAGAAAACAAAAACCAAAAAAACTCACATAGTTACAGCGCCTCCGAATGCAGATAAACATTAGTAAATAGAGTATACACGATCCCAGACCTCTTGGAGCTTATACACTGGTGCCAGAGGCAGACAATGAGTGATAAATGAATGGACAAGCCAATAAAAACACAGTTGCAAACTCCCTCTCTTCCTGGGAAACATTCCCTGACTCCCCCACCCTTTGGCAAGAATAGATCCGGTCTCCCTTTTAGATATACTCATGGCCTTTCACAGTGGTTGTCACTAATAATCATAATAACTAATCACTTAATTGTGTAATTATTTAATGCTGGTCTGCCCTCTTAGGCTGTGGGTTCTGTGAGGCCAGGGACTGTAAGGCCATCTGGGACTTGCTCACGGGTTTGTTCATAGCACCTACCATAGCTGCTCCTTCAACGCTGTTTAACAATAATAATAAACACTTACACAGCACCTGTGAAGCACCAGGTGCTGTTCGAAGTGCTACCTGTGCAGTAAGTTATTAAATCTTCTCAACAATTCTGAGATCGGACTATTTTTTTTTGACAGAGAATGAATAACTATTCCTATTCATATTTCACAGATAAGGAAACTGAGGCACAGAGCGTTTAAGCAACTCGCCCAAGGTCACACAGCTGGTAGTAGATGAAGCTAGGTTTTTTGTTGTTGTTGTTGTTTTTGAGGCAGAGGCTTGCTCTGTCACCCAGGCTGGAGTGCAGTGGCGCGATCTCGGCTCACTGCAACCTCTGCCTCCCAGGTTCAAGTGATTCTCCTGCCTCAGCCTCCAGAGTAGCTGGGATTATAGGCATCTGTCACCACACCGGGCTAATTTTTGTATTTTTAGTAGAGATGGGATTTTGCTATGTTGGCCAGGCTGTTCTCAAATTCCTGACCTCAGGTGGTCACCTGCCTTGGTCTCCCAAATTGCTAGGATTATAGGCATGAGCCACTGTGCCTGGCTGGAGCTAGACTTGAGCTCATGGCTCCAGGGCCCATGTTTCAATCAGTAGGCCCTGAATGAAAGTAAGAAAGGAAGGAAGGAAGAGAGGGAGGAAGTAGGGAAGGAGGGAGGGAAGGAAGGAAGGAGGGAAGGAAGGAAGAAATGAAGGAAGGAAGGAAAAAGAAGGAAGGAAGGAAGTGAGGGAAAGGAAGGAAGGAAGGAAGGAAGGAAGGAAGGAAGGAAGGAAGGAAGGAAGGAAAGAAGGAAGGAAGGAAGGGAAAGGAAGGAAGGGAAGGGAACTAGGTGCGGTAGCCCATCAAGTGGTCATGCCCGTAGCCAGCTAGGTTTTGAAGGAAGTTGTTATCTTTTTCAGAGCTGGGAGCCCAGCCTCCTGGATTCCTGCCTTCCCTCCTGCTGTGTGACAACCAGGGTTATACAACAGCTTGGGGAAACTCTTAATAATAGAACATGCCACCCACCTGCTTGCTTTGGGCCACAGGCAGGGAACTAGGAGAAGGCAGCTTTGAATGTGACAGGGGCCTTTGCGATGTTCATTGCAACTTCTGCTTCTCAACTGGGAAAACCAAGATCTCGAAAATCTGATCTCACAGGTCCTGAATCCAGCCCAGAGTTCTAGAAAGTACTGGGTTACTCTGTGCCAGTATTCCAAAGAGTGCATTCTCACAAATCTCTGAGCCAATGGGCTTTCTGGGGTCTTCTACATTGTCATACCAAGGAAAGATTCTGGCCAGAGAGCCCCAGAGAACAGTTTTATGAAAGGTTAGGGTCAGAGCACAGAACCAATCCCGTTTTATACAAAAGAAGCCTGGTAATGTTGAGTATGTGCCATGTGCCAGGCAGTGTGCTAAGAATTCTACATAGACCCGCACCTTCAACAGCCCTTCTTGTCTCTGTTGGACGTAATTTTGTTCCCTGTCTTGCTAGCTGTGACCTTAGGCAAGTCCCTTCATTTTTCTAAACTTCCATTTCTGTTTGACATCAGAAAGATGAGGGGACTTGGCCAAAGTCACAGAGCTAGTAAGAAGGAAAGCCCAATGTGTCCGTTCACAAACATTTCCTTAATGTGTGAACACCTATTACTAGTTGGGGCAGGGAGTGGGAAGAGCTGATGAAGACTCTACTAGAACTCGTGGTTTGTCTTGACAGATAACCTGGATCACTTGGTAACGGCTGCCTGGTGGGTTGCATCCTGGATCTATGTGGAAAGAGTGCCGGGACTGTTTAGTAATATCTGCCATGGGATCAGCCATGGGGAAATAAATATTTGCCGTGTCTGGAATTGGAAATACCTGAGGGAAAAGAGGGAGGGAGAGACAACAACTTACAGTTCAAGGAAAACTCTTCGGTGATGGCAGAGGTGCTCTGAGTGGGAAGGAGTGGACTGTGGCTGTGAAGATGTGTGTAGTGTTGCATCCACCCAAACTGGAGATCTCTGGAGACAGAACAGCAGGCTAGAGAGTGCACCGGCCCTGGATTAAATAAAATTTTGACTTTTTTGTTTCTTTTTCTTTTCTTTTTTTTTTTTTTGACAGGGTCTTACTCTGTCACCCAGGCTGGAATGCAGTGGTGCGATCCCAGCTCACTGCAGCCTCCACACCGGGTTTAAGCAATTCTCCTGTCTCAGCCTCCTGAGTAGCTGGGATTACAGGCATGCGCCACTATGCTGGGCTAATTTTTGTATTTTTAGTAGAGACAGGGTTTCACCATGTTGGCCAGGCTGGTCTTGAATGCCTGACCTCAAGTGATCTGCCCACCTTGGCCTCCCAAAATGCTGGGATTACAGCATGAGCCACCACACCCGGCCTGTTTTCTTGTCTTTATAGACAGGATCTTACTCTGTTACTCAGGCTGGAGTACAGTGGCAGTGATCATGGCTTACCGCAGCCTCAGTTTCCTGGGCTCAAGTGGTTCTCCCACCTCAGCCTCCTGAATAGCTGGGACCACAGGTGTACGCCAACACACCCAGCTAATCTTTAAAATTTTTTGTAGAGGTGGGGTCTCACTATGTTTCCCAGGGTGGTCTTGAACTCCTGGGCTCAAGCTATCCTCCCACCTCAGCATCCCAAGGTGCTAGGATTACAGGCACGAGCCATCCTTGACCAGTGTGAAAGAAATTTTGTATTCAAATTCTGGCTCAGTCATCTATTTGACCTGTGACCTGGGGCATATCATGTAACCTCTCTGAACCTCAGTTTCCTCTTTTGTAAAATGAGGAGAAGGCTATTGGGATGATTGCTGAGAGCCTACTCTTGACACGTGGAGCCCTGACTACCATATTCTGAGGGAGGCAGTATTGTCGGTGCAACCACCTTGCAGGACCTTGGGGATGGCATTCAATGTATTGTCTGTGTAAGTGGCGCCCCCTGGTGCACCAATGTGAATGGTGTTTCCTGGAATTGTGCAACATGGCAGCCTGGATCACCGAGCAGAGGCCGGGAGAGGTTAAACCACTTGCCCAAGTCACATGGCAGAGGTGGGATTTGAGATGAGGTCTGTCTGCCTCCACCGCCCAAGCCTATAACCAGCATGCCTTCCTGCCTACTACGAATTTACCACATCTGCAACAGTTCAGCATCCGTGACTGCTTGAATGTCGGGAGACCACTTCAGCTGTGTAACCACCTCATGTGGCTTTTCCCGCAGGGGTGTACAACACATGAGTTCACGTCTGCAAAAATCTCTAGCACACTCCCTTGAGTGTGATGGGCACTCGGTCGGGGAGGGCTGAGCGTAAAAATCAGAACAGCGAGGAGGAGGCTTGCTGGGAGATTGCCCCCACTTGAAGCTAAGTGTGAGAGGGGAAATCCTAAGAGAGAGGTGACAGCCCTCCCCGGAGCATTTTCTTTCTTTTCTTTTCTTTTCTTTTTTCTTTCTTTTTTTTTTTTTTTTGAATTTTTTAAATTAAAAAAAATTTTTTTTTTAAGACGAAGTCTCTCTCTGTCGCCCAGGCTGGGGTGCAGTTAGCAGGATCTCGGCTCACTACAACATCCACCTCTCTGGTTCAAGCGATTCTCCTGCCTCAGCCTTCAGAGTAGCTGGGACTACAGGTGCACACCACCATGCCCAGTTAATTTTTGTATTTTTAGTAGAGATAGGGTTTCTCCATATTGGCCAGGCTGGTCTCAAACTCCTGACCTCAAGTGGTCCACCCACCTCAGCCTCCTAAAGTGTTGGGATTACAGGCGTGAACCACCACGCTGGCCCCCAGGGCATTTTCAATGAAATGGAAAAGTCCAGGAGTCCTTGGCCCGGAGGCAAAGAGGTAAAGGGAGCCAGGCAAACAATGTAGGGAGTTGGGGGAGGTGTGCTCAGCTCTCCAAATGACTGCTGAGTCTCCAGATGTATCAGTTAGGGTCCCATGGAGACAGTCACGTGGGAGTGACAAGCAAATGTGTGGGCAGGATGGGGAGAGCCAGCAGGGATGGCGAAGTGCCTGGGACTGGCAAGTGCAGGGGAAGGACTGTCCTGGAGTCTGAGATCAGAAGCTGTGAGAGAGGGGCTCCCTGATAGGTGCTCTCAATAGAGGAACGCAGCTACCTGCATCTGACAGCACGGGGCAGCCTCCACAACCTCATGGACTGAGCACTGGGAAATGGGATGACCCTCCAGAGGGAAATTGGGGTGCTCTTACAAGATGAAGGTAGAAAAAGCCAACAATGGGTCCTTACACAGCCCTGAACAGGAGAATTTCTTTCCTCCCCTTCCTTCCCCTCCCTTCCCTCTCCTCCCCTTCCCTTTTCTCTTTCTCTTTCTTTCTCTTTCTCTTTTTCTTTCTTTTCTTTTTGCCTGCCTGCCTCCCTCCCTCCCTCCCTCCCTCCCTCCCTCCCTTCCTTCCTTCCTTCCTTCCTTCCTTCCTTCCTTCCTTCCTTCCTTCCTTCCTTCCTTCCTTCCTTCTTTCGTCTGTCTCTCTTGCTTTCTTTCTTTTTTTTTTTGAGACAGAGTCATGCTCTGTTGCCCAGGCTGGAGTGTGATGGCACAATCTCGGCTCACTGCAACCTCCATCCCCCGGGTTCAAGTGATTCTCCTGCCTCAGCCTCCCGAGTAGCTGGGACTACAGGCACCACCATGCCCGGCTAATTTATGTGTTTTGTTTTGTTTGTTTTTTGAGATGGAGCCTCGCTCTGTTGCCCAGGCTGGAGTGCAGTGGCTCAGTCTCTGCTCACTGCAAACTCCGCCTCCCTGGTTCAAGTAATTCTCCTGCCTCAGCCTCCCAAGTAGCTGGGATTACAGGCACACACCACCATGCCTGGCTAATTGTTGTATTTTTAGTAGAGATTGGGTTTCACCATGTTGGCCAGGCTGGTCTCGAACTCTGACGTCAAGTGATTCACCCACCTCAGCCTCCCAAAGTGCTGGGATTAAAAGTGTGAGCCACCGTGCCTGGCCAATTTTTGTATTTTTAGTAGAGATGGGGTTTCATTATGTTGGCCAGGCTGGTCTCGAACTCCTGACTTCAAGTGATCTACCTGCCTTGGCCTTTCAAAGTGCTGGGATTACAGGCATGAGCCACCATGCCCAGCCTGAACAGAATCATTTCAGAACATGCTGGCAGCTCTCAAGTTTTTTAATTTGATAACTATTGACTTGACCAGCTTTTATTTTCCGGGACATTAAGTTGTATGGAATTTTAAAAGGGCACGGATTCTGGGCAGGGTGGGTGGTTGGGGGGAGGGGGCCGAGGTCTGAGGCCATGGGTGTTTAACTATAGCCCTTCCTCAGGTGGCCTTTGTGTTCAAGCCACCGATGATCCCAGAAGGTGAAAATGCACCATCCCCAAACTCCCTGCTATTATTAATCAGCGAACGTGTCCCGGGCAGGTGCGCATGAGTGAATTTTGGGGTCACGGAGGGTAATTGGGTCTGGCCGGGCTGAAGCAGGTGACCCGACTGTCCGCCTGATCTTGAGCTATTAGATAAGGAGATTAATCTAATTCTGTCTGAGGAGAGGATGGCTTTTCGAGAAAGCCTGGGACCCAGAAAATGAAAGTTGGACTTAAACCTCAGGCTAAATTCCCAGCCCCGGGGCCAGCGTGACCTGAGGCGTGTTCCCTGGGGATCTTTTGGCAAGGCTGTCATTGTGCTTGAGCCCCCAGGATGTGAGGAAAGAAAACACAGAGCTCAGAGGGGCCTGGGAGGAATGGAAATGGGAAATTGGGGTGGGAGCTGGGGCGAAGTGGGGAGTCCATGCCCTCCTCAAGGGGTTAAGACCCAGTGCTAGCTGATAGTCACTGCCTAGAGCCAGATAGTTGAGGTTCAGATCCTGGCTCTGCCCTTTACTCATCGTGTGACATTGGACAAGTCACTTCCCCTCCTTGTGCCTCAGTTTTCTCATCTGTGAAACTGGACAATAGCAGAACCCATCTTGGCCGGGTGCAGTGGCTCACACTTGTAATCCCAACACTTTAGGAGGCTGAGGTAGGCAGATCACCTGAGGTCAGAAGTTCAAGACTAGCCTGGCCAACATGGTGAAACCCCGTCTCTACTTAAAATACAAAAAAATTTAGCTAGGCATGGTGGTGTACACCTGTAATCCCAGCTACTTGGATGGCTGGGGCTGGAAAATCGTTTGAACCCAGGAGGCGGAGGTTGCAGTGAGCCAAGATCACGCCATTGCACTCCAGCCTGGGTGACAGAGTGACTCCCACTCAAAACCAACGAACCAACCAAACAAACAAAATAGAACCCATCTCATAGAGTTGTTCTGAGGGCTGAGTAGGTGAAAGTTTTGCAAACGCTTAGAACAGTGCATGGTGTAGAGTAAAAAGTATTATATGACTGGCGGGGTGGCTCGCATCTGTAATCCCAGCACTTTGGGAGGCCGAGGTGGGAGGATCACTTGAGCTCAGGAGTTCAGGACCAGCCTGGTAACCTAGGGAGACCCTGTCTCTACTTAAAAAAAAAAAAAAAAAAAAAAAAAAGCCGGGCATGGTGGCACATGCCTGTGGTCCAAGCTACTTGGGAGGCTGAGGTGGGAAAATAACCTGAGCCCAGAAGTTCAAGGCTGCAGTGAGCTGTGATCATGCCACCACATGCCAGCCTGGGTGACAGAGTGAGACCCTGTTTCAAAGAAAAAAGGGCATTATATATAACATTTGCTAAATAAATTAGGTAAATAAGAATGTAACCTTTTTGTTGCCAGATCTTCTAATCTTTTGAAGAAAGTAAATCTGGAAATCCAAATTTTCATAATTCTATTAATGCCAAACACTCAGGTAGTTCCAAAACACCTTAAGATGTTAAATATTAACAAAACTTTATGACGTAGATACTGTTATTACTCCCATTCTACAGATGGGGAAACTGAGGTTCAAAGATGTCACATAACGCATGCTGGGCCGGGTGTGGTGGCTCACGTCTGTAATCCCAGCACTTTGGGAGGCCGAGGCAAGGGGATCACTTGAGGTCAGGAGTTCAAGACCAGCCTGGCCAACATGGTGAAACCCCACCTCTACTAAAAATACAAAATTAGCCAGGTGTGGTGGTGCGTGCCTGTAATCCCAGTTCCTTGGGAGGCCGAGGTAGGAGAATCACTTGAACTTGGGAGGTGGAGGTTGTGTTGAGCCAAGATCACACCACTGCACTCCAGCCTGGGTGACAAGACTGAACAAATGAAAAAACAAACGTGCTAAAACTATACTAGTTATTGGTAACTGGGATGTAGGGTGACCAGCCGTTCTGATTTTCCTGGGACTGTCCCCAGCTTTTGCACTGTAAGATCCACGTCCCAGGAAACCCTTCAGTCCAGGAAAACCAAGACTGTTCATCAGCCTAGACTGAAAGCTGGTCAGCGTGGCTCCTGCCCTTCACTACTGTGCTCCGTTTTCTCTGGCGTGAATGCTCTGGAGTTTTAAATGTTGGTCCCTGTGAGCCAAACGAAAAAGTTGCAATTCTTGAAAGACTGCTGCTTCAAGACATTAGATTTCCCACTTGTTATAGAGATGGGCCTCAGTTTCCTCACCTGTAAAGGGGGAAAATTATAATCTAGACCTCATAGGGTTGTTGTGAGCATTAAATGAGTTTATAGATGTGGAGCGTTTAAAAACTGTGCCTGGCACAAAGAAAGTGCTTTACAAATGTTTGTGTTCATGTTTTTGTTGTTGTTTGTTTGTTTGTTTTGAGACGAAGTCTTATTCTGTTTCCTAGGCTGGAGTGCAGTGGCATGATCTTGGCTCATTGCAACCTCCACCTCCCAAGTTCAAGCAATTCTCCTGCCTCAGCTTCCCGAGTAGCTGGGACTACAGTCGCACGCCACCAAGCCCAGCTAATTTTTGTATTTTTAGTAGCGATGGGGTTTTGCCATGTTGGCCAGGTTGGTTCTGAACTCCTGACCTCAAGTGATCTGCCTCAGCCTCCCAAGGTGCTGAGATTACAGGTGTGAGCCACTGTGCCTAGCCTATGATTGTTGATAAACACATTCTCAAGATTCTTTCAGACTTCCTGAATCGAAATCTCCAGCCATGTCTCTGTGACTGGCGCCTAATAAAAAGCCTGGACACCAAGGCGTGGGTGAGTCTCCCTGGTGGGCAGTGCCTCTGACGTGTTGGTGTACATCATTGCTAGGAGAATTAAGTGACGTTTGTAAGACTCCACTGGGAAAGGACAACTGGAGGCTCATGTCTGCTCTCTGTGGCTTTAGTCTTTATTGATTTTGATCTGTACCCTCTCACTGTAGTAAACCATAACCATGAATATGACAGCTTTTCTAAGTTCTGGGAGTCCTTCTGTGGAATCATTGAATGTGAGGTTGGTCTTGGGTGGCCGTCTTGGAGCATATCTATTACAAAAGGAGGGAAAGTGGGAGATTTGCCCCTCATGGGCTTCTCCTTTTTGGGCAGAGACTCCCTGCAGAGATCTCTGTATGCCTCATTTGCCTGAAAGGATAGGCCCACCCCTTGACTAATATGTTGGGTATGGTTTAGCTCAAAATAATCCATCCCCGGGACTAAGGAAGAAGTGTAATTGCAAGTAGGCAGGCAACTAAAAGTGACTTCTGTGCTGATGGAGTGGGCGCCGTCATTACCCTCACTTTGCAGAAGAGGAAACTGAGGCCCAGAGAGGTAAAGTGTCTTGCCCAAGATCTCACTGCTGGCTAGTGGCAGCCCAGGTCTTCCTGACTCCAGAGCCTATGTCTGGATGCTGTGATGTACCACTGCACCCAGCTTAGTGCCCTACAAACAGCAGACCCTATGGAAACGAGTTAGGGAACCAAAGACGCACGGCGGAGGGCCCAAGAAGAGGAAAGCGGCACCTATTTCCTCCGAGCTGTGCTGGCAGGGCATGGAAACGTCTCTTTTTATTTATCAAGAAAAACAGCTTGATGTCTCATTCTTTAAAAAACAAAATGAGGAATAATGATGGTTTTTAATGTTGTCTGTGATTTGAGCTGGTTGCCCAAGAAATGTGGGAGAAGCTCTCTTAGGGTGAAAATTGCTCTCTTATCCCTCCTAGCTCCTTCCGTTTTCCTCGAGCCAGTCTAGCAGAATCAGATGAAAAGGGTTTTTTTGTTTTGCTTTTGTTTTTGTTTTTGTTTTTTCTTTTTCTTTTTCTTTTTTTTTTTTTAGATGGAGTCTCACTCTTTTGCCCAGGCTGGAGCGCAGTGGCTCATTCTCGGCTCACTGCAACCCCCACCTCCTGGGTTCAAGCAGTTCTCCTGCCTCAGCCTCCCAAGTAGTTGGGATTACGGGTGCCTGCCACCATGCCCAGCTAATTTTTTTTTTTTTTAAGTAGAGATGGGGTTTTACCGTGTTGGCCAGGCTGGTCTCAAATTCCTGACCTCAGGTGATCCGCCTGCCTCAGCTCCCAGAATGTTGGGATTACAGGTGTGAGCCACTGACTGTATCCAGCCAAAAGGGGGTTAAATTTATCAGCATAATGTGCTAACCAAGATTCTGATTTTTGGATGGTCCAGGAGAGTGGGCAGTGAAGACTTAGCCTGAGTTATTCTCAGTTGCCTCATCTGTAAAATGGGGATAATGTGGGTACCTACCCTGTGGGGTTGTTATAAGAATGTTGGCCAGGCGCGGTGGCTCACACCTGTAATCCCAGCATTTTGGGAGGCTGAGATGGGTGGATCATTTGAGGTCAGATGTTCAAAACCACCCTGGCCAACATGGTGAAACCCCATTTCTAATAAAAGTACAAAAATTAGCTGGGCATGGTAGTGGGTACATGTAATCCCAGCTACTTGGGAGGCTGAGAAAGAAGAATTGCTTGAGCCTGGGAGCTGGAGGTTGCAGCGAGCTGAGAGTGCACCGTTGTACTCCAGCCTGGGTGACAGAGTGAGACACCGTCTCAAGAAAAAAAAAAAAGAATGTTAAGTGAGTTACTGTATGAAAGGTGCTTAGAACAGTGCCTGGTACATAGTAAGTGTTCAACCACTGTTACTACTACTGCTGATATTATTATTGCCATTGCTATTATCATGGAAGAGAGAGATTTTGATTTTCTATGGAGGGAGCAGGAAGCTATAGTGGGGTGAGTGATGATCGGGGCCTAAAGAGAAAGATATTCAAGGGAGAAATTCCCTGTCATGGGGAAGATTGTAGAACTTTATTAGTCAACTATATTAGCAGTTATGTAGGTTGCTAAATCTAAAACCTGAAAAAGAGTGGGCTGGGTGTGGTGGCTCACGCCTGTAATCCCAGCACTCTGGGAGGCCGAGGTGGGTGGATCACCTGAAGTCAGGAGTTCGAGACCAACCTGGTCAACATGGTGCAACCCTGTCTCTACTAAAAATACGAAAATTAGCCAGGCATGGTGGCACATGCCTGTAGCCTGTAATCTCAGCTACTCAGAGGCTGAGGCAGGAGAATTCCTTGAACCCAGGAGGTGGAGGTTGCAATGAGCCAAGATTGCTCCACTGGACTCCAGCCTGGGTGACAGAGTGAGACTCCATCTCAAAAAAAAAAAAAAAAAAAAAAAAAAAGTTAATGCTCTATTTTTCTCTCAGATAAAAGAAGTCTGGAAGAGGTAGGAGTCTAGGACTGTTGGCTACCCAAAGTTATCAGGAAGCCACAATCCTTCTGTCTCTATGCTTATTATGGTTACAAAATAACTACTGGAGCTCCAGCCATTATATCTATGTTTTAGGCAGGAGGGGAGATAATGGTAAAAGAAGGAAAGAGAGAGCATGCCAGCTCAGTCAGCCTGTGTTTTAGGAGATTTCTTGGAAGTGTCATGCTTAGGTCACATTCTCTCAGAAGACTCTGAACCAAAGATCCAGATGCAAGTGATAAATTTGGGAAATGCTCCCAGGGGAAACTGGTCAGGGAGTGAGGGAAGCAGAATGAGGAAAAGGAACACACCAAAGAAGAGTGCAACTTCAGGGCAGCCTCAGCTGGATCCTTGGGGAGCCTGGGAGTGTAAATTACATCTCAGAGTTTGTCCTGCCTCAGAGGAAAGGAACTGGGCTCCTGCATTCCAACCCAGCCATGGGCTGTCCAGAAGAGATTGGGAGGGAGTAAATCTCCAGGAACTTCTGACTTGCCATACAGCAGAGGTGGCACCATTGCCCAAATCTATGTTAGAAGCATAGAAAGGCTGCAAATGCTGGTGAATGTTTGTGGAGTTAGTAAAGGGCAGGCATCTGCTCAGAGCATCAGCAGAGCTCCTTCTACCCCATCCACCATAGTTGCTGGGCCAGATCTTAGTCATACGGCTGTCCATTTCTGTAAAGGAGACTGGGAGATGCAGTTTTTATTTTTTACTTAAGTTTATTTTTTTGTTTTTTGAAATGGAGTCTTGCTCTGTCACCCAGGCTAGAGTGCAGTGGCACAATCTTGGCTCACTGCAATCTCCGCCTCCCAGGTTCAAGCAATTCTCCTGCCTCAGCTTCCCAAGTAGCTGGGATTACAGGCGCCCACCACCATGCCTGGCTAATTTTTGTATTTTTAGTAGAGATGGGGTTTCACCATGTTGGCCAGGCTGGTCTTGAACTCCTGACCTTAAGTGATCCACCCACCTCAGCCTCCCAAAGTGCTGGGATTACAGGCATGAGCCACCATGCCCGACTGAGATGTGGTTTTCAAAGTTGGGCATGTGCCATTCCCAGTAAAGGTAAGAAAAGGGAGGAAGAGAGAGTAGACATTGAGGAGGCAAACGGTCACACTGAAGCTTCCATTTTCCCTTGAGGAGGGGGCCAGACAGACATGGCCTTTGCTCCGCGCTGCTGAGCAGCACACGGGTACGTATACAGCTTGGGGCACCAGGTCTCTGCGCCGCCTCCAGATGGGCAGCCATTTGTTCTCCCGTGCCTTGCAGGGTCACAGCATGGCCTGCAATCTTCTCTCTTCCTCTCACTCGAGCTCTGTGAGCTCTACCTGTTCATAGCCTCAGCTGGGGAAAGTGGGACCATGACAGGGAGAGGAAGGTGGCATACAGGGGGAGGGAGAGAGCTCAGTTCTTTACTTTTTCAAAAAGATGAAACAAGGCTGAGGCAGGAGGATCACTTGAGCCTAGGAGGTTGAGGCTGTGCCTTGATTGCACCACTGCACTCCAGCCTGGGTGACAGATTGAGACCCTGTCTTGAAAAAAAAAAAAAATAGAAAAAGCAAAAGATGAGACCAAGTGCAGTGGCTCCCACCTGTGATCCCAGTACTTTGGGAGGCCAAGGCGGGTGGATCACCTGAGGTCAGGAGTTCGAGACCAGCCTGACCAACATGGTGAAACTGCGACTTTACTAAAAATACAAAAATTAGCTGGGTGTGGTGGCATGCTCCTATGATCCCAGCTATTCAGGAGGCCGAGGCAGGAGAATTGCTTGAACCCAGGAGGTGGAGGTTGCAGTGAGCCAAGATTGTGCCACTGCACTTCAGCCTGGGCAACAGAGTGAGACTCAGTCTCAAAAAAAAAAAAAAAAAAAAAAAAATTTAAATAAAAATAAAATAAAAAATGAAAGCATTTGGCACAACTCCTGGTGCCAAATTGAAATTATTGGCTTCACTCCCGGGCTGGTTCCCATCACTCTGCTGAAGGCACAGTCTCTGCAGCATTGAACCCAAGAAGGTCACTTGCTTGTCACATGGGAAGGTGAAGAGTGGCTGTGATGGTCAGGGCTCTGAAGAAAACTGAATCCAACCCAGATAGTTCAAGAGACTTTAAAGATGGACTTCTCTTAGAGTGTGGGCAGGATTAAGGGAACAGAGAAGGGAGGTTGAGGCCCTGAGAGAATAGCAAGAAAAGGAAGCCATTGCCACAGAGTGGTGAAGGAATTGGAGGGAAGATGAACTAGACGAGGTAAAACAATACGTACATACCATGCATGTGCTTAATAGATGTGGGTATTTTATTTTATTTTGTATTAAACATTTTTTAATAGAGATGGGGTCTCACTATGTTGCCCAGGATGGTCTCAAACTCCTGGGCTCAAGCGATCTTCCTACCTTGACCTCCCAGAGTGCTAGGATTATAGGTGTGAGCCACTGCACCAGGCCAGGTGTGGTCATTTTTATATTTTCTGATGCTCTAGCATGTCCCATGAGCAGATAAGCCATAATTTACTTTAAAAATCTTCCTCTTGGCTGGGTGCGGTGGCTCACGCTTGTAATTCCAGCACTTTGGGAGGCTGAGGCGGGCAGATCACGAGTTCAGGAGATTGAGACCATCCTGGCTAACATGGTGAAACCCCATCTCTACTAAAAATACAAAAAATTAGCTGAGCATAGTGGCGGGCACCTGTAATCCCAGCTACTCGGGAGGCTGACAGGAGAATGGCGTGAATCTGTGAGGCAGAGATTGCAGTGAGCTGGGATTGCACCACTGTACTTCAGCCTGGGTGAAAGAGCGAGACTCCATCTCAAAAAGAAAAAAAAAAAAATCCTCCTTTTGTTCATCTGTCTAGAAAACTTTTGTATCGGAGTACAATACACACGTATAAAGGGTCCATATCAGAAGTGTACGGCGGGATGAGTTTTCATAAATGAAATTGACCAGAAGCCAGGCACGGTGGCTCAAGCGTGTAATCCCAGTACTTTGGGAGGCTGAGACGGGCGGATCACGAGGTCAGGAGATCGAGACCATCCCGGCTAACACGGTGAAACCCCATCTCTACTAAAAAATACAGAAAAAGTAGCCGGGCGAGGTGGCGGGCGCCTGTAGTCCCAGCTACTCGGGAGGCTGAGGCAGGAGAATGGCATGAACCCGGGAGGTGGAGCTTGCAGTGAGCTGAGATCCGGCCACTGCACTCCAGCCTGGGCGACAGAGCGAGACTCTGTCTCAAAAAAAAAAAAAAAAAAAAAAAAAAAAAAGAAATTGACCGTGTAACAAGATCAAGAAACAAAACATCTGCAGCCCGGAAGCCTCTTGATTTCCCTTCTACTTATTCCTTCTCCATCCCCCTGTACCAGATAACCTCTATTCTGACTTCTAAAGGCAAAGTTAGCTTCCCCTAATTTCGTGCTTTAAATGAATGGCATTTTTCAGTATGAGCTCTTTTGGGCTTGGCTTTTTCATTCCAAGTGTTTATTTTGTTGATTTTTACTTATTTCCACTTGCCTATGTAGAGATGATTTTACAATCGGTATCTTTGTATATATAGATTTTTTTTTTTTTTGCCTTTGGCTTATTTTCTTTTTCTTTTTAAAAAGTGCAGTGCTGTTAATGTAACTTGAAAAACACCTCAGCACTCTAAACATACAAAATATAGAAGATTCTTCTTGTTTTTTTTTGTTTGTTTGTTTTTGTTTTTAGATGGAGTCTCACTTTGTTGCCCAGGCTGGAGTGCAGTGGCAAGATCTTGGCTCACTGCAACCTCCCCCTCCGGGGTTCAAGTGATTTCCCTGCCTCAGCCTCCCGAGTAGCTGGGATTACAGGTGCCTGCCACCATGCCCAGCTAATTTTGCATTTTTAGTAGAGACGGGGTTTGCCATGTTGAAGCAGGCTGGTCTCGAACTCCTGACCTCAGGTGATCTTCCCGCCTCAGCCTCCCAAAGTGCTGGGATTATAGGCATGAGCCTCCACACCCTGCCTGATTCTTGAATTTTCAATGATGGGTGGCTCTTTGCTTTGCTGACAAGGAAGAGGTCTGCAGTTTGTTTAAAAGAGAACTTGTTTCAGGTGCAGTGGCTCATGTCTGTAATCCCAGCACTTTTGAGGTGGGAGGATCATTTGAGGCCAGGAGTTCAAGACCAGCCTGGCCAACACAGACCCTGTGTCTGTTAAAAAAAAAAAAAAAAAGTTAGCTGGGTGTGGTGTAGTTCCAGCTCCTCGGGAGGCTGAGGTGGAAGGATCACTTGAGGCTGCGAAGTCAAGGCTGCAGTAAGCTATGACTGCACCACCGGACTCTAGTCTGGGCGACAGAGGGAGACCCTGTCTCAAAAAGAAAAAAAAAGGCCGGGCGTCATAGCTCACGCCTGTAATCCCAGAACTTTAGGAGGCTGAGGCGGGTGGATCACCTGAATTCAGGAGTTCGAGGCCAGCCTGGCCAACATGGTGAAGCCCTGTCTCTACTAAAAATGCAACAATCAGCCAGGCGTGGTGGTGGGCACCTATAATCCCAGCCACTCGAGAGGCTGAGGTAGGAGAATTGCATGAACCCAGGAGGCAGAGGTTGTAGTGAGTCAAGACTGTACCATTGCACTCCAGCCTGGGCAACAAGAGTGAAACTCTGTCTCAAAATAAAACAAACAAACAAACAACAAAAAAAACCCCAAACACTTCTCATGCCAGCTGATCCCACTTTGTCCACAGCTAAGAATGGTAGCAGAATGCTATATCACTCTGTACAGAAACAAGACCACCTGAAGCTAAGTAGATGCTTACCACGGAGTCAACAGGTCCAGTCTCACAGTGAACGCCCTGAGCTGCCACTCCGTCGAAAGCCATCTTCCCCCACGGCCTCATTGTCAAGTGAGGAACATCAAGAGTTTGTCTTGGTTGTTTTGTTCTTTTTTACAAACTATGAATATGTACAGTTGATAACTCAGGATTTCTAGCCAATAACCATATAGTTAACATCGTCTTAGAATTTTAAAAAATGCCAGAAATGTCTTTAAATGCCTTGTCATACCATCAAAGGGCACAGAGAGAGGAGAACACAAGAGTGCCTTTGAATTTTAAAAATCTTTGACTTGGCCAGGCACGGTGGCTGATGCCTGTACTCCCAGGAGTTTGGGAGGCCAAGGCAGGTGGATCATGTGAGGTCAGAAGTTCAAGACCAGCCTGGCCAACATGGCAAAAACCCATCTGTACCAAAAAATGCAAAATTATCTGGGTGTGAGTGTGCACACCTGTAGTCCCAGCTACTCGGGAGGCTAAGGCAGGAGAATCGCTTTAATCTGGGAGGTGGAGGTTGCAGTGAGCTGAGATAGTGCCACTGCACTCCAGCCTCAGTGACAGAGGGAGACTCTGTCTCAAAACAAAAACAAAAACAAAAACAAAATCCCCAACTTTGACTTATTTTCTTAGGCTGAATCTCCACATTTAGGTTTCCTGGGTTGAAGAATATAAACATTTTTGTAACTCTTGCTGTGTAAGGCCAAAATGTTTTCTGAAGAATGTACACCTGTGTGAGAAGTCTGTCACTGAGATAATGAGTGGCACTTATCTTATGGATTAGTGCTGTTTTTATTTTGTTTGTTTGTTTTTTGAGATGGACTCTCACTCTGTTACCTAGGCTGGAGTGCAGTGGTGTGATCTCGGCTCACTGCAACTTCCACTGCCCGGGTTCAAGCGATTCTTCTGCCTCAGCCTCCCGAGTAGCTGGGACTACAGGCAAGCACCACTACACCCAGCTCATGTTTGTATTTTTAGGAGAGATGGGGTTTCACCATGTTGGTCAAGTTGGTCTTGAACTCCTGACCTCAGGTGATCCGCGTGCCCCAGCCTCCCAAAGTTCTGGGATTACAGTGTGAGCCACTGTGCCCAGCCCTGTTTTTATTTTGAATGTCATGGGTGGGGTAAAATGTTTCACAATCTTTGCAGGCTTTAAAGTTCTCCATTTGGTCTTGGCAGTCTCAATAAATCAAGGCTCAGAAAGGTCTATTTGCTCTTCTAGGGGCACACGGCAAACCAGATCCAGGACTCTGGCATTCTCTTCACTGCGCCATTGTGCCTCACTATGTTACAGGAAAGGGGTCCGGATCCAGACCCCAAGAGAGGGTTCTTGGATCTCGTGCAAAAATGAATAGAGAATGAGTCCATAGAGTAAAGTGACAGCAAGTTTATTAAGAAAGTAAAGGGATAAAAGAATGGTTACTCCATAGACAGAGCAGTTCCGAGATCTACTGGTTGCTCATTTTTATGGTTATTTCTTGATGATATGCTAAACAAGGGGTGGATTATTCATGCCTCCCCTTTTTAGATCATATAGGGTAACTTCCTGACATTGCCATGGCATTTATAAACTGTCATGACTCTGGTAGGAGAGCAGCAATGAGGATGACCAGAGATCACTCGTCGCCATCTTGTATTCGGTGGATTTTGGCCAGCTGCTTTACTGCAAACTGTTTTATCAGCAAGGTCTTTATGACCTGTATCTTGTGCTGTCCTCCTATCTCATCCTGTGACTTAGAATGCCTTAACTGTTTAGGAATGCAGCCCAGTAGGTCTTAGCCTCATTTTACCCAGCGCCTTCTCAAGATGGAGTTACTTTGGTTCAAATGCCTCTGACAATTGGAAGGGAGGCCAAGAGGGGTGCAGCTCTGGATCCCACTGGGGAGGAATTGGAAACTCTGGATGTCAACAATGGCCACTGTCTCTGCATCTGACAGTTCTTTTTTCTTTCCTGCCTCAGTTTATTTGTACAAAGAGCACAGGAGGACAATAGTCCCATGGGGATGACAGCCCAGGGGCCACACCAGTCCTTCCGTCCTCACGTAGGCAGACAGAGACCTCTACTGAGAAGCCTTTGTCAGGGCCTGGGTGCCTTTGGGAGCCTGAGCTGGAAGTGAAGCTGGACTCCGAGCCTTGGTTTGATCCTTGGCCTTGGCCTTTGGCCGACAGAGCCTGAGGCCCTTGGTAGTGCCAGCACGAGGCAGGAGAATCACTTGAACCCGGGAGGCAGAGGTTGCAGTGAGCAGAAATCGCACTACTTCACTCCAGTGGGGTGATGCAGGCAGGTTGATTGAGCTTCCCAAGCTTGGAGTGGGCGATGCAGGCAGGTCGATCAAGCTTGTGGCTGATGCCCTTTGGGATCTTGGGCTAGCCTCCTCGGACTTTGCCAGGGCCTTGATAGCCTTGGCACATGCACCCACGGCCTTGGCATTGTTGGCCTGCATCTTCTTCAGGCTCTTTTTGTTGTGCTTCTTGGCAAAGCGCATGTTCCTCAGGAACTTGGGGTCCACCCCCTAAAGAGATTCATATCTTTGCGATCAGAATTTTTTTTTTTTTTTTTTTGAGACAGAATCTCTCTCGTTCACCCAGGCTGGAGTGCAATGGTGCAATCTCAGCTCACTGTAACCTCTGCCACCCAGGTTCAAGCGATTCTCCTGCCTCAGCCTCCTGAGTAGCTGGGACTACAGGTGCGTGCCACCATGCCCGGCTAATTTTTTTTGTATTTTTAGTAGAGACAGGCTCTCACCATGTTGGCCAGGCTGGTCTCAAAGTCCTGACCTTTAGTGATCTTTCCACCTTGGCCTCCCAAAGTGCTGGGATTACAGGTGTGAGTCACCATACCTGGCCTGTGATCAGAATTTTTTGATGCCATTTCTGTGCTATTTTGGGACTGGTTGTCTGCCGTGTGGTTTTTGGACTTGGCTGCACCATAACCTGCAGCCCCTGAAGCACCTGGTTCTGGAAGGGAAAGCCTGTATCTGATAGTTCTCGGTTGCAAACAACAGAATCCTCTCCAGCTGGCTTAAGCAGACGTGGAATGCACTGAAGGCCATTAGGCCTTGGATGATCTGGCGGGCTTGGTGGCTCTGCAGCAGGAACAGAACTCACCTCCCTCCACCTGTAGGCCCACGCACTTCAGCTTACACCATGGACTCTGAGGACTGGAGACATTCGGCCAGCACCTGTCCCAAGTTCTCCCAGCAGATTTCCCCTCATTGGCCACCCTGAGATCTCAGGTAGGCTCAATGAGATCTTCAGACCAGTGAGATCCAGGGTCCTCCACCGAAGTCTAGAATAAAAATCAGGACTTTGCTAGCAAGGAAAACATGAGGGAAGGGCTTTGTGCCTGGTCTGCCTGTGCGGCTACAGCAGTGTAGACTTGGCAAAAGTAGGCTACCCTGGCCTGACTTCACACAGTCTGTTGGCTCCAACATCCAACACCTCATTAACCTATTCATCAATCCTTTGTTTCCCAGGGAATTTTGTGTCCAGATTCCATTTCCTGGGAAAGGAGCTCTGATTGATTTAACTTGTGTGAGGTGTTCTCTTCTCGTCCAATCCACCATAGAAGGGGGGAGGATTGGGGGACCTCGAATGCCACAGGCGTGGAGATTAGGCCACTCGGCAGGGCAGAGGAAGATGGAAGGGGCTAGAGTGGCCTCCTTCGCTGAGGAAAAACAACAACAGTTTATTTGTTTACCCAGAAAACAAATGAAGTGAGACTAATGGCACTAGTGAAGTCGGGACACCCACACTTTTTTTTCCCCCCAGAATGATTTGTTATGTTATTCAGTATACATGACAGCAGAAGTGGGAATCCAGACTACTTCACACCTAGCTTGTGGATCGGTACTGTTTTTATTGAATGCCATAGGTGGGGTGAAATGCTTCACAACCTTTGCAGACTTTAAAGTTCTCAATTTGGTCCTGGCAGTTACAACAAATTGAGGCTCAGAGAGGTCTATTTGCTTTTCTCAGGGCACAAAGCAGAGTAGTTCTCTCCATTACACTACTGTGCCCTCCCTGCCTATGCCCCCTTTTCTAAGAATTTATTTTTATTTTTATTTTTTATTTTTCTGAGATAGGGTCTTGCTCTGTTACCCAGGTTGGAGTGCAGCAACATGATCATAGCTCACTGCAGCCTCAAACTCCCAGGCTCAGGTGTTCCTCCTGTCTCAGCCTCCTGAGTAGTTAGGACTATAGGTGCATGCCACCGTTCCCAGCTAATCTTTGTATTTTTTTGCAGAGACAGAGTCTTGCCATGTTGCCCAGGCTGGTCTTGAACTCTTGGGCTCAAGCAGTCAACCCACCTTGACCTCCCAAAGTGCTGGATTACAGGCATGAGCCACTGCGCCTGGTGAGAATTATTTTCACAGTCCCTGTTGGGGGCCAGCTGACCACGGTCCCCTGGACCCACGTCATTGGGCCAGGACATCAAATCTAGACTTGGACAATTGTGTTCTCTTGGGAAGGCAGGAGGACATTGGAGCATCTCTTGGGAAGAGATGAGGAAATTGAGATGAGGACATTGATTTATTATTTTTTTTAGCTGAGCTCTAAAATGGGAGCTCATAAGAAGCAAGATGGCAGGAAGAGGGGACAGCAGAGAAAATAGTCCTTAAGAAAAAGAGGCCAAGTTGAGAGACCAGGTGGTTCCAAAGAGGGCTGGAGGGAGGAGCTGCCTTGGTTTCTGACAGCTTACTAGTTCCGAGTTCTTGTTCCTCATGGGATCTGCCTCCAACCTTCGCGAGGTAGCCCTAGTATTCATATGATGCAGCATGCTTTAGATGAAAGAAACAGAAACTGCAATCCACACTGGCTTAAAAAAACAAGAAAACATATTCATTTACATAATAGGAAGTGCAGAGTTCCTATTGTTCCTAAGGTGGATTTCAGGCATGGTACGATCACCGTGCCAGCCACATTGTTCTGTAATTCTCCCTAGGCTCCTCCCTCCATCATGTGTTAGCCTTGATCTCACACTGGCTTCCCTCATAGTTGCCAGAGGGCTGCCAGCAACATGACGGGCAACATGCTTTCTTGTTTGCATCCATAAGGGTAGAAAAGCATCTCCCTCCAACCCAAGTCTTCCTTTCTGTCTGATAGGCCACTGTCAGTCGTATGCCTATTCCTGGACCAGTAGCAGTTTCTGGGAGAATGCTATGCACTAATTGGCTTAAACTTAGATTCCCAGTCATTGGCAAGGAGGATGGGATGGCTGTGATTGGCTAACACTAATGGAGATCTACCTTGGAGGTGTGTGTAAAACTCAACTGCTTCTGGTTACATAGGCTTAACAGGGAAGGACTGTTACCTGAACAAATTGGGCTCGGCTGGGAAGAAGGGAAGGGAAACAGATGCTGAGGAGGCCAAAAAAAAAAAAAAAAAAAAAAATCATTTTGAGTGAGTTCAAGTGGGTTTCTGATTTTTGTAACCAAAGAGTCACTTGGACCGTCAGTTTTCTGGTCTGCATCCAAATGCCTCTGCCCAGTTCCTCTGCGGCTTGGCTCTAATTTCCTCCTGTGTTCTAGAGGCTCTGCTGTCGCCAGCGTTTCCCACCGCTGGCTCATCGCTTTGGCAAGCTGGCATCTCACCCTGCTCCAAGTCCCGCTGATGAAGCAGAAGGTCCCTTTAGCAGAATCGATTCTGACATGTTCTAATTTAAAAAGCCTGGTACGTCTCTGCATGGGGGCTGCTGAGAGCTGCGCCCATAAAGACACAGAGAGTAAATTCGTCAGAGGAAGGTCTATTTTTAACAAGTCCTGAACCTAATTGAACTTAATCATTTTTCAGTCGTTGACACTTGAAATGTGTGAGTCACTGGGCTCTGCGTGGAGCTGAGTGCTGGAGCAGCCCTTTAAATATCAGAGATGGGAGATATCAGCTTGCAGGGCTGCTCAGCTTTGGGGCTGCGGTTTCAGTCAGGTTATGGAAAAGCGTGGGGCTCTAGAGACAGAGAGCCTTGGGTTCAAATCCTGGCTGCTCCACTGACTGCAAAACAAGGTTTCTCCAAGTCTGTTTCCCCATCTGGAAAATGAGGATGGTCAAATGTATCCAAAACTCTTCATATGAATCATTTGGAGGTAAGGCCTGACATGTAGCTGTTCAAAATCTATCCTCCTTACTTGACATAAGTATTGATGCTTCCTTGCAGAAACAGTACTGTGTTTGGTTTGGACCGTGTTGCCCAAACCGTATATGTAATATACTGTCCCACTGACTTCCCTCATGGTTACAACGTGGCTGCCAGCAACATCGGGGCAACATACTCCCTTGTGTACCATATTATCTTTCTGAAACCAAAAATATGGTAAGTTCTTTTTTTTTTTTTTCCTGCAACCTTCGCCTCCTGGGTTTAATCAATTCTCCTGCCCTAGCCTCCCAAGTAGCTGAGACTACAGGCACCCACTGGGTGCACGCCACCATGCTGGGCTAAATTTTTTATATTTTTAGTAGAAATACAAACACACACACACACACACACACACACACACACACACACAGGGTTTCGCTATGTTGGCCGGGCTGGTCTTGCACTCCTGACCTTAAATGATCTGCCCACCTCAGCCTCCCAAAGTGCTAGGACTATAGGCATGAGCCAGCACACCTGGCCTTCAAAATGTGGTAAATTCTAAAACACATCCTGTCCCAAGAATTTACGGATCAAGTGGAGACCTTAGCAGGGCTGAGCCTTAGCAGGTCTGAGGCCCCATGGGCTGTGAGTTTGAGACCCTTGAATCCACTCAGGGGGCGAGGAGTTAAAGTGGAAATCACATGGAATCAAAATTACTGTAGAAAATGCGTACCCCCAATAATTTTCCATAAATTCTGTGATTGTTTCTAGAGCTTAGCCCTAGAGGGGCTGACTTGTGTTTCAGGGCCGATTGTATGAAAAATGTGTATCTTTAAACTACTAAACTCCGTTAGGGCAGTGAAAAGCTCACTTGCCTGGATCACACTTGGGTTCCTGTGTTATCCTTCCAGTGGGTGGGGGTCAGGTGAATGTTCTGAAGAAAATTCTCCCTCACTGATGAAGTTATTTTTCTCATAAATGATTTATCTTCCCCCCCAACTTCTTTTTTTTTTTCCCCAGAGTAGGGAAAATTGGGCTCCTTTGAGTTAGCTGCGTATGAAGTCCGTACCTAGCAGGGCTGCTGGGAGCATGAGTGTAGGTGTAGGCTAAGAAGACAGTGAATGGGGTGTGAGTGGGGTGAGGTTGACCAGCGATTGCATGGCGTTGGCCGAGGGAGGGGCTGAGATTGTTGATTGACTCAAGAAGTCACTTAGCGTCATGAGTAGTGTGGTAAGGGATCTTTAGAGAGTGTGTCGCCCCTCTCCCCCCACCAAAAGCTTCCCTCCAACCAGCTGCTCTTGTCCTCTCTTCCCGAGGACCCTGTGCCCTCCCTGTGGACTTGCAGGGGAGAACGTCCATGCCTATGCGGGTCACAAAGGCGCCCGTTCCAGGGGTCCCAGAACGCCCGGGCGTGGGGCTGGGGGTGTGGCGCAGCGAGGCCGCGCAGCAAGCAGTCCTCCCGGCACCGTCGGACTCGCAGTTGCAGCAGCGTCGGACAAGCGGCCCGAGCCACCAAGGACAAGGAGTCCGGGCCCCGCCACTGGTAAGTTTCGCCGCCCGTCCGGCAGCGCCTGCTGCGCCACAGCTCCCCCTGCCAGGGAAAAGCAAAGCGCGGTGGTGGTCCCCAGCCCATTCAGATCTCGCTGCCCTAAGCCTGGAAGATATCAGGGTCTCCCGCAATCATGCATAAATAAATTGTAGCGTGTAAAATAACTCCAGGGCCGCGCGAGGTGGTTCACGCCTGTAATTCTAGCACTTTGGGAGGCTGAGGTGAGAGGATCGCTTGAGCCCAGGGGTTCGAGACCAGCCTGGGCAAATTCGTCTTTACAAAATATTTTAAAACTTAGCCAGGGGTGGTGGCACCACCTGTAGTCCCAGCTACTTGGGAGGCTGTGAGGGGAGGATCGCTTGAGTCTGGGAGGTTGAGGCTGCAGTGAGCCGAGATTGAACCACTGCACACTAGCTTGGATGACAGAGAGAGACCCTGTCTCAAAAAAGGAAAAAGAAAAAAAGTTCGACAAATTATTTTCCTCCCATAATAATCCTTTTTTAAAAAACAAAACAAAACAAAACAAAAAACAAAACCCGTGTATGTGTTTCTGTGCTCCTGTTTGGCTAGTGCCCTAAGCACATGTTTAATTCCATCACCAGGTTGTTCAGCCCTGGCTCAATATGATCCCTATAGCTGCCTGTCCCAAGGTCCCTAGGGAATCCATCATGGGGCAGGCTTGTCTTTTAAAGGCAGGTTGTTAAAATTCAGAAGCAGAGGAGGTGCAGGCCTAATTAGATATTAGATAAATGAAGATGATCTCTGCCTGGAGGAAACTTTATTCATTCAAACTGTGTTTGCCAAGAGCTTCCCATGTGCCCAGGACCATGGATGCTGTGGTGAATAGACTGAGGCCCAAGGAGCAGGAGGCCCTTGCCTGACGTCCCCTGACCTGGGCCACTGGACTTCTCTGCACTTTTCCTTGCCCACGCTGTTCCCCAGAAGTGGGCAGGTCTTAGATTCCTACCAGGAACTGCAAATTCAAATTCCTGCTGGCTCTGGGCAGTTACAGAAAATGTAGAATTAGGGGGAAGGGAGGTTAGCCAATAGGGAGGAGTGGGGCCTGTGGCCAGGAGAGTGAGTGTGTGACCCACATTTATGTTTTGAAACACTATGGAACAGAACTGGAGGCAGGTTGAATTGGCTCCATGGACTGTGAGTTTGAGACCCTTGAATGAGAGGGTGGTAAGCCAGGGGTCAGGACATCCAGGAGATGCTCTGCAGGCCAAGCTATGAGGATGGGGTTTGGGGTGGGGGAGATCTGTTCCCCCAGGGAACATAGGAGCCCATCCCAGAGGGCACTGACTGAAAGGGAAAGGCCTGGGTTAACATCCGGAACGTGAAGAGAAGCCAGCACCCTAGGGGAGAGTGATGGCGTATGTGCGTATGAATCAGCACGAAGGCAGGAGGTGACAGAGACTTTGGTTCCCGGAGGATGGTGCATAACCCAGCCAGTGATCTCAGGGGCCAGACAGACTGGTACTTGAAAATCTAATTCACAAATCAGCTACATTCACCCAGCATCTGTCATGAACTAGGCACTTGAACTAGGCACTATACTAACCACTTTACCAACGTTATTTTACGCTGAGATACGGGTGTGGGTATCCCCATTCTACAGATGAGGAAACTGAGGCTCAGAGAGGTCAAATCACACTATCAGTGAAAGTCAGGAATACCCAATTCAAGCTGTTAAGATGGTGCATTACACATTCACTTAGGACCCAAAGGGCCCTGGAACATAGAACAGCTCCTGGACAATATGAAATTGGAGCTGCCCCAAATTCCAGGGTTGAAAGAGGCCTCAGAGAGAGTATCCTTTGCCCAAACCTTGTTAGTCAGGTAAATCCTCCTACAGCTACTACCGCCACCTGGAGGTGGGGATCATTCCAGAAATGATGAAGATACAGAACCATTGCCTTATACCACTTCCCTGCCTGTGGGAATTGCCCAACATTAGACAATTCACTTGGCCTCCAAACCCTCAAAAACATCAGGGAAAATGTGGAGGTTCCTACATTACCAGCCACTATTTTCCTATCACCCATTAACCTGAGAATCATTTTCAACGTATGCATCATGTGAGTTAGGAATGCTTTAGGCTTCAATGAACAAAATACTTGGTGACTGCCTTAAACAACAATGACTCTTGTTATTTCACCTAACACGATGTCTAGAGGTAGGCAGTTCCAGGGATGGGGCAGTAGCCAACAGTGTCAATTGGGACCTACATTTTTTTCCCATCTTTCCTCTTTGCTGCTGTTAGTGTGATGGTGATATTTCTCCTCATGGTCATGGGATGGTTGCCACTGCACCATCATGCATGTCTTCACAATAACTTCTAAAAGCAGAAGGAGAGGGGAACATGGACAAGCTCTCACTAATTTTTTTTTTTTTTTTTTTGAGACGGAGTCTTACTCTGTTGCCCAGACTAGAGAGCAGTGGTCCAATCTTGGCTCACTGCAATCTCCATCTCCCAGGCTCAAGCAATTTTCCTGCCTCAGCCTCTTGAGTAGCTGGGATTACAGGTGTGTACCACCATGCCCAGCTAATTTTTGTATTTTTAGTAGAGAGGGGGTTTCACCATGTTGGCCAGGCTGGTCTCAATCTCCTGACACCAAGTGATCTGCCTGCCTTGGCCTCTCTAAGTACTGGAATTACAGATGTGAGCCATTGCACCTGGCCCAAATTCTCACTTTTTGTCACAAAGGAATGGAATAGACTTCTCCTTATGTCTCATTGGCCACATCTGGGTCACATGTCCATCCTTAGACCAATCATTGACAAAGGGAAGTGGGGTTACCATGATTAACAGGAACCAATCATGAGTCATCCTCTGGAACTAGGCACATTGAGGGGGTAGAAAATCAGATTTGTGTTAGGAAGAAAGAAGTTAGGGTATTCTCTGAGGCTTACTAGCTGCTGTAACAAATACATCCCCACATTTCATTGGCTTAACACAACAGAAGTTAATGTTGCATTTGTGTAACAGCCCAATGAGGATGTTCATGGTTGGCAGGTGACTTCCTCTACAAGTTGATCTGAGGACGTGTCTTGTGGCTCTGCCTCCTATAAATGTCAGATGGGGCAAGAAAGGATGGAAAGGTCACACCCACTTCTTAAAAGTAATGGTCTGGAAGTGACAGACTTCCCCTCTGCTCACATCCCATTGGTGAGAATTCATCAGAGAGCCCTGCCTGGATCCAAGAGGAGCAGGGAAGCGAAGCCCTGGATGGGCAGCTAACTCAAACAACAATGCCAGATGAAGGGAAGTGACTGTTGGGAAGGCAATGAACTGATCTCTTTCAGGCTGATCTTATCTCATCCTTGCTTTTAAGAAGCATCCAGGCTGGGTGTGGTGGCTCACGCCTGTAATCTCAGCACCTTGGGAGGCTGAGGTGGGTGGATCACCTGAGGTCAGAAGTTCAAGACCAGCCTGACCAAAATGGTGAAACCCTGTCTCTACTAAAAATACAAAATTAGTTGGACATGGTAGTGCATGCCTGTAATCCCAGCTACTTGGGAGGCTGAGGCAGGAGAATCACTTGAACCTGGGAGGCTGAGGTTGCAGTGAGCCAAGATCATGCCATTGCACTCCAGTCTAGGCAACATGAGCAAAATTCCAGCAAAAAAAAAAAAAAAAAAAAAAAAAAAAAAAAAAAAAAAAAAGCAGCATCCAGTCTTTTCCAGATCTCTTTGCTAGTCACTTTCCACTAGACGCTGCCTATACTTGAGCACAAATCATTTTCTGAACACTCCTTTCAGTCACTTTCTTCTCACCCTTTGCCTGGGCAGTTATCTCTGCCCAGAATACCCCCTCCCACCCTCCAACTTTTCTTTTCTGCCTGGTGAACTCCTATTCATTCTTCAAAACCCAAGTTAAAAGTCATCTTTGTGGAGCCTTTTTTACTGTTTTGTCCTAGGCACGATTTATGGCACTTTGCAGGCTGACTTACCACTGAATTCCACACAATGTGTAGCATACAGTGGGGGCTCAGTTTATGTGCTAAATAGATGTAAGTATTTCAGGTATGAGAACTCATTTGGTTGCAAGCAATAGAAAATGCATCTCAGGTTGCTTTAATGGAATATACTGATTTCTGTAATTGGACATTACTCAGAGGTATGTTCAGGCTTGGCTAAATGCAGGTGCTTGGATGATGTCCTCAGGACAAGAGATTCAGTCTGTCTTCATTTTGTCTTCTCTCTTCCATTTTAGCTTGGTTCTCAGTCTCTGCCAGATGGCTGTCAACCCCTCCTGACCTTATCCACCGAGGTTCAAGTTCAGCAGGAAACAAAGTCTCTCTTTTCATGAGTGTTTCAGCTTAAATTCCACCATTCACTCTGGTTGGACTAGCTAGCTTCATGTGCCCATCCACCCCTGAAGAAATCCCAGGCTAGAGGGCTGAGATCATGCAGACTGACCAGGATCTGGCGCTCTGATTCGCCCATCCAGAGTCAGATGCCCCAATCTTGAAGATGGTGGGGTATGGTCAGCCCCTAGGAGTGCAGGAAGATGTGGCTCCCCATGAGAACGTCAGGGTATTGTTACCAGGAGATAGAGGAACACCCCTCTCACCCTTATCAACATTCACCACCCTGCACCTTCACCCTCTGAAACAATCCATATCCTGCCATATCATCCCAGCCACTGTGTACTGAGCACTTACTATGTCCCAAGCACAGTGCTGAGTGCTGAGTGTCTTACACACTCAAATGACATGGCTTCTAGAATTTCTCCCATTTTCCAGGTGAGGAAAATGAGGCCTAGAGAACTGAAGTGACTTGCCCAAGGTTAATAAGTGGCTTTGGAGGAATTTGAAATGAGATCCGATGATTGGCACAACCAATGCTTTAAACAGTTGCATGGCAGGACCCTCAATGGTGGCAAAACTGGAATTTCTGCTTTTGGAACCCAGCTCCTGCAGTCTGGAATTGGCTGTGCAGCGGGTCTCACAACCTCAAAGGATGTGTGGGATTAATGCTGTCCCTTGCTCTGAATAACTATGGGCCAGATGAAGTTCAAGTGGTGACATGATAAGAATAGTGACTCCTGTTCTAAGATGGGAGGGTGGGGATTCCCCGACAGCTGTAGCTGAAGTTGGGCACATTTCTGTTTAACTCCATCAGGGTACACACTGCCCTGATGCCTTTTTTTTTGAGATGGAGTCTTGCTCTGTCACCCAGGCTGGAGTGCAGTGGTGTGATCTTGGCTCACTGCAATCTCTGCCTCCAGGGTTCAAGCAATTCTCCTGTCTCAGCCTCCTGAGTAACTGGGATTACAGGTGTGCATCACCACGCCCTGCTAATTTTTTTGCATTTTTTGTAGAGATGGGATTTCACTATGTTGACCAGGCTGGTCTCGAACTCCTGACCTCAAGTGACCCACCCACCTCAGCCTCCCAAAGTGCTGGGTTACAGGCATAAACCACTGTGCCCGGCCCCCTGATGCCATTTTGCCCCCTCTTTGGGTACACAGGGAGCAGGAGGGTAACTGACACACCGCAACCATCTGCCCAGCTCCTAATAATAACTGGTGAGAGAAACAAGTTCCAGGCAAACATTGCTTTAAAACCAATAAGTGCCTTTTATCACACCCGGGCAGCCATCTGGGTATCCTCCTCATGTGCCAAGGTGTGGGTGGAGGAAGGGATGGCAGGGGGAGGGAGGAGGTGCCGTTCTGACCTGCACCCCCCAGCAGGGGTGGCTTACAAGTTCTCTTCCTTTTGCCACCATGAACAGGGCATTGCAGAGAGAGAGAGACGGGCAGGCTCACTGGCTTTGAGCTCCCTGGATACAGTGTCTGAGCGGAGGCAAAGTGCGGTTCCTTCAAGATGTCTGTGGTAGGTGATGCCAGCTCCCGGCCACAGAACACCTACTATGGGGTCAGGCACTGTGCTGTCCACTTTACACATGTTAGTTCATCTCATCCTGACAACAGATCTGTGCTCGCCCGTTTCGTAGGTGGGAGGCTAGAGGCTCAGAGACATCCAGTAATTTACCCAAGTTCCCACTAGATGGCACAGCGAGAGCTTGAACCCGGAACCCCAAAGAATACCCTCCCCCGACCAGAGTATGCAATTACAAGTCAGTCATCTCTCCACCCTAGCAAGCCAGGGTGGGTTTTCCATGTAATAGACAAGCAGCTGACATCACCCAAGGGAAGGTATTCCACCTCCAGCCCTGGCCCAGCCACCCCCACTGCCCTTCATTCTTAAGCCCATCTGTGGGCTTCTGTAGCCACCTGACCCACTACGGCCTCCCACTCCCCTCCATCTCCCCCAGTTGAAGAAGCACAGAAGAAAAGACTCCGACACTCCCCAGGAACTTTCGGAGAAGGCCAAAGAGCAGCAGGCAGAGGCAGAGCTCCGGAAGCTAAGGCAGCAGTTCAGGAAGATGGTGGAAAGCCGGAAGTCTTTTAACTTCCGAAACCAGCAGAAGATCGCGAGTCAGTAGTAAGTGATGGTTGGAGTTTCACACTGAGTGACCTTGGAGGAAAGTTGGGGTTGGGTTTCATGGTGCTTGTCTTCTGCCTTGTGACCCCTGGGGCAGGGAGCCACCTCTGAGCCCCATTGGAGGACTCATGGTCTTTTATCTGCAGAGCCTAGTTTCAAGAGAAACCCACTTGAGATGGCTTCAGTGGAGAGGGGGAATTTATTGTCAGAATGCAGGGTGTTTTGGGGACCCCCAGGGGCTGGGCACCCAGATCTCAGGGAAGGACCTAATTGAGGAAGGAGTTCTGGTTTCTGTTTTTCTCCACACATGACTTTTGTTCTCTCTCTCTCTGAATTTCAGCCCCAGCTGGTGAGAAGTGGCTGCTCCGACTCTTAAGTTTACCAGCTGCACAGAGAAAGGGTCTTGAATCAATTCGAACCCCACATTCCCGGGAGAGGGAGACTCTGATAGGCTCAGCTTGGGTCAGGGGTCTCCTCCTAGTCCAATCAGCTGTGGCTTGAGGGGGCAAGGGACACAAAAATGTCTGGGGCTGTCACTCCCTTGGTCCAACAGGGAAGTGGAGGAGTTCCCAGAGAAGGTAGAAACCCCAGTGACATTTCCTAATTGTGTGTCCTTATGAGAACTGAAAGATAGAATATTTGAAATTGGGTTGCATCAGAAATTACAGAGTGTATCATTTCTTTTCTTTTCTTTTTTTTTGGAGATGGAGTGTCACTGTTGTTGCCCAACCTGGAGTTGGCAATGGCATGATCTTGGCTCACTGCAACCTCCGCCTCCCGGGTTCAAGTGATTCTCCTGCCTCAGCTTCCTGAGTAGTTGGGATTACAGGTGCCCACCATCATGCCCTGCTAATTTTTCTATTTTTAGTAGAGGCAGGATTTCACCATGTTGGCCAGGCTGGTTTCAAACTCCTGTCCTCAGATGATCCACCCACCTCGGCCTCCTAAAGTGCTGGGATTACAGGCATGAGCCACCGTGCCCAGCTGAGTGTATCATTTCTTCAGGTAACAGAAAGGTGTCCCCTGGGGTTGAATACGCAAACATTAAACAGGCTTTTTTAGATTCCCTCCAAGGGAATGTAACTCCTTAGCTGCATCCATATTGTTTATAAAGGCAGAAACTGTCCATTGTTAGAAAGGAAATCTTACTGTTAGATGTGAAGTTCACAGGATGGGGAAAAGGAATTTTTATTTTTTATTTATTTTTTTGAGACAGGGTCTGGCTCTGTCACCCAGGCTGGAGTGCAGTGGTGCCATCTCGGCTCACTGCAACCTCTGCCTCCCAGACTCAAGCGATTCTCCAACCTCAGCCTCCTGAGTAGCTGGGATCACAGTCGTGTGCCAGCACGCCTGGCTGATTTTTTGTATCGATGGAGTTTCACCAAGTTGCCCAGGCTGGTTTCAAACTCCTGAGCTCAAGCAATCTGCCCGCCTATGCCTCCCAAAGTGCTGGGATTACAGGCGTGAGCCACCATGCCTGGCCTGAAAAGGGATTCTTTAGATTTTCCATGGATTCAACTTACTCAGGGCCAGGACTAGCCCATAAGGGACCTCCATGTGAATTTTTTAAAAAGCACACTTTCTCAAGACACTTTACTGCCATCTGTTGGAAAAATTGTCATTATGTAGAGATTTTGTTAGAACAAGAAAGTGTCTCCAGAAAAGTGTAATAAATCCACAAAACAGTGGGATGTTTTCAAACTGGTGGTGCTTCCGAGGGCTGTACGGGCCACAACCTGCACATCTGTGGCTGGCTGACCTGATTCTCAAGCCTACCTCTGGTGGGCATCAGGAAATACCTCCTTTTGATGTGTCTCTGACAATTTTTTTTGAATTTAACCCTTCTTCACCCCAGCCCCACCCCACACACAGGCTTCTGGATCTACTAAGTCAATCCATTTGATCTGGTTTCACTTTGATGGAACTGAAGGGGAGGAGGGTGGAAGAATGGAGAGTTTAGGTTCTTATTATTTTATTTATTTATTTTTTGAGATGGAGTTTCCTCTTGTTGGCCAGGCTGGAGTGCAATGGCACGATCTTGGCTCACTGCAACCTGTGCCTCCTGGGTTCATGCAATTCTCCTGCCTCAGCCTCCCAAGTAGCTGGGATTACAGGCATGTGCGACCACACCCAGCTAATTTTGTAGTTTTAGTAGAGATGGCGTTTCACCATGTTGGTCAGGCTAGTCTCGAACTCCTGACCTCAGGTGATCCACCCACCTCGGCCTCCCAAAGTGCTGGGATTACAGGCATGAGTCACCACGCCCTGCCAAGTTTAGGTTCTTTCGAGTGAAATACCTATACAGTATTTAAGGAGGCACTTTTCCCCAGCGCTGACCCTGGCTTACAACATCCAGGGAGTAACTTAAGGTTTTGGGGCACTTCACTCCCTTTATACCAGTTCCAGGCCTACCTTCAAGATAGACAAACCTTCCTTTTGCTTTTACCAACCCTCTCTGAAAACCTCTTTTTTTTTTTTTTTTTTTCTTTTTTTGAGATGGAATCTTGCTCTGTTGCTAGAGCTGTACTGCAGTGGTGCAAATTCGGCTCACTGCAACCTCTGCCTTCCAGGTTCGAGCGATTCTCCTGCTTCAGCCTCCTGAGTAGGTGGGACTACAGGCGCCCACCGCCACGCCTGGCTAAGTTTTGTATTTTTAGTAGAGAAAGGGTTTTGACATGTTGACTAGGCTGGTCTTGAACTCCTGACCTCAGGTGATCTGCCTACCTCGGCCTCCCAAAGTACTGGGATTACAGGCATGAGCTACGGCGCCCTGAAAACCTAACTTTTGTAGAGTGTTGTACTCTCTTTTTTCTCTCCACCTTAACAAAGACACTCAACCCCCTCTTCCCTCCCACTCCCCACCTCCTTCCAGGAGGGGCTTAAGCAGGGGAGATGAGTCCCCAGGACTGTTGAGAAGACAGGTGGTCACTGGCCAAATATGGCTATTTACATTTGTAATTAATTAAAATAAATAAAATAAAATAAAATTTAGTTCTGCTGAAATAGCCGCATTTCACGTGCTCAATGATCTCTTGTGCCGAAGTGGATACTATGGGCCCCTCAGAGAACATTTTCATCGCTGCAGAACATCCTGTTAGAACGGGATCTACAAACTACGGCCAAATCTGGCTGGCTGCCGGTTTTTGTCAATAAAGCTCTATTGGCACACAGCCATGCCTATTGGTTCACTTTTTGGCCAGTGAACCAATACAGAAAAAGGTTTGCCAACTCCTGTCCCAGGACCCTCTCTCTCTTTTTTTTTTTTTTTTTTTTTTTTGAGACAGGGTCTCACTCTGTGTCTCCCAGGCTGGCTGCAGTGGCACAATCTCAACTCAGTGCAACCTCTGCCTCCTGGGCTCAAGCAATCCTCCGACCTCAGCTACTTTTAATATATTTGTAGAGATAGGGCCTCACTATGTTGTCCAGGCTGGTTGCAAACTCCTGAGTTCAAGCAATGCTCCTGCCTCAGCCTCCCAAAGTGCTGACATTACAGGAGTGAGCTACTGCTCCAGGCCTGTAGAACATTCTTTTTTGTTTGTTTTTGTATTGTCGAGATGGAATTTTTATTTTTTATTTATTTTTTTGAGACAGGGTCTGGCTCTGTCGCCCAGGCTGGAGTGCAGTGGTGCGATCTTGGTCCACTACAACCTCCGCCTCCAGGTTCAAGCAATTCTCTGCCTCAGCTTCCTCAGTAGCTGGGATTACAGGTGCCTGCCGCCACCCCCGGCTAATTTTTCGTGTTTTTAATAGAGATGGGGTTTCACCATCTTAGCCAGACTGGTCTTGAACTCCTGACTTCGTGATCCACCGACCTTGGCCTCCCAAGGTGCTGGGATTACAGGCATGAGCCACTGCGCTGGGCCTGTAGAACATTCTTTGCTGTTCTATAGCAGTGTGTCCAAAACTGTTGAAGCATCTGGACACTTGATCTTGTAATGAAGCAGATTCTGATCCAATTGGTCCCAGGTTGAGCACCTGAGATTCTGCATTTCTCCAGGCTTCGAAAGGATGTTCAAGCTACTGATCCGCAAACCGCATTGGGCAGTGGGTGTCAGTCTCCAGACTGCCAGAAACTCAGCCTCTGTGCCATTTCCCCTTGTTCCATTGTTGTGCAGTCTTTCAAGCTCCCATTGCTCTTTTCCAAATCCCACTTTTCCCACATCCCAGTAGGCAGGGAAAAGAGGAGACTTGGATCAGCTCATTTCATCATTAGCACTGCAAGGAGAGAAACTGCTGGAGCTTAGAGGCTACTGTGCATCCCTGTGTTGATGCAAACTTGAAAAATCCTGCCTGGCCAGGCGCAGTGGGTCATGCTTGGAATCTCAGCACTTTGGGAGGCCGAGGCAGGTGGATCACATGAGGCTAATAGTTCAAGACCAGCCTGGCCAACATGGCGAAACCCTGTATCTGCTAAAAATACAAAAATTAACCGGGCATGGTGGTACACAGCTATAGTCCCAGTTGCTCGGGAGGCTGAGGCAGGAGAATCGCTTGAACCTGGAAGGCGGAGGTTGCAGTGAGCCGAGATCCTGCCACTGTACTCCAGCCTGGGCAACAGAGCGAGACTGTCTCTAAATAAAGAAAGAAAGAAATAATCCCGCCTGATGGTTTGCTCCTCATTACTGGAGCTAATTGGCGGTGAAGTCTGGAAAGATGGGCTGCCAAATCAGACAGGTGCCAGGGAGTTGCTGGCAAAAGAAAACTTGGGGGCTTCCTCCATGTCTGGGTAATGGCTTTTGACAGGCACAGCTGCAAATCGTTCCCTAGGAAAAATACCCACTTCAGAGAAGGCAAGGCAGCAGGAAATCATGGTGAACCGGGTCTCAGGTGATGAGGCTTCCAGACCTGGATCTGAGACCCTGGACACGTCCCTTTTGCCTGCTTGCTTAGGTGGGAAGTTCTTCTCTCCCAGTCTCCTTGCAGGACTGATGTGCCTGGAGTTCTCTGTCAAGGTAAACTCAGGGGTTCGGGGTTAATCATGGGCTGCTTTTCCAACAGCAAGGAGATCCAGACCTTGAAGGCAGAGCAGGATGAGATCACCCTGCTGCTGAGTCTCATGAAATCCTCGAGGAACATGAATCGGAGTGAGAAGAACTACATGGAGCTGTGTCTCCTGCTGCAAACCAAGGAGGACTACGAGGCCTTGATTAAATCCCTGAAAGTGCTGTTGGCTGAACTGGATGAGAAGGTGTGGTCTTTCTCTTAAAGGGTTAACCAGAACACAGAGCAAAGAGGGGGAGTTGTGGTGCATATTCATGATGGCTTAGGCCAGACCTCACACCCCAGTATGGAAGTATCTCCTCTGGAAAGCCCGCTAAATGTGACTGCTGCTATTGTCTCACTACCCTTGAGACCTCTGGGCTCCAGTATCCAGGCTCAGCCATACCACTCCATCCCTCCGCCATGCTCCCCAGCGCCACCCGCTGCACCCAGGATAAACCCCCACAGCTGCACCCTATCGATTAGAAGAGGCTTGGTTATGCTGCAGGAATAAATGCCGCCCCCTCACGCATGCTCAGTGGTTTAAAACTTAAAGTTTAAGGGTTCTTACTTGTTGATGCTATGTAACTGTTGTGGGTTGGCTAAGAGCCCTTATATCTTCTCACACTGGGACTAGGCTGAAGGAATAGCCACCATCTTGAACATTGCCAGGTGTTATGGGAAAGAAAGAGTTCTAGAGGGTTTCATGCTGGCAATTGAATGTTTCAGTCTGGAAGTGAAACATGTCACTACTTCTTTATTTTTTGAAACAGAGTCTTGCTCTGTTGCCCAGGTTGGAATGCAGTGGTGCAATCTTGGCTCACTGCAACCTCTGCTTCCCGGGTTCAAGCGATTCTCATGCCTCAGCCACCTGAGTAGCTTGTATTACAGGCGTGTACCACCATGCTGGCTAATTTTTGTATTTTTAGTAGAGACAGGATTTCACCACGTTGGCCAGGCTGGTCTCAAACTCCTGACATCAAACGATCTGCCTTGCCTCAGCCTCCCAAAGTGCCGGGATTACAGGCGTGAGCCACTGTACCTGGCTAAAACACGTCACTTCCGCTCATGACCCAGGGGCTCAAAATAGTCATGTTTTCTAATTATGGTAACAAAAAAAAAAAAAAAAAAAAAAAAAAAAGAGAGAGAGAGAGAAAGAAAATAAAAAGCAAGAGAAAATAGTCACGTACGGGACCCTACCTGTCCACAAAGGGGTCGGGGAAGTGCCACCCTCTCATTATCTGGAAGACAAAGAGCTGGAGGTATTTGCAGGACAGCATTAATGCTCATGCCCCTTACCATGGCTTGAAAGGCCCTGCGTGATCCAGCCCCTGCCTACCCCTTGGCCCACCTCAGGGCCTTTGCCTGTGCTCCCCCACTCCCACCCCTTCCTCTACTCGAGCTTGTCTTTCAGGTCTCAACTTAAATGTGACTTTCTCAGGGAGGCCTTTTCTGTGCCCCCTCTCCAGTTTATACCTCTCTGTGTCAGTCAGGTTCCGGCGGGAACACAGAGCACCCCCAGCAGGGTATTTTGAGAAGAGTTTAACTCAGGAACCATTTACAAGGATGTGGGCATGAGTAGGGACGTTGAAACACTAGGGTTCGCAAGAGCGGGGAAGGGGGCAGTGGTCTGGAACTTGGAGAGCCTGGGACAAGCCAGGGGAAATGGCTCCTCTTTCTTCCAACCCTCTGATCCTCAGTGCAAGGGAGCCCCTCAGGGATGCAGCCAGGTCAGCTCATTAGGGCACAGAGCAGTGGGTCTGGGGGGCAAGCAAGGGATCCCATGGACTCCACAGTATCCTCTTCATAGCTCTTCTCGCCATTGTCATGAGGCCTTAATCTGGTGTTGTTTAATGGCTCCCTAAGCAGCCTGACAGCTCCACAAGGGCGAGGACCACGTCTGCTTTGTTCCCTACCGTGTCACCCCTGTCCCCAACCCTGTGCCTGTCCCAGTGTCCCGCACACAGTAGATCCTCAGTAAACATTTACTATTTCTATTATAGCATTAATTAATTGCTATAAAGAAGTGGCTGAGACAGGTAATTTATTTATTTTTAAATATTTATTTATTTATTTATTTATTTATTTATTTATTTTGAGACAGAGTTTTACTCCTGTTGCCCAGGCTGGAGTGCAGTGGTGCGATCTTGGTTCACTACAGCCTCTGCCTCCCAGGCTCAAGCAATTCTCCTGCCTCAGCCTCCTGAGTAGCTGGGATTGCAGGCATGCACTCCCATGCCCAGCTAATTTTGTATTTTTAATACAGACGGGGTTTCACCATGTTGCCCAGGCTGATCTCAAACTCCTGACCTCAGGTGATCCACCCACCTCGACCTCCCAAAGTGCTGGGATGACAGGTGTGAGCCACTGCATGCAGCCAAGACAGGAAATTTATAAAGAAAAGAGGTTTGGGGCCGGGCGTGGTGGCTCACGCCTATAATCCCAGCACTTTGGGAGGCCAAGGCGGGCAGATTACCTGAGGTTGGGAGTTTGAGACCAGCCTGACCAACGTGGAGAAACCCCGTCTCTACTAAAAATATAAAGAAAAGAGGTTTAATTGGCTCACAGTTCTGCAGGCTATACAGGAAGCATAGCAGCTTCTGCTTCTGGGTAGGCCTCAGGAAACTTATAACTCATGGCAGAAGGCAAAGGGGGAGCAGGCAAGTCGCATGGCAGCAGCAGGAGGAAGAGAGAGACGGGGAGGTGCCATACTCTTAAACAATCAGATCTCATGAGATTTCACTATGACAAGACAGTACCAAGGGGGATGGTGCCAAACCATTCATTAGAAACCGCCCCCCACCATCCCATTGTCTCCCCCAGGCACCTCCTCCAACAGTGAGGATTACGATTCAGCATGAGATTGGGGAGGGACACCGAGCCAAACCAGACCACTACTGAATGAATCTGGAAATCTCTTCACATCTTTTGTCTGCTTCAGACCCTTCAGAAAGTTCCTGTTGTTCTTTCCATAAAGGCCCTACTCCCTAGTGGGGCTGCATCAGCTCTGCCTGCCTCTCTCACCTCCCCCCTGCCCCCACCTGCTCTGTGTTCTACTCACAGAGGCCCTCTTCGTGTCCTTTGAGCCCACGGTGCTGTCCCTCACTTCCAGGCCCTTGCATGTGCTGTTCCCTTTGCCTGGAGTGCCTTTCCCTGTCCTCTTTGCTTGGAGACCTCCTATTTATCACTTAGGTCTCAGCTCAAATGCTATTTCTTTCTTTTTTTTTTTTTTTTTTTGAAATAGAGTCTCACTCTGTCACCAAGGTTGGAGTGCAGTGGTGTGATCTTGGCTCACTGCAACCTCCACCTCCTGGGTTCAAGCGATTCTCCTGTCTCAGCCTCCAGGGTAGTTGGGACTATATGTGCCTGGCTAATTTTTTTTTTTTTTTGTACTTTTAGTAGAGATGGGGTTTCACTGTGTTGGCCAGGCTGGTCTTGAACTCCTGACCTCAAGTAATCTGCCCTCCTCCGCCTCCCAAGTGTTGGGATTACAGGTGTGAGTCACTGCGCCCGGCCTCAAATCCTATTTCTGTGGGACGTCATCCCTTCATCTTTCCCCACTAGATGCTCCTCCTACTGTGTGTGCTTGAAGTACCTTGTGTCTCCCGTCCCCTAGGGCTTGGCGCCCTCTTCGTGGCTTGTTTCCAGTCCTAGAATGTAAGTTCTCGGAGGGCAGAGACCCTCTGTCCTGATTATTGTCATCACCCACCCCTGCTGTTCTGGCATCAGAGCAGGTGTTTAATAAACACTGGTGAATGAATAAATGACTGAAAGATGACCAAGGAGGCAATAAAGGGAATAAAGAGAAAAATTGAAGAAGAGCTGGTGCCATGGGTCTTCAGAAGCATTAGGAAAAGGCAACACAGTGTGGGGTCCTCAGAAGTTTCTGGGGCTCACTGCCCAGTGCAAACCGTCTTTGCCCAATTTCATTCCGGGGTGGAAGGTCCCAGAATCCCTTCCTCCTATGCCCACCCTCGATGGGCAAAGCCTCATCCTTACCGAAGGTCACTGGAGGTGGGGACTCCCCAGGCCCTACCTGGCGTTCCTCGAAAAATAGTTAATAAGCTGATGGGAAGACAGCATCTTGCTTAGGGAATACAATTCTCCACCAGCCACAGCCTTGGAGAATGTCTTCCATTGGGCAGAGGCTGAATGACTCCCAGCATCACAAAAGCAGCATCTGACATAAAGACTCCAAAGGAAATCCAACTCTGAATGTAATCATGAGAGCCACCAGGAAATGCTGATGCCACAGCTTCCCTTGATGGGGAGCTGGAGCTGGAGGACTGCAGGCCCAACTCTAGTTGGGGCGGGCCTACCTTCAGAGCAGGTGATGGTGCAGTCTGGAGATGCCACCATTGCAGATGTGAAAACAAATTGGTTGGTTTTTTTTTTTTCTTTTTCTTTTTTTTTTTTTTTTTGAGACCGTCTCACTCTGTCACCCAGGCTGAAGTACTGGGGTGTGATCTCGGCTCTCTGCAGCGTCCACCTCTCGGGTTCAAGCAATCCTCCCGCCTCAGCCTCCCGAGTAGCTGAGATTACAGGCACCCACCACCATGCCTGGTTAATTTTTGTATTTTTAGTAGAGATGGGGTTTCATTATGTTGGCCAGGCTGGTCTCAAATCCCTGACCTCAGGTGATCCACCTGCCTTGGCCTCCCAAAGTGTTGGGATTACAGGCATGAGCCACCATGCCCAACTGTTTTGTTTTATTTCATTGGTGAGTTAGTGAGGGTCTGCACTGGGGGTGCCGCCTGTGCATGGAACAGAAGGAACACCAAAGCAGAGCAGTGGCCTGACCCCACTGTGTGTGTCAGAGCAGGTGAAGCCCTTTAGTCTTGCTTTGAGTGACGCACACGTGTGTGTGTGTGTGTGCGTGTGCGTGTATGTTCCAGCTGAAGTCCAAACCACGGCTAGTATCCATCGTAAATAGCATTCATGTGCCTCACCAGTTCATGTGAGACCCAGCAGTTCCCTTGACACCTGATCTCCTGAGCTGCCACTTGCATGATGTACCAGCGAGGAAAGGTTGGGCTGCAAATGACAGAATTCTCAAGTGGAAGTAATTGAGAGGGTAGAGGTTTGCTGTTATCACATAACAAAATATCTGACTGGAAACAGGCTATCCCAGGGATTTTTTTTTTTTTTTTTTTTTGAGACAGTCTTGCTCTGTTGCCCAGGTTGGAGTGCAGCGGCGTGATCTCGGCCCATTGCAACCTCTGCCTCTCGGGTTCAAGCAGTTCTCCTGCCTCAGCCTCCCTAGTAGTTGGGATTACAGACATGTGCCATCATGCCTGGCTAATTTTTGTATTTTTAGTAGAGATGGGGTTTCACTGTGTTAGCCGCGCTGGTATTGAACTCCTGACCTCAAGTGATCTGCCTACCTCAGCCTCCCAAAGTGCAGGGATTACAGGCGTGAGCCACCATGTCCGGCTTCCAGGGATGGTTTAGCATCTCTGCAATGATGGTTTGTCTTTTTCTCTCTGATCCTCTTTGCTGGTTTGCTCCTCATGGTCACAAGGTGGCTGACAAAGCATAGCTGGCATTAGCTTCTGCCATAGCCACATTCATCCTCGCAGAACCACACTCAAAGACATGATGAGATGGGAGAGAGTATTTCACAAAATCCATCTGGCAGATTTTCCCTCATCAGCCATGGCTGGCATATATGCCCATTTCAATGTCAGTCACTGACAAAGGGAAATAGAATTTCCAGAACTGGCTTTGAGTAGACCAGGGGTAGCAAATTATAGGCCGAGGGCCAAATCCAGCCTATCTGTTTATAGTCTTTCAGCAAAGAATGGTTTTGACATTTTAAATGATTGTATGAGTACCTGGTTATAACCTCTTAGTCCTTGGAGCTTAAAATATTTACCATCTGGCCTTTAAGAAAAGTTTTCTGAGTCCTACACAGTTGCGCCTGTGGTCCCAGTTACTGGGGAGGCTGAAACAGGATGATCTTTGAGCCCAGGAGTTTGAGACCAGCCTGGGAAACATAGCAAGACCCTGTCTTAAAAAAAAAAAAAAAAGAGTGGGAGCCGTGACTCATGCCCATAATCCCAGCACTTTGGGAGGCTGAGGTGGGAGGATCACCTGAGGTCAGGAGTTCCGAACAGACCAGCCTGGCCAACGTGGTAAAAACCCCGTGTCTGCTAAAAACACAAAAATTAGCTGGGCATATGGTGGCGCATGCCTGTGATCCCAGCTACTTGGGAGGCTGAGGCAGGAGAATCACTTGAACCCAGGAGGCAGAGGTTGCAATGAGCCAAAATCACGCCACTTCACTCCAGCCTGGGCAATAGAGTGAGACTCCATCTCAAAAAAAAAAAAAAAAAAAAAAAGGAAAATAAAATGTTTTCCACTTGGCTTAGGCCGGTGATGCTCTATCCCCTGGAGCTGGGGTAGAGACCACATTCCCTGGTAGATGACTGGTAATAAGGAAACGTTTTGTCTCATATGGCAGGAAGTGCAAAGGTAAGGCAAGCTTCAGGGTTGGTTGGTTTAGCAGCTCAGTTTTGCTGTCAGCTATGTTGGGTGTTATCCTTTGGCTGGGGCAAGGTGGGAACAGCAATTCCAGGCACCACACCCAGACTGACACTACCTTCAGGAGATGTACCCTCTCCTCCAATAACTCTGTTTTAGGAATGAGAAGACTTCTTCTAGAAGCTTCCTTAGCAGACCTCCCTTCCCAGTGCAGAGGCCCCAGCTGGTTTAGTCCCGCTCACTCTGGAATCAATATATCACAGGCAGAGGGGTAGAATTCTCGTGGTGGCCTTGGATATGGGAGGAACGGATGTGGGGAGCTACCATCCACTGTGTCTACCACAGTCCTGGGTGTCACCTCTGCCAGCTGTCTGGCTCTGGGTCACTCTTCTGTCTTCCACTGGGCACTTCTTGCTGCCTAAAATCCATCTTTCATCAGGGCACTGTGGTTCCATGACTCTAAATGTGGATGTAGACCAAGGATCTCAAACTGGTAGATCTCAGGATGGATTAAGTCTGGTTACATGAAGGCTTTGGCCCATTTATTGTTTAAGATTTAATTAGTTGACAACATGTTAATAATTGACAGATGTTCAGCATATACCAAAAAAAAAAAAAAAAAAAAAAAAAAAAAAAAAAAAAAAAGAGAGAAAGAAAAAAGAAAAAAAAAACAGAGAGAATAAGATTTCCAGCTTCTCTTTTTAGAAACTGAAAGATCTGGTGATGTCAGGCCTGAATTTTCATAGAACAACCATTAACTAAATAGCGTTGTGGGTGACACGGACAACTGTTCCCCTATTGTCTACTTTTTCTTCTCTAACAGATTTCTGACCTTGTTCAAGCTGGTCTTGTGCCCAACGAAAATGCTCCTCCCATCTTCCCTTGCAGCTAAAGGTGGACAATGAGTTTTAAAAGGAAGTCTGTTGGGGTTTCTGGGAAAATCTTGCTTTCCAGAAAGATGACCTACCTCTTCATCTGTATTGCATTTTCTACTTTCCTCCCTGGAATATGACTGTGAAGGTCGGTGCAATGGCAGGCATCTTTTAACAATAAGGGAACAGTCAGGTGAATTACAGAGATCTTGTCCTTACTTACTTGAGCTATGGAACTCAGCTCAGCAACTTTTTTTCTTTTTTTTTTTTTTTGTGAGACAGAGTCTCCCTCTGTCACCCAGGCTGGAGTACAGTGGTGCATCCTTAGCTTACTGCAGCGTCCACCTCCCAGGTTCAAGCAGTTCTCGTGCCTCAGCCTCCCAAGTAGCTGGGATTACAGATGTGCACCACCATGCCCAGCTAATTTTTGTATTTTTAGTAGAGATGGTGTTTCACCGCGTTGGCCAGGCTCGTCTTGAACTTCCGACCTCAGGTGATCCACCTCCCTCGGCCTCCCAAAGTACTGGGATTACAAGCAGCAGCAACTTGCTATGAGAAAAAGATAAACCGTGATTTGCTTAAGCCACTCTTTAGTTGGGCTTTCCATAACTTACATTTTTTTCTTAACTGATAACAAGCTGGTGCCCCTTAACATAGGGTGCACACATTCTAGTTTGCTATCATCTCTGCCATCCTGTCATGTCTATTAGCTGGCCCACTTTTGTATGCCATCCTCCTGCCCACATTTTGCAGCCCACTAGTGTAGATTTTTCTCTCAGCTTCCCATGATGATAGCTGAGACTGTGCTGTGTAGACTTTCTGAAGACTTGGGGATAACCAAAGGGAATTAAAGCTCAGGGATGCTAACATGGAATCCCAGATGCAACTGCTTGCAGAATTCACCAGCCCAGGCTCTGCACAGGGCCCCTGATTCCCAGCTGGAGGCTAGCAAACTTTATATTTCACAACACTGAGCACTTAAGCCTTCCTCATCTAGAACTCCTCACTTCCAGAACAGGAACTGAGCTTTAGATTATCCTCATCAAGTCACCATCTTGACACAAACAGGAAAAAACCAAGTTGCTTCGAATGTCATTGTCCCCTTCATTCCCTGTTGCCTTTACCTACCAGGGTTCCAAAAAGACATCTCAGAGCTTAGGCTCAGCCCAGCCTCCAAGAAGAGAATGTGCCTCTGTTGTGCTTAGGATCTGGTACTTACCAGTCTTGAAGGGCACTCTTCTTTAGATACTAGTTCTGGAACTTCTCTAAGGCCTTCTGGGACTTAGCATTAGCCATCTGCTTCTAGATGGGGTTGAATATTGAGGTGGGGTTAAATATCTGAAACTTCTCTAAGGCCTTCTGGGACTTAGCATTAGCCATCTGCTTCTAGATGGGGTTAAATATTGATAATGAAGATATTTGCCTGGGTGTGGGCTAAGGCTGCATCACGGGCTGGTTATGCACACTGCTAGCAGTGTTTCTGAATGCCTCATATGAGAAACTATGGAGTGAAGTTTCTGAGACAGTGGCTGGGGAGCGTTTGGGTCTGGAGAACTGGGCTGGCATTACGAGGGTATAGAGAGACACTAACATTTTTTCCTGCCAGCCATGGCACGGTAGATTTCACTTATTTGAAGTCAGACTCAGTCGTGCTAATGAGTAAAGTGGATGGTGTGTCAGGAATGTTTTTGACTGCAAATAACATAATACTCAACCAAGGAGGCTTGGACAAAAGGATATTTATCAATTTTTTTTAAATAAGTTTTTTTATTTTGGCATACTTTAAAATTTACAGAATGGTTACAAAGATAATATAGTTCTCACATACCTTTCACCCGGCTCCCCCTAATGTAAACATTGTACATTACCATGGGACATTTGTCAAAACTAAGCAATGAATGTTGATATGTTACTATTAACTGAACTCCAGTTTTTATTGGAGTTTCTTTTCTTTTCTTTTCTTTCTTTCTTTTTTTTTTTTTTTTTTTTTTTGAGACAGAGTCTCGCTCTGTTGCGAGGCTGGAGTGCAGTGGTGATTTTGGCTCACTGCAACCTCCGATTCCTGGGCTCAAGCGATTCTCCTGCCTCAGCCTCCAAAGTAGCAGGGATTACAGGCACATGCCACCACATCCGGCTAATTTTTGTATTTTTGGTAGAGACGGGGTTTCACTGTGTTAGCCAGGATGGTCTCAATCTCCTGATCTCATGATCCACCCGCCTCAGCCTCCCAAAGTGCTGGGATTACAGGCGTGAGCCACTGTGCCTGGCCGCTTGGAGTTTCTTTATTTAAGACGGAGTTTCGCTCTTGTCGCCCAGGCTGGAGTGCAATGGCATGATCTCAGTTCACTGCAACCTCCACCTCCCAGGTTCAAGCAGTTCTCCTGCCTCAGTTTCCTGAGTAGCTGGAATTACAGGTGCCCACCACCATGCTTGGCTGATTTTTGTATTCCTAGTAGAGACGGGGTTTCACCATGTTGGCCAGGCTGGTCTCAAACTCCTGACCTCAGCTGATCCACTCGCCGCAGCCTCTCAATGTGTGGGGATTACAGGCATGAGGCACCACACCCGGCCCTTTATTGGGATTTCACTGGTGTTTTCCATTCATGTCCTTTTATTGTCCCAGGATCTAATCCAGGACACCACTTTGCATTTAGGTTATTTACATTTTACTTAGCAAAAAGTCCTCTGGATGTAGGTGGCCTCGGTGTTGTTTCATCTGCTTTAAAAGACTGTGGCAGCCATACCTTTCCCTGCACCCCAAGAGGATGCAGCCCTCCATCCTCTGCTCCATCTGCATTGCCTCAGAGGGAGAGGTGTCCAATTGCCTTTCTATACGGCCAGACCCCTCCTGTGTTAGGCCTCCCTCAGTCGCATCCCCCATTATTAGGGAAATACCTCGCTTCATCAATGACAGCCCTGCTCTCATCTTCACCTTCTGTTTTGTCAAGGTATCCCTCCCTTGCCTCTTTTATCTCAAAATAACCTGAAAACTGAGCACAAATGAAACTCAAAACACAACCCACCTGCAATCCCAAATTATTGCCAGCTTCCCCCTTTCTAGAAATTTCTAGAAAGACTCGTCTACATTCCCTGCTTCCCTTTCTTGGGCAGATGTTATTTCCACCTCCATCTGTGGTGATGGGAAGAAATCACCTCCACTGAAACTGCTTTCTCTGGGGTCACCAAGGACCTCGACCTTTCTAAGCCCAGTGGCTTTGCCTCAGTTTCCACCCCAAGACTTTGACAAAAACAGGTAGTGGGCCAGATTTGGCCACCGGCTGGAGTTTGCAGACCCCTGGCCTAAAAACTGCAGTCAGAGGCCTGTACTGATAGGCAGAATCACTAAACATTATACACACTGCAGACAGATGCAGGCCGACTGTATCCACAACTTAAAGAACATGATTCAGGCTGTGCTGGTGATGTGATTTTCAGAATGGTGACTAACTCTTAGTAAAGTTACAAACAAATCAAATAACAATCTTCTCTTAATTGATACAGTGACTACAGTCCCAGATAATTCAGTGTCTATTAGAATTGTATGGAAAATTCTGTGTGTGTACGTAGAAAAGATAGTTGGTTTTTGTTTGTTTGTTTGTTTGTTTTTTAAGATAGGGTCTTGATCCGTTCAGGCTGGAGTGCAGTGACGCAATCATGACTCACTGCAGCTTTGACCTCCCAGGCTCAAGTGATCCTCCTGTCTCAGACTCTCAAGTAGCTGAGACTGTAGGTGCATGCCACCATGCCTGACTATTTTTAGATTTTTTTTGTAGAGATGGGGGTCTCACTTTGTTGGTCTCAAATTCCTGGGCTCAAGTGATACTCCCACCTTGGCCTCCCAAAATGCTGGCCAAATTTTCTGTACCTAGAATCAAACTATCTTTTTTGACCAGATGTGGAAAAGGAGCCAGGCATAGTGGCTCATGCCTGTAACCCCAGCACTTTGGGATGTTGAGGCAAGTGGATCACTTGAGGCCAGGAGTTCAAAACCAGGCTGGCCAACATGGCAAAACCCCATCTGTACTAAAAATACAAAAAAAAATTAGACAGGCATGGTGATGCATGCCTTTAGTCCCAGTTATTTGAGAGACTGAGGTAGGAGAATTGCTTGAACCTGGAAGGCGGAGGTTGTGGTGAGCCGAGATCGTGCCACTGCACTCCAGCCTGGGCGACAGAGTGAGGCCCTGTCTCAAAAAAAGAAAAGAAAGTCTCAAAAGAAAATAAAAATATAAGGAGGTCTCTCATCTACGTAATGTCCAGAGGGGCACTGGGAAGTCACAAGGATGGAGGATGAGTCTTGGATGCCTGGTGCTATCTCACATGCTGCAGGGTATGTGACCTCTCGTGACCCACCCATTACATGCCACTAGTGCCTTCATCATTGCAAGAGCCAAAAAATCACTTCTCCAAGGTTACAGAAAGCCCCTCGGAGGAGGACAACGTCATTTCTGCTGGAAACCATGGCTTCGGGTAGGCAGAATGTATGTCAATGTATGTAAATGTCACAGGTGAGTGATATTTACATGCACAGGTGACAGCAGATCTCCAGATTGCTTCATTGTACCCCAGACTGGCTAAGATTAAGTCTAATTAAGGAGGCATCCAAGAGATAAGTTAAAATTCCATTTATAGGAAAAGAAAGAACATTGCAGTTTTTGTCTGAGCACACTTCAGTTAGTGAACTGTAGAACTGGTACTCATACAGATGCTAACACAGCTGGAATTTCTCTCTTTCTCTCTCTCCTCTCTCTTTTTTTTTTTTTTTCAGATTGTTGAGATGGAAAAAAAAATCGCAAACCAAAAACAGATTTTCACAAAAATACAGGAGGCCAATAACCCCCGGAAACTGCAGAAACAGATTCACATTTTGGAAACCCGTTTGAATCTCGTATGTAAGGTGTTCTCTGCAGCTCTGCAAACAGCTCTGCCTGACTTTGCTCAGAGCAAAGAATGATGTCTGCCCAGTCATTAGCAGAACATACCCATTTCCCTGGTTGACTCAGGAGCAGGTGAACTAATGGACACACAGGCCAGGAAGCCTTTAGGATTTACCGTCCACCTTAGCAAATGCGGTTATCCCCTCAAACCCTTACCCGAATCCCCCAACCTACCTGGGATGCCTACTCTTAGTTCTCTGCCCCAAACTTCCTGTTTGTTTTCAAGAAGCAGCTCAAATATTATCCATTACCAAAGCAGCATTAGTTAGACCTTCTTCCTCTGTGACAAGCTGCTCATGCCTCTGTCATAGCCAGTGCCTTTTTGTTGTTGGTGTTGTCTCTAAGAATTAGTCGGCATAGATATGCATAACTTGATAATGGGAAAGGTGACACTCATCACCCTCAACCTACAGTGACTTTTGTATTAAGCAGGGTTCCCTAAATTGCAATCTGGCTTAAGCAAAAAGGGGAACGTGTTTGTCATAGAATTGAAAGATCCAGAAGAGGAAGTGGGGCCTTCAGGCACAGCTGGATCTAGGTGCTCCATACACGTCTTTAAGACATATTCTCTGTCCATCTCTCCTCTGAGTGGATTTCGTTTTTGGGTAGCCCCCACTGTGAACAAATGCAGTAGAAATGAAACATCTTTTTCATAAGAGTTTAATCACATATTCTGGGGAGAGTTCCCACTGGGTCAACTTGGGTCACGTGCCCATTTCTGAACCAATCACAGTGGTCAGAAGAATGAAATACATGGGCCTGAGTCACATGGCTACCCTGGGGGCCCTCTCTCCCAGATCCACCCACTGCCACCCCAAGTCAGGGAAGGGCAACCCTATCCAAAATACGTGGATTAGAGGAGAGGTGGTTCCCCTGGAAAAGCAAAAAGAGTGGAGAAGGAATGACGGGCAGGGACAAACAACACATTCCAGTCTGGTTTGTGAAACTGTAGCTCCCATGTGAGCTACTAGAGAGAGAAAGTGAATGGATTTGGAAGAAATCCTGTCATTCCCTCACTAAACAAAGCTCCTAGCTTCCCCCGGACTTTGACCCCCAGGCTTTGACCAGGCATGGTGGGAGCTAATTGGATCTGATCTCTGTCTACCTCCCCAAGTTGCTGCTGAAGGACAGGGCAGTGTCTTTTTGATATCTATGCCCAGTGATTTGCAGCTGTGCCTCAGGATTCCCAGGATATGTGTTAAAAATACAAATTCTTGGATCCCCTCCGGATTCACCAAATCAGAACCTCCAGGGCGTAGGTTCAGGCATCTGTACCGTTATCAGCAAACCCAGAAAGACTGAAGATCCCATTGGTTAAGAATCATAGATTTAATGCATGGCATGGTGTTTAATGCCTCAGCAAATGTCTGTGATTGAATGAGTTACTAAATGCATGCATGATTTAATGATGACTTGTCTATAGGTACAATTTTTTTTTTTTCTGAGACAGAGTCTCACTCTGTCACCCAGGCTGGAGTGCAGTGGCATGATCATGGCTCACTGCAGCCTCAGAGGTCTGCTTTTTTGTTTTAAGTCTATTCAGATGTTCTATTCTCCTCAAATCAATTTCAGTAGTTTGTGTCTTTCTAGGAATTTGTCTATTTCATCTAAATTATCTTAATCTGTTGGTATATAGTTGTTCCTAGTATATCCCTTGTAGTTTTTCCATAAGATCTGTAGTAATGCTCCTTTTTATATTTTTGAGAGGTCTGTTTTTTGCATCTCAAACTGGTCCTGTCTTCCCTTCATCCCTAACCAGATGTGATTGTGCCTTTTAATAGGTTAGGCAGCTGGCCTGGTGTGGTAACTCATGCCTATAATCCCAGCAATTTGGGAGGCCAGGGTGGTGGATCACTTGAAGTCAGGAGTTTGAGACCAGCCTGGCCGCCATGGTGAAACCCTGCCTCTACTAAAAATACAAAAAATAAAAAAATAAAAATTAGCTGGGCATGATGATGCATGCCTGTAATCCCAGCTACTTGGGAGAATGAGGCAGGTGAATTTCTTGAATCTAGGAGGCGGAGTTTGCAGTGAGCCAAGATGGTGCCACTGCACTCCAGTCTGGATCTGGACGACAGAGTGAGAACCTGTCTCAGAAAAGAAAAAAAAAAAAAGAAAGAAAGAAAAGAAAAAGGTTAGGCAGCCATCTCTAAAGGTGATTTCGGGGTCTCAGAGTACCCCATGGTCCTAAATATCCTCCACCTACTCAGTGGGGCCTGAGAGTCCTCCCCCTAGGTCAGGTCTTCCCCCGCACAGTCAGAGGATAGATAGTATGCCTACAGTCCTGGAGCAAAATTCACAGTAAAGAGCAAATAACTGATAACTGATAACTTCCCAAGAGGAAGTGGAGGATGCAAAGATAGAATAAGAATGCTCTGCTCCTAGGGACTCCCCTACTTTGTGTGGTGGCTGTGGAGACACTCAGGAACACCCAGAGCTGAGACTAGCAGCAGCAAGCAAAGAGCTCAGGATGCAACATTTTAGGAGGTTCTCCTGCTCAGGCTTGAGGAATCACAGGGCTGGCACCTGAGAGAGAGTGCCTCCTTAAATTTCATGCCCCGGTTGCCTCACTTGCTTTACCCTGGTGTTGGCCCTGCAGAAACCAAATGTTTCTTAGAACATACTTTGAAAACCTCCAAAGAAATTAAATCCCTTTGTTGTTAGGAATATTTTTTTGGAGTTGTTTCTTCTCAATGCTTATGGGAGCACTTCACATGGTCTTTTAAAAAAACTTAAAAAATTATTTTATTAAAAAAAAGATAGACTGGGTGTGGTGGCTCACACCTATAATCCAAGCACTTTGGGAGGCTGAGATGGGAGGATCATTTGAGCTCAGGATTTCGAGACCAGCCTGGGCAACTTGGTGAAACCCTGTCTCTACTAAAAATACAAAAAAATAGCCCAGCATGGTGGTCTGCACCTGTAGTTCTAGCTGCTCGGGAGGCTGAGATGGGAGGATCGCTTGAGCCTGTGATTGCACCACTTCAGTCCAGCTGGTTGACAGAGTGAGACCCTATCTCATAAAAATAAAAACTAAATTCTACTGTGTATATTTAAGGTATATAATATGTTATTGGATACATATAGATATTAAAGTGGTTACTATAGTGAAGCAAATTCACATATCTGTTATCTCACATAGTTACCCATTTTTGTTTTTGTGACAAGAACCTCTAAAATCTGCGCATTAGCAGGAATCCCAAATACAGTACAATTTTTTATTTTTTTTTATTTTGAGACAGAATCTGGCTGTGTCCCCCAGGGTGGAGTGCAGTGGCACAATCTTGGCTCACCACAACCTTCGCCTCCGATGTTCAAGCGATTCTCCTGCCTCAGCCTCCTGAGTAGCTGGGATTACACGTGCCCACCTCCACGCCCAGCTAATTTTTTGTATTTTTAGTAGAGACAGGGTTTCACCATATTGGTCTCAAATGCCTGACTTCAGGTGATCCACGCATCTTGGTCTCCCAAAGTGTTGCGATTATAGGCACGAACCACTGCACCCACCCCAAATACAGTACAGTCAGAGTCCCTGGAGTCCTCATGTTGTACCTTAGGGCTCTAGACTTGCTCCTCCTCCATATCTGCTACTTGCTATCCTCTGACCTCCGTCTCCCTGCTCCCTTTCCCCCTCACCCCACCTGCCCCTGGTAACCACTTTTTTATTCTCTGTCTCTGTATATTTGCCTCTTTTTTGTTTTGTTTTGTTTTGATTTTTGAGACGGAGTCTTGCTCTGTCGCCCAGGCTGGAGTGCAGTGGCGCAATCTCAGCTCACTGCAACCTCTGCCTCCTGGGTTCACGCCATTCTCCTGCCTCAGCCTCCCGAGTAACTGGGACTATAGGCGCTTGCCACTATGCCCAGTTAATTTTTTGTGTTCTTTAGTAGAGACGGGGTTTCACTGTGTTAGCCAGGATGATCTCGATCTCCTGACCTCGTAATACGCCCGCTTCGGCCTCCCAAAGTGCTGGGATTACAGGCATGAGCCACCACGCCCGGCCTTTTTTTTTTTTTTTTTTTTTTAGACTGAATTTCATGCTGTCACCCAAGCTAGAGTGCAGTGGTGGGATCTCGGCTCACTACAACCTCTACCTCCCAGGTTCAAGCGATTCTCTTGCCTCAGCCTCCCAAGTAGCTGGGATTACAGGTGCCCACCACCATGCCTGTCTAATTTTTGTATTTTTAGTAGAGATGGGGTTTCACCATGTTGGCCAGACTGGTCTCAAACTCCTGACCTCAGGTGATCCACCTGCCTCAGCCTCCCAAAGTGCTGGGATTACAGGCGTGAGCCACTGCACCCAGCCTTGACTTTTTTTTTGTTTAGAGTCCACATATAAATGAGATCATGCAATATTTTTCTTTCTGTGTCTGGCTTATTTCACTTAGCATAATGTCCTCCAGTTTCATCCATGTTGTGACAAATGGCAGAGTCTCCTTTTTTAAGGCTCAGTAATTGGGGGTGATTTTGCCTCCAAAGGGACGTTGTCTCCAAAGGGAGACACTGTTGGTTGTCATAACAGGGTTGGAGGTGAGGGTGCCACCTGAATGTAGGGGGTATTTAATATCCCACAAAGCATAGGACAGGCCCCTGTTGAAAAGAATCATCCAGCCCAAAGTGCCAGTGGTGCTGAGTTTGAGAAACCCTGTATAAAAACAGCCCCACCCCATTTTTTTTTCATGCTATCAATTTGTTGAAGAGTCCACATCAGTTGTCCTGTAGAAAGTTCTATTAATACCTTCTCAGTTTGGCTTATTATTTCCTATGGTGTCATTTAGCTTGTTCCCCTCTCCTCTGTTAATTGCCTAAAACTGGAAGTTAGGTCTAAAAGTAGTTGAGGAATTTGAGATACAGTAAAAAGGATCCATTAAAGGGCCCTTAGCCAGTTGGTGGGCCACTCAACTGACTCCAACTGGTTGAACCTCTTGCCTAGTGCTCCAACCACTCTTCCATGGCCCTTGGGAATGAGATGGGGCAAAGACCTGACAGTCCTCCAGGTACCTTCTGGAACCTTGTCTTACACCCCAGAAATGAGACCTGTTTTGAAGCATGGCCCTTTCAACAGGTCACTGTTCACTTTGACAAGATGCTGACCACTAATGCCAAGCTCCGGAAGGAGATTGAAGACCTACGATTTGAGAAGGCTGCTTATGACAATGTCTACCAGCAGCTCCAGCGGTGCCTGTTGATGCAGAAGAAAACCATGAACTTGGCCATTGAGCAATCTTCTCAGGCCTATGAGCAGAGGTGGGCTGGGGATAGGTCCAGGGGCAGTGAGGTCTCTTAGCCCCTTGCTGAGCATCTAGCTTTCTACTCTGGGCCACCACTGCCCCTGGTCCTTATGTGTTGGGGAATCTTAAATCATAGTAGTAATAATTCTGAACACTGCGTGCCAGGCATGATGCTAGGTACTCTGGTGGGCATTGTTTTAACTCTCACAACTGCCCTAGGAGTTATTATCCCCATTTTACAGACTAGGACATGGAGGCTTAGAGATGTTAAAATGCCTATCTGAGATCCAGGTAAGTGGGATTGTGGTGAAGTTGAGATTCAGACCTCTGTGCTGTGCCATCTCCTCCAAGTGCCCCTGTCTCTAGTCCAAGGGGATCTTTCTCAGTCTGGGTCTTTGCTGGCTTCACACTCTTAGGAGCAAAAGGCATATAGTTTGGCTGTAAAGGGCATAGGCTTTAGAGTCAGACAGATCTGGGTTTAAATCCTGGTTTCATCACTACTATATTGTTGTGGGAGTTCTTTAGATGGTGAAGAGGATTAAATGATATATAAATGTAAGGTAGTGCCTGGGACACAGTAATTAATAAGTGGTGATGGTGGTGGTGACGATAATGATGGTGATGATGGTGATAATGGTGATGGTAATGATAATGACTGTGGTGATGGTGGTGGCGATGATGGTGATGGCAATAATGATGGGGATGATGGTGATTAGGAAGATAATGATGATGGTGATGGTAATCATGGTGATGATGGTGATGGTAATGATGGTAATGATGGTGATGATGATGATGGTGGTGGTGATGATGGTGGTGGTGGTGATGATGGTGATGGTGGTGATGATGGTGATGGTTGTGGTGATGGTGATGATGATGGTGATGATAGTGGTGATTAGGAAGGTGGTAATGATGATGGTGAGGTGGCGATCATGGTGGTGGTGATGATGGTGATGGTGGTCATAGTAATGATGGTGATAATGGGGATGATGATGGTGGTGGTGATGGTAGTGATGATAATGGTGATAATGGTGATGGCGGTGGTAAGGATGATGGTGACAGTGATGATGTTGGTGATGGTAGTGATGATGGTGATAATGGTGATGATGGTGGTAATGGTGGTGGTGGTTATGGTAATGATGGTGATGGTGGTGGTGATGGTGGTGGTAATGGTGATGATGATGATGGTGGTGATGAGGATGGTGATGGTTGTGATGTGATGGTGGTGGTGATGGTGATGGTGGTGATGATAGTGATGATGATAGTGGTAATGGTGGTGGTGATGGTGGTGGTGATGATGGTGATGGTGGTGATGATGATGGTGATGGTGGTGGCGGGTGACGATGGTGATAGTGATGATAGTGGTCATAATGGTGATGGTGGTGAGGATGATATGGTGACACTGATGACGGTGATGGTAGTGATGATGGTGATAATGGTGATGATAGTGGTGATGGCAGTGGTGGTGGTGGTGATGGTGATGGTGGTCATGGTAATGATGGTGATAATGATGGTGGTGGTGATGGTAATGATTGTGGTGATGGTGGTGGTGATGATGGTGATAGTGATGGTGATGGTGGTGGTGATAATGATGATAATGGTGATGGTGGTGATAAGGGCGATGATGGTTATAGTGGTGGTGGGGTGGCGATGGTGATGGTGGTGATGATAGTGGTGATAATTGTGATGGGGTGGTGGGTTGGTGATGGTGATGGTGGTGATGATAGTGATGATAATGGTGATGGTGGTGATGGGGTGGTGATGGTGATGGTGGTGATGATAGTGATGATAATGGGGATGGTGGATGGATAATGAGGGTGATGATGGTTATAGTGGTGGTGGGTGGTGATGGTGATGGTGGTGATGATAGTGGTGATAATGGTGATGGTGGTGATGATGATGGTGGTGGTGATAGTGATGATAATGGTGATGGTGGTGGTGGGGTGGTGATGGTGATGGTGGTGATGATAGTGATGATAATGGGGATGGTGGATGGATAATGAGGGTGATGATGGTTATAGTGGTGGTGGGTGGTGATGGTGATGGTGGTGATGATAGTGATGATAATGGTGATGGTGGTGGTGGGGTGGTGATGGTGATGGTGGTGATGATAGTGATGATAATGGTGATGGTGGATGGATGATGAGGGTGATGATGGTTATAGTGGTGGTGGGGTGGCGATGGTGATGGTGGTGATGAGGGCGATGATGGTTATAGTGGTGGTGGGGTGGCGATGGTGATGGTGGTGATGATAGTGGTGATAATGGTGGTGGTGATGATGAGGGCGATGATGGTTATAGTGGTGGTGGGGTGGCGATGGTGATGGTGGTGATGATAGTGGTGATAATGGTGATGGTGGTGATGAGGGCGATGATGGTTATAGTGGTGGTGGGGTGGTGATGGTGATGGTGGTGATGATAGTGGTGATAATGGTGATGGTGGTGATGAGGGCGATGATGGTTATAGTGGTGGTGGGGTGGTGATGGTGATGGTGGTGATGATAGTGATGATAATGGTGATGGTGGTGATGAGGGCGATGATGGTTATAGTGGTGGTGGGGTGGTGATGGTGATGGTGGTGATGATAGTGGTGATAATGGTGATGGTGGTGATGAGGGCGATGATGGTTATAGTGGTGGTGGGGTGGCGATGGTGATGGTGGTGATGATAGTGGTGATAATGGTGGTGGTGGTGATGATGGTGACAGTGATGATGGTGATGGTAGTGATGGTGATAATGGTGATGATAGTAGTGATGGTGATAGTGGTAATGGTGGTGGTGGTGATGATGATGGTGATGCTGAAGGCAATGATGATGATAATGATAGGAAAATCACTTCTGGGAGTGATCTAGAGCTTACAGCTCTTGTTGTTCAGGTAAGGAGGGTTGTTTTTACACAACCAGAAACCATTGTAATTAATAAAAGTGATAGTCATTGTCTAGGCAGGAAGGCCTTCTGGACTAGCAGGGAAAGGGAAGCAGACGGGTGGAGCCTCAGATGCTTAGGCTCTGTACCTTTTGCCCAGAGTGGAGGCCATGGCTCGAATGGCTGCCATGAAGGACCGCCAGAAGAAGGACATCTCTCAGTACAACCTGGAGATCCGAGAGCTGGAGCGTCTCTATGCCCATGAGAGCAGACTCAAGTCCTTCCTGCTTGTCAAGCTGAATGACCGCAATGAATTCGAGGAGCAGGCCAAAAGGGAGGAAGGTACATTCTCCAGGAGCAAACTTGTGCTCTCTCGCTCTCTTTCTTGCCTTCTTTCTCTCTCTCTTTTTAAGTGAAGGTGCCCAAGTCTCCTTGTGGTTGCCAAATTTAACAAATAAAGATATAAGATGCCTAGTTAAGGTCGGGCACTGTGGCTCACGTCTATAATCCCAGCACTTTGGGAGGCCAAGGCAGGCTGATCATTTGAGGTCAGGAGTTTGAGAACAGCCTGACCAACGTGGTGAAACCCTGTCTCTACTAAAAATACAAAAAATTAGCTGGCCATGGTGGTGAGTACCTGTAGTCCCAGCTACTTGGGAGGCTGAGGCAGGAGAATCACTTGAACCCGGGAGGCAGAGGTTGCAGTGAGCCAAGATCATGCCACTGCACTCCAGCCTGGGCAACAGAATAAGACTCTGAGACCCTGTCTCAAAAAAAAAAAAAGCCTAGTTAAGTTTAAATATAAAATAAACAATAAATAAATATTTAAGGATAACTGTGTCTCACGCAGCATTTGGGACATACTTTCTGATAAAACTTCTTGTTTATAATTGGGACATATTTATACTTAAAAATATATTTGTCTGAAATTCAAATTCAACTGGGAACCCTCTATTTTATCTGCCAACCCTAATTTACGGCATGTGTCTTCATTTGGGGCTCTCTTTCTATTGTTTAGAGGGAGACTGATTGTCGGGGTCCCCAAGTTCATCTCTAGGTTTGATGATTCACTAGAATATCTCACAGGACTCAGCACAGAGGCACCTTCACGGCTGTGATGCATAACAGTGAAAAGGTGCCAAGCAAGGTCAACACGGGGAGAAGGTGTGTGGTCTGGTGTCTGGAGGAAACTGGACGCAAGCTTCCCAGTAGAATCACACTGAGCACACGTGGTTCTTCCAGGATCTAACTGTGACCACACATGTCAAGAGTTATCTACTGGGCTGGGCATGGTGGCTCATGCCTATAATCCCAGTACTTTGGGAGGCCAAGGTGGGAGGATCAGGAGTTGAGGCCAGGAGTTTGAGACTAGCCTGGGCAACAGAGCAAGACCCCATCTCTATAATAAATTCAAAAAATTAGTTGGGCATAGTGGTACGTGCCTGTAGTCCCAGCTACTCGGGAGGCTGAGGTTGGAGGCTTGATCTCAGGAGGTCTGATGGTGACAAGGTGCTGAGGGGTAGAAAAAAGCAGATCCTAAGCCCAGGAGTTTGAGGCTGCAGCAAGCTATGATTGCACCACTCCAGCCTGGGTGACAGAGTGAGACCCTGTCTCTTGGAAAAAAAAAAAAAGGTTGTCTCATAGTAGGGTATACTAGAGATTCTGTGCCCCAAATTCTTACTGGGGGCTGGTCGTGTAGACATCCTCTGCCTAGCACATACCAACATTCTAGACCCCCAGAGGAAAAGCAGCTGTTTGGGATAAACTGCTGGGCATGGTGACACTTGCTGTGGTCTCAGCTACTGGGGAGGCTGAGGTGGGAGGATCACCTGAGCCTCACCAAAACAGTGGGGAGTGACTACCTGTGAAAGGTCACATGGTCAGGTGTGCCTAAAAGATCCTTTTTTTTTTTTTTTTTTTTTTGTTAAAGAAACAGGGTCTTGTTCTTTCTCCCAGGCTGGAGTGCAGTGCTGTGACAGTCATAGCTCACTTTAGCCTTGACCTCTTAGGTCCAAGCCATCCTCCCACCTTGGCCTCCCGAGTAGCTAGGACCACAGGCACTCACCACGACACTTGGCTAATTTTTTAAATGTTTTTTCTTTTTTTAGACGGAGTCTTGCTCTGCTGCCAAGCTGCAGTGCAGTGGCACAATCTCGGCTCACTGCAACCTCCACCTCCTGGGTTCAAGTGATTCTCCTGCCTCAGTCTCCTGAGTAGCTGGGACTACAGGCACACGCCACCACACCCAGCTAATTTTTGTATTTTTAGTAGAGACGGGGTTTCACCATGTTGGCCAGGATGGTCTCGATCTCTTGACCTTGTGATCCGCCTGTTTTGGCCTCCTAAAGTGCTGGGATTACAGGCATGAACCACTGCACCCAGCCTAATTTAAAAAATTTTTTTGTCAAGGTGGGGTCTTGCTATGTTGTCCATGCTGGTTTTAAACTCCTGGGCTCAAGTTATCTTCCCACCTTGGCCTCCCAAAGTGCTGGGATTACAGGTGTGAGCTACCATGCCCGGCCAGGGCAGGGATTTTGTATCAGCAGTGCCTAGCACAGTGTGTGTGGTTCATAGTAAATGCTTCATGAGATATTTGTGAAATGAATGATGGGTGAAGCTTCTGCTCTATCTCCTGGAAACATCTAACCTCATCCCTAAGGCATACTACTACTAGTACTCCTCCTCCTCCTCCTCCTCCTCCTCCTACTACTACTACTATTACTACTACTACTACTACTACTGCTATTACTACTACTAATACTACTATTACTACTACTACTGCTATTACTACTACTACTGCTATTACTACTACTACTACGTATATATAAATATATATACACATACACACATATACGTATATCTATGTGTGTATATATATATTTATTTTTATTTATTTATTTATTTGAGATGGAGTCTTGCTCCGTCACCCAGGCTGGAGTGCAGTGACGCAAACTCGGCTCACTGCAACCTCTGCCTCCCGCGTTCAAGCAATTCTCCCGGCTTAACCTCCCATGTAGCTGGGATTGCAGGCATGTGCCACCACACCTGGCTAATTTTTATATTTTTAGTAGAGACGGGGTTTCACCATGTTGGCCAGGCTAGTCTCGAACTCCTGACCTCAGGTAATCCGCCTGCCTTGGCCTCCCAAAGTGTTGGGATTACAGGCGTGAGTCACCATGCCTGGCCATAATGATAATATAGATCACGTTACTGTCTGCCTGGCATGGATCTGAGGCGCTTCCTTTTGAGTGTCACAGTGGCTGATTTTTCCTTTCCTAGCTCTCAAGGCAAAGAAGCATGTCAAGAAGAGCAAGGGAGAGAGTTTTGAGAGCTACGAGGTGGCCCACCTCCGGCTGCTGAAGCTGGCTGAGAGTGGGAACCTAAACCAGCTCATTGAAGATTTTCTGGCCAAGGAGGAGAAGAATTTTGCTCGGTTCACGTATGTCACGGAGCTCAACAACGACATGGAGATGATGCACAAGAGGACCCAACGAATCCAGGTCAGGGTGCCTCTGCTTTCCTAGGCCCTGGGGCCCCTGTGTCCACAGCAGCCTTTCCAGAGCAGTCTCCCAGGAAGGCTCTGTGAGAGGCACTATAGAAAGCAGTTTGGTCAACACCCCTCTATTCCCCCTACATTTTATTTTTGAGACAGGGTCTTACTCTGTTACCCAGGCTGGAGTGCAGTGGTGCGATGTTGGCTCACTGCAGCTTCGACCTCCCGGGCTCAAATGATCCTTGCATCTCAGCCTCTTGAGTATTCTGGACTACAGGTGTGCACCACCATGCCTGGCTAATTTTTGCATTTTTCGTAGAGTTGGGATTTTTGCCATGTTGCCCAGGCTGGTCTCGAAATCCTGACATCAAGCGAGCCTCCCACCTTGGACTCCCAAAGTACTGAGATTACAAATGTGAACCATTGCTCCCACTGTCCCCTTACTTTTTATTTGTATTTTTGTTTTTGAGATGGAGTCTTGCTCTGTCATCCAGGCTGGAGTGCAGTGGCATGATCTTGGTTCACTGCAACCTCCACCTCCCGGATTCAAGAGATTCTCCCGCCTGAGCCTCGGGAGTAGCTGGACTACAGGCGCCCACCACAATGCCCTCTTTTTTTGTTTTTGTTTTTGTATTTTTAGTAGAGACGGGGTTTCATCATGTTGGCCAGGCTGGTCTCAAACTCCTGGCCTCAAGTGATCTGCCTGCCTCAGCCTCCCAAAGTGCTGGGATTATAGATGTGAGCCACCGTGCCTGGCCTGTAACAATGGATACCTACATTTAATGTTTTCATGTCCCCCAACCCAATAGTGACTTTATAATCCATGGCGTGTTTTATTAACCAGCATTCAGGAAGCTACAGTCAGTCCATGGCTGTTTCTGTGCAGCCCATGAGCCAAGAATGATTTTTACATTTTTAAAGGATTGTAAGAAGAGAAAAAAAAGAGAGAGAGAGAAATACGCAAGAGGGACCTGCAAAGCTGAAAGTATTTCTTATTTGGCCCCTTACCTGACCCTTGTGAATTAACAGTTTCAAGGAGAGATAACGCATTCTTATCTTGGCGAGACTTGATGCACATGAGCATAGTAAAGGCCCTGACAAGTCCTGCAGTAAAGAAACCTGCCTACCTTTGTTGAACCCATAATTTCCCAAATGTCACTGGCTTCCTGGGCTATTTACATGCCAGTATATAAATAAACATCCTTTGGAACTATCTGCATGGAATAGAGTCTAAACCCCTTAGTGTGACATTCCAGCCCCTTCAAAATTTGGCTCCTACCTGCCTTTGCAGACACAGGTCCTGTTATGACCTCCAAGACACCCTCTGCTGCTGCCAGCCCCAGCTGTCCCATGCATTTCCCTCCGCCAGTGTCTTCCCCGTGCTGTTCCATCTCTCTCCCCTCCTTTTCTCTTCTGATGAAATCCTGCGCATTAGTCCTGACCCTGCACAAATGTTGCCTCCTCTGGGAATTCATTACTCCTTCTTCTGAGGGCCCTGTCCTCTGCTTACGTGATGAGGGGAGCTGCTTTCCTTTGCAATATATCACTGTTTCCCACATGTGGGGTATGCACGCTGGCCATGTGCAAATAGATTGCAACTAGAATATAGGTGAAAATATTTTCATTTACTAGTGATGAATTAATTTTTAAAGGAATAATAGAGCTTCCAGAGCAAACTTGTGATTTAATGGATATTTACTTAGGGTAGTAAGTAATAACAGTAAACAAAGAATAATAAACATAATAAACAGAATGGCTTGGTTTACAGAAAACTATTATAGATAACAGTCCATGTGGCTGCAAAAAATGGAGTGAAGGTGACTTTATCAGCTAGGGTTGTCACAGGAAACAGCACAGCCAACATGGGTAAATTGGCCAGGCACGGTGGCTCACACCTATAATCCTAGCACTTTGGGAGGCTGAGGCAGGTGGATCACCTGAGGTCAGGAGTTCAAGACCAGCCTAGGCAACATAGTGAAATCCTGTCTTTACTACAAATACAAAAAATGAGCTGGGCTTGGTGGCGGGCACCTGCAATCCCACTACTCGGGAGGCTGAGGCAGGAGAATCCTTTGAACCTGGGAGGCAGAGGTGGCAGCGAGCCGAGATGGCGCCACTGCACTCCAGCTGGGGCGATAGAGCAGGACTCCATCTCAAAAAACAAAAACAAAAACAAAAAAATCCACCCCAAAAAACCACCAAAATCCAAAAATAAAATGGGTAAATTGAGGAGAGTTTTTAAAAAGGGGCTGTTTCCAAATGTCTGAGGAAATTAAGAAGGCAGCACGTGGGAACAGCCAGAGCTCCAAAATGGGTCAGGGGAGGGAGGAATGAGGAGACGGCTGCCCGCTATGCCCTTCCTGGACTGGTGCAGCCAAACTAGGGATGGACCCAGGGCGTGGCAAATACCCCAACCTCCCTCTCCTCCCACCCTTTATCTCCCACTTGTGCGTGCCACTGGCTGGGCTGCCCAGCAGCCAAGCACAAGGGAGCCCATAGGTACAAGCCCCGCAGGTCCCAGGCAGGGCATGGGGAGGTGCAGGGTGGGAGGTGCGTCTGGGGGTGGGGAAGACAGACTTGAAGGACCCTCATGCCACTCTCTGTCCCTCTCCTGGAAGGAGGTCTTCCTGGACGAGGGTCCAGGACAGGCACAGGAAATGGTTCTTCCCCAGAAATGACCTAGACCTCCCGTTCACCTTGAGGCTGCTCTGTCCTTTCCTGCTGCAGCTGCACAGCATCTCACGCACGAGGACAAGTGCAGGCGCTCTGGGACTCAGTCTCTCTATCTGTAGAATGGCACACACACTTGGACTAGAGGAGTCCTCCAAGTCCAAACTCTTTTTATAAAAAAAAGTTTCAAACTTTTATTTAAAAAGCTACAAAAGATTTTTTTTTTCCTTTTTCTTTCTTTCTTTTTTTTTTTTTTTTTTTTGAGACAGAGTCTTGCTCTGTCACCCAGGCTGGAGTATAGTGGCACGATCTCGGCTCACTGCAACCTCCACCTCCCGGGTTCAAGTGATTCTCCTGCTCAGGCTCCTAAGTAGCTGGGACTACAGGCATGAGCCATCATGCCTGGCTAATTTTTGTATTTTTAGTAGAGAAAAGGTTTCACCATGTTGGCCAGGATGGTCTCAAATGCCTGAACTCAGGTTATCCGTGTGCCTCAGCCTCCCAAAGTGTTGGGATTACAGGGGTGAGCCACCACGCCCGGCCATACAGAACGCTTTTGTTTAATTCCATGTTTTGAGGAAACACTGGTATATAAAACATAGGAAATGGAGCAGACCTGGATGGAGGAGTGGGGGTGGGATGGGCCATGCGAGGGGCCTGGGACCCTACCTTTTTGCCTTCTTGTGGCATCTTTGCTCAAACTAAGGGATCAGGTTAAAATTTTTTTTTTTTTTTTTTTTTTTTTTTTTTTAATTAAAAACAATTAGGAGGCTGGGTGCGGTGGCTCACACCCGTAATCCCAGAACTTTGGGAGGCTGAGGTGGGTGGATCACGAGGTCAGGTAATCAAGACCATCCTGGCTAACACGTGAAACCCCGTCTCTACTGAAAATACAAAAAATTAGCCGGGTGTGCTGGCCGGCGCCTGTACTCCCAGCTACTCAGGAGGCTGAGGCAGGAGTATGGGGTGAACCCGGAAGGCGGACCTTGCAGTGAGCCGCTGCCCTCCAGCCTGGGAGACAGCAAGACTCCGTCTCAAACAAACAAACAAAAACACACACAATTAGGATTCTAACATCTGACTGCACCCCTCCCTAGAGGGCTGGGGGTGGAGTCTCATAAACCAGCCTCCGGAGTAGCTGGGACTGCAGGCGAGCGCCCCCACGCCCAGCTAATTTTTGTATTTTTAGTAGAGACGGGGTTTCACCATGTTGGCCAAGATGGTCTCAATCTCTTGACCTCGTGATCCGCCCGCCTCGGCCTCCCAAAGTGCTGGGATTATAGGCGTGAGCCTCCACGCCCGGCTCCAGCCTTCTGTTTTAGTTTCGTTTGGTTTCCTCCACCTCCCCAAGTTGTTAAATTCTTAGTGGCAGTGATTTAAAAACCAGGATATTCCACATGAAACTCTGAATTTCTGGTTTCTCTTGGAAAATCGGATCTGACTCCTCCCGCCCACATTCCCGCGGGAATCCGGGTTCCTACAAACGGAGCCATTGGCTCCCTCCTAGCTCACAGAGACCAGCCGGGCCGAAGCGCTCCGGGGCCCGCAGAGGTTAGCGGGCCTTTGAGTTGCTGAGGTTCAGGCGCGTCACCACTGCCCTCTGGCGGCCATTTGCGGTATCGCAGGGAAGGTCTTTGCGGGCCCGCCTGAAGTGGGCAAGACCCTTCAGGGGTCCCAGTGGGACATTGAGGACAAGCCCTGGCAGAGTGGTGTGAGGACCCCGGCTGGATATCCTGACCTGATAGAAAATATTCCTGAGCTGACTTGGCCTTGATTTTCCCCACTCCTCATAAGGGGACCCTCTTCCTTAGGGTCATGACAAACGTGTCTAAGATGGGTAAGCGCTGCCCTCTCTGGGCCTCAGTTTCCCCATCTGTAGAGTGATGTTCGGATCAGAACAATAGCTTCCAAGCTGTTTGTTAAGGTTACAGAACTGTGCCTTTTTGGGCTCAAATAGAGCTGCAAATGCCTGTTGAGTAAGCCCAGAGAGCACTGATTTCCAATGGTAAGACTTAATTTTGCAAAAAATGTTATAGGACAAAGATATGCTCCCTGTAGAAAATCTGGAAAGCAACTAAAGATGGAAGGAATTTTAAACCACCCACTATCCCATTGCCTGAGACAATCACTGGTGACATTCTGAAATATTTCCTTCTAACTTCCCACTTTTTTTTTTTTGGCCCTCCCTTCCTGCCTGCCTGCCTTCCTGCCTTCCTTCTTTCCTTCCTTTTTCTTCCTCTTTTTCTTTCTTTTTCTTTCTTCTTTTTTTGCAGGATCTCACACTGTCACCCAGGCTGGAGTACAGTGTGGCTTGATCTTGGCTCACTCCAGCCTCAATCTCCCCAGCTCAGGTGATCCTCCCATCTAAGCCTCCAGAGTGGCTGGGACTACAGGTGTACACCACCACACCCAGCTAATTTTTGTATTTTTTGTAGAGATGAGGTTTCAGTGTGTTGCCTAGGCTGGTGTCAATGGTTGTGCTTTTAAAATGTAAAACTTTATATAGTTATTACTGTATAAAGTTGTGTATCTGATTGAAGCAAATGTCCTTTTGATTATTCGTTCATCCAGCAAGTATTTATTGAGCACGTACTGTGTTCCAGGCACTGCTCTAGACCCTGATAATGTGACAATGAACAGGATGACAAAAAGTTCAGCCCTCACAGAACTGCTGTTTTTGGCAGGGAGAAACAGACAATAAGCAACAAGCCCAATACTTACACAAATTATAGAGTAAGTTAGAAAGGGAGATGCAGTGAGGTTAACAAGATGAAGTAGCGCAGCGGAAGACGGGTTTTGGAGCCGGTTGTGGGCCCCGGGCAGTTGGGAAGTTAAGATCTGGGTGAACTTACAGGTGAGGGATTGAGCTGTCCAGATCTCTGGGGAAGAATGCTTCAGGCGGAGGAAACAGCGCACGCAAAGGCTTTGACGCAGCTTGCAAGCAGGCCAGGGTGTCTGGCACGCAGAGAGAGAAATGGGAGGGAGAAGGGGTGAATCTGGGAGGTGAGGGCTGCTGGGCACATTTCCGGAAGCGGTTTTGGCCATTTCTCTGAGAAGCAGGGGCCATGGGAGATCTCCAAGCAGGGGAGTGGTGCCATCGACTCAGGTTATTGATGCAATTTGCAAACTACTAAAAAGTCTCAATGTGAATCCCATCTCCTGGATATGGCATTGGTTCATCTTTTTGGTAGAGATCCCCCACCCCACCCCTGCCCTGTAAAGATGGGAAGACTCATTTCCTTTCTATTTTTTTTCCAAAATAATATATTTTTTTCTGATTAGAATTTTTTTTCACAATTTGGAAAATACTAAAAAGTATAAATACCACCCCCAAATCAGGAATAATTCTATCACATGGACATAGCATTGTTTCATCTTTTTGGTAGAGTTTTTTCCTGCTTTTTTAAAAATTAAAAATTTCCAGGACTTTAGGAGGCTGAGATGGGCAGATCACTTGAGCACAGGAGTTTGAGACCAGCCTGGGCAACATGGCGAAACCCCATCTCTACAAAAAATACAAAACACAAAAAGAAATTAGCTGAGTGTGATGGTATGTGCCTGTAGTTCCAGCTACTCAGGAGGCTGAAGTGGGAGGATTGCTTGAGCCTGGGAGGTCAAGACTGTAGTGAGCCAAGATTGTACCACTGCACTCCAGCCTGGGCAACAGAGCAAGACCCTGTCTCAAAAAAAATTAATAAAAAATTTAAAAATTAAAGGAGATGAGCCTTCTAATCTTTACAGATGGGAAAAAAAGCAAGAAAGAGCTCTTACCAAAAACATGAAGCAATGCTATGTTAGGAGATGGGATTCTTCCTGATTTGGGTTTGTATTTGTTCTTTGCAGAATTTTCCAAATTGTGTAAATATATTATTATACACCTGTGGGAAAGTGTAGGCAATTCAGAAAAACATAAAAAAAAATTGAAAGTCACCAAGATACCATTACCTGGAGATAATTAACATTTTGTTGACACCGCTTTATGAAGGCAATCTGTGCTTACACGTGTGCACACACAGACACACACACACACGCCCATTTACAAGCCTATTTTTAGTACTAGGTCATACTAGACAGTTCATGCTGTTTTGTAAACCTTTTGTTTCCCAACGATTTACCATAGATACCTCCCAACATCTTCTATTTTTTTTCTCCTTTTTTTTTTTTTTTTTTTTTTTTTTTTTTCTGAGACAGGGTCTTGCTCTGCTGCCTGGCTGGAGTGCAGTGGTGGGATCTCAGCTCATTGCAGCCTCGGCCTCCTGGGTTCAAGGGATTCTCCTACCTCAGCCTTCCGAGTATCTGGGGACTACAGGCATGCACCACTACACCTGGCTAATTTTTGTATTTTTTTGTAGAGATGGGCTATCACCATATTTCCCAGGCAGGTCTCGAACTCCTGGGCTCAAGAGATCTGCCTGCCTTGGCCTCCCAAAGCACTGGGATAACAGGCGTGAGCCACCATGCCCAGTCCACTGTGTTTTTTTAAATGGCTTCTGGAGACCCTAGATGCTTTGTAGTATGGAATCACAAGATGCTTCTTAAAAATGCACATTCCAGGCTGGGTGTGGTGGCTCGTGCCTGCAGTCCCAGCTACTCAGGAGGCTGAGATGGGAGGATCACTTGAACCGGAGAGGCAGAGGTTGCAGTAAGCTGAGATCACACCACTGCACTCCAGCCTGGGCAAAAGAACGAGAGCTTGTCTCAAAACAAACAAATAAACAAACTAAAAACCAGAAAAATGCACTCCTGGCCAGGCACAGTGGCTCACACCTGTAATCCCAGCACGCTGAGAGGCTGAGGCAGGAAAATTGCTTGAGCACAGGAGTTCAAGACCAACCTGGGTAACACAGTGTGAGACTCCATGTCTACAGAAAATTTTTTTAAAAATTAGGCATGTGCCTGTGGTCCCAAGTGCTTGAGAGGCTGAGATGGGATGGGAGGATCGCAGTCTAGGCTTCAGTGAGCCGTGATTACGCCACAGTACTCCAGCCTGGGAGGCAGAGAGAGACCCGTTCTAAAAAAAAAAGAAAGAAAAGAAAAGAAAAAGAAAAGCACATTCCCTAGAACCACCCCCCTCCACATACCTACAGACCTAGCTTCTCTGTGGATGGGCCAGGAATCTGCATTGAGCCATGTTTTAACTTAAGACCCTCTCCCCTGTGTTATGAATGTGCCATCATTAACTGACCCCCTATCAGTAGACATGTGGATTGTCCCCAACTGGGGGCCACTAAACAAGAATACAACAGACAGCCCTGAGGGTCCACCTTTGCCGACCTGTTCTGTTGTTTCCATGGGACAGACTCCTAGGCATGAGATTGCTCAGTCGAAAGGTGTGTGCCTTTTTCTATCAGGGCACATGGTGTAAGCCCAGTGGTTCTCAAAGCTGGTCCCTGGGACAGCAGTGGCAGCATCACCGGAGAACTTGTTAGAAATGCACATTCTTAGGCCCCACCCAGACGGACAGAATCAGAAGCCCTGGGCTTGGGGCCTGGCATTCCGCATTTTCACAAGCCTCCAGGTGACTCTGGAGAGTCTGAGAGTATGCTCAGGTTTGAGAACTCCTGCTCCACAGCCACGCTGTTCAACACCATAGCCACCAGCCACGTGTGGCTTTTTCAGTTACATTAACTGAAATTAAATGATATCTAAAAATTAGTTCATCAGAGGTTGGGAACGGTGGCTCATGCCTATAATCCCAGCACTTTGGGAGGCTGAGGCAGGAGGATTTCTTGAGTGTAGGAATTTGAGACCAGCCCAGGCAACATAGTGAGACCCCATCTCTATAAAAAGAAAAAAGAAAAAAAAAGAAAAATTAGTTCCTAGTGGCGCCAGTCATATTTCACATGCTCAGCACCATGTGGCTAATGACTACAGTATTAGGGCGGATAGGACATTACCATCAGAACAGAACATTCTATTGACTGTGTTGTTCTGGAATATTCCAGAAGAGGCCGAGGTGGGCGGATCGCCTGAGGGCAGGAATTCAAGACCAGCCTGGCCAATATAGTGAAGCCCCGTCTCTAGTAAAAATACAAAAAGCTGGGCATGGTGGTGCTTGCCTGTAGTCCCAGCTACTTAGGAGGCTGGGGCAGGAGAATCGCTTGAACCTGGGAGATGGAGGAGGTTGCAGTGAGCCAAGATTGCACCAGTGCACTCCAGCCTGGGCATCGCATCAAGACTTCATCTCAAAAAAAAGAAAGGCTGACTCACCCCTCTTACCCCCTTTCATGCTCTCACCCTCCTTTTACTTAAGAAACGTCAGAAGAAAAAAAAAATAACCCCATGGGCATAAGAGGGGCCCAGGAGTTCAGGGCTCTTTGAAACGGATCATTGAAATCCTCATCGACTCTTTGAGGAGCACGCTTATTTTTGGGAGCAGTGGGGAGGGACGAGCCCGCTTTTCCTCATGGTCTTGTTCTCTCCCGAGCAGGACGAGATCATTCTCTTGCGATCCCAGCAGCAATCGTCCCACGATGACAGCCGCTCTGCTCTGAGACAGCTGGAGGTGAGACCAGGATTGGGAGGGAGGGATGCGGGAGCTTTTGTTGTCTGTCTCTGTGTCCGACGGGAGCTTCTGTCTGTCCGTTGGGCATCGGTCAGCTGATTCTCAGGAGCAATAAGAGGTCTGCCCTGTGACTCGAGGCTGGCCTGGATCATATCCAGACGTGTCCTGATGTTTTGTCCTGGGCAGCCTCTGCTACAATGTCATTGTAGAATTCTGTCCCTTCATCCATCCTAAAGGCTCCCCCATTTCAGGGAGTCCAGCCCCGGCTCTTGGGCCTGCAATTTCATCCCCGATGGGCTCCTTCCACATGGATCTCTGCCTCTTTCCTTCTTTCTTCCCCTTGTCCTGCCTGTGCCCTGTTCTCAATCAGTAATAGCAAATACACACATTTCTGCAGTAATTACCATGTACGAGGCGCCGGGCTCAGAGCTTGGCCTGCACTTCCATTGAATCCTGATGGCAGGTGCTGTTGATCTCACCGTTTTACAGATGCAGAGGCTAAGGTTCACAGAAGTTAAGTCACTTGACCAACATCAAGGAGCTGGGATATTGTATAAGTTTTGAGTTTTATTCAGCTGCTAATAATAGGGACTCCAAATAATAGTGGCTTAAGCAGGCACAAGTTTATTTACTTTAAGAAGTAAGTCTGCCACCCTGGTGAAACCCCGTCTCTACTAATAATACAAAAATTAGCCGGGCGGTAGTGGCACACACCTGTAATCCCAGCTACTCGGGAGTCTGAGGCAGCAGAATCGCTTAGGCCTGGGAGGTGGAGGTTGCAGTGAGCCGAGATCATGTCACTGTACTCCAGTCTGGGTGACAGAGTGAGATCCTGTTTCAAAAAAAAAAAAAAAAGTCTGGAAATAGACACTTCAGGGCTGGTTTGACACCTTTATGATGTCATCAGTGACCTGGGCTCCATCTGTCTTTCTGTTTTGCCATCCTTAGTGTGTGACTTACATACCAAGGGCACCCCATGGTTGCATTGTAGCTTCCACAGATCCAGCCATCGCATATACATTCCAGATAGGAAGAAAGTGGGAGCTGCAAAAAAAAAAAAAAAAAGCCCTCACTAGCAGAGTCAGCCAGCTTAAAAGTGCTTTCCCAGAAGTCTCAGTCAATGACTTCTGTATTTACACTTCGTTGGCTACCCCTATTGCAAGAGAGGTTTGGAAATGTAACTTTTAGTTGGTCACATCGCCACAAATACAATCAGAGTTTTGTTACTGAGGTATAAGGAGAGAGTGGATAGCATATGTCTGACAAAGACCTGAGAACTGCCCTCCGGAGTCACTTCTCTTCCCTTCTTTGAGGCTGTTTTCTGCTTTTATTCTGTCTGACACCTGGGAGACAGGGATGGCCACCAGGGTGTTATTCGCCTCTGGGCCACTGGATGGCAGCAAAGCACATGCTGCCCATTGAGGTGCTCAGAGCGGCATCTCCCGGGTATCTGGGTATGGGGAATAACAGGGTTCCAGGCACGGTCCAGATCCACAGAGACCCGCCCCAAGCTGGGCAGATGCCTGGGGGCCCACGTCCTTCACTCGGAGCCACCCAGAATCCAGACTTTTGTTGGGGTTGAGACTGGTGCCCCTCACATCTTGGGGTTTGGAAGAGGTTGATCAGGCAACCCAAACATCTCACCGGCCTCTGCCTGAAGCCCCTCCGCTAGCTTTTTGTTGCTTTGGCTTTAGCATGACTTTGAGGGGCTTCTTTTCAAATGCAGATACTCTAAGCAGGATAATTGGTCTTCTATATTTTTATTTTATTTTATTTTATTTATTTATTTTTTGAGACGGAGTCTTGCTCTGTCACCCAGGCTGGAGTGCAGTGGTGTGATCTCGGCTCACTGCAATGTCCACCTCCCGGGTTCAAGCGATTCTCCTGCCTCAGCCCCTGAGTAGCTGGGATTATAGGTGCACACCACCATGCCGAGATAACTTTAATTTTTAATTTAGTGTTTTATCTATCTATCTATCTATCTATCTATCTATCTATCTATCTATCTATCTATCTCATCTATCTGCCTACCTACCAACCTACCTACCTATTTTGAGATGAGGTCTCACTCTGTCGCCCAGACTGGAGTGCAGTAGCATGATCTCGGCTCACTGCAACCTCCACCTCCCAGGTTCATGCGATTCTCCTGCCTCAGCCTCCCGAGTAGCTGGGATTACAGGTACATGCTACCATACCCGGTTAATTTTTTGTATTTTTAGTAGAGACGGGTTTTTACCATGTTGGCAAGGCTAGTCTCCAGCTCCTGACCTTAGGTGATCCGCCTGCTTTGGCCTCCCAAAGTGCTGGGATTATAGGCGTGAGCCACTGTGCCTGGCCGGAATTAGTCTTGATAGCAACGGACTCACAGATGTTTCCTACCCCCTGCTAAAGATCACTTCCACCTGCTCTATTCTTGAAACCCTTTATTTCATCTTCTCCTTCCCCTTTGGGAGAAATGGTGGGACCACATCCATCATGGGAGGGTTTTGCATAGTAATTAAGCAACCAAGCTCTGGGAACCTGGCTGTGACTTGCAGAAAAGTCACTTCCTAGCTGTGTGACTTTGGGGTAGTGACTCAATCTCTCTGAACCTCAGTTTCCTCATCTGTAAAATGGGGATAATAATCATACCTACTTCTTAGGGCTGTGAAGGTTGAATAACATCACACATGTGTACATTTGACACACTGCAATGCAGACAGTTGTACATTGTAGCTATTATTATTATTGTTATGTGAGCCAGAAAAACTGGTAAGTCACCCTTACTTTGTTACTAAATCATTGCCCAAGTAGAGTTGAGCTCAAGGTCAAGCCTTTGGATGAGCTTGGTTCAGGGGAGCTAAACATGAGTTCACTTTTCTTCTCTGACCTCAACATTCCTCATCTGAAAACTAGGCTGATTATGAGGCTGAGTTCAGATGATGTGTGTAAGGTACCTGGAATATTTTAGGAGCTAGACACATATTATCACCAGCACATCAAGCTTAACATTGACTTTTAAAAAATGAATCCTGTGATTTTTTTAAAAACGTGATTTTTTAAATGCACTTTTATTATAATTTATTTTTTGAGACAGGGTCTTGGTCTGTCACCCAGGCTGGAGTGCAGTGGTGCGATCACAGCTCACCGCAGCCTCGACCTCCCAGGCCAGGTGACTTTCCCACCTCGGCCTCCCAGTGTGCTGGGATTACAGGCATGAGCCACCATGCCTGGCCTAATGCACCTTTAGAGAGGGCCACTCTTCTTGTCATATGGGAAATTTGCAGCCCTGGGAACTAAACATTCTAGTAGCTGGATGGAGGAAGCCATCTGATGTGCTGCCGAGTTCAATTCCTGGCTTCCTTCTCCTGACTGTGTGCCTTGGAGCCTCAGTTTTCTCACCTGCAAAATGGGGGTGTGAATAGGGCCGACCCTGTGGGATCATTATCCGGGATGGTGCGTGCAGAGTTCACCTGCGGGAATGGAGCCGGTTCATCCAGGGTCCAGTTCACCTTTGCAAGCTGAGATCTCTGAGGGAAAGGCAGGAATCAGTGAAGGAAATACCCTAGAACAGTGATCCTCAGTTCAACTGCGCGTCACAATCACCTGGGAGGCTTTAATGAGAACTCCCAGATGCCCAGGCTGCACCTCAGGCCAATTAAGACTGAATCGCTGAGGGTGGGGTTGGGCAGCAAGCAGTTTTAAAGTTCCCAGGTGATACCAGTGTGAAGCCAAGGTTGAGATCCAACGGACTGGCAGAGGCTCTCAGACTTGACTGTGCACCAGGATCACCGGGAGGCTTGCTAAAACCCAGGTAGCCTGGTCCACCCCCAGGGCCTTTGATTAAGACTGAGGTGGGGCCCAAGAATATGCATGTCTAATAAGTTCCCAGGTGAAGCTGATGCTGCTTGTCCTGGGACCACAGTTAAAGAACCACTGGGCTAGAGCAATGTGTTTTAAACTGTGAATGGTAAAATCGGTTTATTGGATGGTAACCAACATTTTAAAATAGTGAGATAGAACAGAAGAGAAAATATTAGAACACATAATAAAAATATTGATTTGAGGCTGGGTGCGGTGGTTCACATCTGTTAATCCTAGAACTTTGGGAGGCTGAGGCAGGAGGATCATTTGAGCCCAGGAGTTTGAGACCAGCTTGGGCAACATGGTGAGATCTTGTCTCTAATTTTATTAAAAAATAAAAAGAATATTGATTTGAACTGGCATGGTGGCTCACACCTGTAATCCCAGCACTTTGGGAGACTGAGGTGGGAGGATTGCTTGAGCTCAGGAGATTCAAGACCAGTCTGGATCCCATCAAAATCCCATCTCTACAAAATTAAAAAAAAAAAAAACCCCAAAACTTAACTGGGTGTGGTATTGCATGCTTGTAGTCCCATCTGCTCAAGAGGCTGAGGCAGGAGGATCGCCTGAGTCCAGGAGTTCAAGGCTGCAGTGAGCTGTGATCACACCACTGCACTCCAGCCTGGGTGACAGAGCAAGACCCCAACTGTATTTTTTAAAAAAATTGATTTGTGAAACTTTTATATTCATTTGATTAGATAATATGGATAAATCTACATATACAACATACATATGTATGTTTGTATGTGTTGGCTACAATGTATTTCTTCCTGTGGACTACCTTTTTTTTTGAGATAGAGTCTCGCTCTGTCACCCAGACTGGAGTGCAGTGGCATGATCTCGGCTTACTTGCAACTTCCGTCTCCTGGATTCAAGCGATTCTTCTGCCTTCTCTGCAGTAGCTGGAATTACAGGCACATGCCACCATGCCCAGCTAAGTTTTGTATTTTTAGTAGAGACAGAGTTCTGCTATGTTGGCCAGGATGGTCTTGAACTTCTGGCCTCAGGTGGACCACCATTTTTTAAAAAATGAGTGAACTGGCTGGGCAAGGAGGCTCATGCCTGTAATCCCAGCACATTGGGAGGCCAAAGTGGGAGGATTGCTGGAATCCAGGAGTTCGAGACTTTGAGACCAGCCTGGGCAACATGGCAAAACCCTATCTCTAAAAAAATACAAAAATTAGCTGGGCATGGCGGCGTATGCCTGTAGTCCCAGCTACTCTGGAGGCTAAGGTGGGAGGATTGCTTGAGCCCAGGAAGCTGAGGCTGCAGTGAGCTGAGATTGGGGCACTGTACTCCAGCCTGGAGCCTAGGTGACAGAGCAACACCTCGTCTCAAAAAAAAAAAAAAAAAAAAAAAAAGAGAGAGTCAACAGCTTTTAAAAAATATTGTAGGCTGGGCATGGTGGCTCATGCCTGTAATATCAGCACTTTGGGAGGCCAACATGGGTAGATCACTTGAGGTCAGCAATTTGAGACGAGCCTGTGTCTCTACTAAAAAAAAAAAAAAAAAAAAAAAGTAAAAAAGTTAGCGTGGTGGCACCTGCTTGTAATCCTAGCTACTTGGGAGGCTGAAGCATAAGAATTGCTTGAACCTGGGAGGCAGAGGTTGCAGTGAGCTGAGATAATGCCTCTACACTCTGGCCTGGGTAAAAGAGTGAGACTCTGTCTCAAAAAAAAAAAAAAAAAAAAAATTCGTAATCCCGTAGACATGTAGACACACACACACACACACGTAAGTGAAGCAAAACTTACGTTGAACAATATTTACCCTTATGACCCTCAATGTACACTAGTATTTTCTCTTCCTTTCTTTGCTATCCTATTTTATTTTGTTTCTTCAAAATTCGATGGAAACCCATTTAATTGATCTCATGTGCCCTCAGAGGTTTGAAAACCTGCAGTTTGGAGACCCTGACCCCGGAGGGTCCCAAACACCCTGCCCACCGAAAGTCTTCCTGAGCAGGTGGGAATTGGGGTCTGCCACCAGGATAAACTGAGGAAGACCACGGAGGAGGCAGATATGTATGAGAGCAAGTACAGGGAGGTCAGCAAGACCTTGGATCTACTCAAGAACTCAGTGGAGAAACTGTTCAAGAAGATTAACTGTGATGCCACCAAGATCCTGGTGCAGTTAGGGGAGACGGGGAAAGTCACCGACATCAACCTTCCGCAGTATTTTGGTGAGTCAGGCTGGGGCCCGTTGGAGTCTTAGGAAACATTTCCAGAACTTTCTGTGACTGGGCATGAGGACTTGCTCTTACGGAGTAGTGAGCTTGGTGGTGAAGTGTGTGGACACTAAAGCCAGCCTGCCTGGGTTCGAATCCTGGGTCTATGATTACTAGCTCTGGAGCCTTGAACAGGTTTGTTTTTGGCTTTGTTTCTTTTAAGACAGAGTCTTGCTCTGTTGCCCAGGCTGGAGTGCAGTGGTGCAATCAAGGCTCACTGCAGTCTCAACCTCTTGGGCTCAGGCAGTCCTCCCACCTCAGCCTCCCAAGTAGCTGGGACTACAGGCATGTGCTGCCATGCGCGGTAATTTTTTGTACTTTTTGTAAAGACAGGATCTTGTCACATTGCCCAGGTTGGTCTCAAACTCCTTTGCTCAAGTGATCCACCCTCCTTGGCCTCCCAAAGTGCTGGGATTACAAGTATAAGCCGCTGTACCTGGCCAGGGCAGGTTTCTGAATCTCACTGTGCTTCAGATTTTTGATCTACAAAAATGGGTCTCTCTTAATGCCTTCAGTTTAAAAAAAAAAATGGGTGTGAACCCAGTATCTACCTCATAAGACTGTTGGGAGTCTTCAATAAATGTATAGTTATTTGAGAAAAATGATATTATCACCTCAATAAATGCAGACGAAGCATTTGATAAAATTCAACATCCATTCATGATCTTAAAAAAGAAAACTCTCAGCTGGCGCAGTGGCTCAAGCCTGTAATCCCAGCACTTTGGGAGGCCGAGGTGGGAGGATCACGAGGTCAGGAGATCGAGTCCATCCTGGCTAACATGGTGAAACCCTGTCTCTACTAAAACTACAAAAATTAGCTGGGTGCGGTGGTGCATGCTGTAGTCCCAGATACTCCGGTGACTGAGGCAGGAGGATTGCTCGAACCCAAGAGGTGGAGGTTGTAGTCAGTCAAAATTGTGCCACTGCACTCCAGCCTGGGCAACAGAGCAAGACTGTCTCAAGCAAACAAAAAAAAAAAAAAGAAAGAAAGAAAACACCCAAAACTACAGCAAACCTCATCCTTCATGGTGGGAGTAGGAAGTGGAATGTTTTTCTCCTAAGATCAGGAACAAGGAAGGGATGTCTGTGTGCTGTCACCATGCCTATTCAGTGCTGTACTGGAGGCCCTAGCCAATGCAATAAAGCACGAAAAAGAAATAAAAGGCACACAGATTAGAAAGGAAGAAATAAAGTGCTCAGAGTAGTGCCTGGCATGTAGCAAATCTATTAACAATCACATACATTTCTAGGCATTGACCCTAAGCTCAGAGTGGACAGGGAGGGACATACCTGCACAGATCCTGACAATTTGGAATGAATGGCTTCCACTGCTCCTTGAATTAAACCTCAGATTCTTTTTTTTTTTTTTTTTTTGAGGTGGAGTCTCACTCTGTTGCCCAGGCTGGAATATAGTGGCACGATCTCAGCTCACTGCAACCTCTTACTCCCTGGTTCAAATGATTTTCCTGCCTCAGCCTCCCGAATAGCTGGGATTACAGGCACGTACCACCACGCCCAGCTAATTTTTATATTTTTAGTAGAGATGGGGTTTCACCATGTTGGTCAGGATGGTCCATGATCTCTTGATCTCATGATCCACCCGCCTTGGACTCCTAAAGTGCTGGGATTACAGGCGTGAGCCACCGTGCCCAGCCAAACATCAGATTCTTAATACACTCTATGTTTGGGAGGTTCCCCAAACCCATTCTATCCTTCTGGCCACATTCAGTGATTTGCTAGAGGACTCCCAGGACTCAGTATATAGTCACACATATGGCTATGATTTATTACAGTAAAAGGGTACAGAACAAAATTAGCAAAGCGACATGTTAGTGTGAACCATGTGATAAACCATATTGTGCAAATTAGGCAGGGTGAGACACTCTTTTAAAAAATTAAAAAAATTTTGTGGGTACGTAGTAGGTGTGTATTTTGTGGGGTACATGAGATGTTGTGATACAGGCATGCAGTGCACAACAATCAAATCATGGAAAATGGGACATCCATCCCCTCAAACATTTATCTTTTGTGTTACAAACAATTCAATTATACTCTTTTAGTTATTTAAAAATGTACAGTTAAATTATTTTGACTATAGTCACCCTGTCGTGCTATCAAATACTAGATGTTACTCATTCTTTTATCTATTTATTTTTATTTTTATTTTTTTTGTAGAGATGGGGTCTCGCCATGTTGCCCACGATGGACTCGAACCCCTGTACTCAAGTCATCCCCCTGCCTGGGCCTCCCAAAGTGCTGGGATTACAGGCATGAGCCATTGTGCCCAGTCTTATTCATTCTTTCTGGTTTTCGTATTCATTAACCATCCCCACCTCCCTCCCACCTGCCACTGCCCTTCCCAGCCTCTGATAACCATCCTTCCACTCTCTATCTCCATGTATTCGTTGTTTTGAGTTTTTCATCTTGCAAATAAGTGACAGCATGCGAAGTTTGTCTTTCTGTGCCTGGCTTATTTCACTAAACATAATGACCTCCAGTTCCATCCATGTTGTTGCAAATGACAGAATCTCATTCTTTTTTGGTGGCTGAATAGTACTCCATCGTGGATATGTACCACATTTTCTTTCTTTCTTTTTTCCTTTTTTTCTTTCTCCTTCCCTTCCTTCCTTCCTTCCTTCCCTTCCTTCCTTCCTTCCTTCCTTCCTTCCTTCCTTCCTCCCTCCCTCCCTCCCTCCCTCCCTCCCTTCCTTCCTTCCTTCTCTTTCTCTCTCTCTCTCTTTCTTTTTTCGGAATTTCGCTCTTGTCACCCAGGCTGGAGTGCAATGGCGTGATTCCTGCTCACTGCAACCTCTGCCTCCTGAGTTCAAGTTATTCTCCTGTCTCAGCTTCCTTAGTAGCTGGGATTACAGGTGCCTGCCACCACGCCCAGCTAATTTTTGTATGTTTAATAGAGATGGGGTTTCACCACGTTGGCCAGGCTGGTCTCGAACTCCTGACCTCAGGTGATCCACCTGCCTTGGCTTCCCAAAGTGCTGGGATTACAGGCATGAGCCACCATGCCCGGCCATCACATTTTCTTTATCCATTCAGGTGAGCCACTCTTATCAGTTAATGGTGTTGGGAACCCTGCTGAAATCCAGGTTCCTGGATGCCAGCCCAAGCCTGACCTGGTCAACAAGGCTTTCAGAGGAGAAAGCCTCACCCTGCTGTGTTGACCTTTTTCTGTACACAGCCTATCAGGTTCTTCCTAGCCTGGCCTTGCTTACATTTCTCATCTCCTCTTGTCCTGCTCTGTCCCTGGCTCACCACCTGCAGGCACACCATCCTCCTCTCGATCCTTCCAGTCTCCCCCACTGCTGCCCCTGCATCTTGTTCCCACCTCAGGGCCTTTGCACAGGCTGTTCCTGGAAGACCTGTCCCATGCCCAGTTCCTTCACATTCTCAGATCTCAGTTTCATTGTCCTCCCTGCACTGAAGCTGCCCTGTCCCCACCCATCTGAAGCTGCCCGTGCCCCTCCCGCCACCACTATTATTCCCTCCCATAGCAGTCCTAGTATTTAGCATTCACCCAATTTGTCTCTATGGACAGGTGGCTTTCAATGTCTGGATCTATGTGGTTCCTGAGATATGATAGCAAATTTTGGATGCCAATGATTTTTATTTATTTATTATTTATTTATTTATTTATTTATTTATTATTTTTTGAGCGTCACTCTGTTGCCCAGGTGGAAGTTCAGTGGCACAATCTTGGCTCACTGCAACCTCTTCCTCCCAGGTTCAAGTGATTCCTGTGGCTCAGCCTCCCAAGTAGCTGGGATTACAGGTGCCTGACACTACACCCGGCTAATTTTTTTTTTTTCTTTGAGACAGAGTCTCGCTCTGTCACCCAGGCTGGAGTGTAGTGTCACCGTCTCGGCTCACTGCAACCTCTGCCTCCCAGGTTCAAGTGATTCTCCTGTCTCAGCCTCCCGTGTAGCTGGGACTACAGGCCTGCACAACCACATCCAGCTAGTTTTTGTATTTTCAGTAGAGATGAGGTTTCACCATGTTGGCCATGCTGGTCTCAAACTCCTGACCTCAAGTGATCCACATGCCTTGGCCTCCCAAAGTGCTGGAATTACAGGTGTGAGCCACTGTGCCTGGCCTAATTTTTGTTTTTCAGTAGAGACAGGGTTTCACCATGTTGGCCAGGCTGGTCTTGAACTCCTGACCTCAAGTGATCCACCTGCCTCAGCTTCCCAGAGTGCTGGGATTACAGGCGTAAGCCATTGTGCCTGGCCTGGATGGTAATATTTTCGATCCCTGATTTTCAGATAGAATAGCAGCAGTCTGGACAGTGTGAGGTTTATTCAAAAAACATACCCACATCCAGTAGTTATTGAATCAGATAATGAACCTCTGGAGGGCGAGGGCTCCCTGTAGTGACCTGTTCAATTGTTGAACTTGGCTTTCTCTCTATGCCTCCATACACACTGAAGCTCTGGTAGGGCAAGGACTGTATTTTTGTTGTTAGTGTTGTCATTGTTTTGTTTTTCCTCCATTACATCCTTAGCGTCTAGCACGGTGCATGGTGTGGTAGGCATTGAGTAATCATTTGCGAATGAATGAATGAATGAATGTCTTGTGACTGCATGGGGCTATGGAGCTGCAGTGCAAGCGGATGTCTCCTGAATGAGGCAGGTCGGGGAAGCATTCCTGCAGGTGGCGAGGCCTGACCTGCGTTTTAAAACACCTCTAGGGGGTTATTCAGGGAAGTGTGTAGGGAAAGGCATTCTGGCAGAAGGAACAGCATAAGTAAAGGCCTGGAGACTTGAAACAGAGAGCACTGGGGCAAGTCAGGAGTTTAAGGTGGGGCTCCCAATTTTTAGTGTAACCTGGTGTTTCTCAACCTTCTTTTCGTTATCATCCTGCTAAGGAGCCTCTCTAGACATATTTTCCTAATTGCCCTCCTTGTGAATGTAATATTTTAATATCATTGAGATACTGTGTGTCTGCTTATGTTCTGTGTGTATCTGTGTTATATACATTCGAGACCATCCTGGCGAACACGGTGAAACCCCGTCTCTACTAAAAATACAAAAAAATTAGCCGGGCGAGGTGGCGGGTGCCTGTAGTCCCAGCTACTCGGGAGGCTGAGGCAGGAGAATGGCGGGAACCCGGGAGGCGGAGCTTGCAGTGAGCTGAGATCCGGCCACTGCACTCCAGCCTGGGAGACAGCGAGATTCCGTCTCAAAAAAAAAAAAAAAAAAAGAAGTCAGAGGCCAGGCACGATGGCTCACGCCTGTAATCCCAGCACTTTGGGAGGCCGATATGGAAGGATCACTTGAGACTAGGAGTTCAAGATCAGGCAGACACGGTGTCTACAAAAAATACAAAAATTAGCTGGGCATGGTGTCGTGCGTCTTTGGTTGCAGCTACTCGGGAGGCTGAAGCAGGAGAATCACTTGAACCTGGGAGTTTGAGATTGCAGTGAGCCAAGATCATGCCACTGCACTCCAGCCTGGGCAACAGAGCCAGACCTTGTTTACAAAAACAAAAACAAAAACAAAAAAAAAGTCAATTATTTTTCTCTCAAGAACCAAATTTCAGCCTCTAAGGGTGAGGAGTGATGTTGTCCTGTTGAGAATGCATGGTGACACCCAGGAGAAAGCCTTGTCCTTGTCAGAGGTCAGATCCTGCACCTCCTGTACTTCCTGCTCCTCCCCACCTTCTGCAGTGGGGGCGCCACCCCCAGCACCCCCAGGTCTAGGTCTCTCAGCAGCCATCTTGGTCCTACTTTTTGTTCTCCAGCCATCATTGAAAAGAAGACCAATGACCTGCTGCTGTTGGAGACCTATAGGCGCATCCTGGACATGGAAGGGGCAGAGGCTGAGATCCCGCCACTCTTCCTCAACCCTTTCTGGGGTGGCTCTGCCCTCCTCAAGCCCCCAGAACCCATCAAAGTCATCCCCCCAGTGCTGGGGGCTGACCCCTTCGGTGACAGGTTGGATGATGGTGAGTTCTCTCTCTCAATCTGTGCAGGTTGTTGGGAAACCTGTGCCTTCAGGTCTGGGGAGGCCTTGTCCAAGCGCCCGAGGGGGTCTGCAGTGTTGAACCTCATTTTCCCCTCTTTATGAACCATTGTGGCCTGCCAGTTCCCTTGGGTGCATTCTTGGCTGTGGTCACGGTATCATTTGCTTGGGGACTTTTCTCTCTATGATGCTAGGGTGACACAGATCCTGAAGTTCAGTTATTTTGGATATTTTTAAAAGTCAAAACTACCTTTTGATCATTTAAAATGAACCTTAAAATATCAAAAGTTTACAAATTGGCAAGTTATGGGTAGACATAGTTCCCAGACTCTGTGTCTCACGCTCACCCTATCTATGCTCCTGAGTCTCACTCGCCTATAACCTCCCTTTCCCTGACCCATTGTGCCTCTAGAACCCATCCTTGGCCCCTCCTCATTTTTGTTCCCTAACCCCACGGTTGAAGCAGCTTCAACCTGGTCCATGCCAGAAGCGAAATGGTCAACCGTGGTTCTTCCAATACTGGCCCATTGATCTTCTTCTTTTCCAAGGTGGAACCTCACTCATCCCCCTCATGCAGGGAGCCAGGCCTTCACTCTGAAGGTGGGAATCAAATTGGCCTCACCTGCTTTTTGGAGAGCAGTTTGGCCACATATATGGGAACTGATCCTTCCAGAAGGACTTACTCAAGGGTCGAAGGTGAAAGGTGGAGGAGTGGAGGCTATTCACTGTAGCTCCAAACTGGAAACAAGTGTAATGCCCACCCCTTAGAGATTGGTTAAATAAGGTCCAGCTCATCCACCCATGCAGTGGAATTCTAAGCAGCCCCAAAAATGAGGCATGGGGCCAATATGAAGAGACTAGGAAGATGCCCTTGATATTAAGACAAAAAGGGAAAACAGTCAGTTGCACGACAATTGTCTGGGCATCCTGAGAAGTACTGTATTGTATAATCCCATCTTTTGAAAAACATTCTCTACATATGCGTGCAATACACAGGCACACACATGTGTGTGTACATGCACACATGTGTGTGTATATGTGTGTGTATATATGTGTATATATAGATGTGTGTGTACATATATGTGCGTGTGTGTATATGTGTATAGATGTATGTGTGTGTATATGTGCGTGTGTATATATAGATGTGTGTGTATATATGTGCGTGTGTATATGTGTATATATAGGTGTGTGTATATATGTGCATGTGTGTATATGTGTATATATAGATGTGTGTATGTGTGTGTATATATGCGTGTGTGTATATGTGTATATATAGATGTGTGTGTATATATGTGCATGTGTGTATATGTGTATATACAGATGTGTATATATATGTGCATGTGTGTATATGTGTATATATAGATGTGTGTATATATATGTGCGTGTGTATATGTGTATATATAGATGTGTGTGTGTATATATATGTGCGTGTGTGTATAAGTGTATATATGGGGGTGTGTGTGTGTGTGTATATATATATATATTTTTTCTTTGCCAGTAGTCCTCAGTCAGGGGTGATTTACCCTTTATGGGACATTTGGCAATACCTGAAGGTATTTTTGGTTGTCACAACTGAAAGTGATGGTGTTGCTGTCATCTAGTGGCCAAGGATGCTGCTAAAAATCTCACAATGCACAGGATAGCACTTCACAACCCTGATACGTAATAAGAGATATAAGACATCCGAGAGAGGGGGAGGGAGAGGGAGAGAAAGAGGAAGGCTCAGAGGCAGGAAGAGGAGGAGGAGGAGGAGGAAGGGAGGGAGGGGCGATGAGAGAAAGGGAAGGAGGAAGGTTTCTAGATTATGCATAGAAAACCAGAGGTGTATAAGCCACCTGTTACAGTGGATGATTGTGGATGGTGGTTTGCAGATAATGTTGCATTTCTGTATTGCAGAAATGCAATACAGAATGCAATACGTTAAACAATTCTGTATTGTTTGAAATTTTCTCTTACAATGACCTTGCATGACTTTAGTAAGTAGAGAAAAAAATCAATTTTTAAAAAGCTGCCGCCATTTCTCTGAGCAGCATTTCAAGTGTGCCAAGGATGAAGGGATAGACCCCCAATAAGCACACGTGCACACACACGCACACAACACATGCGTACACACATGCACAGATAGAGATCCTGCGTGTTTCAGCTGAAGAGATTGAAATGCGGCAGGAGTGAAAGCTAGGCCAGATGACACCCATCTCAGCACAACTTCCACCACCCTTTCAGTTCCTAAAAGGCTGGGGGGAGAGGTGGGCAGAGCTGCTGGTGGGTTGTCCTCACAAGGTCGGAAGTGTACGGATACTGTCTTCACCTCTGTTCACGGGAATGTCGATGAACTTTAGTTTCTCCCAGCCCACTGGCCTCTATGGCCTACAGGTGTGAATTAGAAGAGGGGCCACTTTTGGTTAGATTAATTAGAAAAAGGTGCCCCTTCTGGGTAGCTATGGCTCAGCAATCAAGTGGGGGCTGGATTTCAACCCATCTGTCTACCCCTCTCCTCTAAGTGTCTTTGTGTAGTGCATATCCTGAACAACTGCACATGGTGGCCCTAACTCCTTAACATTAAACCAAATATTCGTCACATCCTTGTCTAGGAGGAAAACTAATCATTGTCTGGGCAGCCCCGAGAAGTATATTTCTGTTCATTCTCCCCTCCTTGAAACCTGAGAATTTCCAGGCTCCACTCCCCAATGCTATGGAGGGATGCCAAACCAGGCTTGGCCATCCCTGCCTTGGGCAGAGAGACAGAGTCACTGGGAAGGAAGCCCCAGCCCTGGGTTTGATTTCCCAGCATCTCACACAAACCTGGTCTTGGTGCAGTGGAACAGCCCCTGGATCACAGCAGCCTTCGGCAGCTGATTCTCGACAATTATATCCTGAAGGAGAATCGGAGTAAGGAAGTGCGCGGAGACAGCCTGCCTGAGAAAGTGGATGACAGTAGGTCCAGGAAGAGGGTAACCATGTGAGGTGCATGCATGGGGCCACCTTTGCACAATAACTGAAAAAATAAATGTTTTGTTCTGTAGCCTCGTGCCTGTCACACGCATTACTAAGGGCTTTGGGTGCTGAGGCCACCTCTGGGCTGGGACCAAGGAGTGAGAAGTAAAAGCGGGAACAGGGGGCAGGAACCGTGTGAGGCCATCAAGGCCCCTGGACACCTCTGAGCTGGAGACCAACACAGGCCACCCCCAGACATGCAGAGACACAGATGCAGATGCGGTCCACCAGGTGTAATGGACTAGCCCGGGGGAGGGGCCATGCTGGAGCCAAAGTGTGGATCCTGAGACGCCGCTGGCTACCAGAGGTGTGGCGAACACCTGCGGATGGGAAGTGGGAACTGGGGGCATGCTGGATCTGCTTCTGTGGGTGTGTCTCCGTGTACATGTGTGTATATCTGTGTTTCTGAGTCTGTGTCTCTGGGTGTTTGTATCTGTGTGTCTGTATATATGTCTGTGTGTCTGTATCTCTGTGTATCTGAGTGTCTCTGTGTGTGTCCATATATGTGTGTACCTGTGTGTGTCTCAGAATCTGTGTGCATCTCTGTATGCCTCTGTCTCTGTCTCTGTGTCTCTGTGTGTCTACACCTGTGTGTGTCTTTGTGTGTCTGCACCTGTGTGTGTCTCTGTGTCTCTGTGTCTGCACCTGTGTGTGTCTGTGTGTCTGCACCTGTGTGTGTCTCTGTGTCTCTGTGTGTCTGCACCTGTGTGTGTCTCTGTGTGTCTGCACCTGTGTGTGTCTCTGTGTCTCTGTGTCTGCACCTGTGTGTGTCTGCACCTGTGTGTGTCTCTGTGTCTCTGTGTGTCTGCACCTGTGTGTGTCTCTGTGTCTCTGTGTGTCTGCACCTGTGTGTGTCTCTGTGTGTCTGCACCTGTGTGTGTCTCTGTGTCTCTGTGTGTCTGCACCTGTGTGTGTCTCTGTGTCTCTGTGTGTCTCTGTGTCTCTGTGTGTCTGCACCTGTGTGTGTCTGTGTGTCTGCACCTGTATGTGTCTCTGTGTGTCTGCACCTGTGTGTGTCTCTGTGTCTCTGTGTGTCCGTATCTGTGTGTGTCTCTGTCTCTGTGTGTCCGTATCTGTGTGTGTCTCTGTGTGTCTGCACCTGTGTGTGTCTCTGTGTCTCTGTGTGTCTGCACCTGTGTGTGTCTGTGTGTCTGCACCTGTGTGTGTCTCTGTGTCTCTGTGTGTCTGCACCTGTGTGTGTCTCTGTGTGTCTGCACCTGTATGTGTCTCTGTGTGTCTCTGTGTCTCTGCGTGTCTGTATCTGTGTGCATCTCTGTGTGTCTCTGTATGTCTCTGTCTCTGTGTGTCTCTGCATGTCTGCACCTGTGTGTGTCTCTGTATGTTTCTGTGTGTTTCTGCGTGTCTGTATCTGTGTGCATCTCTGTGTGTCTCTGTGTCTCTGTCTCTGTGTGTCTCTGTGTGTCTCTGTGTGTCTCTGCATGTCTGCACCTGTGTGTGTCTCTGTATGTCTCTGTGTGTCTGTATCTGTGTGTGTCTCTGTGTGTCTCTGTGTCTCTGTCTCTGTGTGTCTCTGTGTGTCTCTGTGTGTCTGTATCTGTGTGTCTCTGTGTGTCTCTGTGTGTCTGTATCTGTGTGTCTCTGTGTGTCTCTGCATGTCTGCACCTGTGTGTGTCTCTGTGTGTCTCTGTGTGTCTGTATCTGTGTGTCTCTGTGTCTCTGTGTGTCTCTGTGTGTCTGTATCTGTGTGTCTCTGTGTGTCTGTATCTGTGTGTCTCTGTGTGTCTCTGCATGTCTGCACCTGTGTGTGTCTCTGTGTGTCTCTGTGTGTCTGTATCTGTGTGTCTCTGTGTGTCTCTGTGTGTCTGTATCTGTGTGTCTCTGTGTGTCTGTATCTGTGTTTCTCTGTGTGTCTCTGCATGTCTGCACCTGTGTGTGTCTCTGTGTGTCTCTGTGTGTCTGTATCTGTGTGTCTCTGTGTCTCTGTGTGTCTCTGTGTGTCTGTATCTGTGTGTCTCTGTGTGTCTCTGTGTGTCTGTATCTGTGTGTCTCTGTGTGTCTCTGCATGTCTGCACCTGTGTGTGTCTCTGTGTGTCTCTGTGTGTCTCTGTATGTCTCTGTGTGTCTGTATCTGTGTGTATCTGTGTGTCTCTGTGTGTCTCTGCATGTCTGCACCTGTGTGTGTCTCTGTGTGTCTCTGTGTGTATTTATGTGTCTCTGTATCTCTTTGTATGTCTCTGTATGTCTGTTTCTGTCTGTGTGTCTCTGCATGTCTGTATCTGTGTGTGTCTCTGTATGTCTCTGTGTGTCCCTGTCTGTGTGTCTCTGCATGTCTGTATTTGTATGTGTCTCTGTATCTCTGTGTTCATCTCTGTATGTCCCTGCGTCTCTGTCTCTGTGTGTTCTGTGTGTCTCTGCATGTCTGTACCCATTCTTGGGATTCTCTTTCTTCTTCTTCTTGTTTTTTTTTGAGACAGAGTTTGGCTCTGTCACCCAGGCTGGAGTGCTCTCAGCTCAGTGAGTGGTGTGATCTCAGCTCACTGTGTATCTGTGTGCATCTCTGTCTCTCTGTGTGTCTCTGCATGTCTCCATCTCTGCGTGTGTCTGTCGTGGGTGAGCATGTCACTGCAGAGCTGAGTGCACAGTGTCCTGCCCAGAACCACGCACTGCCCTGGAGTGTCCTGAGTCCCGCCTTCTTGGTGCCGGACTGCATCTCTGACCACAGGAGCCCGGGGTATGAGGCTCTCAGCCTGGACTGACTCTGGAGTGCAGGGAGGCTGTGAGGGGCAAGGGTCACCACAGGGTGTGGGGCGTCCTGGGTCATGGGGTGGGGCCGTGACTCCCCTGGGTCCCTGCCCATGCAGCCTGCTTTGAAAGGGGCCCCAGATCTCTGCAGCCAGAAGACAGTTTCGTACATTCTGTCGCTGGCTCGGCCCTGAGCTCCTGCCACGGATGGCACTGTTGCCATTGTCAAGCCTTGAGGATGGCACTGTTGCCATTGTCAAGCCTTGAGGACTGGCCCTAACTGTGGCTCCTCTGGCCTCCTGGGCCCTCCTGCCTTCACTGTGACCCCAGCTCCACTCTGTCACCAAATTTCAGCTTGTTCCCATCACGTCATTGACTTGGGCTGTGTTCTTAGGTTCTTGGGATTCTCTCTTTTCTTTTGAGACGGAGTTTGGCTCTGTCGCCCAGGCTGGAGTGATCTCAGCTCACTGCAACCTCCTCCTTCCGGGTTCAAGTGATTCTCTTGCCTCAGCCTATTGAGTAGCTGGGATTACAGGCATGTGCCACCATGCCCAGTTAATTTTTGCATTCTTGGTAGAGACGGGGTTTTGCCATTTTAGCCAAGCTGGTCTCAAGCTCCTGAACTCAAGCGAACCGCCCGACTCGACCTCCCAAAGTGCTGGGAGGGTTCTTGGAATTCTCTTGAAAACTTGAAGTGCCTGAAGTCCATTCCCTGCTGCTTCTCGGGTTTTCCTCCGGGGAATCTTCCCTCCCATCTCCAGGCCATATGGTTCAGGAGGGTTTTGATTTCAACCCCAGCACAAGGCTGATCAGTTGAGCCAGGCCTGTCCATCCATCAGAGTACTGCCTTTGCCAGTCCATGGTGATTGGTTCAGGGGTCAGGTGCCCCAGAGGGATCCCATGAAGCCCTGTTCTGAGGTTTGTGTGGAGTTGGGAGAGAGAGAAATATGCTCTTCGAGGATTGCTAAGGGGCTGGAAAGGGGGCAGGAACTGCTCTTAATTATTTTGCCACTGCCGAGAGCAGAGCAACATGACAGGAAAGAGAGGCCTCCCCAGCCTCTGAGGGCACTGCCTGGGCTCCTGGATGCAACTGTGCCTGAAGTCCTTGGACTTCTTAGTTATTTGAACCTATTTCTTTTTCTTTTTTCTTTTTTTTTTTTTCCTTTTCTAAGAGACAGAGTCTCATTCTGCAACCCAGGCTGGAGTGCAGTTCACTGCAGCCTCAACCTCCTGGGCTCAAGCGAGCCTCCCACCTCAGCCTCCTGGGTAGCTGAGACCACAGGTGCACACCTCTATGCCTGGCTATTTATTTTTTGTAGAGATTGGATCTCACTATGTTGCCTAGGCTGGTCTCAAACTTTTGGGCTCAAGTGATCCTTCTGCCTCAGCCTCTCAAAGTGTGAGCATCACAGGGATGAGCCACCACACCTGGCCCTATTTGTTTCTTACATTGGGGATCTTGCAGCCATAATAGACCTGAATGCTTCAACCATGACTGTGGTCACTCAAAATCAAGGGTCAACTCACATCCAGGCCTGGGCCCCAGACAGGGTCAGAAGTCGGTATCACTCCCCGACTTTGCTGGGAAGAAGTACAGACAACTTCTACTTTATCTGAAACTAGAAATCACTCTCTTAGAATTGGCAGGTGTGATTACTGTTGAAGGAACTATGTTCCTACCATGTGTCAGGCCACTTCCTTCTTGTCACTGTCACTGGCAGGAGAGGCATTCCGATGGCATCCTAAGGGAAGGATGTCATGGAAGCAAGGTCCTCTAAATGCTTGAGCTCTTTGGAAGAGAAGGCTGTGGTCATCCAGGTAACATTCCAGTAAAACATGGTCCTTAATAGAAACAGTTTTGAGTGGCTGCAAAGGTCTACCTTAAATAAAGAGTCACCAAGATTCAATAATGACTGCAAGGCTGTCACTAGCTCATCTGCTTTTGCTTTCCTTACTCAAGGCACTATCTGTCAGAGAAATGTCGTGACCAAATACACAACCTCCTGTTTATTGGAACACGGCCTCTGGATGGATTTCCATCTGTAGGATGTGCGGCCATGAGGTTATCTGTAGCCACCCAGGCTGCAAAGAAGATGGAGGTGGATAAATGGGGCAGCCACACAGCTAACAGACAAGGTGGGGACAGAGGCAGTACTTGGGGGAGAGAGATGAGGGCACGGACCACTCTGCAAAGACGAGCCCAGGGTGCAGCAGCCAGCCCCCTCCTAGTCCTTCTCTTCTCCGTGGGTGATGATGTGCACCAGGTTCTTGTAGTTCAAGTTACCAGTCACGTCAGGGGGGAAGGCGGCGAACATCTGGTCAATCTGCAATGAGCCAGCAAGACATGCTAAGGATGAGGGGAGGGGAACTGAGACAGACGGTGGGGGGTTGTGGGCGGGGCCTGAGTGGATGGGTAGCTGGGGTGGGGGATGGGAACATGGGCCACTCAGAGGGTCCTCCAGAGAAGGACTTCCCCAGCTGCTGCAGGGCCCCCTCGCCCAAGGTCATGCTCTTTCTGGGGCAGCCCACAGCCAGCGGATGGGATTGGTGTGGGGGTATAAAGGCGCGACCATCTCGCCCAACTTGGTGCCTCCCAGGAGAGCTATCGAATGAGCTCCCTCCCTGGGGAGTCAGCGGTGCTGGTCTTTGGGCCTGAATCTTGGCTCAACTTCTTCCTTCATGCACTTTTCCTTCCTTGCCCTTCCCTGTTCTTCCCTGACCTCAAGGGCCCTCCCAAGTAAACATCATGCAGAGATGTCCCCGGAAACCCAGCCTTCCACCAGCATCACAAACTCAAGAGTTCCAAGGGGCCAGGCAGGTTATGTAAGGGAGTAGGATAGGTCCTGTGGCTAAATGGAGACACATGGCAATCTAAAAAGGTGACATAAAGGTGGCCACAGGGACCAGGGCATCAGAAATCTAGAGTTTTGTTTTTACACAAACTTTCCCCATTTAAAAAGCATTGGCTAGTTTTTTTTTTTTAAAAAAAATACTGGCTATTCATAGCCAGCACTTGTATTGCCCTTGCCACAAGTTCACACTTTCCCCACATTAACATGTCAAATCCTTGCAATCTCCTATGAGGTAGCTTCTATTATCATTCCCACTTTACAGATGAGGAAATTGAGGTGCAGTGAGGTTAAGGAGCTTGTTCAAAGCCCACAGCAGGTGGAAGGTGAAGGCAGCCCTTTTAGCTGCTTGAATTTTTGGGGAGGGGAAATCTATATACAATTTTTAGTAAAATATGGAACTTGATGGAGAGAGGCCTGTGAGGCTATGAGGGGGCATTTAAAATCAACTCATTAAGGTTCACTAATAAGATTGATGGCACCGTTGCTTGCTCATACAGAAGCTTTGGTAAATTAGCAAAAATGCCCCTTCTACCAAACTCACTACCGCATCTCCCAGAAAAAGGTCACTGAGTTAAAAAAAATTATTACCAGACAGTTTACTGCCAGTTCTGGAAAGCTGTTGCAACAAATACACAGTCTAATGACTGTGTATTTTCTACATGTCAGTTTTATGAAACTGACATCTAGAAGAGTTGTTCAGTGCACAACTTACATGACAGTATGTGGCAGCCCTTCACACCACAATAATTTCATGCTCTAAGCAGGTCTCTATGCATCGTGAGGAAGGCAGAACCTGCAGTCACATAGACCTAGGTTTGAATCCAGGTCCTGGCATTTACTATTAGTTTTGTTATCTTATTTTATTTTATTTTTGAGACGGAGTCTTGCTCTGTTGCCCAGACTGGAGTGCAGTGGCATGATCTCGGTTCACTGCAACCTCTGCCTCCCGGGTTCAAGAGATTCTCATGCTGTGCCTCAGCCTCCTGAGTGACTGGGAATACAGGCGTCCACCACCACGCCCAGCTAATTTTTGTATTTTTAGTAGAGGCAGGGTTTCATCATGTTGGCCAGGCTGGTCTCAAACTCCTGGCCTCAAGTGATCCTCCTGCCTCGGCCTCCCAAAGTGCTGGGATTACAGGTGTGATTGTTGTTATTTTAGACAAGTGACTTTACTTCCCTGGGTCTCAGTTTGCCCATCTGTAAAATGGGAGTTATGCTAGTCCCTACCTCATAGGGCGGCAGAGAATGAAATGAGGCGAGGGCTCGGAAGACGATAGCTGGTTCCCTGTCAGTGTGGGGTCAGGGGTGCTTTAGACAAGAAGGGGAGATGGACCCCCCCAGAGGGAGAACCCGGGAGCTGGGGTACAGGGAGTGCTTGAAGGACCCCATTACCTCCTCCTTGGAAAACCTCTCCGCCTGCGTGGTCAGCATGTCTCGAACACTGCAGAGAGAGGAAAGCAGATGTTGGTGTCAGTTGTGCATGTGTAGGGGGGCAGGGGGGCAAGCAGGGAACCCCCCTCCTCCCCACAGACCCCACTCACTAATCAGCCTTCAGCACCCCTTTGCCTTCAGGGTCAAACACTTTGAATGCATTGAGTATGGTTTCCTCAGGGTCTGCTCCTGAAACGGAACACAGGGGTTACATGTACTGGGGGTGGCTGGGAACCACTGGCACCCCAGGCAGGTGGGCCCATGTTCCCCCAGAGATGAAGGGGCCAGAGCAAGGCTGCTTTGCATGGAGGAAAAATACCCTGCTTTCATCTGATCACTGAGCCTCTATTTTGAAAGAGAGGGCTGAGATGAAGGGGCCAGAGCAAGGCTGCTTTGCATGGAGGAAAAATACCCTGCTTTCATCTGATCACTGAGCCTCTATTTTGAAAGAGAGGGCTGAGAACCCAAGGTCAAACATCATCTGGATTCGAAGGCCTGGGATTCGAATCTTAACTCTGGCACTTGCTAGCCGTGTGGCCTCAGACAAGTGACTTTCTGTCTCTCAGTCTCAGTTCCCCATCTGTAAACTGAGGATAAGAATAGAGTGTACCTCCCAGTTGCTATTAAGTGGGGTAATGCGTATAAAGTAGTTAGCATGAGGTCTGACTTAGGTTAAGTCCTGGAGCAATGTTAGTTGCTGTGTTTTTGTTTTGTTTTGTTTTGAGACAGAGTTTCACTTTGTTACCCAGGTTGGAGTGCAGTGGTACAATCTCGGCCCACTGCAACCTCCGCCATCCCGGTTCAAGGGATTCTCCTGCCTCAGCCTCCTGAGTACCTGGGACTACAGGTGTACACCACCGTGCCTGCTAATTTTTTTTGTGTTTTTAGTAGAGGTGGGGTTTCACCATGTTGGCCAGGCTGGTCTTGAACTCCTGACCTCAAGTGATCCACCCACTTCGGCCTCTGAAAGTGCTGGGATTACAGGCATCAGCCACTGCGCCCAGCCAAGTTGCTGTTTTCATTATTTTTTCCAATGGTGCTTTATCTCTTTTAAAGTTAACCATCTTCTGCCAGCCCCCCAAAGAAACATAGACACACACACACACGACCTTACCCTTAAGTTTCTCCCCAAACATCGTGAGGAACACAGTAAAGTTAATTGGACCCGGAGCCTCCTTGATCATTTCATCAATTTCTTCATTTTTCACGTTCACACGCCCTAGGGTAGAAAACACACACTCAGGGACTCGGAGCTGGAGGAGAAAGAGCCATTATGACACTGCCATTGGCTCCTGGGATTCCACTTCAAGAAATCTAGTCTAGAAATAATCGGAGATGGGGTGGATGGGGGCAAAGATCTTATGTGAGAAGATGTTCTTGACAGTGTTATTTATAATAACCAAATGACTGGAAGCAACCCTAACATCTGATGTGGGAAGGGGTTCATTATTTACTTATTTTTCTTTGAGACAGGGTCTGGCTCTGTCATCCAGGTTGGAGTGCAGTGGTACAATCTCGACTCACTGTAACCTCCGTCTCCCAGGTTCAAGCGATTTTCGTGCCTCAGCCTCCTAAGTAGCTGGGATTGCAGGTGCACGCCACCGTGCCTGGCTAATTTTTGTAGTTTTTTGGAGAGATAGGGTTTTGTCATGTTGCCCAGACAGGTTTCGAAGTGCTAGGTTCAAGCGATCTTCCAGCCTCCGCCTCCCAAAGTGCTGGGATTACAGGTGTGAGCCACCATGCCGGCCAGTTTGTTATATTTAAAATAGTGTCTTCAGAACCTGGAACATTTAATGCAGATATTTTCATTTTTCACTCAAATGGGAAAGGCTCGTATTGTAAATTAGCCCTTCACAGTTGGAGGCAGGAGAGACAGATCAGGATCACCTGAGGGAATTTTTTCAAGTTAAACCTGCTGTAACCCATGGCCTTGGAGGTTCTGATTTACCTGCTCTAGTCCTGCCACAAGCCTATCTTTGTGCAAATAAGAAAAATCTGTCACTTTTTAAGCCAATGTATGTTTTAAGTATAAAAAGCTACACTCACTACAAATGTGAATAGTTCCCTGTAGAATTGTGCAGTGCACCGTCTGCACAGCTGTGTATGGTTGCCCTGAGTTCTAAGGTTAGGAGTAAGAGGTGGTGGTGGGTAGCAGATTAGACATGTATATTTTGAAGAAACTCCATGTACTCGTGCTCATACTGTTGAGATGATACATTTTAGAAGATGAATTCAAAAGAGAATGATTCCAATAATTTAAAAAACTAAAACCTAAACCTAACAGACATGTCTAGAAAGACTTAGAGGAAAGAGACTGGAATGTTCACAGTGGAATATGACCTTCTGGGTGATGTCATTTTCTCCTTTATACTTTTCTGCATTTTTCCCTATTTTCTGTTGTGAGCTGACATTGCATTCAAAATCACACAAAAAAGTTATTTCAGGAGAAAAAAGATATCTGAAGACACTCAAAGACTAAACACTTCTTTCCCATCCCCTGAAATTTGTCTTAAAGAGCATTTGTGGTGGAGTTGTTTCTTTGGGAAATGACACCCATCTTGGGCTTTTCTGATGGTCCCACCTGGTGCTCCTCATGGATGTGAGATAAAGAGACCCTCCTGCAGGGCTAGAGGGGGCGACATACCAAGGGCAGCAAAGGTGTCTCTCAGATCGTTCTTGTCGATGAAGCCATCCCTGTTCTGGTCCATGATAGTGAAGGCCTGTGGAAGGGAAGTGATTGGCAGCTCAGCCTGGGAGAAACTGACAGAGTTGCCCAAGAAGTTGGGCCAAGGACTTGGCAGGAGTGGATTCTGGGATCTTCAAAGATCATTGCAGGACCTCAGATCAAAAGTCAACAATTGAAGATAATCCAACAATTTCTTCAAAATGTTAGGCCTCGTGTTATCATATGACCCAGACATTCCACTGCTAGATATATACCCAAGAGAATTGAAAACATGTCCACATAAAAGCCTGTACACAAGGCTGGGCATGGTGGCTCATGCCTGTAATCCCAGCACTTTGGGAGGCCTAGGCTGGTGGGTCACTTGAGGTCGGGAGTTCAAGACCAGCCTGGCCAACATGGTGAAACCCCGTCTCTATGAAAAATAGAAAAATTAGCCAGGCGTGGTGGCGCATGCCTGTAATCCTAGCTACTCGGGAGGCTGAGGCAGGAAAACTGCTTGAACCTGGGAGGCGGAGCTTGCAGTGAGCTGAGAACATGCCACTGAACTCCAACCTGGATGACAGAGCAAGACTCCATCTTGGAAAACAAAAACAAAAACAAAAACAACGTGAACACAAATGTGTGTAACAGCATTGTTCACAGTAGCCCAAGACTGAAAACAACCTACATATCTATCAGCTGATGAATGGATAAACCAAATGTGGTCTGTCCATACAATGGAATATTATTCAGCCATAAAAAGGAAGGAAATTCCTACAAAGATTACAACATGGATGAGCCTTAAAACATATGTGAAAGAAGTCTGACACAAATACCACATATTGTATGATTCAATTTCTATGAAATGTCCAGAACAAGAAATTCATGGAGACAGAAAATGGATTAGCGGTTGCCAGGGGCTGGTGGGAGAGGGAGGAGCAGGAAGTGACTGCTAATGGGTATGGGGTTTCTTTCTGGGGTGATGGAAATATTCTGAAAGTAGATAGTGGTGATGGTTGCACAACTTTGTGAGTATACTACAAACCACAAAACAGCACACTTAAAAGATGAATTTTATGGTATGCAAATTATACCTCTATAAAGCTATTTATTTATGAGAAAGAGTCTTGCTATGTCGCCCAGGCTGCAGTGCAATCTGGTGCGATCTCGACTCACTGCAACCTCCACCTCCCGGGTTCAAGCGATTCTCCTGCCTCAACCTCCCAAGTAGCTGGGACTGTAGACACGCACCACCAATGCCCAGCTTATTTTTGTTTAGTAGAGTCAGGGTTTCACCATGTTAGCCAGGCTGGTCTCAAACTCCTGACCTCAAGTGATCTGCCCACCTCGGCCTCCCAAAGTGCTGGGATTACAGGTGTGAGCCACTGTGCCTGACCTATGATTCCTCATTTGTGAAATACTTGGGCATTTATAAAGTTCTGAGAACCTCCCTGGCCGCCAGCTGAGACAGATTACTGGTCCCATTTTACAGACAGGGCAGGCTAGGGAGTGGGGAGGTCAGATGAGACACCAGTTTTTAGCTTTTTAAAAAAATAATAGCTTTAGGCCAGGTGCAGTGGCTCACGCCTGTAATCCCAGCACTTTGGAGGCCAAGGCAGAAGGATCACTTGAGGCTAGGAGTTTGAGACCAGCCTGGCTAACACAGTGAAACCCTGTCTCTAGTAAAAATACAAAAAAATTAGCCAGGCATGGTGGTGAGTACCTGTAATCCCATTTACTCAGACAAACAAAACAAACAAACAAAACCAAATGGGGAATCCTGGCTACGTGTTTTGAGCTCTCTGCATCCCCTGCCCACACCCCTCCCCCGTAGCTGATTCCGGAGGTTGGGAAAAGAGGCGGGTGTAGCTTTCTCCCTGGAAGGTGACTATCTCAAGTTCAGATACGACACTTGTCTCAGGAATTTCTCTTTCCCTATGGGACACAGCATTCCTGCAATCTGAATGTTAGTGAGGACAAAAGGTACGACTGTTCATTTCCTGTTTCGAAGCCCCAAATGGTTTCCCCTTTGATATAAAGCATGTTAGGGCAGGGTGTAGTGGCTCACGCCTGTAATCCCAGCACTTTGGGAGGTCAAGGCAGGAGAATTGCTTGAGCCCAGGTGTTTGAGACCAGCCTGGGCAACACAGGGGGACTCAATCTTTACAAAAATCACAAAAATTAACTGGGCACAGTGGTGTACACCTGTGGCCCCAGCTACTCAGGAGGCTGAGGTGGGAGGATTGATTAAACTGGGAGGTTGAAGCTGCAGGGAGCCATGGTTGTGCCACTGCACTCCAGGCTGGGTGATAGAGCCAGACTCTGTCACACACACACACAAAAGCAGACTGGTCTCTTTAGCATCATTTTAGCATCGTTCCCTCTGGACAGCCAGGTAGTAATGTGGATGAGTCAGTGTGAGCCCTCACGACTGCTGGAAAATGTATTCCGAGCCTGTCCCTCCAAGCCTGTGTGCAGTTTGGTCTAATTAGTACTTGGGTTCTCTTCATAAGGTCCATTGCCATTGAATGCAATGGGGTTTCAAACGGGGCTAGTGGTTAATAATCAAAGACTGTAACATTTAAAACCCAGAAGATACTGCTTTTTACCTCTCAGATGGCAAAAAAAAATTGTGACTATTAATACCCAGCGTTGATGGAAATGTGGGGAAAGGCACTCTCTTCTTGAGGCTGCTGGGCATAGGAATTAGTGCGGTGATTTTGGGGGGCAATTCGGACCAGCAGTTCTGCCTGTTTTTAGTTCTTTTGTTGTTGTCGTTTTAAGTTCCTTTGACCCAGCAGTTCTGCTTTTAGGACTTTACTCCCAAGAAGTAACCAGAGATACAAGCAAAGAGGTGTTATTTATAATAGTAAAACATTATAAACAAATGTCATATTTAACCATAGGAAAATGGTTTAAATATATGATAGGAAATGTTAATGGTGAATTTCTCAAAGAAAAAAATGCAGGTAGTAATCAGTGGGCACAGAAGATTATAATTTTGTTTAATACACATATACATAGATAACAAAAATGGCTTGAAGGGTATATACCAAAATGCGAACTGATTATCTCTAGGTAATAGAATTGTAGGTAGTTTTTATTTCCTTTTTTGTGCTTTTCTGAAAAATTTTCCGACATTTTTCAGCAAGGAATATATTTTACTTTGATAATCAGTGAAGCTATTAAAAAGTTTCTTTTAAAAATTTACATATCCATTCAGGCTGAATTTGGGATTGTTTGGAGGACAGAGGCGTCTAATGAAAAGTCCCTGCTGGGAATATGGAACAAAAGGAAAGTTCTCCCTCACGAGTGGGATTTCCTTCCACGTGGATGATTCAACAGCTGCACCCACCTCCTTAAATTCCTGGATTTGGGTCTGTTCGAACATGGAGAACACGTTGGAGTTGGCGCCCTCGGCTCTCTTCTTTGCTTTCTTAGGTGCCTGGGGGAAAAAAAGCATCGATTAAAAGAGTGAGAGGCTGGGAGTCAAAAAACTAGGTCAGGCCCCTTCTCTGGGTGAGTTCATCTCTGTTGCAGGGCTCAGCTGCTCATCTGTGAAATGCGGGTACAGCGTCCACACTCAGGTCTCAAAACAGTGACGCTGGAGGGAGCAAAGGACACGACATAAAGTTTCTCCAGAGTCCCCTGGTCGCAGGGGATCATAAGCGTTTGTGCATCTTGTAGTGGCTCCTTCATTAACTAGGAGAAGCCACAGGTGTGTCCCTGAGGATGGAGGCCACACCTACAGATAGTCCCTGCAGGATCCAGCCGCTTTTGTTCCGATGCATTTCACAAAAAGCTCAGTAATGCACAGAAGGAGAATTGATTGGAGGGAAAGAAAAAGTCAGGCTCACTAAGCCATGATGAATGCCAAGATGAAATGACAGTTCTTCAAGGTGTTAAAACCCAACTGCGCCCCACAGCCCACAATTTTCCCTTGATCCAAACGGCAGCAAAACCTCCTCTCTGAATGCCCTGTCCTTGCACCACGTCAACAGGGCAGAGAAGAGCGAGTTGACCTTTCCTCCCCACCCCACTTCTCTCTTTCAATAACAGCAAATGCTTCAATACTCTACATATGTATTATTATTTAATTCTCATAACCGCTCTGTCAAGGGGATACTATTATTATCATCCCCATTTTACAGGGGAGGCAACTGAGGCTCAGAGAGGTTGGGTCACTTGCCCAAGATCACACAGCCACACACACACAAAAGGCAGAGCTGGAGTTGAACTTGGGTATTGAACTTGGAGAGTTGAACTTGGGCATTCTGACTCCAGAGTTCCTGCCCCTAACCACTCTCCGTCCTGCGCTGACCCTGATTTGGGAGCTGCCCACTTCAGGAGGGGGACACGCAACCCAACAGCACAGGAAGAAAGGTTTTAAATTTGCAAGTTCAAAAGGTGAAAACAAAAACATTCTTTTTCCCAGCTGCCTGAACAAGAGAAAAGAATTACAATTTGATCCTTAAAAGCGTTCAATCCCATTTTGCAAGCCCTGGGAGTTATTGATTTCTTGAGAGGTCAGTAGACAAGCCATAAAAAAGCCAACTCTCTTATTTTGTGTTTGTGAGTCCCCGGGAGCTGCTGTTATTTGTGGCCTATTGGGGCATTGATTGGGGTTCCTCTGTGCGCGCGCAGTCAGCGGGGCTTTTTCCACAAGGGGCTGGAGGCTTTGAGAGCCTCCTTCCTCCGCCTCCGCCGTGGTCCCCTGCTTGTAGTGGCTTCCCCTCCTCGCCCACCCGGCATCATCACCTCCTGGAGCCCTTGTACTCACCATGGTGGAAGGGACCCAGCACTGCCTCCCGAGAAGAATTCCACACTCCGCCCAGCTCTCCGCAGCCCGGGAACAATAAATACTTCCTCCCCATGTTTAAAAATAACCCCATGACCGCTTTTGGCAGTCATAGGTGAGGCGGGCACCACCTAAGGCCCCCCCACCCCATGCCGTTCTTCTGAAGTAAGGGTGGCTCACTCGCCACTGGGTGACACGTGAGCCCCCAAAAAGGCATTCAAGGTTAAAGAAGCAGTAGCTGGGTCATGGTCACGGGGAGAGATGCTGTGCTCTCTGCAGTGCTTGGGCCGGGGACACTTGTGCTTGTCAATTTTGAGAAAGAAAATGGCAGGGAGAGGAGACTGCTAAAATGCTCTGTTTTATCAGCCTGGATCTGGCCTCAGGGCCTTTGCACCTGTGTGCCTTCTACCTGGAATGCCTTTCCGTCAGTCATTGCACGGCTCCTTCCTTCACCTCCTTCATTGCATCTTTGCTCAGATGTCATCTCCTGAGTAAAGCCTCCCCATCCACCCTATTTAAAATAACCATGAAGGCTGGCACTGTGGCTCATGCCTGAAATCCCAGCACTGTGGGAAGCTGAGGCGGGAGGATTGCTTGAGCCCAGGAGTTTGAGAGCAGCCTGGGTAACATAGGGAGATGCCTGTCTCTACAAAAACAAACAAACAAACAAACCCCCCCAAAAAAACCCCACAAAAACAAAACAAAACAAAAAACAATTAGCTGCGCATGTGGTGCATGCCTATAGTCTCAGCTATTCAGGAGGCTGGGACAGGAGGATCACTTGGGTCCGGGAGGTTGAGGCTGTGGTGAGCCACGATCACACCACTGCGCTCCAGTGTGGGTGACAGAGCAAGACCCTGTCTCAAAACAGACAAATAACACAGCCACGCACCCGCTGCCCTCAGATCTCACTTCTCGGCTTTGTTTCTCTGCACAGCGTGAGGCGGTCCTGAACACTGCCTGCAGTGCACTGACTCATTCTGTTAGGTGCCAGTGGAGTGTCAGCTCAGGGGGCAGGGATCACTTTAGTTTCCCTCACCACTGACCGTCTCCCCAGCTCCCAGCTTGTGACGCGCACAGCAGCAGCTCAAAAATGAGTATTTGTTGACTGAAGAAATGACAAATCTCATTGACTGAGCGCTGGCACGTGCCGGGCACCATGTGCTCATGGCTCCCACACACAATTTTCCAACCACCCTCAAGGGTGGGGACCACCTCATCATCCGTGCCCCGATTTTACTAATGAGGAAACAAAAGCTCAGAGAAGCAAAGTGAGCTGCTCAGGGTCACACAGTGATGGAGCTGGGCATGGACCCCTTTGGAGGCCCCTTTGTCTCCAGAGTCCAGGCTCTTTGAGGGCCTTGAAAACAGCAGCTGCTCTCAGAATGCAAGGTGTTGTTATATAATATTTTTACTCAAGACAGCTTTCCTGCTGAGTGCAGTGGCTTATACCTGAAATGCTAGCACTTTGAGAGGCTGAGGCGGGTGAATCACTTGAGTCAGGAGTTCAAGACCACCCTGGCCAACATGATGAAACCTGTCTCTACTAAAAATACAAAAATTAGCCAGCTGTGGTGGCGTGGGCCTGTAGTCCCAGCTACTCAGGAGACTGAGGCAGGAGAATCTCTTGAAGCTGAGAGGCAGAGGTTGCAGTGAGCCAAGATCGCACCATTGCACTCCAGCCCTCTAGCCTGTCTCAGAAAAAAAAAAAAAAAAAAAAAAAAAAAGGCCGGGCATGGTGGCTCACACCTGTAATCCTAGCAGTTTGGGAGGCCAAGGCGGGTGGATCACCTGAGGTCAGGAGTTCAAGACCAGTCTGGCCAACATGACAAAACCCCGTCTCTACTAAAAATACAAAAATTAGTTGGGTGTGGTGGCACTTGCCTGTAATTCCAGCTACTTGGGAGGCTAAGGCAGGAGGATTGCTTGAACCCAGGAGGTGGAGGTTGCAGTGAGCCAAGATCGCACCATTGCACTCCAGCCTGGGTGACAGAGCGAGACTCCATCTCAAATATAAGAACAAAAAAAACCCCAAACCAAACCAAAACAACAAAAGACGGCCATCCTCCTATGCCCTTAAAGACAGCCTTGGGATTCAGGGAGCAAGAACTCGGGGCTTGGAATCATTGTGGTTATTTAGTGGCCATGGGTGGCAGAGGTCACACCTCTAAGAAGGAGAATGTCCCTCTGCCCTCCCAGTGGTGTGGGCACAGGGCTGATGGTTGAACCAGCATTCTTTCCCCTTAATGGAGCCCAGCGCAAAGCAGCAAATTTCCCGCCCTTGAGGAGCATAAGTGTGAGGGGAAGATGGACAAAGTGAAAGTAAACAAATGCACAACCCAGACAGTTCCAGGCAGTGACGGGTCTCATGCAGGGATGAGACAGAGGCATGGCAGTGGCCAGGTGAGAGCCTCAGACGGGGACGCAGGTGGGCTCCTCCAAGCAGAGTCTGCAAAGGGGGCTCCAGGCAGCAGGGACAGCACATGCCTCAAGGCAGGGAGAATTTGGAGGCTTTGAGGAACAGAAGTCCCCTTGGGGCTGGAGTTTTCCAGAACATAAAAAAAAAAAGATCAGTTTTCTTATTAGGTTTTCCGCAGGGTAAAAGGAGGTGAGACCTGGTAAATGGTAGCTATCACTCACTCCCCTTCTCAGGTGGAAAAAAAATCTCAATTTTGGGGCACACAAACCCAAGGACCATTTACGGCTGTGATAAAAAAAAAAGGTGTGGGTTTTTTTTCTTCTCTGCAGTCATACATGGGTTAGAATTACCCAGGAGACTCTTCTAACAGTCTTTAATAACAAAAGATGTGTTCGTGTGCGTGTGTAGGCACATGTGTGCACAGACAAAAACACGTCTGCACATGCGTAGAGACACACAGACACGTGCACGCACACGCATCCACATACGTACAGCGCACACATCAAGAGGAGCTTTTCTGTCCGAGGTTCTCTTGACAACACCGGAATAAATGTTTCCCTAGCTAATAGCACACCATGGATTTTCATTAAAACCCTGTGCGAGCAGTCAGTAGCTCTAACTGGCCACGTGAAAAGGTTGTTGCAGCCACAGAAGATGTGGAGAGTGTATGATGGGGGTGGGAAGTCCCGGGGTGGGGATTAGGATGGGCTGGGCCCCCAGAGGCGAGTGGGGGTGTGTGTTCCTGAGGGACGCCTGTACAGCCAGGCCTCCAAAAGGGGTACTAGGGGAACAATTCTGGCTGGATAGCAAGAGGAGTTGTCAAACAAGGCACTCACCCTCTCGGGCCTCAGTTTCCTCACCTGGAAAATGGAGATCACACACTCCCATAAGGCTGCTGGGAGGATTAAGTGAGATTGTGTCTAGGGATTCTGGGAACATGGCAGCCTGAATGGGACATGGAACCACGTGGCTGCTGGGACATGGAACCCATGGGCTGTGGGTTAGGCCTTGGGGTCTGTTGAGAGAGCCAGAGATCCAAAATCTCTCTCACCAGTGGCTTGTGTTGCCCCGGGGAGCCCACAAGACCAGGGACAAGGCCCTGGGATTGGAGAATCCAGGGAGGACTTGGGTGTTGGTTCTGCGTAAACTTCAGGGGTTCCTTTCAGCATCAGTCTCAAGACCGCAGGGGCTGGGGAGGGAGCGAGTGGGCGGCTGGGGCTGCTGTGCCCTCGAGGCTGGGTGGTGGAGGCCTCTTGCTGTGAAGCACAGGCCCACAGGACCTGAGACCCCTGCCTTTTTGCTATCTGTGGGATTCCTACAGCTAAGTTTCCAGCAACTAGACCTAAGTCCCACCGAATAGAAAAATAACTGCTCACTTGAGGTGTCAGAAGCCAGAGAGAAACACAGTGGGCCGATCCATTAGAATAGCAACTTCTAGAAGAATCAGAAACCCAAGTGTATTTGTTTCTTATTGCTGCTATAAAAATATTACCGATTTGGTGACTTAAAACAGACAGGGTCTCACCCTGTTGCCCAGGCTGGAGTGCAATGACACGATCATAGCTCACTGCAGCCTCAAACTCCTAGGCTCAAGTGATCCTCCTCACTTGTCCTCCCGAGTAGCTGGGATTATAGTCATGCACCGCCATGCTCGGCTAATTAAAAAGGGTTTTTTTTTTGGTAGAAACGGGGTCACATTATGTTGCCCAGGCTGGTCTTGAACTCCTGAGCTCAAGCCATCCTCCTGCCTTGGCCTGCCAAGGTGCTGGGATTACAGGCTCAAGCCACCACACCTGGCAACATATTTAATATCTTGCAGTCACAAATAGGACTGTGTTCCTTCTGAAGCCTCCTGGGGAGAACCCAATTTTTGCCTTTTCCACCTCGGAGGATTCAGAGGTTGGAGCGATGTGGACCACGAAGTAGGGAATGAGGCGCCGACATTCCTTGTGGACCACGAGGTCCCCATATTCCTTGGTTCATGGTCCACATCACTCCAACCTCTGAATCCAATCTCTCTGACTCCTCCGCTTTCATCTTTTTATTTTTGGTCGGGGGGTGTGGACAGGGTCTCACTCTGTCACCTGGACTAGAGTTCAGTGGCACGATCTCGGCTCACTGCAACCTCTGCCTTCTGGGTTCAAGTGATTCTCCTGCCTCAGCCTCCCAAGTAGTGGGGATTATGGGCACCCGCCACTATGCCCGGCTAATTTTTGTATTTTTTTGGTAGAAATGGGGTTTCACCATGTTGGCCAGGCTGGTCTTGAGCTCCTGAGCTCAAGTGATCTGTCTGCCTCAGCCTCCCAAAGTGCTGGGATTATAGGCGGGAGCCACCGTGCCTGGCCCCATTGACAATTTTAAAAGAAGAGATGAAGAGAGGGAAAATAGGTGAGTATTCTTCATAGGCACACACTGCTTTTAAGTAAGAATGATTTTAACCCCAAATCAAAGAACATGAATTTACATATAGATATTTATTCGAGCCCCACTATGTGCCGGGCATGATGTACACCAGTAAAGCTTCATGCAAAGTAAGGGGAGATATATACATATTAAGCTTAAATTCAAGAAAAGTGGAAATTTATGTTCAACTGTATTATGGTACGACAGTCTTCATTTTCGAAAATAGAGGAGTGTATTAATTTCATTATTTTTTAAAGCCCAAGTACTGTTTTGCTCCAAAAAATAAAAATAAAAACAAACCAACAAAAAAACCTTAATTCAAGTGAAACCCAGAATGACTTCCTAGAGCTTTAAGACCTGATTTTCAAACTAAAAATGAAGTGAATGAATTGCAGGAAAGGTTAGTTTTGTTGCAATTTAAATACTGGCCTAGAAGATGATATCTTGGGAATATCATGAAGCAAAATAACAAAGAAATGCAAATAAAAAACATTCCAGAAACAGAAGCCAAAAGTGAGCAAGTAATACAAGAAAATGTTCTTCAGCACAAAAGAGAACAAAATCTGCGGGATGAAAGAACTCCCAAACCCCAAGCTGGAAGGATAAGGAAAAACACACACGAAGGTGCATCCCGGCAAGATTCACAAACTCCAAGGATTAAGAGAATACCTGGCCTACTTCTGAGCAGAAAGAACATAACTCTAGTGGAAAAGTCCGGCTGGTGTCGTACTTCTTGGTAACACTGCCAAAAAGGAAACAGAGCACAGAGGGCTCCGACACACAGACCCTAAGCCTGACAAGATATTGATCATCTGCCAGATTGAGGACTGGGGAAATATTTAGTTTTGATTGGCCTGACGTGGTAGCTCAGGGCTTTGTAATCGGACTAGCCAAGGTTTGCATCCAGGCCAGCAATGTGACTTTAGATAGGCTTCTCTCCGAGTCTCAGTTTCCTCCTCTGTAAAGTGTGATAATAACAGTACTCACCTCCTAGGGCTGTTATGAGGATTAAATCAGAGTGTGCGTTAAGACACATTTGATCTTTGTGGCTCACACCTGTAATCCCAACACTGGGAGGCTAAGGCGGGTGGATCACTTGAGCCCAGGAGTTGGAGACCAGGCTGGGCAACATGGTGAAATCCTGTCTCTACAAAAAAATACAAAGGTTATCTGGGTGTGGTGGTGCACACCTGTATTTCCAGCTACTCGAGAGGCTGAAGTGGGAGAATCACTTGAGCCAGGGAGGTTGAGGCTGCAGTCAACTGTGTTCACTCCATTGCATTCCAGCCTGGGTGACGGAGCTAGATGGACCCTGTCTCAAAAAAAAAATGTATGAATAAACAGGTAAAAAATGAATCTGAGCTGTGAGAAGTCAGGATAGAGGAGGGTAGTGACGAGGAGGGAACATTAGGAATGGGATTGCCAAGTTTAACCAAAAAAAAAAAAATTATAGAACATCCACTGAGAGCAGAATTTATGATAAGTAATTAGGGGACGTCTTGGGAGAACTGGGAATGTCGCGGATCCTGATCTGGGTGTGTCACGGGCTGCACATTTATGATCTGTGCACTTGTCTCTGTGCATGCTACATGCCACGCCCATAAAATTACATTAATATAATGAGAGCAAGCACATTCTTACTATAAAATAGTTGAACATGTTACACAAGATATTGACTAAAACGTCTGCTTCCTATCATGACAACCAGAGCCTCTCCAAGAGGAACAGGGTTTGCAGTTTCGTGTGAAGCCTTTCAGATGCTACCTTTTATTCTTTGCTTTTAAAATTGAGATCGCAAAGTGCATGTGTCTTAAGTGTCCAGTGAGATGAGTTTCTACACAGGCGCACACTGTGTAACCACCACCCGGGCCAGGACGCAGAACATTCCAGCCCCAGAGCTTTTCCTAGTGTCCCTTCCCAGCCAACCCTCCTGAAAGTCAGCACCTCTTGGTCTCTAGCCACGTAGATTAGTTTTGCCATTTCAGAACTTCAGCAGATTCCTTCCAGACATTTTAAAAATAAAAATTGTATTTAAGAATTTATATTAAAAGTGGCAGAGTTCTCCTTTCCCCTGGCCCAGTTTCCCTGATGTTAACACGTGTTACATGACCCTAATACATTGGTTACAAGAAGGAAACAGATATTGATGCATTACTATTGACCAAACTCCTGGCTTGATTTGGATTTCACCAGGCTTTCCACTATCCTTTTGCTGTTCCAAGATCTAATCCAGCATATCACATTGCATTTAGGTTTCCCAACTCTCTGTCTCTCTCTTTCTCTCTGACACACACACACACACAGACATGCACACACAAATATATACTTTTTTCACAATAATGATGTCATACCATGCAAACAGAGATACACATTTTCACATTAATGGTATCATAACTCATACACGCGCACATACCTGCCCCAGCCACCTGAATTTTCCCACTCTATGGTGGCCTTGGAGACCTCCTTTGCAGTCCCTACCTCACTGATGGAGGCTGGCGTGGCCTCCCCTCAAGCTGAGCCAGGCCGTGCAACTGGCACATTTAATACACGCCCAGAGCACCAGAGGTGCCAGTGACAACAAAAACCCGACAAACTTTTTTGGGAGAAAGGAGATATATACACACACACACACACACACACATACTTTTTTTTTTTTTTTTTTTTTTTTGATAGAGTCTCGCTTTGTCGCCCAGGCGAGAGTGCAGTGGTATGATCTCAGCTCACTACAACCTCCGCCTCCCAGGTTCAAGTGATTCTTGTGCCTTAGCCTCCTGAGTAGCTCTGATTACAGGCGTGCGCTACCACGCCCGGCTAATTGGTGTCCTTTTAGTAGAGATGGGGTTTCACCATGTTGGCCAGGCTGGTCTCAAACTCCTGACATCAGGTGATCCACCTGCCTCAGCCTCCCAAAGTGCTGGGATTACAGGCATGAGCCACCATGCCCGGCCAATTAATTTTTTTTTTTAAGTCAAAATAGCCACCATGGGGAAAAACTCCGAACATGGAAAGATGTTCTCCTGCTAGCTGGACCATTCAGTACCGTTTTTATCTTTCGTTTGCTGTCAGGTGGTGACAGTCAGCATCTTTTCAGTCTTTGGGACATTTAAGGGTTTCAATCCAGCCTTGCTGGAGGCATATTTTCATTTGTTTCTTCTGCAGGGGCTTTTTGCACTTCAGCTCCTGGAATTCAAGTCTAAGCCATTACATCCCATATTGTAAGGGGGAAAGGGAAAGGCTTCTCTACATGTTTGTCTTATAAAACCCTTCAGCGGATCACATAAGTGTGTATGTTAATATCAGTAGCTTACAGAGTTAATCTAGTAATGCATTAATATTTAGGACAGAGCCTGGCACAGGAAAGTGTCACATAAGTGCCCACCATGATTTCCATTGGAAGCAAGTAGCACAGTGGGTTAACTTGCCTTGGGGTGTAAGGCCCCTTTAAAGAGGGCGGTGAAGTCAGCCACCTCTTGATAGAACAAAGGCATACCAGGCCCTGCCAGCCCAAAGCCGGGTGGCTGATGGCTTTTGTCACCAAGTGATAGCCTATCTCCTTGTGTCAGGGCCCCCAGGCGTCAGTGAGAGCCACCAAGTGGGGAGGGTGGCTTCTCTTGCAAGTCAGATGTAGGTGGACCAGGCCTATGCCCAGCAAAGATGGGTCAGTCACATAATGGGGCACCCCCTGTGTACAAAGCACCACTGGGACAAGTAGCATCAGCTCTCTGTACCTTAGTTTCCTCATATGTGAAATGGGAACGTGTAATAGAGGTCCTTACTTCAAAAAGTTATCATGAAGTTTGAATAAGTTAATTACTGCTTCTGAAGTTCTAGAATACTGCTAGGCACGGTGATGTCCAGTGAATGCCAGCTCTTATTCCAGAGCACTGGTTGGGCACCCATGTCAGTGGAGATGGAGGTAAAAGAAAAAACATTCCAGCGCGATGGCTCACGCCTGTAATCCCAGCACTTTGGGAGGCCGAGGTGGGCAGATCACAAGGTCAAGAGATTGTGGACCATCCTAGTCAACATGGTGAAACCCCATCTCTACTAAAAATACAAAAATTAGCTGGGCATGGTGGTGTGCACCTGTAGTCCCAGTTACTCGGGAGGCTGAGGCAGGAGAATCACTTGAACTTCGGAGGCGGAGGTTGCAGTGAGCCGAGATTGCACCACTGCACTCCAGCCTGGTGACAGATTGAGACTCCATATCAAAAACATTAAAAAAATGAAAAGAAAAGAAAAGAAATAACATGTTCCATAATGAATTCATTTTCTCTCCTCTTCCTCTCCCAAATCTTTTTCCTATTAATGACTTCACCTCTCTCTCAGGTTCCCAGACCAAAATCCTCAGCCATCTTGATTCTGCCCCACTAGTGGCAAAATCTGTCTATTCTTCCTCTAAAATGTCTTGCAAATCCATTTCCTCAAGTCCCACCCCCGCTCTGGCCTATGGTAGTAGCTCCCAACTGGTTTTGGGCCTCCTCTCTCTTGTCTTTATATCTTGCCCTTCACACACTCTGAGTCAAACTCCTTTCACCCATACCCCATTCTGATGATGATTTGCACATGCTCTAGAACACTCAGTGGCTCCCCACTACCTCAGAAGGAAATCTCCCCTCCTTGGCCTGACAGCTAAGATCTTTTATCACTTGACCCTACCCTACCAGGATGGTGTTATGATTGTAAGCTGGGTTCCAGGTCAGCTCCTCCACTTCCTTGACTGTGGGGCTCCTGGACAGGTGATTTAACCACCCTAAACCTCAGAGTCTTCACTTGATAAATGGAAAAAACTATCATGCTAACCTTGGAAAAGTGTCATTCAAGTGAAACTAGATAATTGTGATAATAACGATAGCAGCTAACATTTATTGTGTGCTTATTCTGTTCCAAGCACCATCCACATGGTTACTCATGCATGAGTGTAAATGACTTTGCACAGTGCCAGGCATGGAGTACAGGCACTGTGTGTGAGAGTGTGTGTGTATGTGTGTGAGTGTATGTGTGTGACTGTGTGACTGTGACTGTGTGTTTTTGTGAGTGTGCGTGACAGGTGTGTATGTGTGTGAAACTGTGAGTGTATGTGTATGAGTGTATGTGAATGAGTGTATGTGAATGAGTGTATGAGTGTGTGTCACGTGTCTGTGTATGTGTGTGAAAGTGTGTCTCTATGTGAGTGTGTTTCACGTGTCTGTGGATGTGTGTGAAAGTGTGTGTATATGTATGTGAATGTGTATATGTGAGTGTGTTAAGGTGTGTGAGTGTGTGAGAGTGTGAGCGTGTGTGTGAGAGTATGTGTGAGTGAATGTGTGAGTGTGTATGTGAGAAAGAGAGTGTGTGTGTGTATATGAGTGTGTGTGGTTTTACTGGTTGTCTTCCCACCCTCATTTCCTACTCCGGCCCCCACCTCACCCTCCAGCCCGTCATTCAGTGCTCTTAGGGACAGCTGCCCTAAGCGGGCGGAGTACGAGCTATCATGTATGGAGTGCTCTAGTGTACTAGGAGAGGTAGGCCTGCCCGCCACGGCCACCACCCAGCTACTGCATAGCTCGCCAAACTGAAGTACCAAAAGAAACCAAATCGCCATCATCCCCCTTCCCTGGAACTCCCTGCATGTCACACACTGAGCCACATGCTTTATGCACCATGGGATTTAATCTTCACAACACTATGAGGAAGGTACTAATATTAGACCCATTTTCCAGATGAGGAAACTGAGGATCAGGGAGGAGCAGTCACTCCCCAAGGCCCTACCCCTAGCACCTGGTAGCACTGGGCTTCGAACCCAGATTGTCGGACTCCTCTGTATATGCTTTTCCTCCCCATGGTATTCTGGTTTCAAAGCTGGGGGATCCGGCCCCACCTCTCACTACCCTCCAGGATCCCAGAGCTCAGGTCCAACCTCAAGCATCCAGATAGCCCTTCAGTGGCTTTCTTGTCCCTGGTATATTTAGCCCTCGGTCATCTATCTTGCCTGCACTGGGGACAGAGGCACCTAGACAAGCCCATTTTTACTGGTGCCCTTCAGATGCCCGTGGGATCAGCTGTCTCAGTGCCTGGCATTCCGGGGGCATTGTTCCTCTCTATGAGGCCCAGATTCCAGCAACAGCTGCTGCCCCGGGCTCCCCGCCAGCTTCCCCCTGCCATCCCCTTGCCTGCCTGCCAGAGCCCCCTTCCTGAAGAACGTGGCACTGTGACAGCCGAACCTGGTCCCGCATGCCTGGGCCCAGAGCTATATAAAGGCCACACTCCTGGCTCATTAGTCATCCGACCTGAGGTTGTCGGGTGAAGGACCTTTCAACGAGTCTTCAGGGCACACCCAGCTCTGCAGGCCCAGGCCCCTGCTCCTCCCCAACACAGATGCAGGCGTCTGCGGGGCTTCCATTCCGGAGTAGCACGCTCATCCTGGGCTCTATGGACGTTTGGGGCTGGATAATTCTTTGTTATGGCAGTGGAGGGTGTCCCGTGCATTACAGGATGCTCAGCCACATCCTTGGCCTCCACCCAGTAGCAGCCATTAGCAACCCCCACCCCCCCCCCCGCCCACCCCCGCCACCCCCGCCCCCGGCCAAATTGTGATATCCAAAAATGTCCTCAACATTGCCCACTGCCCTGAGGGGCATACATTATCTCAATTTCAGCACCATCGACATACAGAGCAATTCCTAGGACGGGAGAGACAGGTTCCCCGCTCGTAGAGTTTGAGGATGGTTTAGGGCTCCCCGAGTCCACCGACCTCCTGAGGTCTCCTGGCTGGGGACCTTGGAGAAGAAGGGACATTTGGAGTTGGGTCTAGGCTAGAATGTCACCTCTGCTGCTTGCTGGCCGGATGACACAGGTCCGGTGGCTTTTCCTGGTTCCATTTCTATTTCCCTTTTTTAATCTGCGAAATGTATTGGGTCAGAACACTGACCTCATGGGGGCGCTGTGAGGCTGGCTTAAGATAATTTTGAGCAAAACACTTTGTTCTTCATAAATTCTGTTCCCTGGGGCTAATCTGTGCCGGTTCTCAGAAGAGAAGTCAGGATTTTCCCGCTCACTCGTAGGGAAAAGGACAACCCTAAGATCACTGAGTCCCAAATAGTCTTTTTTTTTTTTTGACAAGGTCTTGCTCTGTCATCCAGGCTGGGTGGCTCACTGCAACCTCTGCTTTCTGGGCTCAAGCAATCTTCCACCTAAGCCTTCCAAGTAGCTGGGACTACAGGTGTGCACCACCACACCCAGCTAATTTTTGTATTTTTTGTAGAGATGGGGTCTTGCTATGTTGCCCAGGATGGTCTCCTGAGCTCTTCTGGGCTCAAGTGATCCACTCACCTCAGCCTCCCAAAGTGCTGGGATTACAGGCATGAGCCACCACACCCAGCCCCAAATATAGTCTTAATTCAGTGTGTGGAATGCACAGCCCCAAGCGGTCATCACAATTCAGAACTCCTCCTGAGAGTTCATGTCTAGTCTCCAGGCCTGCAGTAGGCACACAGCCACCTAGAGCCACACCGGCACACCCGCTCTCCTGGTCTCTGCTTCTGCCCTTGCCACACGGCAACCAGAGGGACATTAAAGAAAAACAACAACAACACCCAGCTTGGTCATCACCATCGCATTTTTTTTTTTTTTTTTTTGGATAGAGTCTCGCTGTCGCCCAGGTTGGAGTGTAGTGGCGCCAACGTGGCTCACTGCAACTCCCACCTCCCAGGTTCAAGCGATTCTCCTGCCTCAACCTCCTGAGTAGCTGGGATTATAGGTGCCCACCACCATGCCCGGCTAATTTTTGTATTTTTAGTAGAGACGGGGTTTCTCCATATTGGCCAGGCTGGTCTTGAACTCCTGACCTCAGGTGATCTGCCCACCTTGGCCTCCCAAAGTGCTGGGATTACAGGTGTGATCCACCGTGCCCAGACACCCACATGTTTAAATGGCTGCCTGCTCTGGTAGGATGCAGACCCTTCCATCTGCCTGGACCCCCCTCCATCCCCTCATTGTCTATATGGGGGTTTCTCACCTTTGGCACTGCTGACATTGGGGCCAGGTCGTTCTTTGCTGTGGGGCTGTCCTGTGTCTCTGAAGATGTTGAACAGCATCCCTGGCCGCTACCCACGAGATACCACCCAGTCATGATAACCAAAGATGTCTCCAGACATTGCCATGTGTCCCCTGGGAGTTGGGGCAAAACTGCCCCAATTTGAGACCACTGGTCTGGTGAACTTTTGTTTGTTCTCCCCGAACTTCCAGACCAAGCCCTCCCAGCACTGCATCCCTTTCTCCTTCCCAGTGTTGAACCACAGCTGCATTCTACTTTTTTTTTTTTTGTCTGATTAGCTGATGAACACTCAGCTTTCTGCTCAGACCATAACTCAACGGGACAGGCACCATATCTATCTTGCCCACCGCTGCTTCTCCCGCACCCAGCATGGCACCCGGCACATAGCGGGCACTGTGTGAGCCCTTGTTGAATTCTGCTTTCTTGTGGCACTTTCTGCATTCTGCTTCATTGCTTGTTAGTCTGTTTCTTCCACTAGAATCTTCTGGGCCAGGGACCAGGATTCATTCATCTCTGCAGGGCCCTCGGTCCTGGCACATAGTAGGTGATCATGATAGATTTGTTCCATGGCACTGAATTCAACTGAGACCAAAGACGATCCTGGAGTGAGTCCAGGACAAATGCTGGGAAGGGCCTGACCAACTCTCTGTGCTGTGTCTCCAGGGATGAAGGCATTGATCCTTGCACACCCACCTTGCTTGCTCAAGGCTCTCCAGGCCAGCTAGGTCCTGTCTGGCTAAGAGAGGATGGGGGTGTCAGGCCTCAGGACAATTTTTTTGAGGTGAGTGTGAACTTTACTCTTTATCCCCTGTCTCCAACCATGTCATAGAGGTCAGAGTTTCAGCTCATCTCCCCTGCCAACTACACTCAGTAAGAAAGAGTGCTGTGATTGATTAGCAATGTCTGCCATGGATTGAGTGAAGGAAGGGTGACACGTATGCCATTGCCACGTGCTATGTATTTGCTATTCCTCCTTCGTAGGTGCCTTTTAGACAGAAAGAAAGTTCTAGGGCCATGCATGGTGAAGAGAATAGGAGAGACTTTTGGGGTTGGGACACACAGTGAAACAGTTTCATTTCCCCCAGGAAAAGCCAGCCAGAAAAAATTAGGCTGGCCCTGTTCTCTTGGGTGACTTTAGACAAGGGAACAGGAGCCTGAGGGATTAAGGGGGAGGGTGCACTAATACCTCTGTATCCTCGTAGGGGGCCAGGGCATTTCACAAAGGACAAAAATAGACAGGAGAGAGAAGAAAGACAAAGAGGGATGGCTCATGGAATCCTCTCTGGAATGAAGGTGTGTGGCCAGCAAGGGCCTCGGAGGTGAGTCATGGTTTTACAAAGGGAACAGGCCCCAGGGAGGGGTATGGGCTGCCTGGTGCAATGCCCAGACACTGTCCTCAAGGTGAACCAGAGAATATTTAGACAAATGGAGAAACCAGGATGATTTTAATTCAGAACAGAGAACTGGGACCCCGGATCAGTCAGGAATATTCTGGGATGCAGGAGATGGAAAACCATTAGCAGCAGCTTAAACCAACGGGGGATTCGTTTTCTCTCAAGGAGTTGGGGAACAGGCAGTTCCAGGGTTGTTCAGCAGCTGGACATGACCGGGGACCCCAGAGTTGTCTCTGTGACTCTGTGGGTTTCCCCCTTGTGCTCCCAAGGTGGTGGCAGCAGAGCCAAGTGTCCTGTCCTCACGACACTACATTCAAAGCAGGAGCTGGGGTGGTGGGGGTGGGGGTGGGGGAGGGGTCAGGTGTGTTTTTTTACTTCTCATGGAGGACAATATCTTCACGGGGAAGCCCCTAGGAGACTTTTCATACATTTCACTGGCCAGAACAAGGTAAGGCGCCCACATCTAGACCAAGTCTGACCTACCTGCTTAGAGATTCAAGGTTCTTTGGCCTAATCCTGAACATAACCAGAGTTCTATTAGCAAGAAAAAAGACAGCAAATGGACTTGGGGTAGGCAATGAATAATGTCTGCTCCACCCAAATCCCCAATAACTGAAGTAATATTTCCCCAGTATATATGGTAGAGCACACAATATCCTGCAACAAAACGGTCTACAGGCCGGGCGCAGTGGCTCACGCCCATAATCCCAGCACTTTGGGAGGCAGAAGTGGGCGAATCATTTGAGGTCAGGAGTTCGAAACCAGCCTGGCCAACATGGTGAAACTCCGTCTCTACTAAAAATACAAAACTCAGCTGGGCGTGGTGGCGCACGCCTGTCATCCCAGCTTCTTGGGAGGCTGAGGCAGAAGCTCTTGAACCTGGGAGGCGGAGGTTGCAGTGAACTGAGATCACACCACTGCACTCCAGCCTGGGTGACAGAGTGAGTCTCTAGGGAAAAAAAAAGTTTCCATAGCCAAAGAGTGAGTCTAGTTCAATAGGTTCCCCAGTTGCAGATCTTCTCAGAGCCTTTAAACAGTAATGACGACTGCTTATTGACTATTTGCCAGGTACTGCGTCCATAGCTACATCTCTATTATCTCATTAAATTCTTATCATAACGCTAAGGAACAGAGGAAGTAGAAACTAAGGAAGGGGGCAGAGCCAGGATTTGAACCTAGGACTCTGATTCTAGACTCCTGTGCTGTCCTTTTACAACAGAGCAAACATCTACTAAAAGGGACAAGTTATTCTTCTCTAGGGAGATATTGAATTAAGATCAAAAGCCTGGAAACTTCCAGCTTCTCTCTTACTATTCCTTTCTCCCCGTAGACTGCCCCTGGCTCCTGGGAGAGGAATTCAGATTAAATCTCATGTCTTCAGTGTGGATTCCCAAAATTGAAGTCTGCTCTTTAAAATATTTTTTTTGTGACACCTTGTTTTTCTCTTTCAGGGCACTTACCTTAGTTTTAAGTTAGATATTTTCATTTATTTGTGTGTTAGGGACTTGTCTCTTTTACTGTAATATCGGCTCCATAAAGGCTGAGGCTTTTGTCTGTCTTTTTCGCTGCTGTAGCCCCAGTACCCAGAACCGTGCCTGGCACACAGTAAATTCACAGTAAAAATGATGAGTCAATGAACAATCTTGACTCAGCTAATTGATAGGGTTTGGCTCTGTGTCCCCACCCACATTTCATCTCCAATTGTATTTCCCACTTGTCGGGGGAAAGGCCTGGTGGGAGGTGATTGTATCATGGGGGCGGACCTCCTCCTCCCCCTTGCTATTCTCATGATAGAGCTCTCCTCGCTTCTCTCTCTGTCTCTCCTGCTGCCAAGTGAAGAGGGTGCTTGTTTCCCCTTTGCCTTCCACTGTGACGGTAAGTTTCCTGAGGCCTCCCAGTCATACTGCTGGTTAAGCCTGCAGAACTGCGAGTCCATAAAACCTCTTTTCTTCATCAATTACCCAGTCCCAGGTAGTTCTTTGTAGCAGTGTGAGAAGGGACTAATACATTTCCTCTTTCTGAAACTGCATATGCACATTTGTTGAAAAGTCTGGGTAAAAACTTGGTTTGAAATTCTGGTTTTGTGGGGTGGCTTTGATAAAAGGATACATGCTCACCACAAAACCTGCGAGCAAACCTAGGGAAACCAGAAATTCCAAAAAGAGATCCCTGGGAATTGGCCTTGAAGGGCACCTGACTTCCATCAAGGTCAGTCTTGGCCTCAACAGGAGAAACCCATCCATTGGGAGATGTGGACTCTGCTTGAATCCAGGTCCTGCAGCTGAGAGAATGGGCTGCATTTTTTTTCTCGGCTCCTCTTCCTTTCTGAAAAGGCCTACCTCAGACCCATCTGGCTGCCTCACCCCCAATGACCTTTCCACCCTGTTCCTTTCCAAATTTCCAGGTGTTTGAAATGTTATCTGGCCCAAGGTCTGAGCGTCCGTGCTGCATTTCTCCAAACTGCCCAGCAGGGGACGGTGCTACTTTAGGGCTCTGCACAGCCACGGCTTCCCGCTGGCGAACGAAGGGCGCGGAATCCGGAGAGGGTGAGGGACGTCTTTCCTCCCACCTGTCCCCTCCAGCCCTGCCAGACCCGTCTTATCCGTGCCGCTGCTTCTGAAAATCAGAAGGGTGAGGATGAAATAAAGTCTTCATAAAGGAAAAACGAGTTGCTTGTTTAGATTTCATTCATTCATTACTCAAATATTTACTGAGCTCCTACGGTGTGCCAAGCCCTGTTCTATGCCCTGGGAGTCAACAGGGAACAAAATAGACAGAAATTCCAATTCCTGCCTTCCTGGAGCAGTCCTTCCTGCTGGGGGCCAGTGGGCAGGAGGTCCTAGATGATAAACGTAATAAATAAGCAAACGACCTAGGAGGTTAGAATTTGATACCTTCTATGGAGTAAAATAGGAAAATAGAACAGGGTAAGACAGAAGAGAGACAGAGACAAAAAGGAAGAAAGAGAGAGATACACACGATTTTATTTATTTATTTATTTATTTATTTTTGAGATGGAGTCTCACTCTGTCGCCAGGCTGGAGTGCAGTGGTGCGATCTCGGCTCACTGCAACCTCTGTCTCCCAGGTGCAAGTGATTCTCCTGCCTCAGCCTCCAGAGTAGCTGGGACTATAGGTGCGCGCCGCCACACCCAGCTAATTTTTGTATTTTTAGTAGAGACGGGGTTTCACCATGTTGACCAGGATGGTCTCGGTCTCTTGACCTTGTGATCCGCCCGCCTTGGCCTCCCAAAGTGCTGGGATTAGAGGTGTGAGCCACGGTACTCGGCCGATTTTTTTTTTTTTTTAAATATACCTTATTGAGACAGGGTCTCTCTCTGACACCCAGGCTGGAGTACAGTGGCACCATCATAGCTCACTGCTGCCTGGAACTCCTGGGCTCAAGCCATCCTCTCACCTTAGCCTTTGAGTAACTAGGGTCACAGATGTGTGCCACCATGCCCAGCTATTTAAAAAATATATTTTTTATAATGGATAATGTCTCATTTTGTTGCCCAGGTTGGTCTTGAACTCCCAGCTTCAAGTCATCCTCCCGCCTTGGCCTTTCAAAGTGCTGGATTACAGGCGTGAGCCACTGTGCACAGTCAAGACACAATTTTAAATCAAGTGGTCAGGAAGCCTCCTGGAGAAAATGACATTTGAACAAAGATGTGAAGAAAGTGGAGAATATTTGGGGAAAAGCATTTCAGGCAGAGGAAACTGCCAGGGCAGAGGCCCCAAGGTGAGACTGTGCTAGCATGTTATTTAGTTTTTAGTCTTAAAAAGTGCAAAGTAATATCCATTTACTGTGGGAAAATTAGACATTAAAATATCACTTCCTATCCCTCTACCCAGAAATAACTGGTACCATGGTGGGGTATATTTTTGTGGTCTGTTTTTAGGCATACACACGTATATGTCTGTGTGTATATTATATGTTTTTGTTTTGTTTTGTTTTGTTTTGTTTTTTACAAAATCGGGGTCATACCATACATACGGTTTCATAACCACTTATTTGCCTAATAATATAACAAGGCAATCATTCCATGTCAATAAGTATTGATCCACATCATTATGGAAATGGTTGTAGAATGTTCCATCTCACAGATGTTCAGATTTTATTCAACCATTCCCCCACTAAAGGGCATTTAGGTGATTTTCCCAACTATAAATGGCGATGCAGCCACCATTCTTGTAGAATTTCTATACTGTCTGAGTATCTAATTATTTCCTTAGGATGCACTTCTAGAGTGGGAATGTTGGAGCAAAGGTTGTGCACTCTAACAGTCTGTGAGGCCTGCGTCTTTCTCAAGAGGGTTTGGGAGGGCTTCAGGGGGACCCCATGGAAGCCTGAGAACATTCCCTTTGGTAGGAAATCACCTTTTCTGAGAGAAATGAGTACCCTACCACATTGCCAGGGCTTGCCTCTGGAGCGCTGGTCGTTTGGGTAATTTTAATTTTCTTCTTTATTCATTTCTATATTAAATTTTCTATATTGGACATACATTGCTTTTTGTATTAATTTTTCTAACAAAAGCAATTTTTCTTGTTATAAAAACCCAACACAAGAGAAGTACGTTCAGTAGACAGAAAAGGCCCACATCTCCCTGGAAGTTGCCAGGGTTCATTTTGTGTGTTCACCTGCTAGACATAGTTCAGCTCCTGTACAAGTTTTGTGATGGGAATTTTCCCTCAGTAGGAAGAGAATACTGTCATAAAATAAAAAATTTAAATAAATTACTATCATGTTACACATTAAAAAAACCTTCAAAAGGGCTCATTTAAAACATGATTTCTATTCCTTGCTTTCTTCTTTTATACTTCTTTAATACTTTTTTTAAAAAAGTATTAATTTTTGATTCTTTTATAGACAGAGGGTCTTGCCACTTTGCTCAGGCTGGTCTCAAACACTTGGGCTCAAGCGATCCCCCAGCCCTGGCCTCCCAAAGTGTTGGGATTACAGGCGTGAGCCACTGCGCCTGGACCTTGCTTTCTTCTCTTAACAAGACAGTCGTCCCTTGGCATAGGCAGAAGATTGGCTCCGGGACCCCTTTGGATACCAAAATCCTTGCATACTCAAGTCCCACAGTCAGCTTGAAAAAAATCCATGTGTAAGTAGATCTGCATAGTTCAAACCTGTGTTGTTCAGGTGTCAACTCCCTCTCTTAGAAATTGTTCCCTATAGGGGCACATGGGCTGCCTTGCTCTGTGTTTTGTTTGTTTGTTTGGTTGGTTGGTTGGTTGGTTTTTTTTTGAGACAGGGTCTTGCTGCGTCACTTAGGCTTGAGTGCAGTGCTATGATCATAGCTCACTGCAGACTCGACCACCTGGGCTCAAGCGATCCACCTGCCTCAGCCTCTGGGGTAGCTGGGACCACAGGCATGTGCTACCATGGCTAATTTTTTATTTTGATTTTTTACTGTTAGAGACAGGGTCTCACTATGTTGCTCAGGCTGGTCTTGAACTGCTGGCCTCAAGCGATCCTCCCACCTTGGCCTCCCAAAGTGCTGGGATCACAGGCATGAGCCATCATGCCCAACCTGCCTTGTACTTTTTAATTGATGCAGCAATTTTCAATACGTAAAGGTTGCGTGAGTTATTTATTCGATCCCCTGTGAATGGATAGTTGGGTTATTTTGCCATTAAAACAATGATACATGGAACATCTCCATGCTCTAGTGTATAATGAGAGCAGGACCGGGCTGAGCAGGGCTGAGAGGGCCCATGGCCTCCATCAGGCTCACCTTTCAGCTGCATGACTACAGTAGCTCAGCTAGCCTCTCAGAGTCTCAGTTTCTACATCTGCCAAATGGGTACAATCACAGTTCCCACTTCACGGTATTGTGAAGATTAAGTGGCCAATGTTTATAAGTGTGTGGCACAGTACTTGGCACATCATACATTCTCAGGAAATTGTAACTAATGTTTCTGGTGGGTATTTCCATCATTATTTCATTTCCATGAGTGGCTAGCTTGAGGGAAGTCCAACTGTACCCACTTTACAGGTAAAGAAGTTGAAGAAAAAGGCTACACACAAGCCAGGTCACCTAACCCATAACCCATGCATGGCAAAGAACTTGCCCGGGGCTGCACCATGTTCCTCAGCCCACTAGCATCTCCCTTGGTGTCATTCCTTGCCTTGATGAAAGACCCCAGAGGGTCAGGATGGGAACTGAGACCTTGGGCCCATCCCTGACTGCTCTGAGCCACTCACTACTTCACCTTCAGAGAAGGGCTTCAGACGAGTTGGCCTCTGCCCTCTCAGCCTGAGATCTCACCATGATGGACCCAAAACATCGGCCTCCCCTAGAGTGTCAATGTCACATCCTTGCTTGGGAACTCCCAGCTCTCCTGGGGGCTGGAGCGGGAGAGCAATGGGGCGGGCCCCTCCGCCAGCCTCTGTTGCTTGGCTCTGTGGGTGCACAAATGACCTCGTTGCCAGGAAAGCTGAGATGTGAGCCCCTGGCACCTGCAGGATAGCATCTGTCACTGCCTTGAGCTGAGCTCCTAGCAGATCTCAACACAGAAGGGATGCATAGGGTTGGTTCTTGGGGAGGTGGAGGTGGGAAAGACAGGCAGGGCATTTTTCTTATTAAAAATAGCTGCCTTTCTTTGAGCATTTCCCATGTGCCAGGCGCTCAGTTAAGCCTTGGTGTAAATTATGCCATTTAGACCTTGGGCCAACCTTGAGAGATAAGCACCATTATTACCACCCTTGTTTCACAGATGAGTGCGCTGAGGCTCAGTGAGGTGCTGGGACTTGCTCATGGTGAGGGGGGTGGTGGCCGTAGAATGTGCCACTCTCCCTTCAAGAGATCACTTCTTTCCTCAAGGTGTTGGTGACAGCCCCCAGTGTCACATCTTCAGATGGGCATGGTGTCCATTGACTGCTCTCAGCCAATGACTGGGCACGGCTGGGGTGGGAGAGCTGAGTCACACCCGCCCAAGACGGGGACAGGCAACCCTTGCTCTGGGCTCCCCATCAGCCTGGGGACTTTCTCAGAGCTGCACTGAAGTCTGAGGTTCCTCCTCCCATCTTTCATCCTTTATCATTCCCCTCTCCTTCCCAGGTGTCAGACCAGCATCAGGATCTGAAGGCACTCCCTTCCCCCTCCTACTCTCTCCTTTTCCTTTCTTTCCTTCTTTCTCTCTTTCCCTTCCTTCCTTCCTTCCTTCCTTCCTTCCTTCCTTCCTTCCTTCCTTTCTTTCTTTCTTTCTTTCTTTCTTTCTTTCTTTCTTTCTTTCTTTCTTTCTTTCTTTCTTTCTTTCTTTCTTTCTTTCTTCTTTCCTTTTCTTTCTTTCTCTCTCTTTCTCTCTCTTTCTTTCTTTTCTTTCTTTCTTTCTTGATGATCTTACTCTGTCACCCAGGCTGGAGTTTAGTGGTGCGATCATAGCTTCCTGCAGCCTCGACCTCCTGAGCTCAAGTGATCCTTCCATCTCAGCCTCCTAAGTAGCTGGGACTATAGGCGTGCGCTACTATGCCTGGCTAATTTTAAAATTATTATTATTATTATTATTTTGTAGAGATGGGGTTTTGCCATGTTGTCCAGGCTGGTCTTGAACTCCTGGGCTCAAGCAATCTGCTTGTTTTGTCCTCTTAAAGTGCTGGGATTACAGGTGTGAGTCACTGTGCCCGGCCCTTTCATTTTTAAATTTTTTTTTAAAGATGGGGTCTCACTATGTTGTCCAGGCTGGTCTTGAACTCCTGGGTTCAAGCATCCTCCCACCTTGGTCCCCCAAAGCATTGGAATTACAGGCGTGAGCCACCATACCTGGCTTCCCCTCCCCTTTATCCTTCATAGTATCTTCCCCAATAAATCTCTTGCAAGTTCACTTCCACCTTGGTGTCTACTTCCCAGAGGGCTGAACTGGAAGTCTGAGGGAACTAGAATTTGAATTCAAATCTTTCTGAGACCATGGTCTGCACTCTTCAGCACTGTGCTATTTGTTAAGCTTAAAGCAAAGGCCTAGGTTTGAGGACTCTCCAGAGAACCAAGAAATGGCCTAGTTAACAACAACAACTATTAACAAGGCTGTTTGTCTTCTGCCCTGGCTGAATCATCTAATGTCATAGGAAGAGTCCTCGGATTAGTGTAAACTTAGGCAAGTCACTTGTCTTCTGGAAGCCTCAATTTCCCAGCTGTGAAATGAAGATGGCAATGGTACCTCCCTTAAGGGTTGTTACAAAGATTAAAGGAGCATAGAGAAGAATTGCAATAGAGAGAACAATAGTGCTGCCAGCAGTTGAAAGGGACTCACCCTCTATACATACACACACACACACACACACACACACCCCACAGCCTCTACACTTAGGGCCAAGCCCAGGCATTGTGGACATGATGAAAACCCCAAGAGATCAGTTAGGATCATCTTTGCCTGTAAACCTCTGATAATCTGGCATAAACATAATTTATTTTACAAAATAAAGAGTTTGAGGCAGGCAGCTCAAAGCTATACAAAGCATCAAGGAAGCTACCAGAGACATCAGTTTCTTCTAATTTCCTGCTTCATTTTCTTAGGATATGGGACTTCCTCGTGGACACAAAGTGGCTGCTACAGCTCCAGGCCACACATCCACCTTGCAGGTAGAAAGAAGTCACTAGGAAAGGCAAGAAGAAAACTATTCTCCCTTAAAAAGAACCTACCCAGTTTCAGCTTTCTTTGTAGGGTAGTGGAGAGGCAGCATTCAGAGAACCCAGAATCAGACTCTGCTTAGAGAAGGTTGGCTTCTGGAGACATCTTTTGATCACCTCTACTCAATGTCACCATCTTAAGGCAGAAGGAAGCAACAGAAAGCAGGGAAGCAGGTGCCCCAGGAGGAGCCCAATGCCATGGAAAGATGGGAAAGGAGGTGGTGAATGAAATCCTGGATTGTTACGAACTTTATCTACTCCACCTGAGCAGACGATGGAGGATTTGAGCAGTGTCGGTGAATGCTCTGTGTGGACTGGGCTGGGACCAGACTGGGACTGGAACTCTCCAGGGAGGGCAACTTCGACCGAGACATCTTTAGGGTCTATCAAGTCCTCAGCAGATGTTTTGTGATGTGCCTTGAGATCCCCAAATGAGAAGGGCAGTGGGATTCTTCCCACTCCAGCCAGGACCACATCTGTGCTTTTCTGTAATTGTGGGGGTGGGGGGTGGGGAAAGGTCTTCTAAAATTTTCTGATGGAATATATGCTCATAGCTCCAAAAAGGAAAATAAAAAGATGAGTGTAAGGAAGAAAAAAATTATCTGGAGTTCCACTACCCACAAATAAGCATGGTTAACATTTCTTCTAGACTTCTAATGTATTCAGACACATGCACTTTCCGCCCCCATACTGTACATATTGTCTCTTAATCTGCATCTTTTTCACTTAAAATATGTCATGCACACCTCGGCATGTCAATAAATATAGAAGAATGTCGTCCCTTTTAAAGTTTGCATAGTCCACGGTTGTGCCAGCATTTATTTACGAACCTCCTCTTACTGGGGGTTGTAGGTTGATTTAAACTTTTGTCTGATTATTAGCCATCCTCTATTGCTTGCCCTTGTATCTACTTTATCTGACTACTGTTTTATACTTAATTCCTAATAGTGCAATTGGGGGGTCATGGAACTTTTTAAAAAAAGATTTCATGCATAGAACAAAACTGCCTTCCAGAAAGATGCTAATTTACACGCTCAACAGCTATATATGATATTATCCCACACACCACTAAAACTGCTCACTAGAGAGATTGGATATATTTCCAAATTGGTTTTTAGCCATTTTTATTTCTCCTCCTCATCCTAATTCTTCTTATTTTGCATTGCATGTTTCTATCTTTGCCCATGTTTTTAAAAACTGGCAATATATAGCAGTTATTTTTGCAAATATTTTTCCAGTGTTCTATTTGTCTTTGAATTATGTTGTTTATTGTGGTAAAATATAGATGCCATAAAATTTACCCTTTTAACCATTTTTAAGAGTCCAGTTCAGGCCGGGTGCGGTGGCTCACACCTGTAATTCCAGCGCTTTGGGAGGCTGAGGTGGGGCGGATACTTGAGGTCAGGAGTTCGAGACCAGCCTGGCCAACATGGTGAAACGCTGTGTCTACTAAACACACACACACACACACACACACACACACACACACACACACACACAAAATAGCTGGGTGCAGTGGTACATGCCTGTAATCCCAGCTACTTGGGAGGCTGAGGCACGAGAATCCCTTGAACCTGGGAGTGGAGGTTGCAGTGATCCAAGATTGTGACACTGCACTCCAGTCTGGGCGACAGAGTGAGATTCAAAAAGAAAAAGAAAAGAAAAGAAAAGAAAAAGAGTCCAGTTCGTGGCATTAAGTACATTCACATTGTTGTGCAACCATCACCACCATCCATCTCCAAAACTTTCATCACCCAAATTTGAAACTGTGCACCCATTAAACAGTAACTCCCCATTCTCCCTCCCCCAGCGTCTGGCAGCCCTTATTCTACTTTCTGTCTCTATAATTACTCCAGGAACCTCACATAAGTGAAATCATACAATATTTATCTTTTTTGTGTGTCTGGCTTATCTCACTTAGCATGATGTCTTCAAGTGTCATTCATGTTGTAGCCTATGTCAGAACTTCCTTCCTTTTGAAGGCTGAATAATATTTCATTGTGTGGATAGACCACATTTTTGCTTAGCCATTCATCCATCAATGGACACTTGGATTGTTTCCATCTTTTGGCTATTGTGAATAGTGCTGCTATGAACATGGGTATACAAGTATCTTTTTAAGTCCCTGCTCTCAATTCTTGTGTGTATATACCTGGAAATGGATATATTTAACTTTTAATGTTGTCTATGACTCTTTTTGGTGTGCAGAAGCTTTACATTTTAAAGTACTCATCTATCAATATTTTTCTTATTGCTTTGGCTCTGCGTTCATTTCTATACTATTTTTAGAGACCTCTAGGTAAATGTTCTATTTATTCATTACTGTGTAACAATGTACCCCATAACTTAATGGCTTGAAATAAATAATAATCACTTATTTTGCTTGTGAATCAGCAATTTGGACAGGACTCAGTGGGGTCAGCTTGTCTCTGTTGCATGGGGCTTCAGCTGACACAGCTCAATGTGGGTCGGACGATCCACTTCCAAGATGGCTCACTCACATGGCATCTTGGTGCTAACCATTGGTTAGGAGCTCAGCCAGGGCATTAGACTGAGAACTCTGGTTCCTCTCCATCTGGGTCTCTTCAAAGGCTACTTGGGCTTCCTCACAGCATGGTGGCTGGGTTTCAAGATTGAGCATCTCAATAAATCAAGGCAGAAGTATACGGTATTTCTGTGACCTAGCCTCAGAAGTCACATGGTATCACTTTTACTATACTCCACCAGTCAAGAAAGTCAAGTTCAAGTGGGGAGGGAACATAGATTCCACCTCTTCATGGAGGAGTTGCAAAGTTCTAGAAGGGCATGTGGGTCAGGAAATATTACTGCAGGTATTTTTGGAAAATATAATGTGCCAAGCTCAATTTCTGGCCACAACAATTCATATCCCTTTCACATGTAAAATACACTCCTCTGAGACTTCCCAGGGGTTTCATCCCATTACAGGATCAGACTCAGTATCAAGGTCCAGGATTTTATTATCTAAATTAGGTCCAGGCCCACATAATGCTCCTCAGATATGATACTTTGGGGACAGCTCTTTGAGTACCTTTCTTTTTGACCTGAACACCTATAAAGTAAAGAGCAAGTTAACTGCTTCCTACACACTCAACATGCAATCAGGGGTCAGGCACAAGATAACTCTTATAGGCACTCACATTTAAAGAGGTAGAAAATGGGAGGTAAATCACTGGTCCATAGCAATTCTAAAATCCAGCTGGGCAAATGTTGCTAAATGTTGCCATTTCCTTGACTGGGACTCAGGATTGTTCCCTAGACATGATTCTGAGTCACTGTTATTTTCCATAAAATACAGCCATGCTTGCAGCTGAGGGTTTTTCTTGGCTTGCTTCCTACCTACAGAAGTTTGGAAACCCAAAGACCTCATTTTATTTTCTATTCTCTCTGTTTCTTTTAGTCCAAGCAGGCACAGCTTCCACCAGAACAATTCTATTAAAAACATTGTGTGTTTCTTACGAATCTTATCGAGATTCATGCCATTAAAGAAAAGTCAAAATCACAAATCTCTTTGAGATAAGCTCTTTTCTACCATGCGTTCCCACTGAGATCAATGCCTTAAAGATCTTAAACAGGCTTGTCATATAACGGAAAGTGCCTGTGAGGCATGGCCTTTAGATCCTTAGAGAAGCTTTTCTCTACTAGAAAGGTTCTATGAGGTACTGCCATAAATCTTGTGTCTTAAAAGAACCTACAGTCCCACCTGGATTCGATATTTGGTCTGAGGCCCTTCCTTTTTTTTTTTTTTTTTTTTTTTACGGAATTTTGCTCTTGTCACCCAGGTTGGAGTTGGAATGGCACGATCTCAGCTCACTGCAACCTCCACCTCCCAGGTTCAGGCGATTTTCCTGCCTCAACCTCCCGAGCAGCTGGGATTACAGGTGCACACCACCATGTCCAACTAATTTTTTGTATTTTTAGTAGAAATGGGGTTTCACTATGTTGGCCAGGCAGGTCTCAAACTCCTGACCTCAGGTGATCCACTTGCCTCGGCCTCCCAAAATGCTGGGATTATAGGTGTGAGCCACTGCGCCCAGACATTTCCTTCTTTTTCTTTGCTATGTCTCTCACCTCTCCACTTTCTAAGTCAAAGTTACTGAAGTAAAATTTATATAGAGAAAAATTTGCCCTTTTAAGGGGTATAGTTCTGTAAGTTCAACAAATGCATACAATTATGTAACTACCACTACAATCACCCCAAAATTTCCCTTGTATACCTTTGTAGTCATTTCTATCACCCACCCAGCCCATGGCAGTTCCTCATTTATTTTCTGTCCCTGCATTTCTGCCCTTTTCAGAATGCCATATACAGGGAATAATGCAGTATGTGAGCAGAATCCCATTGCATGGATATTCCATAATTTGTTTATCCACATTGGTGGATATTTGTCTATTACAAATAAAGCTGCTATGGACATTGATGCTTACAAGTCTTTGTGTGGATATATGTTTTTGTATTTGTTTGCTATGGGTGCTGTAACAAATCACTACAAACGTAGAGGCTTCAAACAACACAAATTTATTATTTTATAGTTCCTAGGGGTCAGAATTTTAAAATGAGTTTCACTGGGATAAGATCAAAGTGTTAGCACAGCTGCATTCCTTCTGGAGGCTCTAGGTGGAATCTGTTCCCTTGTCTTTTCCAGCTACTAGAGGCCACCTGAATTTATGGCTTGTATCTCCTTCCTCCATCTTCAAAGGCAGCAATGACCTGTCAAGTCTTGTCACATGATGTCACTCTCACACTCACTCTTCTGCCTCCCTCTTTCACTTATAGAGACCCTTGTGATGACATCAGGCCCACCTAGATAATCTAGAACAATCTCTCCATCTCAATATCCTCAATCTAATCACATCTAAAAAGTCTCCTTTGTCATGTAATTTAACATGTTTACGGGTTCCAGGGATTAGGGCATGGACATCTTCAGGGGCCATTATTTTGCCTATCACAGTTTTCTTTTCTCTTGGGTAAATACCTAGGAGCAGAATGGCTTGATCCTGTAGCAGGTGTTTTAACTTTTTAAAAAAAATTGCCAAACTGGTTTCCAAAGTGCTTGTACTATCTTACATTCCCATCAGCAATGTACAAGAGTTTCAGTTCCTCCACATTCTTCCCCAGCATTTGGAATAGTCAATATATTAGATTCCAAGGGTTGCTGTAATGAATTGCCACAAACTGGGGTCTTAAAACAAGAGAAATGTGTTTTCTCACAGTTCTGGAGGCCAGAAGTCTAAAGTCAAGAGTGAGCAGGGTTGATTCTCTCTGGAGACTCTCAGGGAGACAGCTTCCTTGCCTCTTCCAGCTCTGGTGGCCCCAGATATTCCTGGGCTTGTATATACATCACTCCAATCTCTGTCCCTGGCTCACATGGCATTCTCTTCTCTCTGTGTCTCTGTGTCTTCATGTGGCCTTCTTAAGGACGTCAGTCACGAGATTTAGGGCCTACCCTAATCCACTATTAGCTTGCTTTAACTAATTATCTGAAAATATCTTATTTCCAAATAAGGTCACATTCTGAGTGGACATGAATTTGGAGGGAACCCTATTCAACCCAGTATAGCCAGTCTTTTAAATTTACCATTCTAATAGGTGTGTAGTGGTGTGTCTCATTGTGGTTTATATTTCCACAATGACAAATAATGCTAAACATCTGTTCATGTGTTTATTTGCCATCTTCTTTGGTGAAATGTCTGTTCAAATCTTTTGCCCATTATAAAAGCTGGGCTGTTTATTTTCTTACTATTGAATCTTGAGAGTTCTTTATGTATCATGGATACAAGTTTTTGTTTTTCTTTAATTCAGATGTGTAACTTGCAAACATTTTCTCTCAGTCCATGGCTCACGTTTCCATTCTCTTAAAAGAGTTATTCAAAGAGCAGAAGGTTTTAATTTTGATGAAGATCACCTTTTCAATTTTTTTATGGCTCATGCTTTTGATAGTGTGTCTAAGAACATCCCCTTTGCCTAACCCAAGGTCACAAAAATTTTCTTTCTTCAGGAATCTTTGTAGTGTTGTATCTTTACATGTAGATCTATAAACTGTTTTGAGTTAATTTTTATATATAAGATGTAGTATGCCTGCTCTCACCCATTCCTATTCAACACTGCAGTGGATGTTACAGCTGTTTTGATAATGCAAGGCAAAGACATAAAAGGCATTAACACTGGAAAAAAGGAAGTAAAATTTGCACATGACATGATGATCTTTATATAAAATCTGATGATTTTCTAGTAACTGAGAACTAGTAATTGAGTTTAGCAAGGTTGCAGGATATAAGATCATTATACAAAAATCAATTGCACTTCTAAGTACAGTCAAGAACAACTAGAAATTGGAATAGTAAAACACAATACCATTAACAATAGCATCAAAAGTAAAAAGTGTTAAGGGATAAATCTGAAAAAAATGAAATACTTATAGACTAAAAACTACAAAACAGCGCTGAAGAAAATTTAAAAAGAGCTAAATAGGTGGAGAGATATATCCTGTTCATGAGTTGGAAGACTTGATATTATTGTGATGGCAATGCCCCCAAATTGAACTATAGATTTAATGCAATTTTGATCAAAGATCCCATAAGGCTTTTTTTGTTGTTGTTGTTGTTAGGAAGTGACAAGTTTATTCTAAAATTCATAGAGAAGGACAAAGGATTTAGAAAGCCTTTGAAAAATAATAAAGTTGGAGAACTAACACTACGTGATTTCAAGACTTATTATAAAACTACAATATTCAAGGCAGCATGGTATTGGTATAAAGACAGAAATATAGATCAATAGAACAGAATACAGAGTCTATAAATAGATTCACACACAAATGGACAACTGATTTTTAACAAAGGTACAAAGCAAGTCAGTAGAGAACAGATAGTCTTTTGCCCTCTTTAAATTGGGTTGCTTTATAATAAAATTGAGTTTCCTTTCAAAATTGAGTTTTGAGAGTTCTTTTATCTTCTTATTTTGGAAACCACTCCTTTATAAGATATGCATTTTGTAAATATTTTCTCCCAGTTTGTAGTTTCTTATCTTTTCATTTTCTTAGCCATGGCTTTGAAAGAGCAGAAGTTCTAAATTTTGATGAAGCCCAATTTATCAGCTTTTTTCTTTTATGATTTGTGTTTTTGTGTCCCACATGAGAAATCTTTGCCAAACTTAAGTCACAAAGAGTTTCTCCTATGTCATCACCTGAAAGTTTCATAGTTTTAGGTTTTACATTTAAGTCTATGATCCATTTAAAGTTAATTTTTGTACAGGGAGCTAGGTATGGGCTGAGGGTCATTTTATTTTGCATATAATGTCCATCTTTTCTAGCCCTCTTTATTGAAAAAGACTATCCTTTTTCTATTGAATTGCCTTTGCACCTTGGTTGAAAATCAATTGACCATATACGAGCAGGTCTATTTCTGGATTCTCTATTCTGTTCCATTGATCTATGTGACTATCCTCTCACCAATACCACACTGTCTTGATTACTGTAGACTTACTTTATAGTAAGTCTTGAAATCAGGTAATAAAAGCCTGAGGCCTTTTCTCAGTTTGAGAAGTTTTTGCCATCTATAGAAGCTAGGAATGAAAAATAATTTTGTTTTCAAGTCCAGCAGGTCCTGGCTCCTTTATATTTAATAGCTTGTTTTAGTTCGTTTCTTTCCTTTTGCATTTTATCATAGGTAGCAAGAAAAAGCCAGATAACACTTTTAATATTCTGCTATAGCAGTGAGTTCACTGGATACATGTCTTCTTTCTACGTTACCACAGGTGACAAACTTTCCACCACCACATAACAAAGATCCCCTTTCTTCCAGTTTCTAATAACATTTTTCTTAACTGGGCACTGACATCCTTCTCAGGACTCTACAAACTTTTAGTATATCCAAAGCCCTGCCGAGGTCTCTGATGCGTGGCTCTGGCCCAGAGCCTCTTGCACAGTTACAGTCAAATGGAGCTGGTGCTGGGCCAGCAGGGGGCAGCTGGGTGTTCCTGGGCCTCTCTCTCTTCATGGAGTCTCCCGGCTTTCTGTGCAGTAACTCTGCATAGGCTAGTTCCGGCTTCCTCACAACATGGCAGTCTCAGGTTGGCCAAATTGCTTACATGGAGGCTGTAGGCTTCAAGAGTGAGTTTTCTAGGTCACAAGGAGGAAGTGGCACCATCTTTTCAGATTTAGCCTTGGAAGTCACTATGGGTGGAAGCCACTTCCACTATCTTCTATTGTTCCAGGCAATCCCAAACTCACCCCAGTTCAAGGAGGGGGGACACTGACTCTTACCTCTTGAGAGTAGAGTGGCAAAGTACTAGAAGAACATTTGGGAATAAAAGACATTTTGTGGCCACCTTTGGAAAATACAATCTACCACAATAAGGAAAATCCCTCATTTAGGAAAAATTGTTCTTAATGCCTAATTTTAAAAATCTCTCATGTCCCATAATTACTTAATGCATTTCCTCTTTTGTTGTTCTTGAAGCTTCCTCTGGGGATTTAGCTATCAAAACCAGAGGTATGCTGGAGGTAGCTCACACTGGCTCATGAAAGCCAGTTGTTAAACTTGTAGAAATTTTGCAAGCTAGTTGTTAAACAGCAATTATTTTAAATTAAATTTATATAATACTTGAAGAGATTAAATTAAAAACATATAATAAATGATGCACTACTCATTACTTTCTGATTATTTTATAAATTTTGCTATTATCTATGCTCTTGAGATTAAAGTCTATTGTATCTATATGGTGGAAATAATGTGTAATGGTGGGTCACTCACTGTGCCTCTCTTTCCAACTTCACATTCAGTGACTCTATCTTATTAGCTTGAATCTAGCCACGGTGGGAATATTTACACCATGAAAATAGACAGATGCTACCAATCAGGGCTTTGGTTGATTGTCTAGACCTCAGAAAGAAATGAAGAAAATGTTATAATACAGATTAAATTTTAAAGTGTGTTGTGTTAGACCCATTACATTGTGAATAGCAATAAAAATTGGAGTAAATATTCTTCCAGTATTAAAAACTATTATCCAATTTAGCAAAGAAGTTGATGGCTGAGTGAAGTTCCAACATATGTCTTCATTGTCTCATTTCCATTTTCCTCATTAATGGAAATGAAAAATCAGCCAACATTCATGTTGGAAATACACTCCTGGTTGGGGTGCAACTCCATTTGTCAAATCATGGTTGGCTTGCAGCCTGGACAACACAGAGAGACCCTATCTCTAAGAAAATTTTTTAAAAAATCAATCGCCAGGCATGGTGGTGGGTGCCTGTAGTCCCAGCTACTGAGGAGGATTGCTTGAGCCCAGGAGTTCAAGATCAGCCTGAACTATATCAAGATTCCATTTCAAACAAATGAAGGAAGGAAGGAAATCATAGTTAACTTGCAATTACAGATAGATAACAGCTACAGAGCTTGGCAAAAGTCAATGAAATTTTATTATTATTTGCAAATTTTGCACCACACATCCTTTAAATCAGTAAAATTCATCACACAAAAAAGTATATATTTACATGCATACATGTATACATTTTTTAAGAGATGGGATCTTGCTATGTTGCTCATGTTGCTCAGGCTGGTCTCAAACTCCTGGCCTCAAGTGATCCTCTCACCTTAGCCTCCCAAAGTGCTGGGGTTACAGGCATATGTCACTGTGCCTGGCCTACAATTTTTTAAGGACAGCTGATTGCTACTAGCCTGCCACTGGTCAAAACCCACCACTGAAAGAATGACAGTTTTCATTTACTGGGAAGTTAGTGAATGTTGGAAAATAATAATAGCTAACATTCATTCTGTGCTGTTCTAAGCCCTCTACATGTCTCATCACATTTAATCCTCACAACAGCCTGCGAGGTGGGTACCATTATTATTACCATTTTCAAGATCAAGAAACTGAGGCACAGATGGGTAGAATAACTTGCCTAAGGTCACAGAGCTGAGAAATGACAGAGCCAGGATTTAAAGTCATGAAGACTGAATCCAGAGTCTGTGTTCTTAGCTCCTGCTCTGTGCTGCTTCTTCAAGGGTAGCATGCTATCTTGGAAAGTCATAAAATAATTGTAATGACTCTACTGACAATAAAAATAGCTAATTTTTGGCTGGGCACAGTGGCTCATGCCTGTAATTCCAGCACCTTGGGATGCTGAGATGGGTGGGATGCTTGAGACCAGTAGTTTGAGAACAGCCATGGGAAACATGGTGAAACCCTGTCTCTACAAAAAATACAAAAATTAGACAGGTCTGATGGCACACCCCTGTAGTCCTTGCTACTCAGGAGGCTGAGGTGGGAGGATCGCTTGAGCCTGGGAGGTTGAGGCTGCAGTAAGCTGTGATTACACAACTGCACTTCAGCCTGGGTGACAAGGAGAGATCTTGTCTCAAAAAAAAAAAAAAAAAAAAAGCTATTAAAAAAAACCCCAACCAATTACTTTCTTTGTATCAGGCTCTGTGCTAAGAGATTTGCAGGTTCTGTCATTTAACTTCCAAATATCCGATTTCTGCTACTATCCCCATTTTGCAGGACAGGAAAATGAGACCCACAGAAGTTCAAGTCTCCAGGCCAGTTATTGTTGGGCTAGGACTTGAAGCCAGTCTGCCTGAGTTTAGGGCCTCAGCTCTTTCCCACACATTTTTAGCCCAGAACCAAGCTGTTCATAAAAGGTGTGCCCCCGAATAGGAAACTAGAGAGCATGGGCCCTCAGAGAGATCGCTGAACCCCATTTTCAACCTTGAACTTGTCCTTGGACTGCATCTGTCTTTGGAAGATCTGCCCATACGGGTGAATCCGGAGCAGAGGCCGGGCTCAGCAGGAGAACTTCACAAAACTGAGATTCCATGAAGCAGAGCCCCGTTTCAAGGGCTGCACAAATCCACCCGGGGCCTTCCGTGTTCTCTCTCTCTCCAACCACCTCCCTGTGAGGAGCAACTGGAGGGACCGAGAGACAACAGCAGACTGGGCCATGGGGAGGGGAAAAACCGGGATCTCAGTGGAGATGGGGAGGTAGAGTGAGGGAAGGAAGCAGCCAGGCAGAGAGGAGCGGTGCTTTATTAATTAATTGAGGGAGAGACGTAATGGAGGGTGGAATCCACAGAGGGAAAGCAGGGCTCCGTCTCGAGTTTATGGGTCATTTTTCTGGTGGCAGTTCAGTTGCCCCAGAGAGGAAAGCACCTCGGTCTGTCGCCTCCTGACAAGCACTAGGAGCCCTCAAGGCAAGTGGGATGTACCCCGCTCCTGGCCTGCAATAGAAAGAACTCCCTTCCGGGATTCCAGGCGCGCTGGCTTTGGCCACGTGGAGTGGTCATGGTGGGCTGCACTGGGAACCACACTGCAGGTTCGAATCCCGATTGCACGGTGTAGGAGCTGCGTGACCTTGAGTGAATTGGTTGACCTTTTTGTGCCTCAATAACCTCCCCTGTGAAGTGGGAACAACAGTACCTTCCTCGTAGAGTTGGAACAAGAATTAAATGCTTGAAATGATGCCAGTCCCACAGTGAAGTGTTCGGCAAAGGATGGGATTATTGGACCTGGGAAGGAGAAGACAGATGCCTCAGTTTACCATGGATTTCACATGTGACCCAAACGCCAGCATGGGGCAGAGGAGACGCCTCCTTACCCCTTAGGCCTGGACAGTAAGTGGACGCCATCAGTTCCACAGCCTGATCATTTCTGGTGAATTCCTGTGTTCCTCTTCTCCTCAACGGCCTCCTTCATCCGCCATCTCTGCTCCTCCATGGGTACCTACGCAGATCACAGAGACGTCCCAGGGTACCTCGGACACTCGCAGCTTCAGTTTCCCAGCATGGATTGCACTACTCCGGGGAACAGTGCCCGCCCCTCCCCAAGGGCTCGTGGGCTTCTGGGAAGTGACATCCTCTTCCAGGGGTGGGGCAGGTGGCTGTGGTCTGAGCTAATCAGGATAATCCCCACCCGTTGGCTACAGTGATTGACCCAAGGATGAGCATGTGACCTGAGCTTGTTCCATCAGAATAAAGATGAATGTTTTCTACATTTTGAGGGAAGAGACTCCTTTGCTTGCTGGTCTGAAAAAAGGAATGATCTTTCTCCAGGTGCTGCTGAAAGCCATCATGTGCTGCGGAGGAAGACTGCCTGAGAATGGAGCCATTGAGGAAGAAATGGGGCAGAGAAATAAAGAGAAATCAAATCCCATCTTTTCAATCCCACCTCCTTTTCTCCCTCATCCGTTCTTCCTAGCGGACTATTCAGTTGTGCTGTTTAAGATTTATTCTGTTTTTGTTTTTCACCTAAGACAGTTTAGCTTGTTTGTTTTTCTCTTGCTTGCAACCACTGTGTTCTAGTGGTTATTACGAATTTAATAGACTTTATACAAGATTTTGTAAAGGGCAGAAAAGTCAGATTGGACATTGACTTTCTCCTAGGACATTATCTATCTTGCCAGTGCCCTCACCTCTGTCTCCAACCTGGATCTCCCATTTTGTCCCTGAAGCTTCAAATTCTTTTCCTTCAATTATACAAAATGTGCAGCTCTCCTTTCAGTAGCGCTACCTTGTACCCTACCGTGGGGAAGAGGTAGCTCACCTTCGAACCTGAGCTCTTGGCAAGGTCTTTTTCCAGATCTAAGGCAGTTCCCTTCCTAAGGGAGAGTCAGATGCCACTGAGGAGACAGAAATGTAGTCGGAGGGAATGTTATGTCAGACACTGTGGTTGCCCACTAATGTAACATCCCTTCTTTTCTTCCTTGCTGTCAGGACTCTAATCTTGTTCCAGGATTCAAGGAAGGTGGATTCTGGCTCTGGCTTAGAGTATGGGCATGTAACCCAGTCTGACCAGCAAGGTATAAAGGTCAATTTATGGGCAGTCTGGGAAAGGTTTTCTTCCCCGATAAGAGGAAAACATAAGGGGATCTCTCCGCTGTAAGCCTCCAGTTACTTCCTTCTCCAAAGGCAGTTAGGTTAGGATGTGACGCCTGGAGTTGTGGAAGCCATTTTGTGACCATGAAGAGAAAGCCAAGAGAATAACAGAGACGCTATCCCAATCTCTTGAGTATTGTTCAGCTATGAAACTAACCCTGGAAACTCCTCGGGCCACATAGTAGATATTTTAAGTTTTGCCAGCCATATGTCTCTGTCATGACTACTGAACACTTCATTTATATTATGAAAGCAGCCTTTGACAATATGTTAACAAATGGGTGCAACTATGTTCTGAGAAAACTTCATTTTCCAAAATGGGCTAAGGGCCAGATTTGCCCTGTGTGCCATAGTTTGCCAACCTGTATTTTCGGCCATGTTAGCTGGATTTACAGTTACTTGTACTCAAAGCATTTCTAACAGAGCATGTATGGGCTGCCCTAGAGGGCAATCTCTCACCCCAAACACAGCTGTGCTCACAGGCTCTATTGCCACTTGCTGGCAGTAACAGCTTATTTTCTTTTGTCTACCAACATTCATTCACTCAACAAACATCTATTGAGTGCCTACTCTGTGTCAGGAACTGTTCTGATGCTGGGGCTAAAATAGGAGATGTTGAACCCTGTTCTTGGGGAGTTCTCTTTATATAACATTGGGAATCAAGAAATCCTTCTTAGAGGAGGTGGTAACTGAGTTAGCTCTGAAGGGTGAATAGGAGTTAGGAAGATAAAGGGCAAAACATGTGGGCCTGGGCAGGCAGGAGTGTATTCCAGGCACAAGTAAGAGGGGACATGGAGCATATGTGGGTAGAAAAGGGAAAATGAGGGAAAGAGTGGAGGAGAGTGAGGCCAGAGAGGTTAAATGAGACCGGATCACATGTGAGCCGGTAGGTCACTGGTTTTCACACTGAGTGAGATGGAGCAATTGGAGGGCTTTGAGCAGAGGAGGACACCAACCACTGACAGCTGCCTAGGCTAGAGTGATGAAGAGGTCATGAATAGGAGATGACCTTGAGAGATTCCGAGGGATAAAACAGGACTCAAGGATAAAGCAGATGAGGGAAGTGTCTAGGATGACATGCAGGGTTCTGATTCTTCACTGTTTTGTTGTATCTCTAAATAAATAGACATAGAGCAGAGGAGAATTCAGAAAGTTTTTTTTGTTTGTTTGTTTTTGAGACAGAGTCTCACTCTGTCACTCAGGCTGGAGTGCAGTGGCACGATCTCGGCTCACTGCAACCTCCACCTTCCAGGTTCGTGCGATTCTCCTGCCTCAGCTTCCTGAGTAGCTGGGACTATAGGCGCCTGCCACCACGCCCGGCTAATTTTTGAATTTTGAGTAGAGACGGGGTTTCACCTGGTCTCGAACTCCCGACCTCAGGTGATCCGCCCGCCTTGGCCTCTCAAAGTACTGGGATTACAGGTATGAGCCACTGTGCCCAGCCCAGAAAGTATTTTTGAGGCCTTTGTGCAGTGGCTTTATCAGAAAGAAAGGAGCAAAAAATAGACAGGAGCTCGGGCTCCTACCTCATAATCAAGCTTTGCCTTGCATTTGTCCCAGAAAATTCACTGGATTAATTGGACTTCAGCACAATTGTCTTAATTTATAGCATTAAGTAAAATCTATATATGTCAAGATGCAAAGTGCAGGAATGTAATGGAGACTGTCACAGAGGCTGCTACATCTGCAGTATTCTTTCCTAACTGCCTAAGAGGTTTTGCCTGAAGAATGGGGAAGGACTTGATCCAAGAGCTATGCAGGAACTAGGAAGAGATCTGGGCCTTGATCAAAATTATATGAGAACCCCGTGTGTGACAGGCAGTCCCTGAGGCCAGGGACTATTTTACTAACTACTAACACTCTACTCTACTAACCTATTTTAAAATTTCACTTTAATGGTTATCAAAATACTGCAGATACATTTTTTTTTCAAGTCAAACAGTCCTTATATCTGCTATGGATTGCACATGGCTGCAAGTAACAGAAAACCCAATTGCTGGTAACATAAACTATAAGAATTGATTTTAATATTTTTGGTGTTATTCACAACCAGAGGTCCAGACATGAGCAGTTTGTTAAGTGGCTCAACAGCATCAGGTCAGATGTTTTTCCATTTTCTTGGCCTTTCCCTCATGATCACAAGATGGCTGCTGCAGCTCCTTAAGTCATCAATCACATCTGTGTTCCAGGCAGAAGGAAGGTAGCAAAGGTTTTCCCAGAAATCCCCAGCAGGTTTCTGATTATGTTATTGGCAAGAGCTGTATCTTAATTATCCCCAGCTGCAAGGGAGTTTAAGCTGGTGAGACTGTTTCTTTTTTTAGCTTTTCAGCCTGTATAGTAGAAAGTCAAGAAAAAGGAGGTGGGAATGGGTGTTGAGTGGTCAGTATCCACCATGGTCCCTGTTCCCTGTCCCACCTCTCCTCATCCCGAGTTCTCACTCTCCTGAAGCAAGTGTCTTCCTTCATTTTTCTAAATAAAATGTTTATTCTGTAATTTATTGAATTTTTTCTCCATTCAGATACTAATTGTCTCTCATCTATGAAAGGTAAAGACATCTTCCCTCATCACTATCCCCACATGCCACACACATGCCACACACATGCCACACACATGCCACACACATATACAGTCTTCACCACTTCATATTCCAAGTATAGATTGGTGCCATTTAAATTTTTAAATTATATTTTATTTCTACTTTATGTTTAATATTTTAAAAGTATTTAAGTGACAAACAGTACCTTAGGTGATCAAGATCAACATCAATAGTGATAAAACATGTTGATAATATATGTACCCTTGGTATGATGTAATGAAAATGGCACTTTACCACTGTGATCTTGCTCCTAAACACCCATAACTCAGGCTAATCATGATCAAAACATTAGACAAACTCCAGTTGAAGGACATTTTGGTTTTTTTTTTGAGACGGAGTCTTGCTCTGTTGCCCAGGCTGGAGTGCAGTGGCGCAATCTTGGCTCATTGCAAGCTCTGCCTCCCGGGTTCACTCCATTTTCCTGCCTCAGCCTCCCGAGTAGCTAGGACTACAGGCACCCGCCACTATGCCCGGCAAAACCATCAAGGTCATCAAAAACAAGGAAAGTTTAAGAAACTGCCACAGTCAAGAGGAGCCTAAGGAAATACATACAAATAAATGCAGTATGAGTTCCTGGATTGAATCCTAGAACAGAAAAAAATTATTAGGGGAAACTAAGGCAATCTTAATCATCCATGGACTTTAGTTGATAATAATGTATTGAGATTGGTCCATTAAATGTAACAAATTTCATGTCAGATAGTAATGTCAGATGTTAGTGATGGGGGAAACTGGATATGGAGCACATAGGAACTCCCTAAACTATATTATTAATTTTCCTGTAAACCTAAGACTGTTCTTTAAAAAGTCTATTCAAATATTGAATGAATATTTGATGGTTATATTGCGATGATTGGGCTTTTTTGTTGTTGTTTTTCTTGTTGTTTTTGAGAGACAGGGTCTCACTTTGTCATCTAGGCTACAGTGCAGCAGCAGAATCATGGCTCAGTGCTGTCTTGACCTCCCAGGCTCAAGCATTCCTCCCACCTCAGCCTCCCAAGGTTCAGGGATTACAGGCATGGAGCCACCGTGCCCAGCCTGGTGATTGTTTATATTATTCACAACTGGGCCACTTTGTGTGCTATGACTATAACATTTTGTTTTTTCCTAGAGTTAGCCATTGCCTCTTTTTTTTTTTTTTTTTTTTTTTTTGTCTTCAGTGTTCTTATCAATAACTCACCCCAGGCTCTGTGCTATTCATATACATCTCTCAATACATTCAAGCACATTGAGTAATTTGTCAGTTTAATTTATTTTTTGGCTTCAAGCGCTACTGCATTGTCCTAATACTCCATTGTCATAATACTCCCTCATTCAGAAGGTAGCAGGGTTTTAAAACACTAAAGTAGTTTTAAATCAATCTTTTTTAAAAAAAAATCTCAATTTTACTGCTGGAGAATGCTGTAGAATTCATCAGAGAAAGAATAGGAACTGGGTATTCCTCTAACCACTGAACAGTTTTTTCCTTCCAACACCTAGCTCCTCTTAGCACATTTCTTTGTGTATTACAGTCAGAAAATAACAGGATATTGAACTTTCTGGGGCTTTTCAGTCTTTGGTTTAGGACTCCCCCTTAGGCTCATGGACAACAATTATCATAATAGCTACCATTTCTTGCATATCATCTGGATGCCAGGCACTGTGCCAGACACTTACATACAGGATCTTATGTGACCTGCATAGCAACTTAGTAAATTTGTCACCTTGGGTGTGGCACATGCCCAGTGAAACACCATCCTCAGGATTATTGTTTCAACCTGCCAACTTTATTCATTTATCTCCCTGTCTAGCCCCCTAGATGCCATCTGAGGCTTTGACGTTCCTCTCTAGGGAAAACCTTATTTCCAAGTCCCAGATGGAAAATGGACTAGTCATGACCAGTCCCTGTGGCTTCCTATGGCAGCTTAAAGGACTCATCTTACAGGATCTTGCCCTGGGCTCCCTTTTCCTCCTGTGTGCTGGATAAGATGACAGCTGTCAGGAGGGACAAGGTGTTTGAGGTAGGAAGTTTTCTAGACCCAAAGAGGGGATCAGAAGTCACAGCTCGAAGCACCAGGGTTTGCCCTGGGGCTAACTTCTCTTGAATCATTTCCTCTGAGATTCATGTTTTCTCATAAGAACCACTTGAATCACCTTCTGTGTGTCTAGCACTTTACCAGGCATCAGAGCATCTATCCCACAAGGTCATATGACTCTGGCATCTTTCCACTCATGCATTTCTTTTTAAAAAGAATTTTATTTTATTTTATTTTATTTTTGAGATAGGCTCTGTCACCCAGGCTGGAGTGCAATGGCATGATCTTGGCTCACTTGTAACCTCAACCTCTTCCTCTTGGGTTCAAGTGATTCTCCTGCCTCAGCCTCCAGTGTAGCTGGGATTACAGGCATGCACCACCCCTGGCTAATTTCTGTATTTTTAGTAGAGATGGGATTTTGCTATGTTGGCCAGACTGGTCTTGAACTCCTGACCTCAAGTGATTCTCCCGCTTTGGCCTCCCAAAGTGCTGGGATTACAGGTGTGAACCACCAGGTCCAGCCCCGACTCGTGCACTTCCATCTAGCCATGGCCTGGCTGCCTGCGGCCAGTGTAAAATACCAATCCATCTCGATCTATACACTTTTAATGAGCAACTGCTATGTACCAGGCATTGGACATTATGTCAGTGTTTCTCAAACTTCAGTCATTTGAATTGTGCTTCATAGGTTTTTGCAAGTTTCATCTGCACTACTTTTGACTTAATATTTTTCTTTAAATTGGCTCTTTTTTTGTTTCAATAAATTTATTTTGAAAAAGAACTTTAGAGCACTGCCATCAGTGAAAAAACCAGTATCATTTTCCAAATGTAGATAGTAACATTAAAATAAATGCATAACTATTAAACTAAAAACTGTTGGTCTCTGTCCCACTAGTACCCACCAATGCTGCATATACCTGGAATGATGCTGCTTTTCACTTCATTCCCGCAAGGTGGGTTTCATTGCCATCCCCATTCTACAGATGTGGGAACCAAGGTTCAGAGGGGTGACGGGACTTGTCCAAGGAAGGTGGTTTGGAAAGTGGTGGGATCGAGGTTCAAATCCAGGTCTGTCTGGAATGAACACCAATGACCCTCAACCACAAGGCTTGGGGCCTCTAAGGCCCAGTCTTGATTCCCAAGGTGCATGCAAGGGTCTTCTGTGTTCCCAGTGGTGGTAAGCATTGATTCCCCAGGATGATGAAAATTTGCTGTCTTTTCCATTTTTCCACAGATAAAAGAGGCAGAGATTACCGTGAAAACTTCCTGATGGTGGGAGAGAGCTACAGAGGTTCAGTCTCACATCGCACGACCCAGCTTTGTTCTCCGCTCATTCACTAACCACTATCTGTACTAATCTCTGGCGGGAGCTGATTGGCCCAAGCTGGGCTCCTGGCTCTGACTGGGCCAATCAGATTCTCTCCTCTACTCTCTCTTTCTCTCCTCTGGCTGGGCCAAGGTGAGGAGACAATCAGCCCAAAGCGGACCCCGAGTGGAAGATGGTTGGTGTCCCAATGGCAAGTTAGGGTGCTGGTATCTGAGCAGGAAAAAGAGATATCAGGAAGGCCAAACAACAGACATTCCATGTGGGCATAAAGTTGGTATTTGCAAAACAGCACCAAGACCTGGATATTCCTGTTACCAAAAAAACAAAGAGCTGGATCGCCTTCCCAGTTTCTCGGATGGACACCGTGGTGTTTCTGAGGGAAGGTCATCAGGGCCCAGGAAAGTCATTTTCTTTTCAGCCCCCACCCCGACCCTGGTTCCCTGAAAAGGTTGGAAGAGCTCCGTCCCAGCCCTGTGGTGATGCCAGGTGGTTATGTCCAGGGCACCATGTCTGGAATAGTTGACCGAGAGATCTCGAGATCCCTTCTCTCTCACCACAAACCTCAGCCAAGAAACAGCCCTTGGGGAAGCAGGAGAATTTAGACACAGGGATAGTGGTGTGGCCAGTGCTCAGGACAGAGGGAGACTAATAAGAGGGGATTGGCAAAGAGACAGAGATCCCTTCCTTCCCCACTCCCCTCCACACCCCCCTTTTTTTTGAGATAGGGTCTTGCTCTGTCAGCCAGGTTGATCTCAAGTGATCCTTCCGTCTCGGCCTCCCAAAGTGCTGGGATTACAGGCATGAACCTCCCTACATAGCTTTTCTTTTCCTCTTGTTCTCTCCCTCCCTCCCTTCCGCCTCTCTCTCATTTCCCCTCTCTTGCTATCCCTCTCTGCAGCCCAGATTCTCCCTTCCTACACACGTGGCCTAACACCACTTCCCCACCGCGCCCAAATTTCCTTCCTTTAAAGGTATCAGGGCAGCCCTGAGTAGAGGAGAGAATCCGATTGGCCCAGCCAGAGCCAGGAGTCCATCTTGAGCCAATCAGCTCTAGCCAGGGTGGGGGTCATGTGATTTCCAGCCCAGTGATTTCAGGCGAAGGCGCCCAGGTCTCAGGAAGAGGGTGGCGAGGCCCAGGTTCCCATCCTGAGAGAAGCAGTTAAAATCCACCAGCATCCAGCTTCAATCTAGTGACTTTTAAATTTCTATATTCAAATCAAGCCTCTCTCTCGGGACATGTGTGTGGTGGAGGGTGTGAGGGCTGCCTTCCGAGTGATAAAAAAGAGATTTAATAACATTGTTCAAATGTGGGAAAATGACACCGCGCCGTCCTTGTGAGAAGACAGGACTGCCCCAGCCACCGCTCGGCTCTGCTCAGAACTCCTGGGCCTGAGATAACATTGATTTGGGCGCTTGCATCACACATGTGCCACATGACGGATTGCTGGACGTTGACAGCATGGCTCCGCTACTAAAAACATATGACTCCATATGGAACGCCGTGGTGTGGGGTGGAAATCCTGGACGGCTCCAGGCTGCAGATGGCCATGTATAATTCACGGGATTTGTAAGACTCTGCATCTGCTCCGTTGCTCATTCTTCAGTTGTCAGACAGACATAATCCCGAGCCTCTTATTTTATAACACAGATCTGCCAACGGGAGTGGGGAGGGGAGCCGGGGAGGCAGAGCCGCTGCCAGGAGAACTCAGAAATAATTTGGGGAGAACATTCGGCATGTCAGCGAGGACAGAAGCGCGCACCGCAGGAAGCCCAGGCGAAGTTGGAAACAGGGCTGCCGGTTCCCTGGTCCCTCCCTGGAGGCCGGTTCTTGAGGAGGCTTCTGGAAGCAGGTGTGCTTTGATCTTGTCTCTGCCTTCAGCTTCACCATAGCATTTAGGCTCAACCTGGATCAGCCTCACGGGTGAGCCAACAAGCCAAGTGTCAGGATATGGAGGCATTTTGTACATGAAGTCTGCCTCTCTTACAGGCTGTGTCGTTGTCAGATTGTCGCAGTATGTGACCAGCAAAGGTTAGAATTTTTGCACCACTACCTTAGGAAGCTTTTCCTGACTCTTCTTCACTAGATTAGGGACCTGTGGCAGTCCTTGCTGGTAACCCATAGCTTCTCTGCCCTTGCTGGAGTCATCTGCACACAGTTTTGGTGCAAGCCACGGGGTTCTTCCATCTGCCTGGCTGGGGGCTTTTAATATTCTTTAGATGCCAGAGCTCGCTGGGTCCGTGCATGGCGACAGGCCAGAGTGCCAGGGAGTTGATGTCCCCAGGAGCAAATCTCAACCAACAAGACACAAGAGGTGGTGGCTAAACTCCCCAGCTTCTCGCCCCTCCTGAGGCAACACCGAGATGTGTTCTGCAGTTTCCTAGAGGGTCCTTGGTTGGTGGGTGGCGGGGTTGTGCCCGAGTTGCCACAGCATAAAGTCTGTTTAGTAACTCACCCTTCAACACATATTCTCTTCCCTGTTTGACTTCCTGCATTCCCCTTCCGTCACTTCCTGGGATTACCTCCCCCAAATCTATATTCTCTCAAATTCTTGCTTTAAGGTCGGCTTTTGGGGGACCAAAATTAAGATAGGGACTTGCTTTCATGCTTTCTCAGACCTGGAGATTTCTTCTGCCATAACATTGATCACATTCGGTTGCCATGACTTGTTTAATGTCCTGCCTCCTTGTTGCTCTATGGGATCAGAGACTGTCTATCTTATTCCATTTTGTATCCACAGTGCCTGGCACTTAGTAGGTGCATAATAAACATTTGTTGAGGTCCTTCTGGCCTCCCCACTTACCAGCTGTAGAGTCTTTGGCAAGTCACTTAATATGTCTCAGCCCCATCCATTCCCCCATTTGTAACACATGGATGATAATATCTACCTCACTAGTTTGTGAAATTGCAGTGAAGATTAAATAAAAGGATGACGGAGGAAAATCTTAGTAAATTCCGAAATGCTCAACCAAAGTAAGGACCCTACTAAGTCAGAATTTCTAAAACTGTCACTGCACTGGTTTACATGAATCAATTTCAGATGATATCCAGAAGCAATTTTATTGAGCTAATTGCATGTTTATTTGAATTAAAATAGAAAAAAAAATAAGCAACCACTCAAACTCAGATGTATGAATTAAGGATGTATTTGGCTTCAAATAGCAGAAAACTCAACAACTAGTGGCTTAAACAAGTAAGGGTTAAATGTTTTCAGTTAACAAGATTTTTAGACTTCAACAGTCCAAGGTTGGTGCAGCTATCCAAGGACATTGCCAAAGACCTCGTCGTCTAAGGCCGGGTGTAGTGGCTCATGCCTGTAATTCTGGCACTTTTGGAGGCTGAGGCAGGATTGCTTCAATCAAAGAGTTAGAGATCAGCCAGGGTAACATAGCAAGACCCCATCTCTATTTATGGGGGAAAAAAAAAAACCTAGTTTTCTTCTTTCATCCTTAGCATGAGGCTTTTATCCTTATAGCCTCAAAATGATGGGTCTACCTCCAGACATTGCATCCTCATTCCAAAAAGGAAAAAGGGAAAGGGAGGAGGAAAAAAGGATATACTATCTGAGTCTGTCCACCGCCATCATTACCACTACTACTATTGCAATTTTTAAATTAGGAAAACAAGGATTTATCTGGGAACTCCACCCGACAGACTTCTGCCTACATTTCGTTGACCAAAACTATGTTCCCTGACTACTCCTAACTACATAGGAGTCTGAGAAAGCTTATTTATTTATTTATTTATTTATTTATTTATTTATTTTATTTTTGAGCCAGGGTCTTGCTCTGTAGCCCAAGCTGGAGTGCAGTGGTGCAATCATGGCTCACTGCAGCCTCAACCTCCCAGGCTCAAGTGATCCTCTTGCCTCAGCCTCCCAGGTAGCTGAGCTCACAGGTATGCACCACTATGCCTGGCTAATTTTTTTGTTTTTTTGTAGAGATGAAGTCTCCCTGTGTTGCCCAGGCTGGTCTCATACTCCTGGGCTCAAGTGATTCTCCTGCCTTGGCCTCCCAAAGTGCTGGGATTACAGGTGTGAGCCACTGCACCCAGCCTGGCTTTCTTAAAATAAGAATAAACAAAAAATATTATATTGGAGTTGGGCATGGTGGTTCACACTTGTAATCTCAGCACTTTGGGAGGCCAAGGTGGGAGGATCGCTTGAGTCCAGGAGTTTGAGACCAGCCTGGGCAACATGGCTCAAACCCTGTCTCTACTAAAAGAAAAAAATTATATTGGGTGTAAGAAACCTTACACAAAAGATTACACACCACACGATTCTATCTATATGTACTGAATAGACTAAACTAACCTGTGGTGAGAAAAATCAGGACAGCAGTCCTCTCTTAGGAGAGCAGGGGTGGGTATTGACTGGGAAGGGACACGGGAATTTTCTGGGTTTTGATGATGAGCTGCACCTTGATAGAGTTCTGGGTTACCCCATTTAGACATTACCAGAACTCATGTATTGACATGTGAAAATTGTGTTCATTTTATTGTATTCCAATTTCACCTAAAAAAAGGAAAACAAATATCAAACTATAGTTGATGCACAAGTCGAAGTGTTAAGGGATGACGTGTATGATGCCTGCAACTCATTTTGAAATACAAAACAAAAAAAGATGGATTGATAGATGGCTAGAAGGGTGGAGAGCTTGATAGCCATACAATAAAACAACATAATTAACATTATAACAAAATGTAAGAGGTGGGTACATGGGTATCCACAATTCTTTCTACTTTTCTGTGTATTTGGGATTTTTCATAAGAAAATACTGGGGGAGGCCTGGTGTGGTGCTTCACACCTGTAATCCCAGCACTTTGGGAGGATGAGGCGGGCAGATCACTTGATCACTCAGAAGTTTGAGACCAGACTGGCCAATATGGTGAAACCCCATCTCTATCAGAAATACAAAAAAATTAGCTGGGCATGGTGGTGCATGCCTGTAATCCCAGCTACTCAGGAGGCTGAGGCAGGGGAATTGCTTGAACCCAGGAGACAGAGGTTGCAGTGAGCTGAGATGGCACCACTGAACTCCAGCCTGGGTGACAGAGTGAGACTCTGTCTCAAAACAAAGAAAAAAGAAAACACTGGGGGAAAGACCAAAAAAAAAAAAAAAAAAAAATCCAACAATAACAAAATAAGATGGAAGAAGAGTGCGGTATTAGTTTGTTAGGGCTGCCATGACAAAGTACCCACACTGGGTGGCTTAAACAACAGAAATGTATTGTCTCACAGTTCTAGAGGCCAGAAATCTGAGACCAAAGTATTGGCAGCATTGGTTCCCCCGAGGGCTGTGAAGGCAAATCTGTTCCAGGCCGTTTCCCTGGCTTCTGGGGTTGCTGGCAATGCATGGTGTTCCTTGGCTGGTAGAAACAGCACCCCAATCTCCGTCTTCTTCTTCACACGATCCTCTTCCTGTGTGTGTGTCTGTGTCCGAATTTCCCCTTTTTATAAGGATACCCGTTGTATTGGATAGGACCCATCTTTGTGACCTTATTTTAACTTGATTACCTCTGGAAAGACCCCGTCTCCCAACAGTCACATTCTGAGGTACTGGGAGTTAGGGCTTCAGCATAGCTTTTTGGGAGGATACAATTTAATTCATAACAGGTACATTTGCAGCCTGAACTTCATTTAGGTAAAAAGTAACTATGAGGACCCACTAAGTGATTAGCATTGTCCTTGGCAAAAACTTACTCTCAAAGTTCTCTTGCCTGAACAGTTCTCATTTTGATACGTTTAAGAAGTGCTCTGGCCTGACATAGTGTCTTACACCTGTAATCCCAGCACTTTGGGAGGCTGAGGCAGGAGGATCATTTGAGGCTGGGAGTTCAAGACCAGCTTGGGCAACATAGTGAGACTCCGTCTTTGCAAGATTTTTTTTTCTACAAAATTTTAAAAAAATTAGCCAGGTATAATGGCACACACCTGTGATCTAAGCTACTTGGGAGGCTGAGACAGGAGGATCACTTAAGCCCAGAGGCTGAGGCTGCAGTGAGCTATGATCTCACCACCACACTCCAGCCTGGGTGACAGAGCAAGACCCTGTCTCAAAAAAGAAAAAACAAAGGGTGATGTCCGCCACAGGGACCTTTCCCGAGGCCCTTCTCTATGCCCGGCATAGTGCTAGACACTTTGCATGCAGAGCATCAGTCAGAGTTCTCATTGGCAGGACATAGACACCCACCCAGCTGGGCTGATTTAAGCAGATGAAGAATTAATGGAAGGACATGGAGTCGCTGCAAAATCATGTGGAAGAAGCAGCAGCTTCAGAAGGGGGAAAGGGCTGAAGCACAGCCAAAATCACACCCCAAGCCAGCCTGGTGAAGGCTCCTGCGCTAACCACTGACCCAGGCATTGCTGACTGTGTCCCCCACTGCTGGAGCTGGACGTGACTGCCATTGCTGATGCCCCCCAATAGTATGTTTCCCTGTCCTGGTTTCTTCAAACCTCAGCTCCCAGTTCAAAGTCTGAGGCCAGTGCACCTGATTGACTGAGCCCATGTCATATAACCTATGACACAGGAAATCCCAGCAGCCAGGGAGACTGGGAGAGCAAAGGCCAGGCTTCCAACTTCCAAAGAGAGATGAGGGTTCTGCCTTCCCATCCCCCATGACTGATACAGCCAAGAATTCCCAAAATGTAGAAAGGGACTTCAGATACCAAATGGCAAAAGAAGGGACAATATCTTCTATGTAAATTCTTATTTAACCCTCATAGTAATTCAGTGAAGTAGGCCTGATCATGATGCCCATCTTATAGCCAAGAAAACTGGAGCTAATAGCTGTTCTGGGTCACACAGTGTGACAGTTCTAACCAGCATTGCAACCCAGGCAGTCTGTCAAGAGTCCACACATTTTCCATGACATCTCCCAAAGCCACCATACTGCTCAACTCCACTGGGAGGGTCCACTCACATTGAATGCTGAAGCTGTGCAACTCAGTAGCCCCAATCCATCTCCGAGCCCCAGAAGCCTGAAAGTTTTTGTCCATGGGGCTGACATTATGAGGTCAATACACCTTAAGATTCAGGAAGTGTGTGTCATTTGAGGAAGTGTGTTACAGACCCAAACAGTCGCCATATTCAAAGCCTTCCCTGGCCCAGCCTTGATGAATGGGGTCAGGAGCCTACCAATAAACAAAAGAATTCAGTACATTATTTTCCTATTATCTTTTCACTGTGTGAGGAATAATCCCAAAATGTAGTGGCTGAATACAGCAACCCACTTTTATATTGCACAATTCTGTGGATCAGAAAATCAGGCAGGGCTTAGCTGGGTGATTCTTCTGTTCTGCATGGTGTTGATGGAGATCACTCAGGAGTATTCAGTTAGCCAGTGGGTTAGCCTGGAGGGTCCACTCCCATGTCTGGTACCTTGCTAGGGATGGCTGGAAGGCTGGGCTCTGCTAGGGTCCCCCAACTGAGGCTCCAACATGTGGCTTCTCTAGCATGGTGGCAGTTACAATCCCATCCTGATTCAAATGATGAGCACAGAAAGACCTCACTTCTCAGTAGTGAACTGTCAAAAAATTTGCAGTCATGCAAATTTAAAACCACCACACCCATCTAGAGAGATGTTATCTGCTACCTAGCCTGTCCTGTCCCTGTAAGCAGAGAGGAGAAATTAGTTTCTTATCTCTACATCGACAAAGAAAAAAAATGAAATCAGAAAACACGTTACTCTGTGACCTGCCTTGACCCCAGACAGCGAGGGCTTCTTTGGTCACACACTGCAGACAGGACAGATAGTAGACAACAGGTCAATAGCTACAACTGGCTGTCTTCCTTCTGCGCCATCACAGTCTCTGACATTTTGACTTTGAGTGACCCAGTCACCTTTCCTCCCATCCCTGCTTAGCCCAAACTTCCCGCCCTCAGTCTCCAGGCTGAACAAACTATCTTACTTGGGGACAATGGAAGCTTTTGTCATCTTTTCCTTCTTCGTGTGGGCCACTGTCTGTACGAGAATCCAGATTACCCTTGGGGGCCGCGCTAGTGATTACCTCTGAGAAGCTCTTCATACCAGCCTCTCCTGGAAGTGAATCAGGGCTGCACAAAGGGAAGAATGTTATCACGGTAAACCAGGACGAGCCTGGCTTGGCTCGGTTGCAGAAAACACACTTCACTCATGCAGAACACGCCAAATTGAAAAGATCGTGGGTTAATCAAATCCTTTTCTCCTCTGTTTTTATCAAACTCAAGAGGGGCTGGCCTATTAATTAGAAACGCTTTTTCATGTAAAACACGGGCACTTTGGAGATAAGGAGAGAAGACCCTTGATTCTACAGTCACAATGATGTTTCAGTTATTTCATTACAAGGCGCCACATTCATCGCTGGCCCCATGGACGCAGCGCAGACCTCCCATCACTCTCGTGGAAAAACTCCCTGAGATTCAGAAAGTTTCTCTGGCAGCAGACAAGGGCAAGAGAGTTTCTTTTACTACAGACCAGATGCATTGAAGATCTCACATTTCTATCCAATGCTAACAGAAAAACTTAGCAGGCTTTTATTCTGTGTTGTTTGATTACAGCAGCCACCGGCCTTGTGTGGCTATTTAAATTTAAATTAATTAAAATGAAAAATTCAGTTTCTCAGTCCCACTAGCTGCATTTTAAGCGTCCAGTAGCAATGTTGTAGCTTGTGGCTTCTATACTGGACAGTGCAGATATAGAATGTTTCCATCATTCCAGAAAATTCTGTGGAACTTCTCACACCAAACTCACAACACTTCCTATTTGTCATTTGAGAAAACTGAGAACAGAAAATCAGAATGGCTCAATATGATGCATGTCTTCTACTGAAAAAAGGGGGAAAAACCCATACTACATTTCTTCAGTAGCACTTCTTGGTGTGCTCTGCCTGGTGTCCACTTCACTTCTTTTGGAAAAAGCACCTGATTTTCCTTCTGGGAGTCACCCTTTTCCTACTCTCTGACCACTTGGTTCAGACAGGGCTAACCCTACTACCCAACCCAGGGGCGGGCCCAGGACCTAAGCCTGACCAATTAGCCACCTCCTTTCCTTTGGCCATGGTGATTGAGTCAGTGAAGTCTCAACAGGAGTGAGCCCTGGGACTTCTGCTGGAAGGAGTCAAGCCCTCTTCCTGTTGGGGTTGCCAAGGTGGTAGGATAAGTCAGGAACTGCTGGGGCCTTTGCACCTTACCTTGGAGGGAGTTAACCTGTGAATGCCTTCATCGCAGAAGAAAGTGGAGCAGAGCAGAGAGGGTGGGGAGTGGGGAAGAAAGAGTCTTGGTGACACTGTAGGCCTCTTGGCTGTAGCTGTGTTTGATGACAGATCTACCCCCTGAACTTCCCAGTCACACAAGTCAATAAATATCTTCATGCTTAGGCCAGTTTAAATTGGGTTTTTGTCACATAAAACCAAAAGAATTCTGATTATGTTCCAACAGTGATGATCCATTTATACACACACAAAAAAATTAAAAGGATGTTTTCTTTTTTTCTCTTCCTACATATTTTTATTCTCAAGTCATTATTAAGATTTACTTCATGGGATAGAAGGTTATCAGTTCCAGATGGGTTTCCCTGGCTGTGCATAATTCGACCAAGGAATCGTCTAACGTAGAGGAGCCAGTCCCATAGGCTGAGGCTCCACCAACCAGCTTCTCTCTTTCTTGAGAATTTGGATAAAGTTGAAACGAAGACTGAGTTGGCAGGATCAAGTCAATGGGACCATTAGACTGAGAGGCCATGAACTTCGGCTGCTGAAAACCCTGAAGTTGCTCTGCTCTCACCCTTCCAAAGGTCTGTGTCCTTTTAATAAACCACTTTGAATTTGAGCTAATTCAGGTAGCAATCTGTTCCTCACAACTAAATATGACTGGTTCAGAGAATGTCAAAAACCTGAAAAGTGTTTTTTTTAGGTCAAACAATTCTATCTCTAGGAATTTATTTCCAAAAACTAATCAAAGTATAAGTTCAAAGATTTAGCTATGAGCATATTTAATATAGTGGTCTTTATGCTAGTAAGAGGTTGGGGAGAACTTATATATAAGACTATAGGCTCTCTTAAATACATCCTGAGACACAAAGTCACTTAGTAAATGCTTGCTGAGTGAATGAATGAAATACACAATAATCATACAATTATATTGGAGAAATATATTTATTAACATGGAATATAACTGTGATGCGTTAAATGAAAAAAAAAATTAAGAAATGGTACACTCTGTGCAATCTCATTAAAAAAGAGATTCATCATACACTTGCATATGCATAGAAGAAGATTTGGAAGCTGGGCCAGGTGGCCCATGCCTGTAATCCCTGCTCCAGAGACTGGAGCAGAAGGATCACTTGAGCCCAGGCGTTCAAGAGCAGCCTGGGCAGCATAGCAAGACCCCATCTCTGAAAAAAAAAAACTAGCAGGGCATGGTGGTACACACCTGTAGTTGCTGCTATTCAGGAGGCTGAGGTGGGAGGATTACTTGAGCCCGAGAGGTTCAGTGAGCCATGATTGCACCACTGCATTCCAGTCTGGGTGACAGAGCAAGATTCTGTCTCAAAAAAGAGAAAGATTTGAAAGAATCATTAGCACCAAGATGTTAATAGTAATAGCGCCTGAGTAGGTAGAACTATAGCTTGTGTGTGTGTGTTTCAAACATTTTCTTCTTTCTGCTTGTTTGGTTAGTTTTCATGTTGATTTCTGGTAATGAACATTGCTCTTACGATAAGGGAGCACCAGCTTCCTCCTCCCTTGTATAAAATAGTCAAATGGTGTGTTTACATTAAAACAGTATTATACCTCCAAAGGGGCTGGGTGCAGAGGCACATGCCTATAATTCCAGCACTTTGGGAGGCCAAGGTGGGCAGATCACTTGAGGTCAGGAGTTTGAGACCAACCTGGGAAACATGGCAAAACCCTGTCTCTACTAAAAATACAAAAATTACCAGGCTTAGTGGTGCCTGCCTGTAATCCCAGCTACTCAGGAGACTGAGGCAGGAGAATTGCTTGAACCCAAGAGGTGGAGGTTGCACTAAGCCGAGATAGTACCAGTGCACTCCAGCCTGGGCGACAGAGTGAGCCTAAATCTAAAACAAAACAAAACAAAACAAAACAAAAACAAAAAAAACCCAGAAATCAAAAACCCTTCAAAGGAACTTAAGTCCTGGGACTACCATACAAGACTTTTCAGTTAATCTTGATAATTATAGACTGAACAACACTTTCAGAAAGAGAGTCTCCATCCACCTCCCTCCCATTCCCCACTCCTCCCGCCACCACCTCATGTGATTCAGGAGGAAGACTGGTTAAGAGCAGAGATTTTGGAATTCAAATCCTTGCTTTGCCACTTCCTAAGTTTGTAATTTGGGGCAAGTTGCAGGATCTACTTAGGTCTCAGTTTCTCCACCTGGAAAATGGGGGTAATAAGTGCATATACCACAGAGAGTTGCCAGAGGCTCCAACGAGCTGATGCAGCTGAAAGGCCTAGCACAGTGCCTGGCACGTAGCCAGGGCTCCCCAAACAATATTATTGCTACTGATAGGGGGAAGTAGTGGGATGATGAGAAACAGGAGAATTCCTGTAGGACCCAGCATTTCTCCTCCTGGGTACATCCCAAAAGAATTTAAAACAGGGACTCAAGCAGATGTTGCCATTCTGATCATTTCTGCATATACAATTCAGTGGCCTTAAGGACATTTGCTTAGTTTGGTTAGTTTTCATGTTGATTTCTGGTAGTGAACATTGCTCTGGTAATGAACATTGTATAATCAGAAGTGGTCAGAATGGCAACATCTGCCTGAGTTAGTGTTGTGCAACCATCACCACTATCTCTAAGCAATGCCAATATTGTTCATGGTAGCACTGCTGGCAACAGGTCTTCATCCTCATGGTCTTCATGATGAGTGGGTGGAGGAAAAGGAGGCAGTGGAGGGGTTGGTCTTGCTGTCTCGGGGTGGCAGAGGTGGAAGAAAAAGGTGGAAATGACCCAAGTGTCCAGCAACAGATGAACGAATAAGCAAAATGTGGCCCATCCATACAGTGACATATTATTTAGCCATGAAAAAGAATAAAGTCCTGATACTGCTAAAGCGTGGATTACAAACCTGCTAAAGTGTGGATGAACCATGAAAACATTGTGCTAAGGGGGAGACACAGACACAAAAGCCACATATCGTATGATTTCATATACAAGGGTCCAAAAGAGATAAATCCATAGAAACAGAAAGTAGACAGTAGATTAGAGGTTACCAGAAGCTGGGAGGAAGGAGGGAGGGGAGGAATTATTGCTTAACAGATAAGGCTTCCAGTCAGCAGTTGATTAACACATATTTTGTATGTTACATGTATTATGTATTATATTCTTACAATAAAGTAAGCTAGAGAAAAGAAAATATTATTAAGAAAAGTATAAGGAAGAGAAAATATATTTACCATGCAATAAGTGGAAGTAGATCATCATAAAGGTCTTCACCCTCATGGTCTTCACGTTGAGTAGGTGGAGGAAGAGGAGGGGTTGGTCTTATCTCACAGGTGCCAGAGATGGAAGAAAATCCATGCATAAGACCCAGGCAGTTCAAACCCATGTTGTAGAACTGTACAAGGAAACTTTAAAACATGTTGTGATGTCCCCCACATCCCAATACTGTTTTGGAGAAAGGTACTTGCATTTGCATTATTGAAATTATTTGTATTATTTCAGACATTTGGAACGTCTGCTTTGCTGGTACACTATGCATAACTGAATATTTTCTCAATGGTTGGAAGAGTGTTCTGGACAGAGGGAACAGCAAATGCAAAGGCTCAGAGGCAGGGCGGGCTTGGCTTCTACTAGGAATTTTCTGTCCTTGAGTAGTGGGGCCACAGGATGGGAGGCCAGATGTGAAGCTGGATAGGTAGGCGGGACCCAGTCATGAAGGGGCTTATGGGTCATTTGAAGAATTTCAACTTGACCTTCAAGGCAATAGGAAGTCATTGAGAGGATTTAAACTGGGAGATTACATGCTACAGTATTTTTAAAAAGACCTTCTTTTAGAGTCAACAAAATGAGATATTATTAGCCACAGTGGCTAGGGAAATTGCTTTTTAAAAAAACCCCGCAGGCACGATTTTTAGCTTGACAGTGTTTTGCAGACATTCTGGAATGGGTTTTCTTTTTTTTTTAATTCATTATGCTGACACTAACTATCAAACCCCATTCCCTTGAGCTCAGCTGTGTTGTAGCTGAAAACTTGCTCAGTGTGTTTACTCCACACAGCACCCAATTTTCCAAATCTCTGCAAATTTGCCCTTAACTGTAAAATACCGGGTACAGAGCATCTTCCCACTCCACCCAAATTATCCCCCTTGGCGTGTACTAACAGTCTGATGCTATGATTGTTGTTATGATGGGGAAGATTGAAGCTGTGTCTTTGTAAGCCTTTCTGGAGGAACCTGTGGGAGTTTTCTGCTTTAACCTTGTTAATGTCACAGATGAGGGTCATTGGACAACTCATTCACCCTCTATAGCAGTCAGGGGAGACTGGATTATGCTGCAGCAACAAACATCTCCTAAATCTCCAAGGTTTACAACCATACAGGTTTATTTCTTGTTCAGGTTATGTGTCAATGGTGGGTGGCTTGAGGCTCTGTTCTGTCATCTTCTTGTTGAGATCTAGTGGCGTGGCCTCTGTCTGCAATGGCAGACAGAAATGGGAACATGGTGAACCGGAACCCATCATTTGCCTAACCTTTCACTCTGCCTGTGCTGACCACCTTTTAGGCATTCTTAACAGTATCCCAAATAATTATAATGATAATAAAAATCATCATATTATATCCCATTCACTGAGGGCCTACAGTGTCCCTGTGTCCTACAATAGTGCCTTATGTGGCACAACTCATGTAATCCTATGCAACAGGTGTTCTTATTGTCAAAAAGATGGAAGCTTACAAATTTCACAAAGCTTCCATCTCCTTGTCATTGAATGAGTGATAATAAGGTTAAGAGACTTGCCTAAAATCAACAGCCGGTGTATGGGTGGAGCTGGGATTCCAGGACATACAGTATCAGTTCAGAGCCCATGCTTCCAACTGCCAAGCCTTTTCTTCCTCTTTTTTTTTTTTTTTTTTCTCTGCCAGCCAGGCTGCAGTGCAATGGCATGACCTTGGCTCACTGCAACCTCTACCTCCCAGGTTCAAGCGATTCTCTTGCCTCAGCCTCTCGACTAGCTGGGATAACAGGCATTCACCACCACGCCCAGCTAATTTTTGAATTTTTAGTAGAGATGTGGATTTATCATCTTGGCCAGGCTGGTCTCAAACTTCTGACCTCAAGTGATCCTCTCACCTCAGCCTCCCAGTGTTGTGACTATAGGCGTGAACTACCGCACCCGGCCTTTTCTCCCTCTTTTTCATCAATTCCTCTCTATACCCATTGGTCTCATTATTTAAAGCATCCATCACCTCCTTTCTAGTTCTTTACCTATGTCAAGCCCTATTACTTCTCACTTGGACTATTGCAATGCCCTCTTGCCTGGTTCCCAGCCTTCAGACATTGCCTCGTCTTGGGCACACTGCCATATTTCTCTGTGGGAAGCATGGGTTTGATAACACTTCTCTTCTGATCAAGAAACTCCAGTAGCTTCCAATGGCCTACTAAAACAAATGGCAGTTTGGCATCCAAGCCCTCCATGATCCAACCCCAGCCCATGGAACCCCAGTTTGTTCTTCCTGTGTTCTTGTTAGATTGTACTCATTGTGTGAGATCACTCTTTACATTTTTGCTTTCATCCTTAGAGATTCTCATGTTCCCTCCCAAATTCACACTGAAACTCTGCATGATTGTTACTTGAGTATGAATGTTAGCTTTCCTTCTAGATTATGAAGTCTAATGAGGAGTAATATCATGATGGGGGCAATGCATAAAAGTAATTTACCAGTGCTCCTTAAAAATAAGCTATCAGGGGCAAAGAACACACTTTCTGCCAACAAACAAAGCCAATAGTACAAAGGACAGCAAAAAATAGAGAAATTTTAGCACAAACTTGCATTGTAAAGAAACTAACTTACATGCACCTATTTTTAAATTAAGGTATAACATGATAAAGAGCACATATCCCTATGTGTTCAATTCAATGAATGTTGGCAAACATTACATACCCCTATGTGACCAGCACTCGGATCAAGATACAGGCCAGGCATGACGACTTATATCTGTAATCCCACCACTTTGGGAGGCTGAGGTGGGAGGATCGCTTGAGCCCAGGAGTTTCAGACCAACCTGGGCATCATAATGAGACTCCTGTCTTTACAAAAAGATAAAAAAATTAGCTGAGCATGGTGGTGTGCACCTGTAGTCCCAGCTACTTGGGAGGCTGAAGCAGGAGGATCACTTGAGCCTGAGAGGTCAAGGGTGCAGTGAGCTGTGATTGCATCACTGCACTCCAGCCTTGGCAACAGAGTGAGACCCTCTCTCTCACCAAAAAAAAAAAAAGAAAAAAGATACAGAGTATGTCGAGCACCTGAGATGTTTCCCTCACACCCCTTGACCACCTTACTAGGGGAAAACATAATTTTGACTTTCATTCACTTTGCATGTTCTTTCCCTTCACATAAATGAATTCATACAATGTCTGGCTTCTTTCACTCAACATAATGTCTGTCTCACATAGTTTTGATTACAGCATAAAGCATAAAATAATTTGCACCAACTTAAAAGAAAAAGGCATTACTAAAATGATGATTTTCGGCCAGGCATGGTGGCTCACGCCTGTAATCCCAGCTCTGTGAGAGGCTGAGGCAAGGGGATCACTTCTGCTCAGTAGTTCGAGACCAGCCTAGCCAACATGGCGAAACCTCGTCTCTACTAAAAATACAAAAATTAGCCAGGAATGGTGGCAGGTGCCTGTAATCTCAGCTACTCAAGAGACTGAGGCAAAAGAATTGCTTGAACCTGGGAAGCGGAGGTTGCAATGAGCCGAGATCATGCCATGCACTCCAGGCTTGGCGACGGGACTTCAAAAAAAAAAAAATGATTTTCATCAAGAAAGAATGTAGAGGATCTTATAAGCCCTCCCCAATAGCATGATGGTACAATGATGAAAGGAACCAGAAATTTGGGCTTAATTTAATCCTAGGGCAAATAGTACATTAAGACTTTTATAAAAGAGGTTAGGTGTATGAACTGGGTGGAGGGGTGAAAGGGGGCAAAGGAAGTTGAAAGTTTTGTAGTTTTGTGTAAATGTGCAGATCCGAGCATGGTCCAAAGTACTGAAGTGAGGCATTTCCTCCACCAGAGTGCCCAACTTGCGTGGGCTTCAGTGGAGGAAGGAAATTCTGGCCTGTAATCAGGATGAGGGTTGAGCTCTGGGGCACAGCTGGGCAGACCCCTGACAAGGAGCCGGCCTCCTCTAGAAGCCAGTGCCTGACCCTGGCATGCCTGAGCTTGCGGAGTTGTTCCAGGCCTATCACAAAGCTCCTGCTCGCCGTTCTTTCTTAAATGCAATGACAGTATTTCAGAGCTGAAATTACCAAGGAGGCAGAAAGTTCAAGGATCAGGTTAGTTTTCCAGCTAATTTCATGTGATTGTGTCTAGAGGGTAATTACTATCGGCCTCGGAGAAATTTGTTGTATTTCTTTACTGAAAAGCCTTGTTGCTGCATATATGGAAGAGAGGGAGACAGATGAGCTCACATCCAGCTGGGTGCGGCGTGTCACACTCAAAGCCTATCCCAGTGATACTTACACAGTAGGTAAGCACCTAGAGCTTGCTAAGTGGAAGAGAGAGACAAAGGGAGACGAAGAAATAGACAGGAGGGAGGAGAGAAGGCAGGTGGGAAGAGAGAGAAAGTGGAGGAACAGACATGAGGAAGGAGTGAGGCAGGGAGGGCTGGTTGGCCAGCAGAGAGACAAGGTCCCTCTTCACCCAGGTGAGTGACTGCAGACCCAGGTGCCCAGTGGCAAGGACATGAGCTCCAGGCCAATGGCTGCTCCCACCTCCACCCCTCAGAAACACAGACTTCTGTTGCCTCCTGATAGTGCCAACATCCCTATAAGCATCCTCTGAAGAAACTTCCAGAAACAAGAAGCTGTCCTGATCCAAACTGCTATGAAACCTGGGACAGGGGACCAGGCATGGTGGTTCACGCCTGTATTCCCAGAACTTTTGGAGGCTGACATGGGTGAATTGCTTGAGGCCAGGAGTTCACGACCAGCCTGGCCAACATGGTGAAACTCCATCTCTACTAAAAATACAAAAATTAACTGGGCGTGGTGGCACATGCATGTAATCCTAGCTACTTGGGAGGCTGAAGCACGAGAATTGCTTGAACCTGGAAGGCAGAGGTTGCAGTGAGCCAAGATTGTGCCACTGCACTCCAGCCTGGGTGACAGAGCAAGACTCTGTCTCAAAAACAAGCAAACAAACCTGGGACAGGGGACATCTGTAAAATGCACATCACAGGGCCCAGTTCCCTAGTTCTCCTCAACATCCTCTCTAACACTTACCCACTTTATCCACAGACAATACCTGCTGGCCACTAAACATCAGTGGGGCCTGCGAGCCCTGGTCTAGAGGTCACGTGTTTTTGTTCTCCACTGAATGACAAAGTGTCATTTCCGTGCTTCATAGATATGTACATCAGGCTGGGCGCGGTGGCTCATGCCTGTAATCTCAGCACTCTGGGAGGCCGAGATGGGTGGATCACCTGAGGTCAGGAGTTCGAGACCAACCTGGCCACTGCACTGGTGCTGGTCCGTCTGGCAAAACCCCGTCTCTACTAAAAATACAAAAATTAGCTGGAGGTGGTGGCCTGCACCTATAATCCCAGCTACTCAGGAGGCTGAGGCAGGAGAATCGCTTGAAGCCGGGAGGCAGAGGTTGCAGTGAGCCGAGATCGCACCACTGCACTCCAGCCTGGGCCATGGAGTGTGACTCTGCCTCAAAACAAAAGAAAAAAAATAATGTGCACCAGATTCCTGACCACACACCCGGCATCTTGGGACACACAGAGTGGTAGAGGCAAATCTGCAGATTCTACAGCCGAAATTTTTCAGCCTCCGTTTATTCTTTCTATGATCATCACCAAATATTGAGGAGCTTTGCTATTCTTGGAAATATTTCCACTAAACAGAAAACACTCAGTTCATTGGCTTTCCAATTCAGGCATCCTTTGATTTGGATTCACTTCTTGGTTGACTAGAATATATCTTCAAGTAGTTTTTTCAAAAGATCACACAAGTATTACATTCTCTGAGCCCTTGACCATCAGAGAATGTTCCTTAGTTGCTTTCACACATGAGTAATAACTTGATTGAGTATAAAATTACTATGAACATACTTTTGCTCTGTAACTCTGAGGCAACTGCTCCATATTTGGGGTTGCATATGAGAAATTTGATTCTTACCTTTCTCAAGTAACCTGTGTTTTCAACTTGGACCCTTAGAGGTTTTTCCTTGAAATATTTTTAAGGGCATGTTGGTGAGGATGGGAGTTTGTTTCCAAGATGGCCACCATCCACTCCTTCCCTCCCCGTACACACAAGCCTTTCCCGATTGAGAAGTACAATCTCTTTCTCCACTTCTATGACTTGTCCAATAGAGTGAAATGGAAAAGAAGACTCTCAGAAGACTGTGTGCCTTCTGAAGCTAGGCACAGAAGAAGTCTTGAAGCTTATTCCGGAGCTTCTTAAAACATTCAGTTTGGAGGAAGCCAGCCACCATGGGAGAAACTCAATAACCTTGATTGAGACTGCCAGGCTGTGAGGAGGTTCAGGCTAGCCCACAGACAGGTAGGGCGAAGAGAAAGAGATGCCCAGCCAGCCCCTACCTGTTCCCGCCATCCCAGCCCACATCCCAGACACACAACGGTGGAAGCCTTCAAATGATCTAATCCCTGCCACCAGCTGACTGCAACCAGACACCCTGAGCAAGGTCACCCAGCTGTGCCGAGGGCACCCACAGAACCACGAGAGATAATGTAGTAAGATGATGGGGTTCATTACAAAGCGAAAGATAGCCAGAAAAACGTATGCCTTTTCTCAGTAATTTTGCCTGAATTGCGATAAGTCCTTTTTCCTGTATAGTTGGCCTTTTTTTTTGGAGAAGGAGTCTCACTCTGTCACTCAGGCTGGGGTGCAGTGATCCTGGCTCACTGAAACCTCCAACTCCCGGGTTCAAGCAATTCTCCTGCCTCAGCCTCCCAAGTAACTGGGATCACTGGCATGCACCACCATGCCTGGCCAATTTTGTATTTTTAGTAGAGATGGGGTTTCACCATGTTGGCCAGGCTGGCCTTGAACTCCTGACCTCCAGTGATCCACCCACATTGGCCTCCCAAAGTGCCAGGATTATAGGCGTGAGTCACCACACCCAGTAACTTGGGCTTTGTTTTTTTCTGACCCAGAATGGTTTCTGTAATTTTTGTCCGTGTTTGTTATTGCGTTTTCTTTCTTTTTTTCCCTCATGAATGCCCATTTTCCTTAAGCTGATGTTGCCCCGCAGAAATAATCTTTCTGTCCACAACGTTTATCATTTTTCCTCTTTATTCTACAAGAGCTTCTCGAGCCTGGCTCCCATATTACTGATTTTGGTTTCCTGCAAGGTCACTGCTGCACTTTAACCACTCCCACTGGGGATTTAAATTCTGTCATTGCGATCTTAGTTTTGCTTTTGTTTTTTAATCTCTGTCTATACTGTTCTTAGAAACTTCTGCTCCTATTTTATTGAAATTATCCCCTTTGTGTATGTTCTATTTAGTACACAAAACAAATTTTCATTGTTTTTCTTCTGGGACACACAGTAAATATTTTTTAAAGGTAGCTTCTTCCTTTTAGAAAGATATTTCCTTCCTCTGATTATGCAGTCATTTTTTGCATACCCTCCGCCGATTGACTTTTCGTTTATTCATCTTTGCAGAAGCTGGTTATTACCTAGGCCTGTGTTTACCAACAGACAGGTTGTGTGAAATTGCCCTCAGTACCTCTCATTGTCCACTAAAGTACTGGTTGACCCCCTTACCCTCCAGCTCCTCACCCCAAACACCACCATTTTATTTGTTATTTATTTATTTATTTATTGAGACAGGGACACTCTGTTACCCTGACTGGAATGCAGTGGTGCCATCTCGGCTCACCGCAACCTCTGTCTCCCGGGCTCAAGTGATCTTCACGCCTCAACCTCCCGAGTAGCTGGGACTATAGGCACCCACCACCACGCCCAGCTAATTTTTTAAATATTTTGTAGAGATGGGATTTCACCATGTTGCCCAGGTTGGTCTTGAACTCTGGGCTCAAGTCATCCACCCACCTCGGTCTCCCAAAGTGTTGGAATTACAGGCGTGAGTCACTGTGCCCGGCCACCACGACTTTATAATCTAAACCTGGGGAGGGAAGGCTGGCTGGTCTGTATAGCAACTAGAGCCAGTGTCAACCAGGTGCTTGCCTGTTACACATGTTGAACTGAGGAGGGAACCCCTTCTACGCCACTGCGCTGTTGGCTCTTTGGCACGATGAACTAAAAGAAATGCATTAAAAACTGTAATCCCCATCCCAGTGTCTTCCATGGGCAATAGCACTCCTGGGAGTTGTCCCTCTTGGGAATCAAAGTGCTTTTGACATTCTTCCCTGTATTTTATCTCCCCTGACCCATATAGTCTTCTAGAAACTTCATTTTTTTAATGTTTTAATTTTTATTTTTTTTAGACAATGTCTTTACCTCTCATCCAGGCTGGAGTGCAGTGGTGCAATCACAGCTCACTGCAGCCTCAAACTCCTGGATTCAAGTGATCCTTTCACCTCAGCCTCCCAAGTAGCTGGGACCACAGGTGTGCACCACCACACCCAGCTAATTTTTGTATTTTTGGTACAGACAGGGTCTCACTATGTTGTCCAGGCTGGTCTCTAACTACTGGGCTCAAGTGATCCTTCTGCCTCAGCCTCCCAAAGTATTGGGATTTGAGGCATGAGGCACCATGTCTGACCTTGGAAACTTCAGTCTCTAACTTCAGTAGACCTATAGGCCAGTAAGAAAAAGAGTACTTTGCCTACAAAATTACACACCCCTCCTCACCACATAGTGGAGAAAACTTCTACCCCTCCTCCAACCCCAGTTTTCTGATTGGCACAGACTCTGGGTCTCAGAGACTGGGGTTGCAAGTGGGGAAATGGTTGAGTACTTTTCGACCTCCTTTTGGCCTCGAGTGGTTCCCCTGACTCCGGAGATAAAACTTGAACAGAATCCTGATTGTTTATCTCAACCCAGCTCCAACTGCCTTGTATTTATGGAAATTCCTCCCAGATTCTAGCAAAAAGGGTCTGTCAGTCTTGAGTGTCAGCACTGTGAGTTTTCAGTTCTTTCTGCCTTCTTAGGTATTTTAGTGGAAAGCTGGGAAAATACATCTCAGGAGCGTCTACTCTGGTGCCAGTTTAATTCGACCCTCTTCCCCTTACAGTTCCACCTATTTTTTCACTCATTCACTCTTTCAATCAACAAACATTTATGGGAAACTTAACATGTGCGGGGTATGATACTATGCACTGGGAAGCAGAAGGTGAATTGAAGTTTCTCCTTGCCCTTGAAAGGCCTCTCTTTTGGAGGAAGCAGAGTCATAGTTCTGGTATGAGTATAAGAGTGGTGTGTGATGCTGAGACCTGGATAAACAGAGAGGTTAAGTGACCTGTGCAAGGCTGCACAGTAAATTGGAGCAAGATCCAGAGAAGAGGCCAGTTCTCCTGGTTCTCCAGTCCACGTTCCTCCCACTGTGTCTCCTGGCCTCCTACTTCTCATCATCCTGAGCTTCCTCTCCAGCTCTCCCATCGCTGGGATAACTTATAGCCATTGCACCATTCCTTACAGATATTTCTGTGTGGAGTTCAAGCTTCTCCCCAGTTCTTACCCAGCCCCTAGTCCTTCTCCCTAGAGCCTCTTTTTGGGCTATGAACACCTCATATCACAAACTGGAGTAGGTGCCAAGAGATCTCTGCTACCCTCTTCTTATGTTGGTGGCCTATGACTTAACCCCTTTGCTTTTCTCCTTTGACCAGGTCTTTAGAGCAAATGGAGTGATGTCTGTGACCTTCAGATCCAGACAATCTGCTCAAAGCCCCACTCTGCCACCTCTTTGCTGTGTGCCCTTGACCAAGTTACTTGCTGTGTCTGAACTTCATCTCATCACCTGTAAAACGCGAATAATAACATTGTTCCCAGTGTTGATGTGTTTAAATGAGCTTGTTTGAGCATGCATTTAGCACAGTGCCTGGAATGTAGCACATGCTCAGTAAATGAAAGCTGCTGTTATTACTGTTGTTGTTGTTAGTGCTAGTATTCTCCCTGGCTAGATCGTGTTCTCCTTGAGGACAGAGTCTTTGATAAATGCTCATTCAGTGTTTGGTGACACACTTGAGTCCAATCAAGATGATCAGGTTGCACCCTCAATTGTAAGATGGTAAACTTGGAAAGGAAGGTGTAACCCAGTGATTTCCAAAGTGAAATCCCTGGAACCCCAGTTCTTTAGCTTGTTTTGGGAAAACAAATGATTCTCTATGCAAATCAACTTGGGAAACACTAAATCCTCTACCCCTTCTTGGGAAAGTCAAATGAGCCTTAGGACATTAAAGGCTCTGACAATTTGTGCATGAAATAAATCTGTGGAACTTTGTTAATCTCGCTGTTGCCCATACTTAATTGATCAGGGAACGCTTTTCTCATAGAACATCTATTATGAACCCACTAACTTTGTGTTCTACAGGATACTCTCAAAGAGCCCCTGGTGCACACCATTCCTGAATCCCATCCTGTAGCTGCCACTCTGTAGGTAGAAACTGCCAATTAGATTGCTTTCAGAATACCTGATAGGGGCTAGGCATGCATTCACTATATCTTTCATGGGGCACTACTACCAAAAACTCTGCCAATATCCCTCATGAGGCCAAAAGCCAGTGGGGAAGCCAAGAGCACAGTGACTTCTTTTTAAACAACAGAATAGTCATCAACGTGCATTTTTTAAAAATTCTCAGTTTATTGTACAAACAATAGTGAATAATTGGTGTGCTATAAAGACAGAAGAAAGATAGTTCATGTGCCCTTGCCAAGGGTTATTTTGAACAATGGAAACCTTTGCAACTGACCTGAAACCTTATTCCCGTTTTAATCCCTTTAAAAACATCACAGGCATTTGAGTTTCTGGCAGAATGTCTGTTTTCCTTGTCTGATAAGAAACATAACATGGAAACTACATATTTATACTTTGCAATAAATGCTGTGATCAGTTGAGGTCCCCCACCAGCATGTTCAGTTGGATCTAGAAATAGACTGGTTTCTCCCACCTTCCCTCATCATGCCTGTGGATGTCTCTGGCCCAAAGAAACACCTGGCAATTCACAGCCCAGGCAATCTCCCTGCCTGTCTCTCTGCCTTTACCCTTGAGAACCTTTTTTCTTGCCTGTAATGATAATAAGAACTGCCATTTGTTGATCACTTACTGTGGGCCAGGCTCTGCTATAAGCTTTACCTGATTTAATTACCTGATTTAACTGTTACCTGATTTAATTCTTCTGGCAACTCTATGAGTGGATATTTATAATCTGCAATTGACAGATGAGGAAATTGAAACATCAAGAGGTTAAGCAACATGCCCACACCTAGTAGGTCCCACCCACACCTAGTAGGTCCTGCTCCTCTTCACATGGCTAGGTAGGAGGGCGGGTGGGGAGCTGCATTTACCCACCTGTGCCTCTAGTTTTTGTTTTCATTGAGGTGAAATTCACATAATATAAAATGAACCATTTTGAAGTGTACGATTCAGTGGCATTTATTAAATACATTCGCAGTGTTGTGCAATCACCCTGTCTATCTAGTTGCAAAACATTTTCTTCGTCCCAGAAGGACACCCCAAACCCACTAAGCAGTCACTCCCCACTTCCCCCTCCCCCAGCCCTGGCCCCTTTCATTCTGCTTCCAGCTTTCAGTTGATTTGGCCCATCCAGTGTCTAATTCCTTGCCTGGAATAACACCTTACTTTTCTCAGGTAAATCATCCTTTCCTTGTGCAAAACCAGTTAGTCCTTGGGTTTCTGGAGAGGAGGGGCTGGGTCTTAGTCCCTTCCGCATCTCCAGCAATCAGCATGGAGCACAACACAGATTTGTTGAAATAACAGACACTCCACCTCAAGTAGTTTTTCTTTAACGTCTGTTGAGTTTATTGAGGCCCTACTATGTGCTGCTATGGAACTCTAGCAGGAGGCGGGAAAGATGATCCCTCTGATACAGAAGGGGAAACTGAGGCTCAGAACGTTTAAGCCACTTACCCAAAGGCCGATTTCACTGTGACTTTGTAATTACCATTCCCTTGAACACCAGAGCTTTCTGCCTACCAATGCCCTTGCCATCCCTCCCCTCTCCGTTTGGGGTCTGGGTTTACTCCTGTGTTAAAAAAGCAAAAAGCCCGACACACAAAGGGAACCCACATACCCATAAGGCCACCCAGCCTTCTTCAAACACCCAGCCGCTTTGTTCTTGGCTGGGATTCTCTGGGCTTTGGGAGCCTCCTGCTAATCAGAAACCCTGGTCTGCAGTTTGTATGTCTTTGATGAATAAAAAATGGGGAAAAAATTAATTATTACTTAATAAATTCAGTTTGGTTGACAAAAATTTTTCAGAACATGAGGCCTCCAAAGTTGGAGTCAGCCCAGGCATCCATCAATGGGTGGCCAGTGAAATGGACGACGATGCCTTCTCATGGTTGCACGCCTGGGATAGGGAACTCTGGGCAATAACGTGGAAAGGTGGCTGGGGCATCACGTCTAAAGGGAAAAGAAAATTGCAGGGAAGTTTAAGTTTGGACAGCACAAACTCATTCTTGTGGATAGAAAATAAATGTACATGTGCATGGATGTAAAAATGATGTACTCACAGAGAAGATTCTAAAAGAACACCACATTTCAACAACAGTGATCTCTGGGCAAGAAGGTAGAATTAAGGGAAATTTTTGCTCCCTTTTCCTCACTGTGGATAACTTATTTTAACTACAAATTGATATAGAATCAATGTAAAAACTTTTAAAAGTTACAAAAATGCATAAAATCTAGAGAAATATCCCTGGTCTTCATGCATCTTATAGAAGTATAACCATGGTTTGGAGTGTATTCTTCCACGATTTTTTCTTTGCACACATAAACACATAATATGTATATATGTACTTTTGGAAGCTAAAAACTGGATTGTAGAATTGCATAGCATGCTCTGTCCCTGGGACTGTATATCGTGGGCATCTTACCAAGTCCGTTCATGTCGATCTAGTTTATTCTTTTTAATCACTTCATAATATTCCATGGTTTTCATGCCCCAAGTGTATTTAACCAATCCTCTCTCATAAACACTTAACATTTAGGTTGTTTCCAGTCTTTTGCTACTACAAACGGAGGTGCGCTGAATATGTGTGAACATTCATCTGTGCACCAGGTGAATATGACTAGTTACAAGATAAATTCCCAGAAGGGAAACTGTTGGACTAAGGGGGATATACTTATCAAATGTGAATGCAGCGCTCCAGCAGGGCACTGTGGTTTCCATCTGTAGTCCCAGTTGCCTGGGATGCTGAGGCTGGAGGATCAACTGAGCCCAGGAGTTTGAGACCAGCCTGGGCAATGTAGTGAGACCGCCGTCTCAAAGATAAATTCATAAAATATGGATGCGTATTGCCAAATTGTCTTCCAAAAAAGTTGGTGAGATTTACCCCATCATCTGCATGAATGCAAGTGCCTTTTAACCACATCCTCATCCTCACCAACAATGGATGTTCTCCCTTTTTACATTAAATTAAATTTTATTTTATTTTATTTTATTTATTTATTTTTTGAGATGGAGTCTGGCTCTGTCGCCCAGGCTGGAGTGCAACGGCAAGATCTCGGCTCACTGCAAGCTCCACCTCCCAGGTTCACACCATTCTCCTGCCTCAGCCTCCTTTCCGAGTAGCTGGGACTACAGGCGCCCGCCACCACGCCTGGCTAATTTTTTGTATTTTTAGTAGAGACGGGGTTTCACCGTGTTAGCCAGGATGGTCTCCATCTCCTGACCTCGTGATCCGCCCACCTCGGCCTCCCAAAATGCTGGGATTACAGGCGTGAGCCACCGCGCCCGGCCTGTTCTCCCAGTTTTTAAATCTGATGAAGATGGAGCTTATTATGGTTTCAGTCTGCCATCTTCAATTACACGTACAGTTGAATTCGTTCTCAGCTTAGTGGGCAGTTGTTTTTCTTCTGCGAATATCTATATGCTTTGCCCACTTTTTGTTTAAGGCTTTTACTTTCTACATTATATAGACTTTCTTATGGCAACTAGCCAGTTCAAGTCTACAATCTTTTATCTGAAACCTTTAGGGGAAGATCTATTTCAGGATTCAAAGTCTGTGTGACTCTTAGAAAGGCATCGGGTGCTGTGTCTTATCTAACTCTTCCAGAGAGGTTCGGGACAGCACCCTATAATCAAACACATTAATATTTCTGCAGTGAAAGGTATAAACATTTTCACAAAGGGGGATGACTAAGTAATATAAATAACCTCATATCGGTTCCAATCAGCTTTTGCCACCACACATGATAACCAGGAAGGACTCAACAGTTTCCAGAGCTTTTAGGACTTTAGAATTTTGGCTAACAGATGGTGGACCTGCATTACTTTGTTTGCAGAGGGGGAAAAAAATGATAAAGTTGATACAGTTTGGCTCTGTGTCCTCACCCAAAACTCAAGTTGAATTGTAGTTCCCAGTGTTGGAGGAGGAGCCTGGTGGGAGGTGAGTGGTTCATAGGGGTGGACCTCTCCCTCAGTGCTGCTCTTGTGATAGTGAGTGATTGCTGCAAGAGTTGGTTGTTTAAAAGTGTGTGGCCCCGGCTGGGTGCGGTGGCTCACGCCTGTAATCCCAGCACTTTGGGAGGCCAAGGCGGGCGAATCACGAGGTCAGGAGATCGAGACCATCCTGGCTAACACGGGTGAAACCCCGTCTCTACTAAAATTACAAAAAATTAGCCGGGCGTGGTGGTGGGCGCCTGTAGTCCCAGCTACTTGGAGAGGCTAAGGCAGGAGAATGGCGTGAACCCCGGGGGGCCGAGCTTGCAGTGAGCAGAGATCGTGCCACTGCACTCCAGCCTGGGAGACAGAGCGAGACTCCATCTCAAAAAAAAAAAAAAAAAAGTGTGTAGCCCCTCCCATCCCCTCTCTCCTGCTCTGCCATGTGAAAATCTGCCTACTTCTCCTTCACCTTCCACCATGATTGTAAGTTTCCTGAGGCCTCCCCAACCAGGGTTCCTATATAGTCTGTGTAACTGTGAGTCAATTAAACCTCTTTTTTTTCATAGATTACCCAATCTCAGGTAGGTTTTTTTTTTGTTTGTTTTTTGTTTTTTTGTTTTTTTCCCTGAAATGGAGTCTTGCTCTGTTGCCCAGGCTGGAGTGCAGTGGCACAATTTTGGCTCACTGCAACCTCTATCTCTCAGGTTCAAGCAATTCTTCTGTCTCAGCCTCCCAAGTAGTTGGGATTACAGGCATGTGCCACCACACCTGGCTAATTATTTTTATTATTATTATTATTATTATTATTTGTATTTTTAGTAGAGATGGTGTTTCACAATGTTGGCCAGGCTGGTCTCAAACTCCTGACCTCAAGTGATCCGCCCGCCTTGGGTTCCCAAAGTGCTGGGATTACAGGCATGAGCCACCACGACTGACCTCAGGTAGTTCTTTATAGCAGTGCAAGAACAGGCTAATACAAAAGGTAACCTTAAAATTAAGGCTGTGCTGGTTCACACCTGTAATCCCAGCACTTTGGGAGGCTGAGGCAGGTGGATCACCTGAGGTCAGGAGTTCAAGACCAGCCTGGCCAATGTGGTGAAATCTTGTCTTTACTAAAAATACAAAAAAATTAGCCAGGCATGGTGGTGGGCAACTTTAATCCCAGCTATTCGGGAGGCTGAGGCAGGAGAATCACTTAAACTTTGGAGGCGGAGGTTGCAGTGAGCTGAGATTCTGCGATTATACTCCAGCTTGGGCAACAGGAGCAAAACTCCATCTCAAAACAAATGAAATTAATAATGCCCATGCAGGGAAATTAACAGTAGTGACAAAGGGCCAGGGTTCCTTCCTTCATCTGCAGACTGTGGGAGCATGAAGGCAGGTGGGATGAGATGGGGAATATGTATGTTTAGGCCGAGCTCTCAGAGACAGAAGCATATTCACCCCATCACAGTTGCCTTCAGCCAGCTAGCTTCAGCCCTCTCCCCAGCATGCTTTTTCCTCTTCCAGCCCTGCGGCCGTAACCCCACTCCCCCATCCCCCATTCCCATTGCCTGTCTCCTGTGAGTCAGGGGCCACCTGTGCCTCAGGGCCAGCGAAGACCACCTTTCCAGCAGCCCCTTCTGCTCTGACGGCTGTGTGACGTCTCCTTCACACCACGCCTGGATGCAGATGAAATTAATTCAGTCCCATGGAGCACCCTGGCAGAAGAGCCTCTCACTTCCCTGCCGTCCAAGAGCATAAGTCAGTGATTTCCACGACGAGGCCCTGATACTAATTCTTTCCCCAATATATAAAAACCAGGTGCTTCCAGGAACTGTAAATATGAATCTACTTTAGGCTCTTAGAGCTACTGTGGAATTGAATAATCATAAAAGATACTTCTTCCATAGAGATTTATGCCTTCCTTATGCCCCCACCCCCAGTTCCCAACCGATAAAAAACCATATTTTACCAAAATATATCTCCCATCAGCGGTCCTGGAACACCTCACTAACTGACTATATTTATTGGGAAATGATTCACATTAATTTCAGGCATCATCCTAATATTATATTTATGACAGACTGTGTGAGCACAGGCAAGGGCCCTCGCCGCGTTCCTGGCATACATTCTCTGTTTCTGCAAATACATATTGTAAACACTGCCTGGAGAGATAGAATCATAAAAACAAAATAGGTTATCTTTGGAAAATCTGTTAATCCTAATCAAATAAGACAACTGCTTGCCTGATTTGAGAAGCTGAGAGGCTTTACCCAAGGTCTGGGGGAGAATTTCCCTTGGAACTTTCTTATTCCCATATCCCTCCCACAACCATTTTTATTCTAAGATATGACTTGACTTTTTCATGCCGGGGAGACCCTCATAGTGAATGAAGCTTGACTTTCCAATCCTACCAAGTGAATAGTTGCTCATTGTTCAAGGAACTAAAGGGTTAGAAGGAGACAAGGCAGGAAGATCAGATCAAGGTATGTTTGTTCAGTAAATGCATTTTGTGTGGCTTGATGCAGAGAGATGTGGTTACGGACCCAGATAGAGAAACCACAAAACGTCTGCCCATAGGGATAGGGGAACTCTGGACAAGCCAGAGGCTCACCAGGGACAACTCCCTGATGCTGGGAGGGAAGGATCTGAAGGCTTTTAAGAATAGAAGATCTAATATTTAATCTAAATTGCATTGTGTAATGTGATGTAGACACACATGCATGCACACACACCATTGCAACTGTCATGTCTAATAAAAGTCATACACCCAGTATAACCTACAGTGGGGGGCACTCTGGGGAAAAGGGACAAAGGGCTTCGTTCCACTTTGGGGTTGCTGTCATCTGCCTGCCTCTATTCATTCCGGCATCTGGGAGTAGCACCCCTCACCCCTCCCTCACCACAGTGCAAGGTTTGGGTGAAGCCCACGTCAATCCTTGACTCCAAGGATGGGCACATGACTTAGACCTAGCCAGTCAGAGCAGTTTATCTGCCTTGACATAATGATTGGTTCCTGATGCCCATGTGACTCGGGCCTAGTCAATTAGAGCATTTAATCCTCCTAGACACAATCACTGGTGTCAGACTTGGCCAATCAGAGATTTTTGTCCTTCTAGCTACGGTGATTGGTTCTGGGATTGGCACACATCTAAGACTGGCTCATAAGAACTGGCTTGCTCTCTGGCCCCACAGATTGGTACAGGAAAGGGCAGGACTCAAAGACAGACTGAAGAAAGTGACTCCAGGATTTTTGCTGGAACTTTGAGGAAGGAAACGACAAGCTCTCTTTAGACTGGGGTTTTTGAGGGATGGGATGCAAGCTTGAGTGCCTGGCAGCTATTTTCCCACCATCAGGGTGGCAAAATTTTGCCACATGACTGAGAATAAAGACCATAGACGAAAACAGCAGCACAGTAAGAAAAGCTAGATTCCCAATGAGATAAACATGATGACAAGAATACGAATACTAATAACTCGTATCTTGTGCTTACCATTGTCAAACTCTACTCTAGAAGCAATACCTATATTTATGTGGTCCTCTAACAATGCTAGGAGCTTGTATTACTTCCACTTCACAGATGAGACGATGGACGTACAGAGAGGTCACCCAGTAAGGGGCAGAGCCAGAACTGGAAGTCAAGCAATCTAGTTTCATAATCCCTGTTCATAACTACTGCACCTCATTCAACAAACATTTACTGAGCACCTACTCTGTGCCAGGCTGTGTGAGGACATGGAGAGGAACCAGCCCTAATCGCTGGTGCATCAGTTTGCTAGGGCTGCCATAACAAAACACAACAAAGTGGGTGGCTTAAAGAACAGAAATTTATCTTGACTGGGTGCAGTGGCTGATGCCTGTAATCCTAGCACTTTGGGAGGCCAAGGTAGGCAGATCACTTGAGTGATCTCAAACCAGGAGTTTGAGACCAGCTTGGACAACATGGCAAAATCTCATCTCTAAAAAAAATTTTTTTTAATTAGTCAGGTATGGTGGTACATGCTGGTAATCCCAGCTACTCAGGAGGCTGAGGTGGGAGGATCACCTGAGCCTGGGAGGTTGAGGCTTAGGTGAGCCATGATCGTGTCACTGCACTCCAGCCTGGGTCATAGGGTGAGACCTGGTCTTAAAAAAAAAGAAAAAGAAAAAGAAGAAAAGAAATTTATCTTTTCATAATTCTGGAGGCCAGAAGTCCAAGATCAGGATACCATCAGGGTTGGTTTCTAGTGAGGCCTCTCTCTTCCAAGTTTGTGGACAGCCACCTGCTTGCTGGGTCCTTAAATGGCCTCTTCTTTGTGTGTGCAGAGAGAGCAAAAGCATGAGAGAGATCTATTGTCTTCCTCTTCTAAGGACACCAGTCCTGTTGGTTAAGCCCCCCGCCCTTATGACCCCATTTCACATTAATTACCTCCTTAAAGGCCCTGTCTGCAAATATACTGAGGGTTAGGGCTTCACCGTATGAGCTTTAGGGGAACACAATCCAGTTCGTAACTCCTGGTCTCTGGGAGCTCAGGGTTGAGGAGGGGGTCATGAAGGATGTAGGCAGGTCAGCCATTGGGTGGGACTGAGCTGTGAGTGCAGTAGGTGCCCTCAGCCCACGACTGTGCTGCCACCTGCTTCCATTTGCATAGACACTCATGCTCATCAGGAGAGCAGCTCTGGCCCTAACAGGCCTTCAGAAATGTCAGGGGTATTTTTAGCCTGGAGAGTTGGTGCATCCCGTGGCACATGAGAGAGACGAGACTGCTCTGGGAAGACAAATGGGAAGCCACAAGAGACTATTTCAGGAGAGGGGCTGGGTGCAGGAGTGGCCTGGGAGCTTTGTAGGGAGGAATGAGGGGAGAACAGCCAGATCGCTGGATATCTGGAACTGGGGAGGGGATTCCTACTTGGAGGGGCCTGGAACCTTCCAGGAAGTGCCCCCTTAGGCTGGCTGCGGTGGCCCATGTCTGTAACCCCTGTACTTTGGGAGGCTGAGATAGGCGGATCACTTGAGGCCAGGAGTTTGAGACCAGCCTGACCAACATGGCGAAACCCTGTCTCTACTAAAAATACAAAAATTAGCCAGGTGTGAGGGCAGGTGCCTATAATCCCAGCTACTCAGGAGGCTGAGACAGGAGAATTGCTTGAACCCAGGAGGCAGAGGTTGCAGTGATCCAAGATCCTGCCATTGCACCCCAGCCTCAGGGACAGAGCAAGACACGGTCTCAAAAAAAAAAAAAAAAAAGTGCCACTTTAGCATTTTCAGGTACGTGAGGGAGTAGCACTCACAGTGAGATGGCCAAATAAGCACAGAAAATGGAAATAGGTCCTTTAGCCATTCAACAGATCCACACTCTATCGCTCCAGAGCCCAACACGCGTCCGTACTGGAACATTTTGTTGAATGAAGAGTACTTATTCTCTAAGCATGTATCCACAGTGGTTCAGAACCATGTCAAGAGCTAGAAATACAAAAAAGAAAGCACAACTCCTGTTCCTACGTTAGCTGGAGGTGGAAAATTGTAGAACAGTGTGGTAACCTCAGGGGCTCTGCTTACACAGGAAAGGGCACTTAGCCTGTTTTGCAAGGTCAGGGAAGGCTCCCTAGAAGGGGTGACACTTGAATTGGAGGCTTCAAAGGCAATCTGAAGTGAGCCAGGTCAAGGAGGGAGTCAAGTGCAGAGGCCTGGAGGTGTACTGGCAAGAAAAATAAAATGATAAATAAAAATAACAGCTCCCCGGCCTGGGCAAGATAGTGAGACCTCATCACTACAAAAAAAAAATTAAAAATTAGCTGAGCATGGTGGCATGCATCTGTAGTCCCACCTACTCAGGAGGCTGAGGTGGGAGGATCACTTGAGTCTGGGAAGTAGAGGTTGTAGTGAATTGAGATTGCATCACTTCACCCCAATCTGGATAACAGAGAAGGTCTTCGTCTCAAAAAAACCCCAGGAGGGTTGTTGTGATTTGCAGAGAGGAAAAATCTGGCCATAAAAAGTTAAGAGGATGGACTTCGTGGCCAGGTGTTCTGAGTTTGAATCCTGACTTCAACATTTACAAGCTGTGTTACCCAAGGCAGGTGACAGTCCCTCTTGGGGCCTTAGGTCACCCATAAGTAAAAGGAAAATTATGATAGCATCTACCTCATTTAGGGTTGCTGTGGGAGTCACATTAATTGCTGCAAGGACAATGCTTAAAACACTGCTCAGCCTGAAAGCCATTGTTCAGTAAGTGCTGAATGGATGAATGAATGGGAAGTGAATGAATGAAATTAGGGCTTGATATGATTTGTCTGTGTCCTCACCCAAATCTCATCTTGAATTGTAGCTCCCATAATTTCCACGTGTTGTAGGAGAGACCTGGTGGGAGATAACTGAATCATGGGGCCGTTTCCCCCATACTGTGCTTGTGGTAGTGAATAAGTCTCACGAGATCTGATGATTTTATAAGGGGTTTTCCCTTTCACTTGCTTCTTATTCTGTCTTGTCTGCTGCCATGTAAGACATGTCTTTCACCTTCTGCCATGATTGTGAGGCCTCCCCCGCCATGTGGAGCTGGGAGTCTACTAAGCCTCTTTTTCTTTATAAATTACCCAATCTTGGGTATGTCTTTATCAGCAGCGTGAGAACAGACTAATATAGGGCTCAAAGTAGTTACTTTCTAAGGCCACAAAGAAAGTAAGGTCAAGGTCAGAATTTGTACCAGGTCTGACTCTGGATTCTGAACCTCTGTGGTTCACCACCAACTCATGGTTTAGTAAAAGCAAGCAGTCAAGAACGTCATCATCCCTGAGGCTCACAGGGATGGAGGGACATGTACCATGTGCTAGGTACCAGGCTAAGCGCTTTCCTTGCATCATCTCCTTACTTAGCCCTTACTACACCCTCCTGGGGTAGGTCCTCATACTTTCCCCATTTTACAAATGAAGAAACTGTGGGTCAGAGTGACTATGAGATATGCCTGAGTTACACAGCCAGCAATTGGCCCACCTGGGATTTGAGTCCAGTTCTGTGTGGCCAATGCATGATCCAGTTACATACGAGCCATATGCGTAGGTAGGGGGCTATCAGTCCTGTTTGAAGATGGGGAAACTGAGGCTCAGAGAGGCTAAGTGACTTGCCTGAGGCAACACAGCAAGTTGGCAGCAGCATCCTCAGTCCAAAAACCTCTGAAGAGGAAAAAGTTTGTTGCAGTTTGTCAAAGCAGCAGCTTCCAGGCCTTGACAAACTGTGGACAAGATTTTGTGTGGACATATATTTTCATTTATCTTGGGCATATACCTAGGAGCGGAATTGCTGGGTCACATGGTAATTCTAAGTTTCACCATAAAAGGAACCATCAGACTGTTTTCCACAGTGGCTGTACCATTTTACATTTCACATTTGACCACCAGCAACATGTGAGGGCCTAGGGTGGTTCTGAGGTTTTGATGTAAGAACACATGTCGAAGGCTTAACCTTAACCTTCGTTATGTTTGTAATGAAGGCTTCAAACATAGTCACTGCTCAAAAAATATCAGCCCCTTGATGATTCTTGTTAGCAAACACTACTATGTGTGTCCTCCTTGTTGGCCCTGCCTCTTGGTGCATTCACTTTCCTTTGCAAGAGCCCAAGTTTGGGTCCAGAAAAGCAACACTCAGCCCGCCTTTGCTGTAGGTCATGGCTCTGACTTAGGAGAGGCTGGGAGGGGCCCTTTCTGTTGGTGCTCAGCTAGTGTGGACTGCTGGGTGGATTTCCATGAACCAGGATTCAAACCCAGGCCCTCGTGTTGGTGCTGAGGTACAAAGATGAATAAAAAAGTATTCCTGCTTTCGGATTTACTGGGAAGGGGTACCAGGGTACACCTTCACATCTTGGGGTGAAGGGAATGTTCTCTATATTGATTCCAAAGTTGGTTACAAAAATGTATTCATTTGTCAAAACACACTAAACTGTACACTTAAAATGGCATTGTCTTATTATATATAACTTAATAAAGTTGAAAATGCGGCATATGCTTGGGAAAAAAAAAAAGGTATTTCTGCTTTCAAGGAGTTCTTGTTCACCCGAATGACTTCTCTTCAGGCTTTTCTGATGGGCTGGTTTGACTAACAACAACAGCAACAATGATGATGACAGTCATAATAGCTAGGAAGTCACTTTTGTAAAGATCATAATGGTGAGAAAATTATGACCATAAAAGAGATTTGACAAAACTGACTCCATCTTGCCTTTCACCTTCAAGCTGCCCTTGTTCATTCCTGGGTATAGGCAGAACTAACTTTGGGAGGAATTTTATTTATAATTTAGCTTTAAAATAAAAGTGATCACAGTGCCTTCCCAAAACAAACCCCCCTCCTTGCTTAGGGACCTAAGCAAGCTTTGTAAAGCTAACACATTAGCCACAAGATTAGAAATAATGGCTCAGGAGTCACGCAGCCAGAGGCCACAACATTTCTAACCTCCCCAATTGCTCCTATGGATAATGTTGCTATTGTGAGACTTAAGATTGGTGTTTGAGATACTTTTCAGACCCTACATTCTGATGGATCAGCTGGTGTGCCCAGACAGGTAAGCTGGGTCATCTGTTCTTGTGGCCTCCACCCAGGGACTGATTCAGCCCAAGAGGAGAGCTTTGAATCCTTGTGATTTCATCCCCAACCCAACCAATTAGCACTCCCCATTCCCTAGCCCCCTGCCCACAAACTATCTTTAAACACCCTAGTCTCTGAATTTTCTGGGAGGATGATTTGAGTAATAACAAAACTCTGGTCTCCTGTTTAGCCAGCTCTATGTGTATTAAATTCTTTCTCTATTGTAACTCCTCTGTCTTGGTAAATTGGCTCTATCTAGGTAGCAGGCAAGGAGAATCCACTGGGTGGTTACAGCTGCAAATTTAATGACTGTTTACAACATGCCTGGCATCGTGCCAAGGTCTTTATTCACTGCCTTCACATGGTCCCTCCCAACCCAGAGAGTAGGCAATATTATTACCCCTTCTACAGGTGAGAAGACTGAGCCCTCAGGGGGATTGAGTGGGCCTCAGCCCCGTGGCCGACCTGGAGCTGGGGTGTGAACATGAAGCCCAGGCCCTTTCTGACCACTCAGAATTGAAGCATGGATTTGTTTGCTCTTGATTTTGCCACAGTCCTGGAATTAACCCAATCTTGGCTTTGCTCAGACCCAATTGTATCCCAGCTATAGATGCTAGTTTGGCTGAGGTATCCAGTGGGTGACTTCTGAGACAGGTATCAAGGCTTTAGTCAGACCAGCCCCTGAAGGGACAGTCTTTGTTACAGCTCAAAGGGTCACTTTTTGGCCTGATTACAGGAAGCAACTGAGCCTTCAATACTTAAAGAATAGGCACTCTGTTAGATTTGATTTTTCCTCCCAGGCGACAGGCCTTTCCCTCCAAAGTCCTCCCTGCCTGCTACCTCCTTGGTGACCCTGCCTCTTGGTGCATTCACCATCCTTTGCAAGACTCCAAGACCATCCAATTTGGGTCCAGAAAATCAACACTCAGTCTGCCTTTGCTGTTACCCATGGTTCTGATTTAGAAGAGGCTGGGAGGGGCTCTTTCTGTAGGTACTGAGCTTTGATGGACTGCTGGGTGGATTTCCAAGAACCAGGACTCACACCCAGTCTCTGGGGCCTCCCAGACTAGCTGGTGGTCCCTCTGGTCATGCCAGTCAAGGGGCCAAAATGACCATCCCAGTGGTTGCCTCCCCTGGCCTGCAGGGTGAGACAGAGGGTGAGTTCAGGGTCTCTGGGCCCCTATAGTTCTTTAGGGGGAACTATAGAAGACCCCCTAAAGCTCAGAAGACCCCAAGAGCACCCTCTCCCAGCCCGGCAGCTTTGCTCCATCACCTTCCAGCGGCTTTTGCTGCACTGATTGGGACAAGAGCTGACTCTATCCTGCGTCTCTAAAACAGCCACCCAGGAACCACCTTTCATAATATCTTCCCATATGCACTGTTGTCACTTATTTTACACTTCCCTTCAAATTGATTCAGTTTTCTTTTTCTTCTTTTTACTGTAAATATATGTATTAGAGAAGGAAACATTACATTGCTACTTTAAATGAAACACCAGTTTTCCTTTGAAGAAAGAAAATTAACAGAAAAATGAATCCATGTATGTTAATTTTAAAAAATTCCATGTTTAACTTGGTCAGGTCTTATCTATAATAGCTCCTTTTATACATTTCTTACTAATTACAAAGGGAAAAATTATAGTGGAGAAATCTGGCAGATACCACTCTATTCAAGAGGTAAGTGGATATGATACCAGAAATGGGACAGACAGATGCCAGGTGCCTCCTGCTACAATGCACTGAGGGGGACACAGCATCACTTCTGTGGTATTCCTGGTAAAAGTGCATCACCTGAATCGAATCTCCCGGAAACATCCAGGAAACCCAAAGTGAGGGAAATCCTCCAAAATGGACTCTTTGAAAATGTCAAGACCAAGACAAAGAAAAGTTAAGGAAGGATTCCAGATCAAAGGAGACCAAAGAGACATGGCCGCTGATTTCGGTGTATGATCCTGCATTTGCTCCTAGACTGGAAAACCAATTGCTGTAAAATATAGTATTAGGACAATTGGTGAAATTTAAAGATGGAATCTAAAAAATTCAGATCATAGAACTACATCAATGTTAAGTTCTCTGAATGCGATAATTATACAGTAATTGTATAAGGTAATGACCTTGTTCTTAGGAGAGACACACTGAACCGTGTGTGTCAAGGATCGTGGTAGTGACTGCATTAACTCGCAAATGCTTCAGGGGTTGGGAAATAGAGGCAAGAGAGATACAGTAAATGTGGCAAAATGTCAACATTTGGCAAATCTGGGGAAATTCAGGGAGCTTGTTGTACTTACTCTTCTTGCACCTTTCCTTTTACTTTTTTTTTTTTTTTTTTTTTAAGATAGGGTCTCCCTGTGTCATCCAGGCTGGAGTGAAATGGTGCAATCATAACTGACTGCAGCATTGACCTCTTGGGCTCAAGTGATCCTCCCACCTCAGCCTCCCAAGTAGCTGAGACTACAGGCACACACCACCACACTTGGCTAATTTTTATATTTTTTATAGAGGTGGGGGTTTTGCTATGTTGCCCAGGCTGGTCTCAAACTCTGGGGCTCCAGCGATCTGTCCACCTCGGCCTCCCAAAGTGCTGGCATTACAAGTGTGAGCCACCATACCTGGCCTACAACTTTGCTAATATTTTTCCCCAGTAAAAAGTTTTGGAAAATGTCCATCTGTGGACAGCAAGAGCAACTCACACACCACTAGGAACTCATCCTGCACTGTGGGAAATGCTACTCAGTTGGTGTGATTTCTACTTTTTTTTTTTTTTTTTTTTTTTTTTTAGACAGAATCTCATTCTGTTGCTCGGGCTGATCAGTGGTGTGATCACAGCTCACTGAAACCTTGAACTCCTGGACTCAAGCAGTCCACTTATCTTTGCCTCCTAAGTAGCTGGGACTGCAGGTGTGCACCACCACTCCTGGCTAATCCTGTGTGTGTTGTTGTTGTTGTTGTTGTTGAGACAGGATCTCACTGTGTTGCCCAGGCTGGTCTCAAACTCCTGGGCTCAAGTGATCCTCCCGTCTTGGCCTCCTAAAGTGCTGGGATTACAGGTGTGAGCCACTGTACCCAGCCTCTAATTATTTTTTGTAATTCTTCTCCTCACAGCTCAATGATATCTTTAGTAGACTCTGCCTACTCATTTCCCTCTTAGAGATTCATGATACACATTAGCATACTAAAGGCTCTGAAAAGTCCTGCATCCACAAAAATGTGTTCAATATGTTTTTGCTGGAGGGAAGAGCTGCCATTTGTTGAGCCCCTACTGTGTCCCTGGCACTATGCTGAGAGCCCTAGGAGATGGATGCTATCATTATACCTGTTTTGCAGATGAAGGAACCAAGGCTGAAAGAGGCAAGTCACTTATCCCAAGATTCCCAGATAGAAAGCTGCGGAGCCAGGATTAGAACACTTTCCCTTAATTGCCATGAAACACCTCCTTCTGAAGCCACAAAGCAATTATTGGAGGCAATCTAGTGGCTGAGAGCAGGGACTCTGGTTCAGGTCCCAGCTCTGCCACTTGCTAGCTGTAGCAGAACAAGTCACTTACCTGTACCATGGGGTTACAGAGACAGTGAAACAAGTCAGTCATATACAGAGTGATCAGAGAAGTGTCTGACAGTGTCTGGGGGAAGTGGAAATTCAGAGAGGTGAAGTGATTTGGCCATGGTCACACGGGAAGTGGCAGGCGCAGGGTTTGGACCCAGGCCTGGATGACCCCAGAACCTCATGGGATCCTGTGTCCTGTTGACCGTGAGCTCACTTTCTGATTCTGGTCCCCATTTGTCCGTGTATCTCAGGCTTCCTTCCAGCTCCGCCTGTCCTAGTGGGTTCACCTCGCCTGCTGCCTAGACAGAGCCGATTTATCAAGACAGGGAAATTGCAATAAAGAGTAATTCACACAGAGCCAACTGGGCAGGAGACCGGAGTTTTATTATTACTCAAGTCAGTCTCCCCCAGAATTTGGGAATCAGAGTTTTTAAGGATAATTTGGTGGGTAGGGGCCAGTGAATCGGGAGTGCTGAGTGGTTGGCTCGGGGATGAAATCATAGGGAGTCGAAACTGTTCTCTTCCGATGACTCAGTTCCTGGGTGGGGGCCACAGAACTGGTTTGCATGTCCAGGTGGGGCCATCCGGTTGTAGGAAATGCAAAAACCTGAAAAGACATCCCAAAAGGCCAATCTTAGGTTCACAACAGTGATGTTACTTTTTTTTTTTTTTTTTTTGAGATGGAGTTTCGCTCTTGTTGCCCAGGCTGGAGTGCAATGGTGCGATCTCAGCTCACTGCAACCTCTAACTCCTGGGTTCAAGCGATTCTCCTGCCTCAGCCTCCTGAGTAGCTGGGATTACAGGCATGCACCACCACACCCAGCTAATTTTGTATTTTTAGTAGAGACAGGGTTTCTCCATGTTGGTCAGGCTGGTCTCGAACTCCTGACCTCAGGTGATCTGCAGCCTCAGCCACCCAAAGTGCTGGGATTACAGGCGTGAGCCACCATGCCCGGCCTGAGCCACTGCCCCCGGCCGATGTTACGTTTAAGAGTAATTGGGGACGTTGTGAATCTTATGACCTCTGGAATAACGGCTGGTAATATTTAGAATTCCAACCCCTCTCATTCTAACTTGGTGGCTGGTGACCTTTCATTCCTTTTACAAGAAGAGTTTAGCTTTTGGGAAGGCCTATTATTTAAACTATAAGTTCCTTCCCAAGGCTAGTTCAGCCTATGCCCAGGAATGGACAAGGACAGTTTAGAAGTTAGAAGTAAGATGGAGTTGATTAGGTCTGATAGCATTCATGGCCATAATTTCCTTAGTTCTAATTTTGCAAAGGCAGTTTCAGTAGTCAAGGCCTGAAGCAGGTGCCATGATGAAGATGCCATTTTCCTAGTCTAGGGGGTGTCTCCAATCAGTCCTCAGAGGGGGCAGGGGATATTTCTTCTGGGCCTTCAGCCTGGATCTTCTGCTTATATCCCATAGCCGGCCTGGGTGAGGAAGCCGGCTGCCCCTTCACTGCCACCCTTAACTGCCACTGAAGTCAGCGCCACTCACAAACCTGTAGGTTACCAGAATGTTCCCCTGGCTTACTCACTACCTTCCTTCAAGTGAACTGGGCCACACTAAAGCCATTGTGTGAGATATTTATTTATTCAGCAAAAGAGAATAAAACAACAACAACAATGAGAACAACAGGGTTCGAATCCATTTCAGCCTAACTGATATTTTACACAATTGGATACGTTTGACTAAACTAATACATATGTATGGGTACTGGTGCATTTCCATTCAAACCAATGTAAATTACCTTTGACCAATATATTTTTCTGAAAATCAATGCATTTTAACAGGAGATAATATTTATGAAATTGAATTTTTTATTGAAGCTAATGCAATTCTATTCTATTTTATGCATTTTTATTAAACTAATGCATTTTAAATTAATCCATTGTATATTAAGTACAACAGACATTGGTACTTACAGTAAAATAATATATGCCCACTGAAATCAATACAGTTTCAAAACCCAGTGTTTTCCATTTAACCGAAGGGTGTCAAGAATACACAGCCATGAGTTCAGACCATGTAAATGTAAAATCCTGTCTTTCCTTTCTCTATTTTTCAAAATCATTCTCATGTAAAAGATACTGTGCCTGCATGTATTGAGGATTTAGAATTTAGAATGTATTGAGGCCTGAGGATTTAGAATTAATTCACAGATCACATCTGAGCTTACCAACTTTTTGACCAAGTGGACAGGTGATTCTTAACCAGAAGGTGTAACACAAGTTACTTGTAGCTACTAATGAAATACCGAAGTTTGCAAATAACTTTGTGGAAACAAATAAACAAAAAAAAAGCTAATGTCTTGAATCAGTCAGAGTCTTGGTAGGAAAAGACAAAACCCTACAACTGGCATTTACAGAGGAGTTTAATAAAAAGACTATTTATTTATGCATTCAGTTTTAGAGACAGGGTCTCTCTCTGTTGCCTAGGCTAGAGTGCGGTGGCACGATCATAGCTCACTGCAGCCTCGAAATCCTGGGCTCAAGTGATTCCCCCACCTCAGCCTCCTGAGTACCTGGGAACTAACTACAGGTGCCTGCCACCACGCCCAGCTAATTTTTTAAAACAACGTTTGTAGAGAGAGGGTCTTGCTTTGTTGCTCAGGCTGGAAGACTATTTATTAAGGTGAAGGCAGATTTTGAAGAGCAATTGTGCTAGGAGCCACAGGGAGCTGTACCCATGTGGGCATCACTGAGATACAGAGCAAGCAGCTGGCGGAGAGAGAGAAGCTGTGGCCATCGGTAGAGAAGCTCAGCCTCTCTTGGCAGTCTTCCAGGGAGGGAGCCAGAAGAATAAATACCCAACCTCCTTCTCCTTCCTGCATCTGATCTTCTGTCAATATCTTCCATTGGCCAAATCCCGCAGAAGCCAGAGGCCGAGGGAGGCCGTTGCAGTCCTGGGGCAGCACAGAGCAAGCTGGAGAGAGGTTGAGAAGAGTGGATCTGGACAGGCAAAGTGAAGATATCAGTGTACTTACTTATTATAGTAAGTGCTTATTACAGGCTAATAAGCTTTCTCAATCAATTCTCACAACACCTTATCAGAAAGGTGCTATGATTACCCCCATTTCCAGGATGGGGAAATTGAGGCTCAGAGAGATTAAATGGACAGAGATCCAACTTTATGAAGGAAAGGGACAGTCTCTGAGAAAGATTGCCCTCTTAAATAAGACAATGGCCCGGTGCGGTAGCTCATGCCTGTAATCCCAGCACTTTGGGAGGCTGAGGTGGGCAGAGTGCTTGAGTCCAGGTGTTTGAGACCAGTCTGGGCAACATGATGAAACCCTATCTCTACTAAGAATACAAAAAATTAGTGGGGCATGGTGGTGCGCACCTGTAGCCCCAACTTGAGAAGCTGAGGTGGGAGAATCACCTGAGGCTAGGAAGTCGAGGCTACAGTGAGCCGTGATGGCACCATTGTACCCCATCTTAGGTGACAAGAGTGAGAACCTGTCTCATAAAAATAAAGTAGAAAATAAAAGAAGACAAGGTTCTCTTTAGCCCCATCATGCCTCTTCCCTGTCGCATGGGACTCAGATGTGAGGACCTGATGTCTGGGGCTGTGGCAGCCACCTTGTGACCATGAGGGGAGACATCACCAGCACACTGAGTCTAGCAGAACAGAAAGAGCAGAGGAGTCTGGGTCCTTGTTGCCTTGGTTGAGTCCCTAAACCAAGCCCAGAACCCCCTACCTTCAGGCTTCCTGCTAATTAACAATAAATGCCCTTTTAAGTCTTTTAAGGAGGCATTAGTTGAGTTTACTGTTACTTGTGGCTAGAAGCGTTCCTAACTGAAATACCATCACCTATACATTGCTTGCATTTTTAATAATGCATATGTATTACCTTTGCAAAAGACATAAAAGCAAATAATGATTAGCTGTTAACCACATCCCTCATCTGACTTCACCAAACTGGTGGTAAGATTTTTTTCCTTCAGGACAATACCCAGGTGCACATGATGTTTTAAGGTTGAATTCACAGACCCATTTTATTACATTTTTGTACAAGTTTTTTCATTATGCACATTCAGACAGCAGAACCGCTCAAGCATATGAATCTCAGCTCCCCTCTCACTGAGAACCCCATCCGCAGGTCTCCCAGGGCACAACACCACTATCATTGCATTTCCCGTGGGAGTCCCTTAAAAGCCTTCTCTCTCCCACATCCACCAGCTCCGAGTCAGTTCAGGGAAACTGCCAGGGTTCCCAGGGGCCCGTGGGGAGCTCATGGCATTTTCCCAGAATTCTCCATGGATGCTAACATCTTTCCTCTATGAAAGGAAAATTTTGCTCTAAATTTCCATCTTTCTCCTGTCTTTGAATATGGACTCCTAAAATTCTAGACCTCAAGGGGTTTGGGAAATTTACTCCTCCCTCAATGGTTTTCAATGGTGAGATTTCTGCGGAGCTTCAGTTTTGTCATGTGGAAAATGGGGGTGCCGCTAAGATCTACCTCACAGGATTGATGTGACAGGGAAAGAGTGAAATATGTAGAGTGACCGGCACGGGGAACAGGCTCAGTGACTTGAGGCTCTTGTGAATAGCTAAAGTAATACCATTATTATCACTTGGAGAGTCAATAACAGTTTGTAATGTGCCCATCCACATCATGACCAGCTTCCTCAGTGGCGTCTGCTCTTATGAAAAAATTTAGGTCATCACAATGTCTCAACTTGGAATGAGTATCTGTTTTATGAGCTCATCCATGGAACTGGTTAGCCAGTAGGAGTCAGTGGCAGCTGAGCTTGGACATTAAATCCAGAGAAACCTGGGCTGGGCGCAGTGGCTCACGCCTGTAATCACAGCACTTTGGGAGGTTGAAGCGGATGGATCACTTGAAGTCAGGAGTTTGAGACCAGCCTGGCCAACATGGTGAAACCCCATCTCTACTAAAAATACAAAAATTAGTTGGGCACGGTGGCAGCCACCTGTAATCCCAGCTACTCACTCAAGAGGCTGAGGCAGGAGAATTACTTGAAGCCGGGAAGAGGAGGTTGCAGTGAACTGAGATCATGCCACTGTACTCCAGCCTGGGCAAGAGAGTAGACTCTGTCTCCAAAAAAAACAGAAAAAAAGAAAAGAAAAGAAAAAAAAGAAAAGAAAAGAAAAGTAAAGAAAAGAAAAGAAAAGAAAAGATCCAGAGAGACCTGGGCTCAAATCTCAGCTTCACCCAGCTATGTGATCTTGGGCAAATCACTTTGCCTCTCTGAGCCTCAGGTTCCTCATCTGGGAAAGGGGACTAGTCATGGATGCCTCATGGGCTGACTTGGGTATTAAATGAGGTTTGACATGGAAAGCCCTGAACACAGGGCACTTGAGAGCATCTGCCATCTCTCTTTATAGCTGCCATTTTTTTTCTCTTGCCATGGAGGGAAATAAGTAGGAAAAAATGAATCCAGAGTCCTGTAGTCTATGTGCTGTTCTGTCTCCAGAGACAGATGGAGAAAGGAAGAAAGTGCAAGGAGGTTACTGGTTGAGTTAGAAATTTCTTTCCTTGAATAAAAGTGATTGGAAAGTTACAGAAAAGATAAAAGAGATCCATCATTATTGTTTTTATGTTGTTGTTGTTGTTGTTGTTGTTGTTGTTGTTGTTAGATGGAGTCTCACTCTGTCACCCAGGCTGGAGTGCAGTGGCGTGATCTCAGCTCACTGCAACCTCCACCTCCAGGGTTCAAGCGATTCTCCTGCTTCAGCCTCCTAAGTAGCTGGGATCACAGGTACACACCACCATGCCCAACTCATTTTTGTATTTTTAGTAGAGACGGGGTGTCACCATGTTGTCCGGGCTCATCTGGAGCTCCTGATCTCAAGTGATCTGCCTGCCTCGGCCTTCCAAAGTGCTGAGATTACAGGCATGAGCCACTGCGCCTGGCCCCACCATTGATATTTTGATACTACCTCTAGATTCCAAGCTGTTTGTGCACTGAGACCCAGCGAATGAACCTTGGCATCCTGCGTGTGTCTAGCACTTAGCAGGTGCACAATAAATGCCTGTTGATCTAGATGGAACCCTACATTTGTCAGCTGGGGCTGCCATAACAAAATACCATGGACAAGGGGCTTAAACCACAGACATTTATTTCCTCATAGTTCTAGAAACTGGAAATCCAAAATCATGGTCAGGTTCTGGGGAGGGCTTTCTTTCTGGCTTGCAGTTGGCCTCCTTCTTACTATGCCCTCACATGGCAGGGAGGACAGAGAGAGAGGGCACACACAGGCTCTCTGATGTCTCTTCTTATAAAAGTCCTAATCCCATTATTAGAGCCCTGCCTTCACGACCTCATCTAAATCTAATCATCTTCCAAAGGCCCCATGTCCAAATACTATCATCTCATGGTTAGGGCTTCAACATGTGGATTTCAGAAGGATACACTTCAGTTTGTAACAATCCCCTAAAATGTCATGCTTCAACTGCAAAGTAGATACAATCTACTTAAGATTAAGAAATATGTGTGACAATCCTTGGATAAGGAGGATGGTGGGTGAAAGGGAGTCTAGAGTGGGTGTCATAGGGAATCAAAGACTCACCTGCCCTCTTCACTCTTGCTGGCAGGCAGTGGAGTGGTTAAGAGTTCAGGAGCTGGCATTGATTGTGTTGATCCACTGCTGTGAGACCTTGGGCAGGTGTCTTATCTTCTCTGGGCCTAAGTTCCTCTATCAGTAAAACTAAAGCCAGAGGAGACAAGCACTGCTTTTGCCTGCATACCATTTTTTTTTCTTGTAAATGTAGCTTCTTCATTTCTGTTTGGCCAGCATACTCCCATCACTCATTAGCACCCTGCCACAGCTGTAGAATTGGGCATGTTATCTAGGCCCCATCTTGCAGAGTCCTGGTGATTGGTTCAGGCATAGGCATATGATCCACTCTGGACTAATGAAAAGCCTCCCCAGGATTTCTGAGGGAACTTTTGGGAAGGGGCGCTCTCCTTTCCATAGGTATGTTAGGCTGAGAGGATGGAAGTCTGGGCCCTGGTAGCCAACTTTGCCCCTCTGAGAGGAGACACCTGTCTAGAATGAAGACAACACAGAAGAAATTGGAGCCTAGAGAAGGAGAATATTGAAGTCGAAAATTCAACTACAGAGGCTCTTGATCCAACTATGCCTGAAGCCCATCCACACCATTCAACTTTCCAGCTAAAGCCAATACATTATTTTAGGCCTAAGCCAATTTGAGCTGTGTTTCTGTCACAGAAGCCAGTGACTTACACACATGCATTGGGTGGAGCTAGCTCAGGGTTTTGCATCTGTGCCTGTGGTATGTGATTTTCTCAGGTTTGGGATGGTCTCTGACCCATATTTTCTCACAATGTTGAAGAGAGTTACAACTTTTCTGAATCTTACTTCCCCCTTGAGAGGTAGCTGAGCAGCTAGTGTTATCTTGTGTAGTTCACACTGTTGGTTGCCTTTCCAGCATTCTTGCCCCTCTTCTGCCTCCCATTTTGTTCAAGTTCCCAGCCCCCTCCCCACCAAGTCACTTGCCTCAGGGGAAGGCAGCCCACTGCTGTTGCAGACGAATCCCATTCCTCCTCTCAGGCACTGATTCAGGAATGAATGTGTGGCCCAGCTCTGGCTGTATTAGTCTGTTTTCATGCTGCTAATAAAGACATACCCGAGACTGGGTAATTATAAAGGAAAGAGGTTTAATTGACTCACAGTTCCACATAGCTGAGGAGGCCTCACAATCATGGCAGAAGGCAAGGAGGAGCAAGTCATAGCTTACACGATGGCAGGTAGGAGAAGAATGAGAGCCAAGTGAAAGGGGGAACCCCTCATAAAACCATCAGATCTTTTGAGACTTAATCACTACCAGGAGAACAGTATGGGGGAAACCACCCCCACGATTCAGTTAGCTCCCACTGGATCCCCACAACATGTGGGAATTATGGGAGCTACAATTCAAGATGAGATTTGGGTGGGGACCCAGCCACACCATATCACTGGCCAAAGAGATATGAGGAAAAATTTGCTGGGTGTGGTTTCTAGAAGTCTCCTAAGATCTACGAGAAAACTTCTGTGAACTTTGTCCCAGTGGAACCATTGCCACCATCTTGCTTTGTCCTGAGGAAGAAACCCTGAAGACAGCAAAACAAAGAGATGGAACGTGCCTGCAACTGGGACGACATGGTTGAAGCACCAAGTCACCCGCCTTGAGATCTGCTCCACTTGCAGGATCCATGTTATGTGAGATCATAGTTGTCCCTCTCACTTAAACCAATTTTGAGTCTAGATTTCTATTACTTACAATTAAAACTGTCTTGAGCAATACACTCTCATTTTATAGATGAAATAAATAATTTCAGAGAAGGGAGGTAGCTTTCTCCAATATCTTGTCAAGATTATTTTGTTGCAAGTAACGGAAACCTGACTTAAACAGCTTGAGAAATAAAAAAGGAATTTAGGGCAGAAGTAAATTCAGAGTACAGGAGTAGACAAATGGCCTTCCACTGGTACATGGTGAATAAACTGTGGCACATTCATACAGTGGGCTGTTATTATCCAGTAATAAAAAAGAATATAAACTACCAAATGTCAACAACATGAACCTCAAATGCATTTTGCTAAGTGGAAGAAGCCAGACTCAAAAGGCTGCATAGTGCATGATTTCATTTATATGACAATCAGGAAAAGACAGAAGTTTACAAACAGGAAACAGATCAATGGATGCCAGGGGCTGCAGGGTGGTGGAGAGTAGGAGAGCAGATTATAAAGAACCAAGGAATGTGAGGTCAGGGGATAGAACTGTTCTGTATCTGGATTGTGGTGCTGGTTACACAACTGTATGTGTTTGTACAAATGCACAGTAAAAAGGGAGAATTTTACTGTATGTATATGGTATACTTTAAAAAGTAAAAATAAGCCAGGCGTGGTGGCTCATGCCCGTAATCCCAGCACTTTGAGAGGCAGAGGCAGGTGAATCACTTGAGGTCAGGAGTTCAAGATCAGCCTGGCCAACATGGTAAAACCCCATCTCTACTGAAAACACAAAAATTTAACTGGGCATGGTGGTGCATGCCTGTAGTCCTGGCTACTCAGGAGACTGAGGCAGGAGAATCACTTGAACCCAGCAGGTGGAGGTTGCAATGAGCTGAGATTGCGCCATTGCACTCCAGCCTGGGAACAGAGCAAGATTCGTCTCAAAAAAATAAAAATAAAAATACTTAATTAATTAATTTAATTTAACTAAAAATAAAAAAGAGTCCTGGGGTAGAAGGGGAAGTATTGTTTAATGAGTACAGAGTTTCTGTTTGGGGTGATAAAAAATTTTAGAAATAGTGATTTTTGTTGCACATCCTTGTGAATGCCATTAATGCATTGTACATTTAAATGTATTATACAACTCTCTGTTATGTAGAAGGGTCTTATTTTGGATATTAAAGGAAACTATAAATCTGGAAAGTGAGAAAATGGAGGAAGTCTCAAGTTATAAGCTCACTTCTAAGCAAAGTTGGATTTTTTTTACAAGACCCTAAGATTTTATGGAATAACCAAGAACAATGCAACCAATGTCACCTCATGAGAAGCTGAGGATGAGGCAACACGAGACTCTTCTTGAAGATGTGTCCTCATCACAGTAGACCCAGTCTAACTTTTCCCTTTCGGTATATTATGACATTTCAAAATAGTGATTGATTCCCTAAAGGCTAGGAGCATTTCTGGAAAGACTTAATAGCCACACTCCCAATCTCCTTCACACTCACATTTTAGAATCAAACGCCCACATGACATCAGATATTTGCACCAAAGGAATCAGAGTGGGATGCAGGAAGGTGGGCAGGGACCAGATCAAAGGAGACAGCCAGGAGATGATGGCACTGGGGTTTGTTCTGTTAGTTCACGTGGCTGGGGAAGCCTCACAATCATGGTGGAAGGCAAGGAAGAGCAAGTCACATCTTACATGGATGGCAGCAGGCAAAGAGACAGCGACTTTAAAGACTTTAATACAAGGGAGAGGACACTATTGGCAAGCAGTGAGAGGGCTGGTTGGGCAGAATGGTAAGGATTCACAAAGAAGGTAGAGTTGTACATTTAAAAATGTTTGAAATGCGAATTTTATGTTATAGATACTTTACCATGATTTTAAAAGGAAAGGAGAAGGAAGAAAGGAAAAGAAATGAGAGAGGATGGAAGAAAGGAAGGAAGGAAAGAAGGAAGGAAGGAAGGAAGGAAGGAAGGAAGGAAGGAAGGAAGGAAGGCAGGCAGGCTTTTGGAGCTCAGGCATGGCTGGATCCAGGATTCTCTCCATCTCTCAGACTCCCTATTCCCCCATCTTGACTTTATTCTCAGCAGGCTCTCTCCAAATGGGGACAAAGTTGGCATTTGACAGTTTCAGGTACTGTTTCAGGTACCAACCAGTCACTTTACAGGAGGAAAGTGCCTCCATGCCAATAGCTCCTGAAAGTCCAGGATTGTGTCTCATAGGCTTGCCTTGGGGCATGAGCTCCCCCCACAACCAATTGCTGGGGCAAATGAGTTTGAATGACCTGACTGGCCAAACCTGGGTCACATGCCCACTCCTAGGGACGTTGGAGGAGCCCCATCCAAATCCCAAGGACAGAAAGCAGGGAGAGACAAACCTCAGAGAAAACCCAGGCACTTGTGCCAGCCGCCCCTATACCCAAGTTACATGTTGAATGGCCCAGCCCCAATTCTCTGCCCGACATTTCTGCAGGCTGTGCATTCTGTCCTTGCATTCTCTCCAGCAAAGCCCACGTAGGTACAACATACACTCATCATTCCGTCCCTGGGTTTGCATAAAAACCCACGTCCACGAAGTAGCAACTGCAATGTTTTTCAATCACACAGCAAAGATATTTAAAAATATCACCCATATGTGTTTTAAATACAGGCAAATAGCTGGCAAGGCAGCCGGCTTCACACCCGCGTGCCATTCTGAGTTATAATCTTCTCGCTTCCAACTCTCAAAATCACACGTTGAAGGCCAGATGAGCCCAGAACGCGAAGGCTGTGCATCTCCCCGGAATCTTCCTGACCTGCGCAGTCCAGCTTTCTTTCCTGGTGGAGGAGTTGTCAAGGATCCTGGGAAGAAATTGAGGGACCCTGGGCTTGAGCTGAAATCATTTGCTCTCCACTGAGAATACAGAAATGGAACCAGGAATTTGTTAATGACTTTCCATCCAACCTCCTTCCTGAAACCCTCCTTTTCATCCAGCCCAGCCAGCTCTCTCACTGTCCCCTTCCTGCCTGCCTCTAGTGTCCCCTCTGTCATGCTAAAGTCTTTAAGATCCAACATCTCAGCTAGGTTGCTAGCTGAGATGTAATCTTACAACTTGAGACTCCACACCTGTTCTCACCTTCCAGATTTATAGTTTCCTTTAATATCCAAAATAATGTCCTTTTACTATGAGATAATTCCAACTCAAACAGGCTAAAAATAGAATAGATTATCTTAATCTTACACAAGAAGTGCAGATGTAGGTGAATCCAGGTTTGAGTGATCAGTGACTATGTGATATCGACTCTCTGTGTGGCCTGTAACCTTGGCCTGCTTCCCCTCATGGCCCCAAAGTGGCTACCCCAGCACCAGGTATCACACCTGGACACAGAAGCATCCACAGTAAACCTTTGCTAGAAGCACCTCTGCAGACCTTCCCTCACATCTCATTGGCTAAAACAGTCACATGTCCAGGCCTAGGCCAATCACCAACAAGGGTAATGCAGGCATTGTAATTGGTTTAAACTTTAGATTAATCAAGATTTAGCTCTGAAATTGAAGAGAGTCATTCTCATCTTCCTCTGAGTCAGGATTTTGGGCAGATGGACATGCCCACAAAATCGAGAATATGCCAGCAAAGAATATGGGGAGCATGGCCGTGAGGTCAATGTAACAGGCCCCATCAGCACCCCACCCCTGTTTGCTTATCCTCTCATTTCAGGACATACCTTCTGACTGCCAACTGCTAGCACCTACATGTCACTGGCAGAAGGCCTTCCCAGGCTGCAGGAGCCCACCTTGCCCACACACACAGGAATCTGGAAGAGCCAGGGAAGGTATGCCCCTTGATGGCACCTCCTGGCAATGACTGATGGCTGTTGGTGTGTAAATACTCCAGCTCCCTCACTCCTCAGACAGGATAAGGCTGAGAGTGTGTGTTACATTGTCTATAGCATTTTCTGCCTATGGATTAAACCATAGGCAATCAAGTTGATAAGTCATTTCTTAATGGGCTTCCTTCTCTTCCCTGTCTCACTTCCCCATTGCTCTGTGCCTCTGCCCTACAGTCATGCACCACATAACGTTTCAGTCAACGTTTTACCACATGTACCACAGTCGTCCCATAATGTTATAATGGAATTGAAAAATTTCTATCACTCAGTGACATGGCAGCCATCATCACATTGTAGCCCAATGCATTATCTTTTCTATGTGTAGGTATATTTTGATGCACAGATTCTTACCATTGTATTGCGGTTGCCTACAGTATTTCATATAGCACCATTCTGCACAGGTTTGTAGCCGAGGAGCAACAGGCTGAACCGTATAGCCCAGATGTGTATGGGCTAGACCATCTGCATTTGTGTACAGACACTGTGATGTTTGCACTGTGTCATCACCTAACCACGCATTTCTCAGAATGTATCCCCATTGTTCAGTGACACATGACTGTACTTGCAATTGAGTCCTAATCTTGGGGTCTACTACTGGGGGTACTCAAAATCAAGCAGTTGGATAGGACTGCCTGCTGCAGAATGAAGATGGAAGAGGAAAAGGCGGAATAAGAAGAAAGAGGGATCCAGGCATGGTGGCTCATGCCTGTAATCCCAGCACTTTGGAAGACCAAGGCGGGCAGATCATGAGGGGTCAGGAGCTCAAGACCCACCTGGCCAACATGGTGAAACCCCATCTCTACTAAAAATACAAAAATTAGCCAGGTGTGGTGGCCCCCACGTATAATCCCAGCTACTCGGGAGGCTGAGGTAGGGAATCACTTGAGCCAGGTAGGCAGAAGTTGCAGTGAGTGGAGATTGCACCACTGCGCTCCAGCCTGGATGACAGAGTGAGACTCCATCTGAAAAGAAGAAGAAGAGGAAGAAGAAGAAAGAGGAGAAGGAGGAGGAGGAGGAGGAGGAGAAGAAGAAGGAGGAGGAGGAGGAGGAGGAGCAGAAGGGGAAGGGGGGGAGGAGGAGGGAAGGGGAGGAGGAGGACGAGGAGGAAGAAGAAGAAGAAGAAGAAGAAGAAGAAGAAGAAGAAGAAGAAGAAGAAGAAGAAGAAGAAGAAGAAGAAGAAGAAGAAGAAGCAGCAGCAGCAGCAGGAGGAGGAGGAGGAGGAGGAGGAGAAGGAGAAGGAGGAGAAGGAGAAGGAGAAGAAAGGGGGAAGAAGGAAGAAGAGGAGGAAGAAGAAGAAAGAAGAGGAGGAAGAAGAAGAAAGAAGAAGAGGAGAGGCAGAGTCACCTTGGAGGAGGCACCTTCTCAGAAATTTGGGAAGTTCTTATAATCCACAGTCCATGGATGGCATCCCTTGCTTTCTCTAACCCCTTCCTCTGAGCTCTGGCCTCTCCCTGTTCCCTCTGCCTTGGTGCTGCATGAGCTTGACGGAATGTGTATCCTGTGCTGGCTCTGCTGGATGTTTCTATCTCATTTAGTCTCATGTACCCCCAATCCAACCTCCTATGAAGCTGGTCTAGGTCCATAGTCCCTTGTCTGCAATTTCAAAATCCCCGAAGCTTTGGAATTTGAAAGGTTTTATTTTCAAGTTTATGTGGCAACTTCGTTTGACTGAAAAGTCTGACCAGGACTTGTAGGATGTATAGACTTAAAACAAAACAAAAAAAACCCCATTTAATGTGAACAGCCATCCGTTTGCTGCAGAAACATCAATGTGCTTGGTCACAGGGTGCTGGCCAGACCCTGCATGTAACTAATATTCAGTATACAGTATTCCAAAACTCTGAAGAATTCTGAACTCGAAATACATCTGCTCCCAAAGGGTTAAGATGAAGTGAGTTATGGAAGTTTGATTAGTCTTATTATCATCTCCATTTCACAGATGAAGAAACTGAGACTCAGATAAGGTCAGTAGCTTGCCCACGTTTGTATAGTGAGTGTGGCCTGGATTTAAACTTGGCACATCTAATGTCAAAGCCAAGGTCAGTATCCAGTAGAATCCTTCAATCCTTGCCATCCACAATCGCAAATTTTGCCATATCCATGTATCATCTATGTTATTATTTTTAAAATATTTTTTCTCTAACTTGGCTCACTTTCTACTTAAATAAGTGTATTTGTAAAAGGAAACTTCCTATCACCACTCTAAGTAGAAAACTGGCATCTCTTGCCCTAAATAGAGAGTAGATACTTATAAATGAATATGTTGAGAGTAATGAATTACATTTTTGCCTGCCAGAGGAACTGAGCCTGTAACCTGCTCTCTCTCTATTTAAAAGAGAGATTTTTTTTTCAAGTTACAGATGCACTAGCATCTAACTGAAGCTTGCACTTTGGGAATGTTCAGAAAGATTGAGAGACGTTTGAAATAGGGCCAAAGGAGGAATGTAAGAACAGCTGCCGTCAAATTGCCCATCTTCCATTTGAGGTGTGGATGGGATTTGAAGTAGAAATTAAATTGGCTTAAAGAACATAAGGAGGCCAGGCATGGTGGCTCATGCCTGTAATCCCAGCACTCTGGGAGGCCAAGGTGGGTGGATCACTTGAGGTCAGGAGTTTGAGACTGGCCAACATGGTGAAACCCCATCTCTGCTAAAAATACAAAAATTAGCTGGGCATGGTGGCATGCACTGGTATCCACGGCTACTTGGGAGGCTGAGGTGGGAGGATCGTTTGAACCCAGGAGGCAGAGGTTGCAGTGAGTTGAGATCACGCCATTGCACTCCAGCCTGGGCAACAGAGCAAGACCCTGTCTCAAAAAAAAAAAAGAGAGAACATAAGGAGACCCACTATTTCTTGTACACCTTGTCTGTGAACTGAGATGTGTACCTAATACCCATGGAGCCAGAAACTAGGCATCCGCATACATGCAAAGTCTGTCTGGCACATCTTGCCCCAAGGAGAGTCTTGGTAGCCCTGTCTCTTGGACCTGGCCAGCCCCCAGGATACCGCAACCTGCTCCTTCCCCCAGATTGTCCCTTCTCTCAGCACTCTCTTCTCCAAGGACAAGGACTCTCTCACCAATGTCTGTGGGACTCCAGGATGAGGTTACAGATTTGTTGGCATCCTAACAATTTCTCTACCTAAGGCCGTCTATGCATTTTTCCTGGATTAAGAAGAGCAGAGCTTCCAGCATAGATGGAAGAGGATTTGAGAGATGCCAAGCCTGGCAGCCCCTGCTTTGACCAGTGGGATGTTAACCAGTGGAAGGCTGTACGAGACAATGCTTTATGAGGTACTGTGTTTCCATTTGCCCCGCCATGACCCCCAGGGATAGAGGCTCCATCGTCCTGGGTGCCTGAGTGAGGGTGCTGGGGCAGAGCCCTGAGCCAACCCACAGTGGACACATAACAGGAACAAGAAACATACATTTGTTGTTTTAAGCCTCTGTGGTTGGGAGATTGTTACTGAGGAGACCAGGAAAAGTCTGATGCACACAAATTCTACTTTCTCCAAGGAACCTTCCTTATAACTCCAACCAGAGCTCTCCTTTTTCTACCTTGACTGTCTACAAATACCATCTTTTCTCTCCTTCCCTTCCTCCCTCCCTCTCTCTTTTACCTTTGTCCTTCCTCCCTCCCTTCTCTTCTTCTCTCTCTCATCCTCCCTTCTTTCCTTTTTTTTTAAACAAGTGGTTTTTTTTTCTTTGTTTTGTTTTTGACAGAGTCCCATTCTGTTACCAAGGATGGAGTGCAGTGGCGCAATCTCGGCTCCCCGCAACCTCCCACTCCCTGATTCCAGTGATTCTCCTACCTCAGGCTCACAAGTAGCTGGGACGACAGGCACATGCCACCATGCCCAGCTAATTTTTGTATTTTTAGTAGAGATGGGGTTTTGCCATGTTGTCCAGGCTGGTCTTGAACTCTTGACCTCAGGTTATTCAGCCTCCCAAAGTGCTGGGATTACAGGTGTGAGTCACCACGTCCGACCTTAAGAAGTATTTTCTGAGTGCCTACTATGTGCTGGTCATGCAGAATTCTGTGACATCAGTGCTCCATTCCAGACAATATTGTGCCGTGTTATCCTCTCTCTCGTGAGGCAGTTTCATGTCTTTAGGACTGTAATAGTCAAAAGGATAGTAACTCTCGAGATGCCGTCATTATTGTATCTCCAACACCAAGCACAGAGTGGGTTTGATAAATTACCCCTTGGCTGATGGAGGGAAAGAATCATAAGCTCCTCTGGACCTTGCACCATGAACATATTTTTGCAGACCCACTGGCCTTTTGCAGACCCACTGGCAGACCCAATGGGCTCATAGAAATATATTCTAGTTGGATTGGATGTGTCTGAAAGTGTCTGGGAATCCACATCTGGAGTCCACTCATTGCGTCCACTGGATCTTCTTCAAGGAGATGCTGATGGGCAGGACCTCATCTCTTTTCAGCACAGGCATCGCCATAGGAGCAAACACCAAGAGGATAGCTGCCTCTCCCTTACCCCCCACAATACTCATTTTCTTGAGTACCCCTAGACACCTTGCTTTAAGAAAACTGACATGAGGCTGGGCATGGTGGCTCCTGCCTGAAATCCCAGAGTTTTGGGAGGCTGGGGCAGGAGGAATGCTTGAGGCCAGGAGTTAGAGACCAGCCTGGGCAGCATAGCAAGACTCCACCTCTACAAAAAATATTAGCTTGGTGTGGTGACATGCACCTGTAGTCTCAGGTACTCGGGAGGCTGAGGCGGGACGATTGCTTTAGCCAAGGAGTTCAAGGCTCCAATGAGTTATGATCACACTGCTATTCTCCAGCCTGGGTAACAGAGCAAGACCCTGTCAAGAGCAGGAAGGAAGGGAGGGATGGAGGGAGGGAGACATGAAGATTGGAACTTACCCAAATGATCAGTAGTCATCTTCACCAACTATTATGCACTCACTTTGCACCAAATCCATTCACTAGATGATTTCAGACCTTCACAGTCGCCCAGTAAGGAAACTGAAGTTCAGAAAAACAAAGAACCCCCACGGTCACACACTAAGTGGCAGAGAGGATGTTTAGTCCTTACATGTCCCCCAAACCAAATAATACTCCATTTCCCTGTTGCAAAATTTATTTTGATCTATTACAGATATGAGAAGATGTGAAGAACAACATTACAGCATCTATATACCTGCAACCCAGCTTAAAAAAAAATACAGGATGACCAGCTAACACTCCTCTACCTATTGCTCCCCAAGTTCAGTCCTTCCTCCCCTGACCAGATTATCTTGAATTTGGGGTTTATCATCCCTATGAATTAATGTTTTGGGGGTTTTTTGGTTTTTTGTTTTTTTTTGTTTTTTTTTTTTTTTTTGAAGCAGAGTCTCACTCTGTCACCAGGCTGGAGTGCAGTGGTGCAATCTCGGCTCACTGCAATCTCTGCCTCCCAGAATCAAGCGATTCTCCTGCCTCAGCCTCCCAAGTAGCTGAAACTACAGGCACGTGCCAGCATGCCTGGCTAATTTTTTTGTTTGTTTTTTGTTGTTGTTGTTGTTGTTGTTTTTAGTAGAGACGGGTTTTTCACCGTGTTAGACAGCATGGTCTTGATCTCCTAACCGTGTGATCCGCCTGCCTTGTCCTCTCAAAGTGCTGGGATTACAGGCATGAGCCACTGCGCCCGGCCGGTTTGTTGTTGTTGTTGTTGTTGTTGTGTTTTTGTTTGCTTGTTTGCTTGTTTTTGAGATGGAACTTTGCTTTTTTTTGCCCAGGCTGGAGTGCAATGGCATGATCTCAGCTCACTGCAACCTCTGCCTCCTGGGTTCAAGTGATTCTCCTGCCTCAGCCTCCCGAGTAGCTGGGATTACTGGCACATGCCACCACACCTGGCTAATTTTTTTTTTTTTTTTTTTTTTTTGAGACGGAGTCTTGCTCTGTCGCCCAGGCTGGAGTGTGGTGGCTGGATCTCAGCTCACTGCAAGCTCCGCCTCCCAGGTTTACGCCACTCTCCTGCCTCAGCCTCCCGAGTAGCTGGGACTACAGGCGCCCGCCACCTCACCCAGCTAGTTTTTTGTATTTTTTAGTAGAGACGGGGTTTCACCATGTTAGCCAGGATGGTCTCGATCTCCTGACCTCATGATCCGCCCGTCTCGGCCTCCCAAAGTGCTGGGACTGGCTAATTTTATATTTTTAGTAGAGACGGGGTTTCATCATGTTGGCCAGGCTGTTCTCAAACTCTTGACCTCAGGTGATCCGCCCACCTCAGCCCCCAAAATGCCAGAAGTACAGGCGCGAGCCACCACACCCAACCTGAATTAATGTTTTATTGAGACACGTGAATGTGTCCTGAAACAATATATAGCAGAGTGTTGCCTGTTTTAAAAGTTCATATACGTAATATTCTATTATTTGTGTTTTTCAGTCCCTTGCTTTTTCACTCAGCATGACTGTGTGAGAATTCTCCATGTTGACTTATGTAGCTCTGATTCATTTATTTTCTCCACTTAAAGAATTATAGAATTCTATTGTATAAATACTGTACAATTTATTTATCCAGTCTACTGTCCATGGGCATTTGGTGACTACCTTTTTCCTTTTTTTTTTTTTTTTTTTTTTTGGTGACAGGATCTTGCTCTGTCATCCAGGCACAAGTGCAGTGGCATGATCACAGCTCAAGGCAGCCTCAACTTTGTAGGCTCAAGTGACCCTCCCTCCTCAGCCTCCCGAGTAGCTGGGACTGGAGATGCACACTACGACGCCTGGCTAATTTTTGTGTATATGTATTTGGTAGAGATGGGATTTTGCCATGTTGCCAGGCTGGTCTTGAACTCCTGGGCTCATGTGATCCACCTGCCTCAACCTCCTAGAGTGCTGGGATTATAGGCATGAGCCACCACATCTGGCCCCTCTTTTTAATAACTGTTGTGAACAATCTTTTATAAACGATCTTATATAAAGATACAAATCATTTGCATCCTGTCCTAGCACAAGAGTCCCTGCTGGGAATATACCTAGGAGTAGATCGCCACATTGAAAGTTGACCCCTCTGTTGCTGGCATCATCAGGCAGTCATTTTCCACTGACCGACTTTTAACTGAAGTGTGGGGTGCACACTTTCCCTGGTACAATCTCTCTTTTCTAGTAGCTTCTTGTCTGGACCGCCATCTGTCCCTCTGCCCCATGGCGTTGCTTCAGCAGTGGGGCGAGGCCCCCCTAGCCAGGTTTCCCCCTACCTTCATGCCACTTAGCAACATCTAGCAGATGCAAGTTTTCTGACGCGGGCTCCCAGAATTAGCAGATGCTCTTTCATGAGGGTCATTTCCATCATGTTTATTACTTCCCTGAGATTATCTTCATTCACAGTCCCTGGGAGACACGTGACACTTATGTGGCCATGTGGCCCCCTGGGGATTGGAAGGAAGTGTGGGCCTGCTGGAGCTTCTCATGGTGGAGGACTTGCCCTGTAAAACAGACTTCAGCTCCTAGGGAAGCTTCCAGACCTGGGGGAGGCTGGGAGGTCCAAGCTGTTATGACAGCTCAGTGGGTGTAGGAAAAGGGAGAAATCCGGAGGGCTCTGGAGTGAGCCTGCCTGGATTTTAATTCACTGTCTAGCTCCATAACCCTGCACATGTTACATCCCCTCTGTGCCTTCAGTGTCCTCATCCATAAAATGGGGATAATAATGAAAGTGCCGGCTGGGCGTGGTGGCTCACACCTGTAATCCTAGCACTTTGAGAGGCCAAGGTGGGAGCATCGCTTGAGCCAGGGAGTTTGAGACCAGCCTGGGCAACATAGTGAGACTCCATCTCAAAAAAAAAAAAAAAATTAGCTGGACATGGTGACACACACCTATAGTCTTGGCTGCTCAGAAGGCTGAGATGGGAGGATCGCTTGACCCCAGGAGTTTGAGGCTGCAGTGAGCTGTGATTGCACCAGTGTGCTCTAGCCTGGGCAACAGAGTGAGACCTGTCTCAAAAATAATAATAAAAGTGCCTACCTGTGGGGTTGTTATGAAGTTATATGAGTTAATTCTTAGTGCTTAGATAAGTGCCTAGCACATAGTGATTAAATTATAATTGATTTGAATGATGTAAGTATTATATTGGGCTCCTAAGGGTCAGCTCCACCGAGGCCTCCAAGTATCACTCATTTCTCCCAAACATCGATGCTGATCATGCAGCCTGCCTTCAGGGAGCACCTGTGGCTGCCAGGCTCTTTGCGTGCATTGTCTTATTGTCACAACACTAGGAGGTCTCCATTAACCAGACCAGGAAACTGAGGTTCATAAAGGTGGAGTGATGGCCAGGTGGGGTGGCTCATGCCTGAATCCAGCACTTTAAAAGGCTCAGCGGGGAGGATCGCTTGAGGCCAGGAGTTAGAGAAAGATAGAGCAACTTGCCCAAGGTCACAACTACAAAGTGGCAGAGGCAGGATTCAAATCAGAGTTCAAACCTGGTTGCTGTGATTCCAGACCTGCTTCTTTCAATTCCCAACCATTCTTGTGTTTGGTTTGGGAGGAATGAGGAGGGAGAGTAACAGACTTCACTTCCACGATGTTGATGGTTTCTTCCAACCACCCTTTGGGGGTTTTGACCCACTTTACAACTGAAGAAACAGGTTCAGGCAGGTGGAGTGACTCGCCCAGGGTCACACACCAAGGAAGAGGCACAGCTGGGGTTCGCATCCTCATTTGGGCTTGGGTCTGACTTCAGACTCGTCCTAGGCTCTGTCCTGAGATACACAGGCAATTGCTTTGCATTCTGGTGTTATCTGCTTCCTCTGAATATCTGTTTGAGAACTTTGCACCCATTTTATAGCTGGGTGGATGAGGCCTGGGAGAAGCCAGCGAGCGACAGAGCAGCGACTCAAACCCCTGCCTCTGGATCCGATCCTCTTTTTTCTGTCTTGGCCAAGGAAATTGCTGCTTGGGGAAAGGAAAGGATAGGAGGAGAGAAGGAAGCTTTAAGTGGGTAGGGGTGCCCCCAAGTCTGGCTTTGGGCTCTCTCAGTTATCACCAGCCAGCCTGGGGGCTGCCAAGAGCCCTCATTCAGGTCCCAAGGGCGCCCAGGCTTGGTGTATACACCGAGTGTCCACCAGGTGGGGCTTTTGCCAAAGGCCAGGCTCCAGGAAGCCCCAGGAGAGGCCTGACTGCCCCACCCAGGGTAGGGGAAGGTACAACCGGACACATCCTCCCGCCTGTATCTTGGCAGGATACTCACTTGTGTGCACACGCAAGCTGTGCAAACGTGTGTGTGAGCACACAGGCATGTCTCAGAGAACCTGTTTCTGGCTCGTGTGCAAATGTGCATGGAAAGATGTGCATGGGGCACGCAGGCGTGTGTGCATGTGTGTGTTCATTTATGTGCAAGCCTGAATACATGTGAGTGGTGCAGAATGGGTGTGAGTGCAGGTGTAAGCAAGTGTAGACAGGAGCATGTGCAGATGTCTATCTGTGCATCTGTGTGTGCACATATGTGCAAATATGTACATGTGTGAGTGTGTACAGAAAAGGCTGTGGGCACATGGGTGACAGATTAGACCCTGACCTTGGGTGCTGAGGTTCATTTTAGAGTCTCTTAGGCTTCAAAACTGGAGGCAGGGGAATGGAACCAATGACCTCTTGAGGTCCCCAGTGCCTGGTACATTTGCCAGAGGCCCTGATGGATGCCAAGGACTTGGAGCAAGAAGAGTCATGGCACAAGGGGCTGGATGTGCTTCCCGGGTCAGGGAGTGTGGCGGCAGGGCTGGTTGTGCTTCCTGGGTCAAGGAGTGTGGCAAGAGGGACTGGATGTTGTGCTTCCTGGGTCAGGGAGTGACTGGGGGGATTTTGCTCCCCTAGATGCTGAGTTCTTTAGTCCTCAAAGGTTTCTGCAGTGTGAGGGATGGAGACTCACCCTTCAGAGAAGAGCTTTGAACTTTCATCCTGGATGCTCAGAGAGCTCCGGAGAATGTGGCCTGAATCTGGCCGCAAGAGGGGGTCAGCTCTGACTTCCAGGCCCGACTCAGCCCCTCACCAGCTATGCAGTAAATGTAAGGCCCCACGAAGGAGTTACAGGCAGTCAAGAAAGGGAGGGGGTGGCATTAAAAGTCAAGAACTGGAGCCTTGGCATCAAAGAGAACAGGCTTTGACCCCTGCCTTTGTTGCTCACAGGCTGGGTGACCTCGGACAAGTCACTGACCCTCTCTGAGCCCCCATTTCCTCAGTTATCAAAGGGAGGAAACAGCCACGCTTACCTCCAAGTGCTGTTGCGGAAGGAAATTAGATGATGGGGAGAGCGAGCCCAGCCCCCATGAGGCCAAGTGGATCAATTTTTGGTTTGTGGAAGCCAAGAGCTGAGAATCCAGAAGTTCCAAGGGGATTGAATGAGTGGAAAGGCAGGAACTGGCTGCCAGGGCAGCAGACACGTTCCTTCTCTTCTCCCACTTGTGCTCCCTCAACACCTGCCCCTGTTGGCTCCAATTTGTCTGAATGGCATCTTTATCCCTGCTTCTCCCCTGCCCTGAGCACTGGCAGCAGAAGCTTAAACAGGGCAGGAAGCAAGGGTGGGAGGAGGGAGAAAAGCAGGCTTTTGTAGCAGGGCTGCCAAAGGGTGCACTTTTTCCCGACCAGCTTCCATATTGTGCTCAGCCATCGTCCTGCTGAGTAAACTCAGGTGGGCTCTTCCACCTCTCTAAGCCTCAGTTTACTTATCTGTAAAGTGGACACAGTCATGCTCAATGTGAGATTTGGGGAGAATGCTGGGAATGGCCTTGGTGCATAGTAGGCACCATTATGACAACAATGATGACGATGACAATGATGATGATGGTGGAGTGGGACAGAGAAAATGTAAGCATCCACATCTCCCTGGCTTACTAAAGGAATAAAAGAATTCTTTCTTTCTTTTTTTTTGCTTGGCTCCAGGCCCATGTTTTGCTGATGAGATTAAATGTGAGAACCTCCGATTTGAAGAAGAGGGAGGAGAAATGTTAGCCCAAGGAGGAAGAAGAACAAAGGAAGAGGGAGAAGAGAAGGAGCTGGAGAATCAGAGAGTGAGCGATGAGTGAGAGAAGACGAATGAGTCGTTTGTAGGGAGAGAAATTAAAAATAGAGCCTGGAGAGGCTGCTTTAATGAAGGGGACTTAGGGGAGAGAAAGAAGCAAAGAGGATCTGAAGGCGGTAAGCCCTCCGTGCCTTACCCTTAAGAAAACCTGTAGCAATAGTCTGCACTCTTCATTGAGGTTTTGGGGGCCCCGTTTGTGGAGTTTTGTTTGGGTGGGTGAAGGGGTGTGCTGGAGGGCTCAGTTCTTCGCAGAGCACAGACAAGGCTGATGTTGCCTTTGGGAGCCCACAGTTCTGGATGCTGATGGAGGAATGGGCCACTGCCCAGGCCAGATAATGGGATCTGGGTGAGATGGAGGGTCAAATGGGTGCCCGGAATTCCACAGTGATTGTTTTTGAGGACTTCAGTCGCTGTCTCATTTACGCACTGGGCTGCTAAAATAGGAACACAGACCTGAAAGGCAGGTGCTTGCCCTGGAGCCAGCTTCTCAGAGGCTCGCACGTTGTGTGCCCAAGGAAGAGCTATAAGCTGTACAGAGCAGAGGCCTCTAGAACCTTTGGCGAGCGAGTGTCTCTAAACCTCCTGGAAGCTGCCAACTGTCAAGTGGCATTTCATTCCAGGGATGCTCAAAGAAAAGTCAGTCCTGGTTCTGGCCACAGTCCAGTTCAGGAAGGAATCCTGGGCTATTATGTGACCAGAGCTATTAGGATGCTTTAAAACAGACAGACAGACAGACAGACAGACAGGCATAGTATAGTGAAGTCAGATTAATCGCAATATGATTCTTCCATTCCAATGTTCAGTGCTGTTGGAAAAAAGGAACAAATTGAATTTCTTTCTTTAAATTCATGGTGTGCTGACATCTCCACCTGGGGTTGATCTTGGTGTATGGTGTGAGGTAGAGATCTAATTGTATTTTTCCCATATGGGTAGCCAGCTGGTTCAGCATCATATTGAAAATGAAATGTATCCTTTCCCCACTAGTTTATTATGCCAGCTCTGCTATCTACTCATGTGTCGGTTCTAAATTTGTATGAGTCTGTTTCTGGGCTTTTGATTTTGTCCCTTGGGTCTATGTATCTTACTAGCTCTCTGTTATTACAGCTTTATAAGAAGTCTTCATCTCTTATAGGAATGATTCTCCTATCTTGTTACTCCTCAAACTTGCCTCAGCTGTTCTTGACCCTTACATCTTTGTAAGAATTTTTTAGATGGGCTTGTCAAGTTTCATGAAAACCTTTACTGAGGTTTTCACTGGAATGGCCTTAAATGTATGAATTAATTTGAGGATGAGTGACATCATCCTGTTAATTCTTCCAGCCCAAGAACATGGAATCTCGCTATTCAGTCAGCTTTTCTTTTATAGACATCTCAAGTGGACGTGGTATGTGTATGAGTCAGGGTCCCAGGAAGAACAGACCCCTACCCTTCCCACAAGCAAATGAAGATTCCTGATGAAAAAATAAATTTGTGCTCATAAAAAAGCTTAAAATGATGATGTAGAAATTATCCGGGCATGGTGGCTCATGACTGTAATCCCAGCACTTTCGGAGGCTGAGATGGGAGGGTCACTTGAGTCCAGGAGTTTGAGACCTGCCTGGGCAATATGGCTGGGGTCACAGAGAGACCCAATGTCTACATAAAATAAAGTAAAAAATTAGCTGGACATGGTGGTGTGCACCTGTAGTCCCAGCTACTTGGGGAGCTGAAGTGGGAGGATCTCTTGAGCCCAGAAGGTTGAGGCTGCAATGAGCTATGTTTGCACCACTGCACTCCAGGCTGGGCAACAGAGCAAGACCCTGCCTCAAAACAAACAAACAAACAAAAGCAACAATGACAAAGAAAGAAATAAGGGGCTGTAAGCCCATTTTCCAGAACTAATATCTGTTAACCATTTGATATCTACTTTTGTTGACTTTTCCCAAAGCACCACATTTTAAGGAAAGAGATTATTCCATAATGCTGTTCTATAACCTGCTTATGTTTACTTTACCATGTATCATAGACACATATAAATATATGCCTCAACATATACAAATAGCCCCCACTTTCTTAACAATTGAATTGCATTCCATGGTAGGGGTCAGTCAGGGCTCCAGCAAGGACACTTAGCTGGGATTTTTTTTGCTTTTTGTTTTTTTTTTTTTTGAGATGGAGTCTCACTCTGTCACCCAGGCTGGAGTGCAATGGTGTGATCTCGGCTCACTGCAACCTCCACCTCCCAGGTTCAAGTGATTCTCCTGTCTTAGACTCCCGAGTAGCTGGGATTACAGGTACCTGCCGCCACACCCAGCTAATTTTTGTATTTTCAGTAGAGACAGGATTTCACCATGTTGGCCAGGCTGGTCTTGAACTCCTGACCTCCAGTGATTCATTTGCCTTGGCCTTCCAAAGTGCTGGGATTATAGGTGTGAGCCACCGTGTCCAGCCTTGGTTGGGATTTTTAAATGAAGAAACCATCTGCAGAGGTGTAGGCAGAGAAATGTTGAGGCCACCAGGTGCCAGCAACAGGGGAAAGCCATTTCCATCCCAGACCTGAAGCAGGAGGAAGAGGGAGCAGTTGCTGGGACCTAGTGAGAGCAGGAGAGGGACAGCTTGACAGGCGCTGTGTCTGTAGAAGGACCCAGTCACAGCCAAAATGGCAGCAAAGTAGGGAGGGAGCTGGGGAATGAGCACCCCAACCTTCTCTCCTCCTGCCTTCTTATTTCCTACCAGGGCCTCCCACTGGCCAAACCTAAGTGAAAGCCAGAGAGCAAGGGAGCCTGGGAGATGTAGTCCACAGAGGTCAGCTTCCTGGGCACCGAGCAGGTGGAAAATGGTGCAGGAGAGGAGAAAAAGGAGAATGACCAACACAGCTTGAATACAAGATTGCTTTTTTAACTAGTCCCTGGCATTGGAGGGGAATCGGGTCAAGGGAGCCTGTCCTTGTGTTATTTCTCTCCACTGAGCATTGGCCACTGGGCATCAGCACATGGCTCAGGCTGCAGCCCTTGCTTTCTGGGAGTCTACTTTTGCACCCATTCTCCCCCTCCATGAAAGGCAGAACAGCCTCAAGTGCAAAGAGCTCCGACTTGCTGGGAGTGAACCCAGGTATTAGTCCTGGTTTTGGCCCTTTACAACCATGTGACCATGAGCCAACCACTTCTCTCCAGGACTCAATCTTTGCATCTGCAATATGGGAATACCAATCCCTGCCCAGTCCATTGTGAGGCCAATAATAATGAGATCTAGTACATGCTGTGCATTTACACAGTGCTTCACATAGATTAAATAATTTAATCCTCATCACATGTATGCAATGGCGCAATTATTAGTGCCATTGCATACATGATGAAAATGAGGCACAGAGAGGTAAAATAACTTGCCCAACTTGTCACAGAGCTTATAAGTGGCAGAGTTGAAATTCACACCCAGACAATCTGGCTCCAGATGGCTACTAACCACTATGTTCTATTCTCCTAACCACTATGCGCCTAGTCACTGTGTTATGCTAGTGGTTTATTTATAAAGCATCCAACAACCAGTAGGTGTTTACTAATGGCAGTGGTTGACAGCATCGTGCCAGGATTGCACCGTTGGGTGGGTCACTCTAGCTGCAGGATCCTGGACCTAACCACGGGCCAGCCTCCAGGAACACACCCTGCAGGTGTCCACCAGACAGTCCCATATCCTTTACTCCTAGTGTTGTTTAATACTTCCAGATGAATTCGGATTCTGTAGTTGTTTTTCTCCCTGCCTGGCAGCTGCAGTGGGCAACGCGGAGCTACCGAAGGACATTTTCTTTTGTTTCAGCTTTGATCCTGGGGATTTCGCATATCATTATGTATGTGGCTAAGGACCTGCCATTATCTTCCCCGGGATTCTTACACAGTTAGTGAATTTCCTAAAGGATCCCGGCTCTCTGCTTCTGCTTTTAGGATAGGCTGCCCCAAGCTGCCCTCTGATTCCTCTGGGGGAGGGGAGGTACTTTCTTTTCTACTGTAATTTTTTAATACTCATCTTGATGTGTGAGTCTTTGGGAATCAGGAATTAATCTGAAACCTGTTTAAGTTTTTGCCTATCTGTGTACCTGTGTGTGTGTGTGTTTGTGGCAGAGGATGTGCTAAGAACATGAAAAACAGCTTTTCACAAAAATATTTAAAACGTTAGTGCTTTAGTTCTTAAATCTAAGGCCATTGTCTCCTGACAAAGTCTGAATTGCCTGGTTTATTATCCTTCATTAAGGACCACCCATAATAATATTTCCCCAGTTAACTCTGTTTGGGGGTAAACACTTATCTGCTTAATTCATTATTGCTAAGTCTGAGATGGTTACAGATGCCTTTGGAGTAGAAGCCCCCACATCTAATAAGCACAGGCACACGATGCACTTGGAATATGGTGGGAAGAGACAGTTGAAATTTATTTTGTGAATAAAGCAATAAGCCACTAGGCAAAGCTAATATGTTTCAGCCCAGACAGAAAGACACGATCATTCAGTATTTATGTAGCAACCCATTCCTCTGTGGGACTGCAAGTTTCTACCATTAAAATTGTTGGAATTCTTCAGAGACTCACTGCATTAAGTCATTTAAAAATATCACAGACTTAAAACAATCTGAATTATTGGATTTTCTCGCTGCTCGTCGGTAAGCATGTTTGCTGTGGCAATTTCCTACTGGGTCAAAGGTGCAGCCTACTTCAGTCAGGAAAGTAGAAAGTCCCGTGCAGAATTTTTATTTGGAAGCCAGTAGTCCCTAACAGGTTAAACGAAGTCACACCTAGATTTATCTATTTTTTTCTTTTAACATACTTTCAGATTCCTAGAAATCTTGCCAGGAAAGTAGGAGGAATTTCTGTGTACTAGTCACCTAGAATCTTCAAATGTTAACATTTTGCAACATTGTTTTATCACTGCCTCTAGGTAGACAGATATAGATGAATAAAAAGATACATATTATTTTTATCTGCACTGCTTGGGAGTTGGAGACATGATGTCTGTCCCTTTATCCCTAAATACTTCCGTGTGTTCTCTAAAAACAAGGGTATTTTGTTACATAGCCAGTGTATAATGGTCAAAATCAGGAAATTAACATCGATACACTATTATCTGATCTATTGACTTTATTTTAAATTTGTCATTGGTTCTAATTAATCCACTTTACAGTATAAGAAAATCCAGGATCATATGTTATAATCATTTGTCAAGTCTCTTTAGTTTCCTTTAATTGGAAATAGTTCCTCCATTATTCTGTGTGTTTCATGTGCCACTGATGTTTTTGAAGTGAACAGGCTGTTTATTTTGTAGAATTTTCCCCTCCATTTGGATTTGTCTGATGTTTCTTCACAATTAGCTTTAGATTATACCCCTTTGGCAGGAATACCACAGAAGTGATGTGTCCTTCAAGCACAACATATCAGGAGGTACACGATGTCAATGTGTCCTGTTACTGCAAAATCAGACATAAGTTTAAAATAATTTTTTTTTTCATCAGACCCTTGGCTTGCTAAACATTGCTTGGAAGGGTTTCACACTCACTCTAGATTTTTTATTACAGGACTTTAAAAAACAGACCCAAAGACAAGGAAGCCACAAGCTTTACAGATGCTCAGGAGAAAAACGTAGCCATTTAAAAAATTGTAATGTGATAGTTATGAAATTTCCCTAAATTCATTTTGCAGAATGAGAGCTGTAATTTAAACCTGAAGTTATCGAGAGCTGAGATAAACCACACATCACGTGCAATTTAATCTGGCAGGGAAACAGGCCACTCGGAATTGCTAACTAGGCCTAATTCATTACATCTCGGTGAATGCAGTACTTTTGGTCTTACGCGTCTTTCAACTCCTGCATTAATATATTTACCCAGACCTCATGGAAAATGTATGGGGATGGAAACAAATACTGTATCCTTGTTTAAATCACATTTCATTTTTTAAACAGCTCAAATGATTGCTCAGAAAGATCACACCTTCTTCCGAAGCATTTATGAAACAATTATTTACATTACATTAAAAACTCTAATTGCCGCAAAGCACGTGCTCTGAGACACAAATATTGGAAAATCATCAAAAATATCCATCATGATTCTCTCTTCTTTACAACTCTTCTAAACTTTATCTTTTTTATAACCCACTGTATTGATCTATTGTCCCAGACCAAGAGTGATGTCAGAAGTCCAAGCTGGGTTATAAAAAGAATATAATTTCCATTTGCTGTCCATAAAAGCAAATCTTTTGATCACAGAACAAGGAAAAACATGCCCCCTTTTTTAGAGTGGGGAAGAGGCTGCGGTGCTATGTGTTAGAGGAATAAGCCAGAGAGGAAGGGTGACCTCAACTTTTGGGGTGGTGGCAGGGATAGGTAAGGGAGTTGGTGATGGAGGGGGCTGGGAGTATGAGTTCCCCTGGAGGTGAGATTTCGGGAGGAAGCAGAGGACCTCGAGCTTGCACAGAGGCAAGAAAAAAAAAGAAAAGAAAAAAATGTAAAACAAGAAATCCAGTCACCCCGGTTGTCCAGAGTCCGAAGAATTGCAAAGGACCGGAACCTCCCTCTAGCCATGCTAAAGACCCTCTCCCCAAAGACAATCACAATAAAGGAATGTCATGTTGCAAAGAACAGAGCCCCGATAATAACGATGATAACAACAGCTGAAACCTCCGAGGTTGTTAAGGATCCGGAGCCCCCACAGCAGGGGTAGGGCACCCTCAACACTCATAACAATAAAACAAGCCCACTGGGGGAAAAGGCCCTCCCGAGGTTTGGTTCAGAACCAAATAATAAACCTCCAATAATAGTCATCACAGTAAAAGGGTTTCACCTTGCAAAGTTGTGGGGGAGTCCCTACAATTGGGTTAAAGATCCCCCAAATAATAACAATAACATAAATCTCTATTGCAAAGGACCTGAGGCCCCGCCCTCGGCCCCCGCCCATAAAGAACCCTGAGCTACTACTCGGACGAAGTCCCCTTCCCCGCCAATAATAATAATATAATGGCGCGGAAACTGTGGGCGGTGGTGGTGACATTTCCCACGACTCAGTGGCGCCCCCGGGCGGCTCCCACCCTCCCGCCGGCCGGCGCGTCTACGCAGCCCCAAGTGCTGGCTGCGACCCTCGGATCCCAAGCATATCTGGCGGAGGAGCGGCGGCAGCCCGAGGCACGTGTTGTGTGTGCTCCGATTGCAAAAGAAAAAAAAATGCATTGCAACTATTAACTTTTTTTTAAGTGTGCAATGCCGGGAGCGGGGGGTAGACAGGTGCAAGCGGGGGCAGGCGCTCCGAGCGCCCGCCTCCCACAGCGCCCCCTCCCAAACTTCCCTTTGCATTGATCAGCACGTTACGTCAGTATTGATAAGTTTGCAAAAAGCCAAAGTCAAGTGCAATCGCGCGGCACACCGACCCCGGACTTGGGGGGGAGATGCAGCGAGCGCTCCGCGGGCCCGGGAGCCGGCGGCAGGCAGGGCAGCGGCGGCGCCGGCGCCTCTCGGAGAGGCTGCCTCCCCCCTACCCCTCCCCTCCCACCCCATCCCCTGCTGCCTCCCCCGGGCGGGCGCCTAGCTCCCCGCCCGGCGCGCTCCGCCCGCGCCCTCCGGGGGTCGGGGGGGCGCACGGCTCCCGGGCCCGTTGGCGGCGGCGGCGGCGGCGGCGGCGAGGGGCAGCGGGTGGCAGGAGGCCGGAGGGCGCCCGAGGGGCCCGGGGCCGCGGCGCTCAGGGCCCGGGCGGCCGGCGGCGGCCCCGGGGCTGGGGGGAGTCCAGCCCGGATATTGAGTGCAGCCATTGAGAAAAGCCAAACTCTTGTGTGTGCGCGTCTCGATAGCCCCCAAGATGGCCGCCAATGTGGGATCGATGTTTCAATATTGGAAGCGATTTGATCTACGGCGACTCCAGGTTAGTGCGGGCAGCGCCGGCCGCGCGGCCGTGGGGAGCCCCCGGGCGCGCCCTGGGCGCGTTGGGGAGATCCCCGGGCGGGCGGGCGGGCGCCCCGGGGCGGCGGGCGGCGGCTGCCGGGGCTTGCCGGGGCTCGGCCGCCCGCTGCCCATCGATAGGTATTAGGAATTGATCTCGCCGCTGCTCTTTGTTCGGTTCAGTCATCGATTAGCTGCCGCGACCATGGAGAAGCGCTAGTGAGCCCTCGGTCGGCGGAGCGGCCGAGCGGCCGGGCGAGGCGCGGGGAAGGCAGGGGCTGTGACCCCGGGCAGGGGGCTGCTGACGGGACTCCCCGGCGGTTCCCCTGAGCCGCACTTTGCGCGCCTCCCAACTTCGCGGCGCCCGGGGAGGCCGCGGAGCGCGCCGCTTGCCTGTCCGCACCCGGCTGGGGCTCCGGCGAGGGAGGGAGGGAGCTGGCGGGCAGGGAGGAGGAGGAGGAGAGAGGAGGAGGAAAGGAGGAGGGAGCCGGGGTTGGCGAGGAGGCGGCTCCGCGCCCCGCCGCCCGCCGGCACCTCAGCCGCCGCCGCCCGCCTGGCTGCGCAGCCCGGACGCGCCACCACCCGGGGGCCGCCGCCGCCGCCAGAGCCACCGCAGCCGGACTGGCCGCCCGCGCCGGCAGACCTCTTCTCCTCGGGCCGGGGTCTTGGGGTTCGTCTTTGCTTCTTGCCTTTACCCCCCTTCCACCCCATTCCCAAGTCTAGATGCAGACGGGCGGTGGAGATGGGCCCGGGCGCGCGCAAGTTTGCGCTCCTGCCTCCGGGGCGGTGGAGAGCCGGGAGCAGCGCAGAGCAGGTGACTCCCAGCCCTCGGGCCCATGGGAACTTTTAAATGAGAGATATTCTCGCTTGTTCTGCCTCCTGCGTTTCTCCCCGCCGCTCCTCTTCTGTCCTCTCTCCCGTCTCTTCTTTCTCCCGTCTCTCCCGTCTCTTCTGTTTCTCTCATCTCTTCTCTGCTCTTTCTGTCTCCTTCCCTAGGGCGACTCTTCTAAACCCCATCACTTTCTCCCCATCCTCCCTTTGTGGGAGTCTGTGTGCCTCCCCCAGATTTGGAGGTATTCTCTGCAGACCCGCTAGGAGCCGGGGTTGGGAGGCGGAATCTCAGAGAACGCACCGTGGAGGCGCAGCTCCGGCCTCTGTTCTATCCCGGGGTGCCCCGGACGCGCCTGGCAAGGCCCCCCAGCCTTGGAGTCTCGCAAAGTCTCGGGGGGTGCGGCGGGGATCAGGGGCGGGAAAATGGTGCGGATAACTGGGCGGTTAGAGCATCCTGCCTTGACCGTGACATTCGCGGAAGACGCGAGATCATCAGTCTGGAGATAAAAAGGGACCCACTTTTTTTTTTTTTTTTTTAATCCGCCGGCAAATCTCGTTAAGTTTCTTCTGATAAGTGGTTCTAGCACCCGCCCCTTCTCCCCGCTTCCCAGTCACCGTCCTTCCAAACGCCCCGCTCCTCGCTCTCCCCCTCCCCCAAAGCCATTGAGCTGGGGAGAAAATCGGGGCACTGAGGCATGCAGTTAATAACTGCCGAGTGCCTTGCAATTCCGGGTCTGCACTCGAGTTGGGGCTACAGTTTGGTGGCCAACTGAGACGGGCAGGACTGCGAGCTGTGCCTGCCGGCTTAAATGATGCTAAAGTGGCCTTTCTGGAAGAGTGGGGGTTGTGGCGGCAGAGAGAGAGAGAGAGAGAGAGAGAGAGAGAATTGGGCAGCCACATTGGGCTTGGCACGAAGGCCAATGGTAATCGTATTCCCTGATAATGTTTGTAAATGAGACCCGGGCACGGCTGGGGGACAGCGTCTTTATTTATGATTGATGTTCTGTAACATAAGGAATGACAAGAACGTGGCACACAAGAGGAGAGGAACCAGAAGGGCTGGCGAAAGCCCTTTGCAGGGTCCTATTGTTATTCTGGGCTGGAGAAAATTTCCGCGGCGAGATTTACAGCGCTGGTATTTGCTCCCTGTCGGCCGGAATGTCAGTTAACACAATTTTCATTAGATAACTCGTTTTCAATCCGGGGAGCTCGGGCTGCAGCCCGGGGAGAGGCAGGGGCTGGGTGCTGAGGGGTGGGTGCGGCTCCCGGGGGGCTAATGTCTGAGCTGGGGAGGTTGGAACCTCACTCTCTTCAATCTTTTACCCAAGGGGTCTTTTGTAGAACGGTTGAGGTCACCCAAATCTTGATTCCAGCTGGACGCCCATTGATCTGGGAACCCTTTGTTAGCGTTTTAGAAGATGCATAGATGGAAAGCAAATTTGAACTGGAAAGGATGAAGGTAAGGGGTGGTGGAGGGGTTTGTTCAGGTGATGGGGAGATAGGACCTAGACCTCCCAGCCTATAGGGTGAATGTGTGAAGGGGGGGTTGTTCGTTAAGACAATGGCTGGTGTGTCTGGCACACCGGAGAAGGCTCTTAGGGAAGGGGGGTAAACTCATTTACATCGATATTAAGTGGAGGGGGTATCCCTGTGGGAGTTTGCAAGGCAGCACACTTCTAGAAAGCAGAGAAATAAACGTGGCAGCCGTGGCCGCGTGCAAACATTTTGGCCCTCCATCTGCTGTGTTCACCACCCCCAGCCTGAAATCTTCAGTTGGTCCCCTGGCCAAGAGGCCGCAGCCCCCCACCCCATATCCTCACTGATGGCATTTTTATTGGAAGTGGATTAGGAGCCTAAGTAAGCACTTTGGCCTGGAATCCTCTCTTGTACATAATGCCAGTGACTCCTACGACACATTTTTATTTTCATTTTTCCCCCTCCCCTGCTTTCCTCTTATAGGGGAGATAGACAGAAAGGAGAACTTCTGCCGGCTTGTTCTGAGATCAAGGTAGGAGAGGCAGGTCCCCAGGCCCAGGCCTGGGCAGCCAGAGAGCCCTGGTCCCGCATCCTGAGGCTGAGCTGCCTGTGATGGTGAGGAGGTGGTGGCTTTCACTCCTGGCTGTTCAGGTTGAATGGTTTCTCGCAGCGTGGTTGCTGAGCATTAAAGTGGCCTAGGCAGCATAGGCCGCCCCGTGTCCCCAGGCCATACCACGTCGCTGACGCCGTACTGATCCTGGCAAGAAAGGTGACCTTGTACCAGCCTGGCGTCCAGCCCTCCGGAAATGTATATTTTTCAAAAATGGAAGCGTTCCAGTTATTATTCCTTCCAGCACCGTCTCTGTACATAGCAGGGCTGTTTTCCTAGCCTGGAAGTCAGTCAACAACCTTAATGACTTTGGGCCGATGGTAAAGGTGATCTGAGATATGCCACCCTACTCCGCCACTCCTGAAACTACCTCCCCCCATCTTTGCTTCTTTTTTGCCTTTGCTGCTAGCAGCTCAGGAAACGAGAAGAAATAAAATTCCATCCAAAGATAATGCTAGGCATATTTCATTTGGTTATAAGATTGCTTTATGGTGAACATTACTAATGCAGTATTTTTTTATGGCTTTTCTGTGTATAATCGTCGTAACCGGATTCATACCTTTATGATTTTCTTTTTCTGCTTAACTTTCTACTTTTTTTACGATGCTCTGGGTCCAGTCTCCCATGCTGTCTTCCCTGACTCCAAAGAGAGTTAATTGAGCTAACAATGAGCTGGGGGGCACCCAGTCCAAATGAGGGTCCCCAGACCAAATGCTCATCTGTGTTTCTGGGGAGTAAGGAGCTTGGCCAATAGGATTACATAGTACTAATTTGGGAGGAAGGGGCAAATTCTGCTTCGGATGTCAGCAGTTGGGAGGCAGATCAACAGTATAAGCAAAGAGAGGCCGGACTTTTCCAAGGAGTTTGGAGAAACTTCCAGGAACACTCAATCTCCTGGCGCAGGAGAGCAAGATGGTGCTTGATGGAATATTTTCCCCTGCTCAAAGTTTAGAAAAGAGCAGGGATGTGATTAAAATATTATAACCTTATGATATTCTGAAGTGCATAAATTTTACATATCAGCCACAGAGAGTTTAGACATCCATTAGAGCCTCTGACAGCTTGACTTATCTAAATGTGCTATCATTTAACAATGTGTCAAAATTCCTCTTTCTATAGATGACAGCAGTAAATAAGCTATCAGCCCTGTTGGCGGAATCCTAACTTTGGAAACTTCGCCATAATAGAATTACTGCCGAGGTCCAATTGCAGCCGAGGTGGGGAGCGTGAGCCCGCAGAGCTTGGCATGGCTCAGCCCCCTGAGAGGGGTTGGCATTAGGTGAGGACCGCTCTGAGAATAAGACAAACCCTTGGACTCTCTTATAACTCCAGCCAGTGGGTGACCCCATTCCCTCTGCCTCTCCAAGTCCGTAGAACCCACACCCTGTGGCCCTTTTCTGCAGAAAGAGCTAGAAACAGGTGTTGAGAATTTATTTAAAGAACCCAACAGCCTTTTCTGGGTATCCCAAAATTGTAGTTTCTCAACTTGACAGAGATTGCTTCTAAAAGACAGGCTCTCTCTTTGAATGCAAGAAGAAAAAACAAGCAACATCTCATCCCTCACTGGTTTTGCTGTTGGGGGTCTTGAAATTTCTTTTATTAATACTTGAATTCACTGTAGAAAATGGAGAAACCACGGACCAGCTAAAAGAAGCAAATAAGTGTCTCGGTGGGTTATTTCAGATGAGCACGGTGCTATTTTGACCAGAGGGAACAGCTTTTCTGATGCTGGTGGTGGTTTTTCTTTCTCTTTTCTTCTTCTTTTTTTTTTTTTTAAACTCTCCTGTTAAAAAGAGGATTCTATCTTCGAACTTGACATTCTGTCGTGGTAACCTTTCTTCCGGCAGATGGGATTTCAAACGTGAGCACCTTGGCTGGTGCTAAATATATGGTCCTGGATGATGGTAGACAGGGCTGCCCAGAAATTGTGGTTTTCTGTGCTACTTCTGAAAGGGCTGAATTTCCGGCGGCTTCCTGGCTATCTGATTCAAAGGCCGGGCCTGGCAGAGGTGAAGCATTGGAAGGGGACTCAGGTGGTGACCTGCTTTTGTTCCTGGCCTTGGGATTCAGGGTCCCATCTTCTGTTTGATATTTTTCCTCTGGAGGTGCTTGTTATTTATGATTTTGTCATATACTGGAGGGTGTCAGGGATGGTAGAGGTTGGCAGGGGGGAAGGACCCCAAGACCTGTATTCTGTGGCCTCTAGCGCTCCTGGGTGAACCGTCCCACATCACAAGTCTCCTGCTTCTTAGCCCATGAAGTCAGCTGGCTGTGCCCACCTTTGCTGTACGAGTTATTGTAAAGGTGAAGGATGCTGTCACCTTTGTCACTTAAATGCGTTGTCTTATTCTTTTTTGTTTTTTCAAGATGGAGTCTGGCTCTGCCACCCAGGTTGGAGTGCAATGGCGAAATCTTGGCTAACTGCAACCTCCGCCTCCCGGGTTCATGTGATTCCCAAGTAGTAGTTGGAACTATGGGCGCACGCCACCATGCCTGGCTGATTTTTGTGTTTTTAGTAGAGACAGGGTTTTGCAGTGTTGACCAGGCTGGTCTTGAACTCCTGACCTCAAATGATCCGCCAGCCTCGGCCTCTCAAAGTGCTGGGATTACAAGCGTGATGACCTTGGGCCCCTCCCCTTCTTTCTCCATCGTGGTCGTGGTGGTGGGGCTACTGACCTTTTAAGCAATATTTTTGAAACAAAAAATTATGTCTAGGATGGAGTTACTTGGTTTCTAAGCCTCAATGAGCCCTTCACCAAAATGACTTGTAGTGTTTTGGAGGATGTAGACTTTATATTCCTATTATGGCCCAGGCGAGGTGGCTTATGCCTATAATCCCAGCACTTTGGGAGGCTGAGGCGGGAGGATTGCTTGAGGCCAGGAGTTTGAGACCAGCCTGGGCAACATAGTGATACCCCTTCTCTACAAAAAATAAAAAAATTAGCTGGACATGGTGGCACCTGCCTGCAGTCCCAGATACTCAGGAGGCTGAGGTGGGAGAATTGCTTGAGCCCAGGAGGTGGAGGCTGCACTGAGCTATGATCATACTAGTGCACTCCAGTCTGAGCAACTGAGCAAGATCCTGTTTAAAAAAGAAAAAGAAAAAAATATACTCCTATCATGTTTAGATTAAATTCAAATTCTTTTCCCCTGACAGATCCCCCAGGATCTGCCCCATTCTCTCGATCTCTCTGGCTCCCTCTCCAACCACTGTCCCACAGCGGCCTTCTCTTTGTCTCACAAACACATCGAGCACATTCCCACCTCAGGGCCTTTGCATGTATGCTTTCTTCTGCCTGAGACCCTTTTCCTCCCATCTCCCTGTGGTTGTCTCCTTCATCTCTTTCATTCTGAGCCCAAATGTCGTGACCACTCAGCCTAAAGAAAACTAAAGAAGCTTCCACCACTGGTTCCCCACTGTAATATGCAGATGTGCTCCCATATTGCTAAGGACACCCCAGAGGGTTTTGACCATAGAACCCTCTCAGGGTATGGTCTCTCTCTACACATGCTAGGTTTACCATTAGATGGGGCCAACCTTTTTCTGTAGAGTTGGATAATAATACACTGGGCTTCGTGGGCCATAAGCCTCTTATTGAAACAGCCGTAGACAATAAGAATGAATGGACGTGGCTGTGTTCCAATAAAACTTTATTTATACAAACAGGCAGGGGGCCGGATTTGGCCTGAGAGCTGTAGTTTGCCTGCTGTTCTATGTCATGGCTGTCATATATAGGCTGTGGCATGGCTGTTCTATGTCTACTGGGTCTACTGTTCTATGTCATGGCTGTCATATATAGGCTGTGGCATGGCTGAAGTTTTAACTTTCCAGTTAAGAGTATTAAAGTGGATCAAACTCAGTTCCCAAAACTTGTTCTTGACCCTTTCCCTCCAGAAAGGAGCATGAAGAGTCAGGGTCGTAAGAGGCCCCTGCCTGGCTTCAAATCCTGACTCCATTACCTACCAGCTGTGTGACCTTGGATGAGTCACTTAACCTCGCCAAGCCTTACTTTATTTGTCTTTAAATGGGACTAATAATAGTCTCCACCTTCTAGGTTGTTCAGGAAGATTAAACCACTTTGAACATGAAAGGGTTTAGCACAGTGTGGGCACACAGTTGCTGCCCTGTGAGTCTGAGTGACTTCGTATTGTCATTGGTATTTTTAGAGTATGAGAGGAGAAAACCAAATAAACAGCAGTGGCTGGAACTTGCTGGCCTTGCAGCTGTTTTAGAGATTTCTGGGCAAGTTTTCTCTTCTCTCCTACTCCATTGGGGGTTTACTATATTAGTATTGTACTAATATTATATGTAGTATCTTATATTTTGGGAGCTCTGATTACAGAAATTGCAGATTGGGAGCTATGTCTGGCCCATGGATGTGTCTGTCTAGATTAGTGTGATAGTTAAAACCCTTTTGTGTAAGTTGTCAGCATTTAGAACGCAGGAGATTTACCTAAGAAATCCAGGTGACTAGTGTCCCCTGAAAATCAGGAGCTCTGGCCACACTGGGCAGGTCCAATGGAGAAGGGAGTGGAGACCTGGGAGGGACATTCCAGGCAGAGGGAACAGTCAGTGCCAGGGCCCTGTGCCAGGGGTCCTCAGTGGGTCAGGCTAGCTGTCAGGGTCCTGGGGAGGGTCTTCTCTGTAGCTCAAGGCCACAGGTTGCACCTTCCCAGTGCCTAGTTCCAGAAGAGGCTGCATTTCCAGAACAAATGAAAGTCTCCTGACTAACCCATGAAGATACCCGGTTAGTAGCGTTCAGAGCCTGCTGTCTCTGCTTCTTCCCAGGAGCCCACACCCCCAAAAATGGGCCTGTGGCTGTCCCCTGAAACCCCTCCCAAGCACACCCCAGCCTCTGCCAGTCTTCAGTTCAGCCCAGTGAAATAGCAGTTGCAGGATATGCATTTGTCATTAAAAAGAAAGAAAGAAATCAATCAATCCTTTGGCCTCTTTGGCCTGAGCTGGTCGTTTGCCCAGAGACGCCGGGGGGCCCAGCGGTGCTTAAGACTCTGTGAGCCGCCCGTCGCTCAAGCTGGATGGGGTAAATGGCTCCCCAGGAACCATTATGGTCCATTGACTTGCCCAGCCGCCAGTGTGGACCGTGGGTGCTGCGGATCCGGAGACCACAGGGGTCACAGGGGCCGCCAGCCCAGGGCAGATTTCCCTGAGTGGGGCCGTCACTCCTAGACCTTGCTGCTACAGACGCCTGCGAGTGTCTGTCATCCGCTACGAGTGTCTGTGGGTGCGGGTGTCCCAGGGGATGTAGTGTGCAGAATCAAGCCCTACACCCTCCACCTCCAAAGACTACCTGGACTCTGGAGCCAGGAGACCAGGGTTCAAATCCCAGCTCTGCCACTTACCAGCTGTGTGACCTTGGGTGAGTCACTTAACCTTTCTGAGCCTCACTTTTCTCCTATATAAAATGGGGATAATAGTAGTAGTCACCTCCTTAAGAATTGTTGTGATGACATTTATTATTATTTTTTTGAGACAGGGTCTCACTCTGTCACCCAGGCTGGAGTGCAGTGGTGTCATCAGGGCTCACTACAGCCTCAACCTCCTAGGCTCGGGTGATCCTCCCATCTCAGCCTCCCAAGTAGCTGGGATTGTAGGTGCACCACCACCACGCCTGGCTTTTTTTTTTTAAATGTAGACATGGAGGTCTCACCATGCTACCCAGGCTAGTCTTGAACTCCTGAGCTCAAGTGATTCTCCCACCTCAACCTCTCAAAGTGCTGGGATTACAGGTGTGAGCCACGGTGCCCAGCCTGTTTTGAGGATTAAGTGAGTTAATGCATACGAAGTGCTGAGATCCATGCCCAGCACATTGAAACATGATATAATGTTAAAATGAATAATAATTGCAATTATCCTTCACTCCAGAACTGTACATTCACCACTTATGGTATAATTAATAATTATATATAAAAACATAAATACAATAACTAATAATTACGTATTAAAGATGATATAGCAAGCAAGGAAGGCAAGGTGCCAGCTCTCTCAGAGCCCACAGGCCACGGGATGAGTGGATGCACATGTCATTTCACGGATGGGCAAGGGGAATAGATTCCAAGATAGCATATGGCAAAGGAATTGCCTGGGTCTGGACCTCAGGGGATGCTTCCTGGAAGAAATGACCCTTCCGTTGAGATCTCAAGGACAAGGTTAGGGAAAAGCATCTCAGAAGAGGGAATAGCATTTGCGGAGACCCCGAGGAGGGTGGAAGAATTGTGCGTCCAAGGAACTGAAGGAAGCAGTATGGCCAAGGGAAGATTCTGAGCAGGCTATTGGGCCCGCCCCATCCTCACTTTTGCCACCTGCCAATGAGGAGTAGGGATGGTGGATATAACATGACACTGCATGGCCGGGTGCGGTGGCTCATGCCTGTAATCCCAGCACTTTGGGAGAGTGAGGCGGGCAGATCATTTGAGGTCAGGCATCTGAGACCAGCCTGGCCAACATGGTGAAACCCTGCCCCTACTAAAAATACAAAAATTAGCCAGGCGCGGTGGCTCACGCCTGTAATCCCAGCACTCCAGGAGGTACCATTGCTACACCCATCTTCCAGATGAGAAGACCGTGCCTCTGAAAGGGGAAATAACTTGCCCAAAGACACATATCTAGGCAGAAAGGAGAAGAGCTGGGATTTGAATCCTAGTTGCCCGGTGCATACTCGCGAGATAGAAATGGTAGTAGGAGAAAGGGCATTCCATGAGAATGCATTGTGCCCATCTTCAACTTCAGGGGGTGTGATTGGCCCCCATGCTGCACTGGATATCCATCCCATAGCTGGCCCAGCCAGGGGCAGAGTGCAGCAGAAATTCTGTTGCAGACTCGTACCTGGGACACATGGGACCCCTCTGCTAACTCCATGGCAGTCTAGGAGCTTCCATAAACCAAACAACCTTCCTCCCGTCCTTCCGTCCTCTCTCTTCTTCATACTGGCTCCCTCCAGCAGGTGCAGACGTTGACCCTTACACATCTCTTTGCCATATAACCGTGCCTTCAAGTCTGTTTCTTGTCCCACAGGAAAGAAGAAATGGGATTGGGACATCTGCATGAGGCTCTCAGGGTGTAGGAGACTCTCCATTGAGGTTGCTGTCATGTCTTGGGGGGGGCTGGGGAGCTGTCACTCCCAGCACTGTCTCTTTCCTGGTTACCTGTCCTTACTTGCCCTCAGGCTTTAGGATCCCCCCATCCTATCCCCCTCCCATCCCCGCCACTCTTCCCCTCTTTATTCGAGCCCCTGTGGCCTCCTTGCTGTGCCTCAAACAAGCCAAGCATGTCCCAGCCTCAGGGTCTTGGCACTTACTGTTCCTTCTCTCTGAGACAATTTCCAGACACCTCCCTTCAGTTAGTTCGGTCCTCCACTTGAATACCACCTCCTCAGAGAGGTCCTCCTTGACTTCTCTTTCCAAATCAGCTTCCCTCTCCTCACTTTACCTCACCTGATGTGATTAATATTTATTTGTATATATATTTGTTCATTTGTTTACTGTCTGCTTCCCTCTCTGGGGAGGGCAGGGACATAGTAAGTGCTCAATAAATATTTGAATGATGGGGTGGCTGAATCCACAGGAGGGATGAGGTTGGGGGCAGTTGCCCCTTGACTTCACCTTGAAGGGCAGTCTTGGGGGGCCCCTGGCTCACTGGCTCTTGAAAGTTGCTGGGAATTGGGCACCGGCCTCAGGCCTGTGGCAAATGAGGGTTTACCTCTAGCTCCATCAGTCTCGCCTTAGGGTGACCCCACTTGCAATCTGGGAGGCAGCTCCCATCTAATTAATATATCTATTTATTAATTGCTGGCAGGCTGCAGGTCATAGCGATGATTTGGTGGCCTCAGCCACAGAGAGCTGAAAGCATCCCTATAACCTGTGAGATGGCTGTCATCTGGGACACAAGACAGCCAGTTAACGTCCTCGGACCCAGGTGACATTCTTCTCCTGATTCCCAGGCCCACTGGATCAGCCCAGCAGGCATGAGAATGTGGCCTGGGTCTTTGGGCAGTGATCCCAGGGTTGAGGGGCTTTCTTTCCCACCATGCCCAGGGACCCCTTGTTTATAATCAGGCAGGAGACCCATCTTTCCTTCTGTGGCTGGGCCCCAGTTTTTCTGTCTAGAATGGAGCATCCCTGGTTTGTTGAGCCAGGTCATTTATTCATTTGATGAGCATTATTCAGCCCCAGCTATGTGTCCCAAGCTGCCTGAGATGTTGGGAGTGTAGCAAAGAACAAAACAGACCAAGTCCTGCCCTCATAAAGCTTCTCCTTCATAATCATTTGGAGGTAGAAGTACTTTTCTTCAAGGATCGTGAGAAGTAGAAAGTGACAGTTCCATGTAGACACTTGGCCTAGGGCTGGGCATGTTGTGAGCCTTTCCTAATGGTGATTATTATTAATTGCTATTTATTATCTTTATTGGCAGTTGTTATTATTATCTTTCTTAAAATGGAAGGGCATTTCCTGTTGAATTTCAGTTGCCTTGGGAGCTGCACCTGCAATGATGGGAGCTGGTCTCGGAGTGGTCAGATCTTGCTTCAGACCCAGATCTTGCCACTTCCTCACTGAGAGGCTTTCGGCAACTCCCCGGTTTTGTAAGCCTCAGCTTCCTCATCTGTAAAATGGGACTGAAACACAGCCCCTACCTCACAGGGACATTGAGAAGATTTGATTTGATGGAGAGCCCATAACACACACTTGGGACACCATCATTCCCCAATAAACAAGAGCAACTAGTATTACCTTTATTATTATTGCCATCATTGTTGTTTGTCATTCACCTCTGAGGCCTCACTGGTCAGCTCAGAGGTGCCCAAATCTGGGTGGAGCTTAGAGATTGATTTGTAGTATTAATTGCTCAGGTATCAGATGAGAGAAGCTCACCTGAACTCCAGCCAGGCGCAGGAACCCCCACCACACCCTGTAAGGACAGGAATCTAACCTGGGTCTTTCTCCCAGCGCGGCCCACCCGGAGCCAGCAGCCAGTAGCCAGGTGCACTGGCTCTTTGCAGAGAAGCTTGGGACAGGAGGTCAGGCCTCCCTGCATGCCGCCTGGCAGGGCTTAGCAAGGCCGGGCCTGGCTTTGTGGGTCAGAAGACAGCTTGCGGAGAGGCCTGTGCAGGCCTGGAATTTCTTTAACAAATGGCGCTTGCACTCTTACTGCAATGCCAAACAGTGTTCACAACCCTTTGTATTGTCTTATTTTTAATTCCCATAGCAACTTTATGAAAGGAAAACTATGACCATTCCCATTTTACAGATGAGCAGAGTGAGGCACAGAAGGCTTAGTCCCTGGCTATATTGCCAGGAAGCAGCCCAGCCTGGACTTGAACCCAAGACCCAGGGCTGTTGGCCACCCATATTCCTGCTGTGGCCTCACTAATGGCCAGAGGTGCCCCTCCCAGGACTGATGTCTGTCTCATGCCACTGCTGAGGTTCCCCCATCTACAGTCACTATGTCAGTATTTTTCTCTGTATGCTTTTTTTTTTTTTTTTTTTTTTGAGGCAGAGTCTGGCTCTGTTGCCCAGGCTGGACTACAGTGGTGCAATCTCAGCTCACTGCAACCTCCGCCTCCCAGGTTCAAGCGATTCTCCTGCTTCAGCCTCCCAAGTAGCTGGGATTACAAGCGTGCGCCACCATGCCTGGCTAATTTTTGTATTTTCAGTAGAGACTGGTGTCACCATGTTGGCCAGGCTGGTCTTGAACTCCCTCATGTGATCTGTCTGCCTCGGCCTCCCAAAGTGCTGGGATTGCAGGCGTGAGCCGCCGCGCCCGGCCCCTTTCTGTTCTTTTTAAAAACCTTTGAAGATACTTTGCCACGGTCAACTCATGGAAATGGATTTGGGCCCCAAAGCCTGAGAAGCATGGGTCGGGGGAAGGTGAGAGAAAGCTCCCCGCTCCCAGCTGGGAACGTGTCTCCCAGCCTGGAGAATGAGCGCCACCCAGCCATCCATCCCCGGCCCCGCTGGGTCCTGGAGCCGTGTGGCGCGCCCTGTCGTCCGGCCTGCGTTCCGCAAGATGGAATTCTCGGCCGGGGCTGGTAATAAGCAGGTATTGATTGCTGCCGTGGTCATTATCAAGATTTATTTAGTCAATATGGCCTCCCCAGTCAATAAATCGTGTCGTTGATAAAGAAGGAAGGAGATAGACTTGTAGCCTTTATTAAAAAAGTTTTTTAGATTTTTTTTTTAAAGTCAAGTCCAACCCTCCTTTCTGTGGCTGAACTACAGTTCGCGTTTTTACCTTATAAGCTCTTTCTTTCCATGGCAGACCTTACACTCATTGCTCCGGCTCCAGGAAGCAAGGACTTGGGGCTGGGGCTGGGGCTGGGGCTGGAGAATGGTCCCTGGCCTTCGTTCTTTCATTGAATCCTCTCAGCATCCCTCGGGGCAGGCTCTGGTGTCACCCTATTTTGCAGCTTAGGCTACTGAGGCCCAGGGAGGTTCATTTCCTAGCCCAAGGTCACACAAGACTCGGACGCGGACAGTCCGGCCAGAGTCTTTGCTCTGAATCTGACATGAATCCATCAGATAGCAGGTATTTCTTGAGCACGCGCTATCGGCCCCGCACAATGCCAGGTGCTGGGTGTGGCAGGGCAAACTAAACAAATAAATGTGTAATGACAGAAATAGAAAGAATGGAGGAAAGAGTGCTGAAATCACATGGGGGGCCGCCTGTTTATTCAGGGTGATGATGGAGGCCCACACTGGAGGCTGAGACCTGATCCATGAAGAGGAGCTGTGCAGGCACAGTTCAGGCCGGGGAGCTCACAGCTCCAGGAGGAGCCTGTGCAAAGGCCCTGAGGTGGGACTCAGCTTGGAACGTCCTAGAACCAAAGGGAGGCCAGTGAGGCTAGAGAGGGGAGAAGAGAGGAGGGAGAGAAGTCACAGGGGGAAGTGGTTACTGCTCACGGAGGCCCTTTTAGACCATGGTAGTGGCCGGATTCCTTTGGATTCTATTCTCGTGGAAGTGGGAAGATATTGAGGGTCTAAAACGGGAGAAATGAGATCCAATTTATGTTTGGCTCCCACTGGGTTCAGCCTGATAGGAAACACTGAAGGGAGGGAGGGGACGTTTGGAAAATAGGCAAAGGAGAGCATCTGTGACGAACTGGATGTTGTAATCTCTGCCCAGAGAGGGGTCTTCGTGGTGGGAAGCCTTCGGGCACACAAATGTTTTGAGGACTGGCACTCTACAGCATTGTGGGGGTGGAGAGGTTGCCATAGGGACATACCTGGTGCCCCCAGCAAGGTGGCAGCTGTGCTTCCTTGGTAAGGGCGTGGCTGGCTTTCTGTGTGAGTGACCAGCTGGTGTGGATTTGTAGGCTTTTAGCGGCAGGCGTGCAGTGGGCAAGGGGCGCTTTCTCCTCTCCTGGACATAGAGCAGGTGCAAAGAGGGTCATGGGGGGCTTGGGTTATGTTCTGAGAAGGGCCCTTTGCCCAGTGGTCTCTGTGGGCTTTACTAGCAATGTGTGTCCAGGTGCCATTTGTTAGGAAAGGCCATAGAAAGATGAGGTGACTAAGACAGCGTGGTTGTAGAGCCTGGGCCACATGCAGGTGTTCTGTCCTAGGGGGTCATGTGCTGACCTTCATATATGGGGATGCTGTTAGGTGTAAGAGAGGTTGGGTGTCTACCTGGGGGACTGCAGGGGATATGGGCTGGAGTATGGAATAAAGAGAACTTTTTTCACCCTTTAGTTTTGTCTAATCTGTGAGCACCTGTGGACTGGAAGTCTAGCAGGGGTTGGGGGATCACCTCTTTATCATCCATCACCCTCTCATCCACCACCCACCCAACATTGTCTTATCTGCTGTTTCATAAATCTGCTCTCTCATCCACTGTAATATCCACCTAACACTTTATCCAGCTGTGCTTCCCCATTTCTTACTGATCTTAACTATCCATCCATCTGTTCACTCATCCATCCATCCATGAATCTATCCATCCATCCATGAATCTTTCCATCCATCCATCCATGAATTCATCCATCCATGAATTCATCCATCCATCCATCCATCCATCCATCCATCCATCCATCCATCCATGAATGAATTCCTCCACCCCTTCACCCACCCATTCATCTATCCATTCATCCATTTAGCCACCCAGCAACCTTCTCATCCACCCATCCACATATTTGTACATCCAACAAAAATCCCTTCTTCCGTGCATGCATCCGTCCACCATCTACTCAGCCAACACTAGGAATGTAAAGATGAAGAGAAAGCAGTCCCTGTTCTTAAGAATGCTTTCGATTGGTGGAGGAGTCAACTGTAGTGAAATAACCCCAAAATGACATCATCAGCACAGTAATCAGAGGCTGTACACAGAGCTGTGGGACCAAGAAGGGAGACAAACACTGGCCTTGCAGGCCTGCGAGGTTGGTGAGGGCTGCTGGAGAGGGTTCTAGGCTTGGGACGTGTAGTTCTCCCCTCCTTCCCCATCTGGATTCAGTGATATTCTCTAGCCTAGGCAGAGGGTGGGTGGTCTCAGAGGGCAACCTGCCTTCAAGGAGACACCACAGGAACCATGGTCACCAAACCCTGGATGGGCCCAGGAGGGACCAAGCTCTGTCCTGTAGCAGATTGGAGCCCAGCAAGGTCTTTGAGAGACTTTTTTGGGCAAGGAGGATGGTCTATCACCAAGGAGGTGGACAAGGCAGGTCACCAGGTCTGCCACTAGGACAGGGGCTCCCTGGTCTTACTGTTCAGTGCAGATTAGCAGTCCCTAACCTCTGCATGGTGCTTGGAGCCTGTCAGAAATGGTTCCACTCACCTATGCTGTTGGACCACCTCCCAGTCTGCAGAGGAGGAAACTGAGGCACAAGGGTATATGAAGGAAGGCAGGGCAGAGAAACCCTTCACCTACATCCTCCTCTCCTGCTCAGCCACATTTATAGAGCATCTGGCTCACACTCGATCCCATTTCTGTATCTCCCACCCACCCCGCCGCTTCCCCCACAGAGCCCCCTCTTGGCCCTCCTGATACTACATTCTCTTCATTTTCCTCCTACCTCTTGCCACCACTTCCCTGTTTCTTTTCAGACCCATCCTCCTCTGACTGGCTTCTAATTATGTCGGTCCTTTCAAGGTCCATCTCTTCTCACTCTGTGTCCTGACCCTGTGTGACCTCATCTGTATCCACAACATCACTGCCTCCCCGCTCTCCAGTCTCTGCCTCTGGGTGCCAAACCTCTCTGTACAACAGCCTTCTTGACATTTCTTTCTTTCCTTTTAAGCCACTTTATTGACTTTTCTTGAATGTCTGTCTCAAAGATGTCTCCAGGTCAAGACGTTCAAAACCTAATTTTTCTCTCCATTGTAGGGTCTTCATCTTAGGGATGGCTCCATCCAGGTCTACAGGACAGAAACGTGGGAGCTACCCTGATTACCTCCCTCTCCTGTATGCCTCCCACGTCCAGTTCATCACTAAATCCTGGCGATTTACCTCCTAGATACCTCCTGCTTCCCATCTCCTACCTTCATCTCCACCATTGTCACTTGGACCCATGCCCCCATTGCCTCTCCCTTGGACTTTGGTCTCCTAATTTCTTCCTTTGCTGACTCTGGCTTCTCCACTCTCTTGACCACAGCAGCAAGTGAGGTTATTAAAAATTGGTTAAGAAGTTTTTAATAGAAGTTTAAGAAGAAGAGTTTCCAGGGGACGATGAAGAGAGGTTGGTTAATGGGTACAAACATACAATTAGATAGAAGGAATACATTCTAATGTTCGATAGCAGAGCAGGATGACTATAGTTAACAGCAGTGTGTTGTGTATTTCAAAATAGCTAGAAGAGAGGACTTGGAATGTTTCCAGTACCTGGGTGATGGATATCCTAAATACCCTGACTCGATCATTGCACATTCTATGCATGTAACAAAATATTACAGGTACCCCATAAATATATATACAAATGTTATGTATCAATTAAAAATGCATTTTGTTTTTAAAAAGTACCATTTCCAATGGCCCTCCATTGCTTTTGAGGTGAAAGCCTGAATGTAACTAACCTTCCATGCTCAGCATGGACTGGTCACTGCCCTCCGCTCTTGGTTTATAGTGTCGTTCAAGTCTTCTATTTTCTTGTTGATCTTCTGTCTAGTTGTTTTGTGCACTGTTGAAAGTGGAGTGTTGAAGTCTCCAACTATTGTTAAATTGTCTATTTCTCCATTTCTGTCAGTTTTTGCTTCATATATTTTAGTGTTCTGTTATTAGGTACATATATACATTTATAATTGTTATCTCTTGCTGACAGATTGGCCCTTTTATTTAGCAAGTGTCCTTTCCCTAGTAACCTTTTTTTTTTTTTTTTTTTTTTTTTGCTTTAGAGTCTATTTTGTCCGATACTCATATAGTTACTCCCAGTTTCTTACGGTGGCTGTTTGCATTATATGTTTTTGCATCCTTTAACTTTCCATCTGTTCATGCCCTTGAATCTAAAGTGTGTCTCCTATAGACAACATATAGTTGGATCATGTTTTTTATCCAGTCTGATAAGCTCTGCTCTTTGATTGGATTGTTTAATCCATTCATATTTAATGCTATTATTGGTATAGTAGAATTTGTCTGCCATTTTCCTTTTTGTTTTCCATATCTTTTTGTTACTCTGTTTCTCTTTTACTACTTTCTTTTGCATTGAGTGAATATTCTCTAATGTAGCATTTTAATTTAATTAGTGAGATTTTCTTTAACTATATTATTTGAGAATTTTCTTAGTGGTTGCACTAGGGTTTACCATATATATTGTAACTTATAAGAATCAAATTCAGATCTGTATTAGTGTAATTCAGCATGCCCTTCGTTCTTTTTTAATCGGCACATTATAACTATACATGTGCCCTAGCCAACATGAATAATATATAGTACTACATATGCTTAACTGTACATGGCACATATTCTTACATATTTACCTGACCTTCTTGCAAACATGCTTACAAGCAAGAACTCTAATGAATAACTCAACAGTAACACATAACACATTTTTCCAAAGCCTACTCACCACCTCCCAGATACCAACTAAACCAGTTGTGTATTAATCGTACATAGTACATTAAACCGTTCATTGGACATAGCACATACCTATCAAAAGCGTCCTCCTCACTACAGATGCCCCCCTCACTTAGTGCCCCCCCGAGCCACATTCCTTGTGCTCCCCATGTTCCTTGTTTCCTTGTTTCCTTCCTTCCTGCACCATAGCCCCCCTGGGTGACCTGCTCTCTCTGCCTACGACACTCTTCTCGTACTTCTTCCCATCAACTCCTCCTTGATCCTTGGAGCTTACTCAATATCACTTCCTTGGGGCAGCTGCCTGCTCCAGCTCGTATGGCCCCATGAGGCTGTGCACCCCATCTTTACAGCACTTACTATAGCAGGTGTCAGACATAGCTCTGTGGGTTACTGATGAACACCTGCCTCCCTCGTGGACTCGCATCACCATGAGGGTATAGAGCAGTGTGTTTGTGGGTCTTTTCATTTTTTGTCTGTGTCCTTGTGTGTGTATCTTAGTTTCTATGTGTGTGTCTTTGTGTCTGTGTTTTTCTGAGTATGTCTCTGAATGTGTGCCTGTGTGTCCGCATCCACACGTGGAGATCTGTGTGTGTGTGTGTCAGTGTGTGTCTTCGTTTATTTGTGCACCTTAGTATGTCTCTGTGTGTGTTTGTGTGCTCATGCTCCCAGGCAGAACTTCTTTCAACATCTCCTTGCCTTGCAATTATATTCTGTCTAGTTTGGTGTGGCATTTAATGACTTCCCCAAAGCTAAGCATGGCCCCTGGAGAGGTGATCTCACTGTGATGGAGGTGACATGGGCATGTGGGGCCAGTGGCAGGCACTGCCTCCCCAGGATTGCCTGCTGCACCTGCTGAAGCTCCCCCACCCCTACCTTCATCCCTTTGAGGGGAAAACCCCAGACAGGTAACTTGGTGCAGGGGCAAAGCAGGGCTCTTGCCGAACAGACTGGCTCTGCTCTTGCCAGCTACATGAGGCAGCCAGAGGACTGCTCTGTACCTCAGTTTTCTTATCTGCAAAATGGGGGTAGCAAAAATAATCCCCTCATAGCATCTCCACATGGAGGAAATAGGCGACTCTACAGGCAGGGCCCAGCACAATGCCTGGCACATACCAGGGGCTCTGGAAATGTGATTTTGTCTCTTGGGCTTGCTCCCCCATGGCTCTTGCCCCAGCAGTGGGAGAGCGATTTCCCACTAAGTCCCACTGATGACTAAGAAACGCTCTTCCTTCAAGAGGGCCCTTTGCCAGTGTCATCTCTGGGGCCATCTAAGGGCTGTACACCTGCTCTAGTGAAAGCAACGTCCTAACCCACTTATGCTGAGATGTTCAGAGGCCTCCCGTGGACGCACAGCATTTCCCCAGCGGAGATGGGATTTAGCCCCAAGAGTATTCTAGGAATCTGCCATGTACTTCCATAGTCTCCAGCCTTAGCATTCTGTCTCACTATCTCCACTTCTACATCCTCCATACTCCTCACACTTCCCAGCATTGCATTTTCTGTTTCCTCTGCTTGGAACACCGTTCACGTTGCTCTTAGTAGGCCCCCGCCCTCTTTCCCTGACTCTGCGCTGGGTTGGATGTCTTCTTTTACCTCTCACTTGGACATCCCTGGCCTGGGCTGCTTTCCGTGCTTCCAGATGATTCCACAGTTCCTTGGTCCTTGTTGGTCTACCCTATCAGACGGTGAACTCATTACCATACATCAAAGCTACAGTACTTGGTGTGGTGATTTGGTCAACATTAAATGCCTGGTGACCTGATCAGAGGCCCCGTTTTAAAAACTCAGAGCCGGGCGCAGTGGCTCATGCCTGTAATCCTAACACTTTGGGAGGCCGCGGCAGGTGGATCACCTGAGGTCAGGAGTTCGAGACCAGCCTGGCCAACATGACAAAACCTGTCTCTACTAAAAATACAAAAATTAGTCAGGCCTGGTGGCACACGCCTGTAATCCTAGCTACTCAGGAGGCTGAGGCAGGACAATTGCTTGAATCCAGGAGGCAGAGGTTGCAATAAGCCGAGATCGTGCTACTGTAGGCTAGCCTGGGCGACAGAGTAAGACTCCATCTCAAACAAACAAACAAACAAACAAACAAAAAACCAGATTCCTGGCTTTCTCTTCAGTGCGAGAGCTGGCGTTCCCGGGCCTGCATTTCACACAAGGCTGGGTTCTGGGGATGCGGTTTTCCCATTTTGCAAAACCTCCGCTGAGCCCAGGCCTCCCTGTGCAGCTTTCAGTGTGGCCCTCATATAAGCGTGTGAGTTATAGCAACCTCACCCTGGGCATTAGCTGTGCCAACTTTTGTGACTGGTGTGGAGGTGACTCTGCCTTCTCTGGCCTCAGTAGAGCCATTTCAGATAATGGGCAGAATTTACGTGACCTTTCAGGGATGAAAGCAGCTCAGAAGAGCTTTTTTAATTTAATTTAATTTTATTTTTATTTATTTCTAGTTTAACAAGCACTTGCCAAGGGAGGCTATGTGACTCTAAGTACTTTCTAAATACCATCATTTAGTGGTTTAATTCCCATAACAATTCTATAGTGTAGACATTCTTTTTTGAGATGGAGTCTCACTCTGTCACTGAGGCTGGAGTGCAGTGGTGTGATCTTGGCTCACTGCAGCCTCTGCCTCCTGGGTTCAAGAGATTCTCTCACCTCAGCCTCCTGAGTAGCTAGGACTACAGGCGGGTACCACCACGCCTGGCTCATTTTTGTATTTTTAGTAGAGATGAAGTTTCACCATCTTGGCCAGGCTGGTCTTGAACTCCTGACCTCAGGAGATCCGCCTCCCTCAGCCTCCCAAAGTGCTAGGATTACAGGCATGAGCCACCACACCCGGCCCTAGACACTCTTAATATTCCCATTTTGCAGAGGAGGAAGGTGAGGCACAGAAAGATTAAGTGACTTGTGCAAGGGCCACACAGCAGAACCAGGCAGCCTGACTCTGGAGTCCATGTTCCTACGCTCTCCTGCCTCGCGTTATTTCTCTTTACTATGCAAAGCAGAGACTGTGTATCACTGGGACAGGGCTACTGCATGTCCGGGTTCCCTCTTTTCTCCCCAGAAGCTGCTGTATGTGCAGATTGGCCTCGTAAAGGTCTAATGTGATGGTGGGTGGCTCTTGGTGGACCATGTTGTCTGGCAGGAGTAGGGGCCTGGACCCGAATTGCTGGGACAAGCATCAGGGATGTCAGAGTCCCAGGGGCCACTGTCAGAGCTGGTCACCATAGCAGCAGACACTGGGGGACCAGGCCAATTTCCTGTCCTTCCTATCCTGGGGTGGCTGGACCCTGAGCCCCTCGGGCCATCAGCCTGGAAGTCTCTCTGAGGCGGCCCCGACCCTCGGAGGACATCTTCTTCAGCCTCCATGAGCAAAGGGGTTGGTCCCACGGCCCTTGGCCTACTTTGTGAAATTCATCTCTGGAAAAAAATTATTCTCCGAGCAGAGCAGAGCATCTTGGCATATCGTGGTGGGTGAGGCCTGCTGAGGCCATCTGCCTCCCTGGAGGGGGCGAGGAGAGAAACCAAGGCCCAGCTCCTGCTTCCCGCCTGGCCCCCAAGGTGGGGTGCCCTGAGGAAGGCAGCCCCCCTTCCCCCAGCCCCCGGAGCTTGCCCGACTGCCCCAGCGGCCCCATTGGCGCATGTTTCCTGTCCCCTGCCCAGGATGGCACCCCTAGAAGGTTGGGACTGGCACAGCCACCCTACAGGTAAGTAGGCTTGAGCCAGAGGGTAATTTGTTTCTGTGGGATGTATTGATGAGCTGCCCTAATTAGGCACCTTGCTAATGAGAATCAAACCACTTCGCTGGGAGTCGGGGGGATCGCAGCCTAGCTCTGCTGTGAAGCGGCCATGGTCCTGAGCAGCCCGCTTAGCTGCATGGCTCTCAGTGTTATCTTCTGTAACATGGGGCTTCCTGCGTTCTTTCTCCTCCATGGCTAGATTGTGCAGTTTGCTGTGCCCCTGGAGACCTCGAGGGCTGTTGAGATCCGAGGCAAAAGGCGGAGGCCGATTGTGGCTTTCTTTGGATGTTCTTGTCACTGGTGGACAGATCCATGGACGCATTTCTCATGCCGGCCTCTTGGATGGATCTGTCAGGGAAGGAGGATGCTAGAGATGAGGACTGTTCTTAACATGTGTGACTGCATGTGTCTGTGTAAACACAGCAGTCATTTGTTGCTGGGTAGCAGGTCACCCCAAACTTAGTGGACAGAAACAACTCTTGTATACCTGATTCTGTGGGCTGGAATTAGGACGGAGCCCAGTTGGATCAGCTTGTCCCCACTCCATGATAGCTGGGGCTTCATCTGGGCAGATTCAACATTTGGGGGTAACTTGACAACTCCCACATCTGACAATTGATGCTGGCTGTCGGCTGGAACCTGAACTACCTGCGGGAACCCCAGTGTATGGCTGTCCCCGGGGTCTCTGTGTGGGCTCCTTTGGGCTTCCTCACAGCATGGCGGTTGGGTTCTGAGAGGGAGTGTCCTGAGAGAGCCAGGTAGAAGTGAAGGTGTTTTCATGCTCTTGCCTTGCAAGTTGCTAGTATCACTTCCGTCTACTCTGCTGGTCAGGGCAGTAACAAAGGTTGGCCCAGGATCAAAGGGAGGAGGATGTAGATCCCACCACTGGGTGGAAGGAGTGTCAAAGTCACCTTGCAGGAAGCCTGGGCGGCAAGGGATATTATGGCAGCCATCTTTAGAAAAGACAGTTGGCTACAGTGAGGGTGATGGTGGTGGTGATTCTGGTGACTCAGGCTGGTTGTGACAGGCTGTAAAGGGAGCAAGTGTGGCAGGAAGTGGCTGAGTAGGAGAGTAGATGTGACAGGAGGTTGTGTGAGGTGAGTTGGTGTGACAGGATGTAGCCAAGTAGGGAGTGGGTGTGACAGGAGGATGTGTGAGGGGAGTGAGTGTGACAGGAGGTTGTGTGGGGGAGTGAGCGTAACAAGAAGTGGCCAAGCTGGAATGGTTGTGACAAGAGGTTGTGTGAGGGGATTCAGTGTGACAGTAGATTGTGTGGGGGAGTGAGTGTGACAGGAAGTGGCCAAGTAAGGAGTGAGCGTGACAGGAAGTGGCCAAGCTGGAATGGTTGTGACAGGAGGTTGTGTGAAGAGAGTAAGTATGACAGGAAATGGCCTGAGCTGCAGTAGGTGTGATAGGAAGTGGCCCAGTAGCAAGTAAGTGTGACAAGAAATTGTGTGGGGGAGTGAGTGTGACAGGAAGTGACCAAGCTGGAGTGGTTGTGACAGGAGGTTGTGTGAGGGGAGTGGGTGTGGCAGGAGGTTATATGAGGGAAGTTAGTGGGACAGAGATTGCTATGTGAGTGGAGTGGAGTGGGTGTGACAGGAAATGGTCACTGGAGATTTGTCTGCCATGATGGAAGTGGGCCTGCCAGTGAAAGGGCCCTAGATGCTGACAGCACCATCTTTCCTTGCTTTCCAAGCTGCTCTCTTGAGGGCCTCAGCGTGACCAGGCCGATTCCAACGTGGGGACCCAGGCCTCCTTACACGGGCCCCATCTTGCTCCCTGCCCCAGCCTCCACCATCTTCCTGTCTTCCTGTGGGCCCTTCGCTCCCCACTCCTGCCAGCAGCCTCCCCTTCTTCCAGAAAGAGTGACTCCCACCTCAACAGCCTGGAAGCACTCCAACTACCGTACTTTTCTTCAAATAAAAGCAGCTAATTAACATTATTCTTTAATTATTGCCTTTATCAACAAGGGGTCTGATTTCTACCAGCAGGATAGTTGCTTTCCCTTAAACTACCCAAGTGAATGCTTCAGTTCCTGGTGCTTTTGAAATGAATTTGATGTCATCTGCCCAGAGTCACTTAATGGGGACGCCTGGGTAATGACTGAACGCGCTAACTCCGTTAGCAGCCCTGGAAGCATGTAATTTGGCCCCTCAGGCAACAGCACTTTTGAAATCTCTGGATAGTTTTGAACTCTCTGTTCTTAATTAAATATGCAATTTTTCACGGTAACCAGGTTAATTCTTTTGTGTTGTGTTGTAATACTGTTAGGAATTTTCATAGTTCTTATTAAACATTATTCAGGCATTGTGAATTCCATAATTAAAAAAAATGAAAAGAACAAAGCTTGATTCACTCCTTTCTTTTCCCTGGCTAATTTATCAAATGAATTTTGCAAATTTTTCTTTCTGTCCCCAGACAGTGTGGCAAGTGTTTTAAAGGGGAAGGATTTAATTGCCCTGTAGGGATTGGCTGGTTATGAAGGATTTGGCTGTTTGATTAGTAAACCCAGTTGGGAATGGTCTAATGCTCCATGATCTTAAAAACTGTCTGATTGTACCCTCTCCAAGGAGGCCTCTCTCTTCGTTATGTAGAGCATCAGCTTCACACAAGTGTGATTATTAGGTAGTGAGGAAAGGGGAGAGAGAAAGATCTGACTTTACTTTAAATTGGGGATCTTGGGAGATTTTTACCCCCATTTCCCTGGCTGGGGAGGAAGGGAGAACACTGAAGAGACAGACAGAGAGAGAGAGAGAGAGACAGAGACGGAGCAATTCTCTCATCTCAGGTACAGGAGAAGCTGGAGGGTGGCTGAAAGGGTGGGGCCCAAGGAGACGTTTTAGTGCATCCTTGCAGATAGTGGTGTTACAGGAAAGGGGTCCTGAGCGAGACCCCAAGATCTCACACAAAAAATAATTCAGGGGGAGACCGCAGTGCAAAGAAGCAAGTTTATTAAGAAAGTAACATGGTGAAAGAACAGCTACTCCATAGACAGAGTAGGACGTTCCCGAAAATAAGAGGAGGAACGCATCCACCCTAGGTACAATACTCGTATATACAGGGAGAGATGCTCTGTGACAAGGGTTTGTGATAAAGGATTAATTTTCTTAATTACTATATTTTGCAATAATCAATATTGTTATCTTTAAAGCAAAATTAGGAATCCCTTTGTTCTCCAAATATTGGGCTATCTGGACACTCCCAAGTCTGGGTCTGTTTAGTAAACATTATTAATTTGTTCCCTTAACCATAAACATCTAGAGGCTCGGGATGCTGAACTTTCTGAGGATGCAGACCAGCAGGTCCCAGCCTCATTTTCCAGCCCTCGCTCAAAATGGAGTCGCTCTGGTTCAAATGCCTCTGACAGTGGCACCTACCACTCTGGTCAGCTGGAGAGGGGCCCTCTTTGCAGGACTTCTAGGGGAGGTGGGAGGGGAGGAGGGCTATGTTTCCATTCTGGAATTGGGCCCAGTCTCTGAAAAAATATGCAGACTCCACACGGAGCAAACTGGGTAGAAATAACCATATCGCCCAAATGTCCTTGATAAGGCTAGGTCCGCCCTGGCCCCAGTGTGGGGCTTCTAGGGAGAAATAGCCAGGCCAACTCCCAATGAGGAGAGCAGGACTACTGCCTGATTCCCGGACCATTTTGTTGTCTATGAGGGCCCCATTGATGCCTCAGTTTCCCTCACCTTCCAAATGGGGCACGTGACTCTTCTGACTTTCCTGGGTCCCCCCACCCAGGGTCAGCTTTCTGTATCCTAGAGGTGGGGAGGTGGGAGATGAAGTGGGGGCAGGGTGGCAGGAGCCAGATCATGTGGGGCCTTGAGGCCTTGAGGCCCCATGGTGAGGACGTGGGATTGTTTTCTAAAGATAGAGCCCCTTACATATTGGAGGAGGGGGAGGGTGATATGGAAGGGGTGCTACCAAGGAGAAGGTGGTCGTGGGGGGTCCTCAGTTCTGGCTGGGATGCCGAGGGTGGGGGCAGTGAGGGGAGTGTTGGGGAGAGCGTGGGCCCCTTTCTCCCCAGCTTACCCCTACCAGACCTAGCCCTGACCTCTGGGGAAGCCCCCTTCCCCGCCCCCACCTTGAGATCCCGACTGACATGGTTTTTCCAGCAGGTCCAGGGCTCCATTTAGAAGGCACTCCCGGGAAATCGTGGCAGGGAGGTGGCAGTGACTTCTCTTAGGTCTTATGGCAATGTCCTTTCTTGATTCTCTTGGTTAAAACCAAGTCTGGGACCCTGAACTCTGCCTTGAGAGATCTTTATTGAAACCGAATCGTGACCCCACACCCTCTCCCCAACTGAAAAGCTTTAAGTGGCTCCCTATTGTTTATGGGACAAAGTCCAAACTTGTACCTTAAGAGGCTGGTCATGAGCACCTCCCCTCACCCTCATCCAGTCCCACCATGTCATCTCTTATCACTCCCAAATCTTCCAGCCAGGGTTAAATTATTACCCAACCCTGAAATGCCTTATGCTGTCTTACCTCCAGACCTTGGCATATCCTGGTGCCCCTGCCTGGAACTGCCTTTTTAAAAGCACTATACAAATGGACACACTTCTCTCATCTTTCGTGTCTAATCTGGGAGGCTCTCCTGAACCTCCTGACTGGATTAGGGGGCTCTCCCACAATAATGCACATCATAGTTGATTGAGGTTCTTTGGTTGGTCTTTTTAAGACCCATGAGGGCAGCATTTGTATCTGTCTTCTTGACTCTTGTCACAAGCACAGAGTTTGGCACATATTAGATACTCAATAAATGCCCATGGATGGGCTAGAGTTTTGGGAAACAGAGATCTCACTCATGAACTTGCTGGAACCCAGCAGGAAGCAGGGGTTCTATCTGGTTTGCAGATACTGAGACGAGCAAACTCCCTTTCCCTCAGGCCCAGCCCGGCCCAGCCTGCAGCTCTGGAAGGTTCTGTTGGAGCTGACAGCCTCTGGGAAGTGAGGACTAGACAAAGTCCCTTCTCTAAGGGCCAAGGAAAAAGTTAGGCCATTGCGGCCACCCTCGGGAAGCAGAAAGGGAAGCCTTAGCCCCTTCTTCCTTCTGCCCTATTGTCAGCTTCATTCTCTGGAAGGCCAAGTGCCAGGGACAAAGATGAAGACACATGACACAGTTATCATTCCTCCAAGAGAGGCGTGAGGCCTTCAGAAAGGAAGCAGTGACACCTGCCACCTCCCAGCCTTGGGATTCCAGGACCTCCAGCTGGCCCTGCTGCCCCGCCGCTTCCTTGGGGCTGTTCATGGGAGGTTTTCCCTCATGGCTGTGGCCCTGCAGAGGCCAGGCCCTGATCAGTGAGTCTCTGCAGGACCAAGCTGTCCCCAGATGTGTGCGTGCACGGGCACTCACACACACAGAGCAAGGTGGATGCCTGGCTTCCCGAGCTGCACCCTGGACCCCTGCACACCACAGTCCACAGTGTCCTTTGCTCTCCTTTCTTCCTATTTTTATTCCTGTTTGAGTCACTATGGGACAAAGGAGAGCCGCTGAGGAAAGCTTTTCGGGATGGGGGAGGAGGAGGGAAGCATGGCCATAGAAGGGTTTTCAGGGAATCCCACGACTGCAAGGGAAAGAAGGGCTTTTAAAAAGTAATTTGTATTATGGAAGACAAAGTTGCCCCATTATCGGAGGGCTTTGCAAATAGAGAAAAGAGGAAGAAGGAGACTAGCAGAACACCCTTTGGCGTGGAGTGTGTTTCTGTCTACACCCTCGTCCTGCTTTGCCCACCTAAGTACATCCAATTCTACATCACGGTCTTTCCTCTTATAACCGCATTACCATTCTCCGCGTCATTTTGGTGTCTTTCGGAAAAGCGTTTTACCCGCCTCATGTTCTGTGAAGTGAGTGGGTCACTCTCCCCTCAGCCTGGCCCTGGCCTTGGCCCTGAGCATCTCTGTTTTTTTTTTTTTTTCTGCCGTGATGGAAACACTGCTTCCAGTTTTACCTACTTGGCCTTGTTCTCAGCAGGCAGGGATGTGAGGGGCGACTCGTGGCCAAACACCTGGCTTTAGAGTCAGGCACAGTCAGGTTCAAATTCTGCCCCTGCCAATGAGACTTCAGCGCGTGCACTCTATCTGTGCCTCAGCTTCCTCGCCTGTGAAATAGGTTCCCTCGCAGCTTCACTCACAGGGAATGTCAGCAGGGTTAAATGAGGTAATTTGCCTGAAGCATTTAACCCAGGACTAGTCTAGCACAGAGTAAGTGCCCAATCCATGTTAGCGCTTCTGCTGTAGCCGCTGGCGGGTCCGCCATGCTTAGTGTATACTGGGTGCTCACTTAATCCTTGCAGAATGAATGTGGGTGGCACCTGCCCAGGTAGGTACTTTTCTGCCTGTGTGGCATGCACGTTTCTGTGGGGGACACCTTGTGTAGAGATAGATGTGTATGTGTGCACACGAACACATACTTACACACGCTCACTCAATCTACAAAGGGAGTGCACAGGGTTGTCCTCCTGGTTGAGGGTCCGCGAGCATTTTATTGTGATTAAATATTTATCCGGGGCTTGTACTGTGAACGTGGCACTTTATGGCAGATAAAATGATGTCATGTAAAAAAGGCTTGGAAAGGCTGTGTGGCCACACTCACAGAAAAGGCAGCTGTCACTGGGGAAGCAGAGCTGGGAGATAGCTCGAGCAAGGGGAGTCATCCATTCAATAAGTATTTATCTCAGCACCTACTGTGGGCCTGGGCCCAGGCCACGTGCCGGAGATGCCCTGGTGATGAAAACAGACATGCTGTCTGCTCTCGAGGTGCTGTTGGTCTGTGTGGTGTTTAGAAGTCAAATCCCTGAAGAGACCCACATTAATCAAATAATCGCACATTTCAAGTTGCAAGCCTGGCTAAGGACTGCAGAGGAAATGAGCTAGGAATGATGAGACCGTATTATAGGGATCGGCTTTAGTCTGGAAGTCAGGGAAGGACTCCTGAGTTAGCCCAGTGAGGAGGGGCATGGTAGTATGGTTGGAGGGTAGGAGCGGGATGTGCAAAGGCCCTGGGGTGGGAGACCGTACCTCTGGCTCCAGCAAGTGAAAGGTGGGCAGTGTGGCTGGAGTGCAGGGTGAGGGGCAGATAGGCAGGATGTGGCTGGGAAGCAGGGGACAGGGCAGGATCCCACGAGTCTTGTAGGCCCTGCTGAGGTCGTTATCATGAATGGGAGGGGACAGAAGAGGAGGAGGATTGAAGGAGTTTGAGGTTGGAGAGCCTGGACTGGGAGACCTGGCCAGACAAGGAGGCTTGGCTGTTCCCTCCACCATCCTCTGGCCCAAGTCTGCATGTCTAGCCTCCCTGGGCATCCAGAAAGTTCCCCAGTCTCTGGGATGAGGAGGCCAAGGTTGGCACAAGAATAAAGCAATTTCCCTGGGCAGATGAGGAGGGGGTTGAGGGTGAATCTCACCACATTCAAATACAGGCTTCTTTTCTGTCATGTATTATTTACCTAGGGGCTTGTGAAAAAGAAAAGGATCCAAAAACAACAACAACAAGCAAACACCCCCTCCCCCCGCAATCCAACATTGCTCCAGGCATGCAGCCTGAGGGAATGAGCAGGTTTTTTTCCTCCGTGTCTGTGTGTGTGTGTGTGAGCATGTGAGATGCTGTGCTAGAGCTCCAGGTCCCAGCCAGCATAGGTGGCTCTGGGGCCTTTGGGACGTCGGGAGGCAGCACCATCGCCTCCCACAGCCCTGGCAAAGGTTGGCCTCATGGGGCCTGCACTTTGAGAAACGGTGGGCTTCTGTTTGAGATCTGTCTGGTGCTCCAGTAACTCCAGCAGGGCCTGCCTTGGGGGCTGGGGGTTCTCAGGCAGGCTGGCTCCTGGAAGGGTAAAATTCCCAGAGGAAGGGAGGCAGCGAGTCCGGGGGATTTGGCGGCCGCCCCTGCATAGCATTATTCTGTGCCTCACACATTCTTATTAGCATCGTAATCGCTCCAAAATACTGATTCATTATTGCACTCCGAGCTGCAGACGGAGGCAATGGGGTTTAATAGTTCCATATGAGCCATTCTGGGCTGTTGAGTAAATATTGCTCATTGTGAAAAATTGGGTAAATGTGTGTTTATGCTGTCGAGGAGTGAGGCACCAGCCAAGTAGGTAGCTGGTGTCTGGACATGCACCCAGCAAGGTGGTGGGGACAGGGGAATGAATGAATGTTCTCTCGGAAGTATCTGCCTCCTGTCTGGCTGGTCTTGGAAAAGTGTTCTTTGGACATGGACATTGGGATCAAGAAAGGGGCTTCACCCCAAAATCAAGGTGGAAGGGGCCTCATGTTTCTTGTGCATGTGCAAATGGCTTAGAAGTGGGCAGGAAAGACCTTGGGCTTTCCAAGCTTGTAGAGACAAATGATTGGATTCAGAATCTGAGAGCTCGTTACCACCGGCAACAAGAGGCTGTGTGGCAGGTGAGAAGTGTGCAGGTGAGAGGGTTTGACTCTGGGTTTCCTGTTCAACCACCTGCTAATTGTGGCCAGTTACCTGACCCCTCTGTGGCCTCAGTTTTCTCCTCTGTAAAATGGGGATAAAATAACTTCCTCATAGGGCTGTCATGGGATTTAAACATACGCTTATAACATTCAAGTGGTGTCAGTTGGCATCGTGCACAAGAAATGTTCACTATTAATGATTCTTGTCTAGCATGGAGAGAAGGCCTGGATTTGAATCTGGCTATCTCAGGGCTTTGATTTTGAGAATCTGATGAAAGCTATGGATCTTCTTTTCAGAAATATGATAGGGACTTAGCATTTTGCATGTAGTTTCAGGGAGTTGCAAGATTCCCCCAAATCTAGCCATGTACCCCAAGTTAAGAGCTCCTACTTTTATCATGCATCTTGCTCTGGGGTGGAAGTAAGGCATAGAATTTGGAACTGCCTAGAAGTAGGTTTCAGCCCAAGGCCTGGGTTTTATCCTGGTTCGGCCTCATATTTGCTGTGAAATTGGGCAAGTGAATGACCCATCTCTGAGCCTCAGTCTTTTTTACCTAATGTTGAGTGCTTCATGTGGAAAGGACTTGGAGTATATAAAGCACTGGGCCCAATGCCCGGCATACAGTACTCAGTAAATATCATCCTCATAATTCCTTCTGGTTGAAGACCTAAGAGCTGCTAAATGTAGACTCTGCCTGTCTGCTGTTTTTATAGTCTGTGTATAATTTCATTATCTGAAGTTCTTGGGTGTGATCCTGCTAATGTTGCCTGTTGATTTATGGTAGACCAGTTCTCCATTTGTTTTGTAATTTTGGATTGAGAGGTCATCTTTGGTAGGCTTGTATGTCTATGAATTCTGTGTGACCAGGATTGACCTTAGTGCAGAAGTCAGCCAGATAGCAAATATTTTTCACTTTGCAGATGACAGTCTCTAACACAATGACTTAACTCTGCCTTTGTGGAAAATAGTGATAAACAGTAAATAAACTAATGAGTGTGACTGGATTTGACCCAGTGCCGATGGGATTTGGCCTACAGGTCATTGTTTGCTCACCCCTGTTTGTTTGTTTGTTTGTTTGTTGAGATGGAGTCTCGCTCTGTTGCCCAGGCTGTAGTGCAATAGCACGATCTCAGCTCACTGCAAACTCTGCCTCTACTGAGTTCAAGCAGTTCTCCTGTTACAGCCTCCCGAGTAGCTGGGACTACAGGTGCACATCACCACGCCTGGCTAGGTTTTGTATTTTTAGTAGAGACGGGGTTTGACCACATTGGTCAGGCTGTTCTCAAACTCTTGACCTCAGGTAATCCACCAGCCTTGGCCTCCCAAAGGGCTGGGATTACAGGCATGAGCCACCACACCCAGCCACCCCTGTGTTATTAATAGACATATTTTGTGTTTGTTTTGGCTTAATGTCCAGCAGTATTACCATGCGAGAATGATTTTTAAGTTAATTTCTGGGGGCAGAGAACAGTAGTTCTCGAAGTGTCGTCCCTGGACCAGCAGCATCAGCATCCCCAAGAAATTTGTTAGACATGCAAATTCTCCAGCTCCAACCCAGATCTCCTGAGTCAGGAATCCTGGGGGTGGGACCCAGCAGTTTCTAGTTTAACAGGTTGCCCAGGTGATTCGGATCCATACTCACGTCTGAGAACTCCAAAGGGACAATCAATTTGAACTCCAAACCCATGCAAGTGCAGGATTATGGTTATACATTCTCAGGGGAAGCTACCTTTGGGTTTTCCAAACTAGAGGCAAGGCAGAGACAGATCAAGGCGTGTCTTCTTCCAGTGTTAGTGGACAGAGGTGTTCTGATCCACATTCTCGCTGAGTGTGAAGGTCTCTTCAGTACTAAGATGGGCACCTATTCCCTGCCCCACTCCTTTATTGCAGAGGACACTTATAATTATTAGTTCACATGCTTAGCAGTCTGAGTGAGTTTCCTCTTCAGTTTTGGCCCTTGGGAATTTCTTACTTTTTCCAGAACTGACCTATATATTTAAAGGGATGCTGGTATACCTTATCCAGTATTTCTGGGTGTTTTATAGTGGGAGCATTTCAGGTTATATTGTCGTCCATGTTACTGGACACTGAAGTCCTCTCAATGTAATGAAAATTAGTTTCTCCTTTAGAATTATTTTTAGAAGGTCTGGTAGCCTCTAGCTTCATGGGTGACTTGATGCTTTTCACTTACCCAGGGGTCTGGGCCACTTTGTCACTCACAGGGACCAAAGGCTGAACAAATCCTGAGAGTCTCTCTATCTTAGCTCTGCCTGGAACTGGAGTCCAGTTCAGCCGACATTTGTTAAGCACCCATTGGGTGAGGGGTGAGGGGAGTTCACTTTATACAAGTGACAAGAATCTTTGCTAGAGGACACCACCCCATGGTCAGTGTACTCAGGGACCTTCCTCTATTCCAGCATGTAAATCCCCTTGCTCTGCTCTAGAGAAACTTGACTACTCTAAGGAGGAGGGTCAGAATGGTGTCAGGGTGAAGAGCACTGGCTTTGAAACCAACTGGAATCAAGTTCAACTCCCAGCTCTGCCTTTATAAGCTGTGTGATCTTGAGCGAGCCTCTGCCCCTCTCTGAGCAAGGGGGGGATGACAGAGGGTTGCTGTTAAGGATCCAGTGAGATCATTTATGGGAAGCACTCGGCCAAGCACCTACCTGGTCCATATGGTGAGTCCTCTAGGGAGCACCTCCAATGGATGTTTGTGACTGGAATGGCCGTTGTGAGTCTGCTTCTCATAATAACCGACTTGGAGAAGTCAGACTGGGGAGGTAGACTGGCTCTTGGGTGTTCCAGAGGCCATCGTGTCACAGATACAACTTGGGATAGCAGCCCTGCACTCCAACACCGTTCCTGTAGTGACCTTTCTTCATGCTTTCCACCTCTGCTCAGTCATGTGACTCAACCCAGGAAGACAGGGAAGCTGCCAGTCATAGTATGCCATCCCTCTGGCTACAGTGATTGAACCACCGGAGAGTCACATGACTTAAGCTGGGCCAATCAGAATTCTCTGGTACTTTTCAGCTGGAGCAGAAAGTCTCTGTTCTCTCTATAGCTGAGATGTGGGAAGGAAGGAAGGAAGCAAGGAAGCCTGAAGGAAGGAAGTCTAGAGCCACCTGGAGGAGGGTTTCAGACAACTTCATGGGGACAGAGTGAAACCAGCCTGCAGGGAAAGGCTAAGAGACAGAGTCCTGATTTGAATCATCCTGAGGGCATTCTGTCTCCTTATCATTTGATTACAGGAGCCCAACCCATGTTTTTATTTGTGTATTTGGTTGTTTAAGCTTGTTCAGACCCAGTTTCTGCCACTGGGTCTGAAACACCCCCCAAAACATGTCTCCCCATGGAAGGTTCCAGGAACGCTTGGCCACTCCATTCTGTGTGACCAAAATTCTCCAAATGTGAGCCAGACACAAGTCATGTCTGCCAACCTGGCATGGTGTTGACAGGCGGGTCTGGTGCAGGATGTGCCCTGTTGTTTGAAGAACATCATGTGGAGAACAAGGGGACAGACGGAGGCCATAGGGTGTGCCAGGACACAGGGCTGGGCAGAACTCCACCGCCCTTGGGATTTGAGTATCCCAGAATAAGGAACATTGGGGCAGTGACATGGCCATGTTCGAATCACTAAACCACCCTGAGAAATAAGGTCCGGTGCAGAGCTTCAGCAGATGTTCAGATTCTTTTCAGAGCAGCCCATCACGACCCCCTAGCAAGAGTCACCTGCCCTCCCCACCGATCACACCCTAGCCCAGCAGGGAATGGCTTTTGACCACTTTTAAAAAGTGGCCTGCAGAGCCTGGCGAAGTCCCTCCTGTGTTCCCAAGCCCACCACACCTGCTCCGTTCTCCCCACTTTATCTTTGATCTCAAAAAAAGATCATCTTGGAAAAGATTGTTTTGTGTGCAGTTTACTCAAATGCCACTTTTTCTAATTTTGCCAGAGTTGCCCTCCCTACTTTCCCTCTTCCTTTTCTTTCTTTCTTGGATTTGCTCTGGGGTTGGCTTCCTCGAACCAAAATAACTCTCACAATGCACAGGGAAAAGTGCTTCCTGTGGATGAATGACATCTGTATGAAAAGCCAGCAAGCCGGCCGATTTCTGTCCTTTGAAGACGCTTGTCAGCGAGTGCTGCGGTGAAGTGTCAGGCGTCACCCGGGGTGACTGTGGAGATGCCTGCAACAGTGAGCTTTTTAATTTTTTTTCCAGAAAGCCTTCAGCCCAAACTTTGGGCTCTCCGGGGACCCAGGAGCGCATCCATTTTCTGAGGAGATGAAAAGCGATGCTGGTTTGAGCAGCTGGTGTTTTCTCCTGTGTTCCCGGCAGGGCCCTGCAGCAGTGCCTTTGTAGCTCACCTGCTCTGCCTTACGTGGTTCAACTCCGCTCCCTTCTTCCCTGATTCATGTGCCCACGTGAGGGGCTGTTTGCACCCTGAGAGGAGAGGAGATGGGGTACCAGTAATGCCCCCATAGCTCTCCTGTTGGACAGGAGGGGAAAATCTCTCAGTTAAGAATGTGGCCCTCGGTCAGGTTTGGTGGCTCATGCCTGTCATCCCAGCACTTTGGGAGGCCGAGGCAGGTGGATCATTTGAGGTCAGGAGTTCGAGACTAGCCTGGCCAACATGGTGAAACCCTGTCTCTACTAAAAATACAAAAATTAGCCGGGCTTGGTGGCCTGCACCTGTAATCTCAGCTACTCAGGAGGCTGAGGCAGGAGAATTGCTTGAACCCAGGAGGCTAAGGTTACAGTGTCCGTAGACCGCGCCTCTGCATTCCAGCCTGGCGACAGAGCAAGACTCAGTCTAAAAAAAAGAAAAAAAGAATGTGGCTCTGGAGTCAGACTGGGTCTGGGTTCAAATCTCTGAGCCTCAGTTTTCCTATCTGAAGAATGGGGTTGTTAGGTTTAGTGATGACAGTATGGGAAAATTACTTCCTTAGCACGGAGCCTGATATGTAGTAAGGGCTCACCTCTCCAGGTTCACCCTGGCTGACCCTTTCTCTTAGCCCATGTGCTGCCATGTTGAAGTTAGCACAGCTCTGGAGGGCAGTATTATCTCCCTCTTCCATGCTCTTCCCCTTGCCCACAGTAACTTTCCATACTTGGTCTGTCCAGTGGACTCCTCCTATTCATCCATCAGGGCCCAGCTTAAAGCATCACCTCTCTTTCAAGCTCAGTCAGCAACTCCACCCTAAGGCTGGCCATAAACAAAACCTTGCTCTGTCTCTCTCTCTCTCTCTTTCTCTGTGAGTGTGTGTGTGTGTCTTATTTTCTCATAGCTCTGGAGGTTAGAAGTTTGAGATCAAGGTTTCAGCAGGTTCTTTCTGAGACCTCTCTTACTGGCTTACAGATGCCTGTCTTCTCCCTGTGTCTTCACACAGTCATACCCCGGGCATGTCTGTGTCTTCATCTCTTATTAGAAGGACACCCATCAGATTGAATTAGGGCCCACTGTCATGATCTCATCATCTCATTTTTACCTTAAATACGTCTTTAAAGGCCCTACTCCAAATACAGTCTCCAAACACACATTCTGAAGTCCTGGGGGTTAGGACTTCAGTTGGGGAGGCGGGAGTTCAGCTCCTAATAAAAAGGTCACCATGTCTAGGTGTGCTTCTGGACGATACCTGTGTGGGCTTCAGTCCCTACAGAACCCTAGAGCATGGCTTTTGACAGCCCCAGGGCCTAGCTCATGTGATGAGAATGGGAGGGTCGCTGCATGGGGGTTGCCGGCCTGGGAGCTCCTGTCCGTGGAGTTTGGCTGCCTTCCGTGACTCGAGGCCCAGGCACACACCTCCATACTCTGCCTGATCTTACAAGGAGTTTATAAGTCTCTGATCTGCCCACAGCAGCCATGGAGGCATAAGGAGCCAGAATCTCAGCTATCCAGGGAGTTTTAGATGGGAATGGGTGTGCCTGAAGACATCCTGCCCAGCTTCAGCAAGTGGCGGTCTCTGGACAATCTCCTAGGGACACACAAGAAATAAACTGTTGTTAACACCATCTATGGATTTGTCCTCCCTCTCTCTCTTCCTCCCTTCCCTCTCTCCCTCCTTCTCTCCCTCCCTTCCTTCCCTCGCTCCTTCCTTCCTTCTTTCCTTCCTTCCTTCTTTCTTTTTCAAGATTTTCTTTAGAGCAGTTTTAGCTTCACAACAAAATCAAGAGTTACCATATCCTCTCTGCCCCAACATGTGCATAGCCTCCCCCATTATCAACATCCCCCACCAGAATCGTACATTTGTTACAAATCAATGTACATTGACACATCATTACCCAGAGTCCATAGTTTACATTAGGGTTCATTCTTGGTGTGGTATGTTCTATGGGCTTGGACAAATGTATAATGACATGTATCTGCCATCATAGTATCATACATAGGATTTTTGCTGCCCTAAAAATCATCCGTGCTCTACTACTACATCCCTCCCCACTCTCTCCAACCTCTGGACACCAGTGACCCTCTTACTGTCTGCATAGTTTTGCCTTTTTCAGAATTCCGTATAGTTGGAATCATACAGTATGTAGCCTTTTCAGATTGGCTTTTTTCACTTAGTAACATGCCTTTAAGATTCTTCCATGTGTTTTCCTGGGTTTTTAGCTCATCTTTTTTTTAGTGCTGAATAATATTCCATTGTCTGCAGGTACCACTGTTTGTCCATTCACCCACTGAAGGACATTTTAGTCGGTTCCAAATTTTGGCAATTATGAGTAAGGCTGCTGTAAACATCTGCCTCCAGGTTTTGTGTGTGTGTGTGTGTGGACATAAGTTTTCACCTCCTTTGAGTAAATATGAAGGAACAAGATTGCTGGATCATATAGTAAGAGTATGTTTAGTTTTTAAAGAAACTGCCAAACTGTCTTTCAAAGTGGCTACAGCATTTTACCTTCCCACCAGCATTGAATGAGAGTTCCTGTTGCTCCACATCCTTGTCAGCACTTAGTGTTATCAATGTTCTGGATTTTGGCCATTCTGATAGATGTGTAGAGGTATCTCATTATTGTTTTAATTTGCATTTTCCTGATGATATACGACTTGCAGAATCTTTTCATATACTTATTTGCATATTCTGTATATCTTCCTTGGTCTGTTAAGGTCCTTGGTCAATTTTTTAAACAGGCTATTTTCTTATTGTCAAGTTTTAGGAGTTCTTTGTATAAAAGTCCTATATCAGATGGGTCTTTTGCAAATATTTTCTCCCAGTCTGTGGCTTGTTTTCTCATTCTGTTAATATTCCCTTTCCAGGAGCAGAAGTTTTTAATTTTAATGAAGTCCGGCTTATCAAGAATTTATTTGCTTTTGGTGTTATATCTAAAAAGTCAACACCAAACCCAAGGTCATCTAGATATTTTCCAATGTTATCTTCTGGGAGTTTTATAGTTTTGCATTTTACATTTAAGTCTATGATCCATTTTGAGTTAATTTTTGTGAAGAGTGTAAGGTCTGTGTCTCTATTGATTTTTATTTTTTATTTTTGGCATGTGGCTGTCCAGTTGTTCCAGCACCATTTGTTGAAAAGACAAATATCTCTTCTCCATTTTATTGCCTTTGCTCTCTTGTCAAAGATCAGTTGACTATATTTATGTGGGTCTATTTCTGGGCTCTCTATCCTGTTCTATTGATCTATTTGTCTATTCTTTCTCCAGTACCACACTGTCTTCATTACTGTAGCTTTATAAGTCTTGAAGTTCAGTAGTGTCAGTCCTTGACTTTGTCCTTCTCCTTCATATTATGTTGGCTATTCTGGGTCTTTTGCCTCTCCATATAAACTTTAGAATCATTTTGTCAATACCCACAAAAATAGCTGGCTGGGATTTTAACTGGGATTGCACTGAGTCTATAGATCAAGTTGGGAAGAACTGACAACTTGACAATATTGAGTCTTCCTATCCATGAACATGGACTATCTCCCCATTTGTTTAGTTCTTCTGTGATTTTATTCGTCAGTTTTGTAGTTTTACTCATATAGATCTTGCACATAGTCTGTTACATTTAGCCTTGCTTTATTTATATATATAATAGTTAGTCTACATGTGTTTGTGTTCCTGTCAAGAGCAGGTTCTCACACCCCGTGGGCCTCCCCACCCCCAGGCAGTTCCCTCTGTGTTTGTAACCCTTTGTCCATCTCTCCATCACAATACTTTGCTGATTGCAATATCTACCTCAAGGAATGGCAAACTTCCATGAGCTTAGGGACAGGCAAGTAACATGAATGGTAGATCTGGCTCTGAGTAAAGTAGGAGGAAGCTTGTTGGGGGCACGGGGTGCCAGGCAACTGGGGAGACCTGGCCCTGCCCCAGGGAAATAAAATTGATTAAAATACTGGGCTGGACGGATAAAATACCTGATTACTGGCTGACTGTGGGCCTTGGGCCTGCTTGTTTGCAGTCCCTGGTTGTATTTATGCCCTCTTCCCAGCCCCATCAAGACAGGGAGCCCTTTGAGGGCAGGGACCCCTCCCCCCAACCCCAACTTCAGTGTCCTGTGCTGGCGGGCACACACATTGCAGACGTGAGCAAATTTTTGATGAATGAAGAAACACATTTGCTGTTATCCTACTGATTCTTTTCAAAAGTAAAATATATTCAATGTAGCCATTATAGAAAGAACAGATAAGCAAAAGAAGAAAATAAAAATGGTCCACTTAAGAGATAAATTTTTATCACAGTTTCTTTAGATCTTTTGTTGACATGTCACAGGCAGAAAAAGGCATAGATCCTATAGGTTCAGCTCAGCTGTCACAAACTGAACATACTCATGGAATTTCCACTCGAATTAAGAACAAGAAAATCCCTGGCCCACCTAGAGGCTCCTTCATATCCCTTCTAGTCACCGCCAACCACCCACTCCCCAGCACAGATTAGTCTTACTTGTTTGGAATCAACCAGCCTGTGCTCTTCTGTGTCTGGTTTCTTTTACCAACATTATGTTCTCAAGATTCACCTGTGTTGTGTGGCATTACAGTTCGTTCTCATTGCCGTGTAGCATTCTATTTTGTGACTACACCATAATTTATTCATCCACTCCACACTATTCAGGGACATTTGAGTGACTTCAGTTGAGGGCTTCTACAAACAATGCTGTTAGGAACATTGGTTCATGAGTGTCTTTTAGTGCACAAGGGCACACAGTTTTCTTGGGTATAAATAAGGGTTTCTCAATCTTGGCACCATTGACGTTTGGGGCCAGAGAATTCTTTGTTGTGGGGGCTGCTGTGTGTGTTGTAGGATGCTCAGCAGCATCTCTGGCCTCTACCCACTCGATGCCATAGCATCCCCCAAGTTGTAACAATAAAAAATGTCAGCCGGGTGCGGTGGCTCAAGCCTGTAATCCCAGCACTTTGGGAGGCCGAGACGGGCGGATCACGAGGTCAGGAGATCAAGACCATCCTGGCTAACCTGGTGAAACCCCGTCTCTACTAAAAATACAAAAAACTAGCTGGGCGAGGTGGTGGGCGCCTGTAGTCCCAGCTACTCGGGAGGCTGAGGCAGGAGAATGGCGTAAACCCAGGAGGCGGAGCTTGCAGTGAGCTGAGATCCGACCACTGCACTCCAGCCTGGGCGACAGAGCGAGACTCCATCTCAAAAAAAAAAAAAAAAAAAATGTCTCCAGGGGCTGGTCATGGTGGCTTATGCCTGTAATCCCAATGCTTTGAGATGCCAAAGCAGGAGGATCACTTGGAGCCAGGAATTTGAAACCATCCTGGGCAACACAGGGAGACCCTGTCTCTACAAGAAAATTTAAAAATTAGCTGGGTGTGGTGGCGGGCGCCTGTAGTTCTAGCTACTCTGGAGGCTGGGGCAGGAGAATATCTTGAAGAGTTCGAGGCTGCGGTGAGCGATGATCACACCACTGCGCTCCAGCCTGGGGGACAGAGAGATACCGTGTCTCAAATAAAAACAACTGAATTTTAGATAAACAATGAATGATTTTCAGTATAAGTATATCTCATGCAATGTTTGGGATATACTTATACTGAAAAAAAACATACATTGTTTATCTGAAATGAAATGTGTCTGGGTGTCCTGTATTTTATCCAGCAAGGCTTAATTCCATTTCTTCTGTCTTCTGAACACTGCAGTGATTAACATCCTGGAAGCTGAATCTTTGCATACAAACTGTGTTTCCCAATCTAGGCTTCTCATTTGAATCACTTGGGGGCTTGTTAAAGCCCAGCATCTGGGCCCCACCCCAGGTCTCTCAAAACAGATTGCAGGCTGGGTTGAGACTGAATTTGTTAACTAAGTCCCCAGGTGATTCAGAGCCAAAGCCATAGGGTAAACACCTGAGGGGAGTAAATTGTGAGGGCCACCCGCCTATTTTGCTAAAGTGGAAGATGGGGCAGGGATACGTCCTAGCTGTTCCCTGCCTGATCAGCTGGGTCAGCTCTCAGCTGTGAGTGAAGATAGGGACTTGTCTTTGCCCAGCCTTGCCCGGAACCCCTCTGATGTGGCCCTCTGCTTGGACAGGGGGCTGAGGGGGTGCCCCTACCTTGAGCTGCCCCTCAGCTCAGCCCAGAGCCTGCCTTGGCTTCACAGGAAGCAGCAGCTGAACTTTGGCAGCAGGAGGGAAGTGGGGGGTTGTGGGCACCAGAACCAACTGCATTGATTTCTGGCTGCAGTTCTTGGAAGGCCTGTCATGAGGAAAACAGGCAGCGGGTAAACAGCAGACGGCAGTGGGGCCTAGCAGCTGGGAGGACCTGGCTGGACCTAGGAACCTGTCTTAGCTTGTGGTACCGGCCAGGTCTGGCCACCACTGGGGACGCCGTGCCCCTCGGGCCCAGGCCTGAGGCTCTTGAGACCCCACCATCTAGCCAGGTAAGGTTTGCCCAGACCTGGTCCCCCAGAACTGTCTCTCTTGCTCTGCCCCTACCTGTTCAGAGCCTTAGGAATTCAGGGTTCATTCATCCAGTCCCCCATGGGCCTTCTCTGGACCAGGCCTGGCGGAGTCACACCTGAGGGCTGCAGAGGATGGAGGAGACAGCCACCCCGCCCCCCACCCAGCCCCACCCTGAGCCCTGCTCACAGGAGCAGCCGCTGTCCCGGCTCTGGAGGGCAGACCTGATTTCTGTTCCATCCCAGCTGCTGCCGGGCAGCCCTGGAGCCGTCAGACCGCAACCAACTGGGCAGGCCGACCCCGTCTGCGCAGAGCCGCCGCAAAATTACAGCTCAGACAGGATCAATAGGATCAGGTCGAGGGGCCTTCGGAGGATGATTTTGCTTTGAGGAGAGGTCAGAGGGGCCTCAGACTTATAAATTTATTATTTAAGGGAGGATTCCTGGTGGTCCGTAAGAGTTTGTTGGACAGGGAGTCGGCCTCTCTCTGATCTCCTGGATGTTCTCTGGGGTGGAGTAAAGTGTCTAGGCTGTTTGTGATGGGGTGAGCTGGGTGCCTTCCTCGGCAATGGGTAGAGGGGATGATCAGGGTTTGGGGGCAGTGTTTGGATGTGGAGAGGGAGCTGCTCACCTTCCATGTCAATTTGCTGCTGATGTTTTCTGGGGAGAGCTGATTTGACAAATATATTTGTGTGTCGTGCTGTCTTTTTACTTATTTGAACACTTATTGTAGGCCTGGCATTATTCTAGGCTGACGGAATCAGGTCATGACCAAGCCAGATGGAGCTTATAAGTCTCATTATTTGTCCTTACTGGGGAGGAATCCAAGGCCCAGAGTGTCCAAGTGATTTGCCCAGAGTCACTCAGCAAGAGGCCCCTGCCAGGTTCCACTCTGCCGAGGAAATGAACAAAATAAGTCTCCATCAGACCAAGTGGGAAACTGAGTCTGAATAATAACGATGATGAGAATAGCCAGCCTTCAATAAGGGCTTAGCAGGTGGCCGCGCACTGTGCTAAGTGAACCCCATGAGGTTGGTACTATTGTTATCCCATTATAAAGTTGAGAAAACTAAGGCTCAGAGAAGTGAATTCACATTCTTGAAGTCACACAGCTAGTCAGTGGCAAAGCTCGAATTTGAACCCAGGACTTTGGCTTTCAAGCTTAACCACACATCATGTGGATACTTTCTGAAGTTCCCACGAAAGCCCTGTGCACTGGAGAGGCAAGTTAGCATCATCATTTTTATAAAGGTCACGTCCTCAGGCTTGGATATGCAGTTGAGGAGGATGCTGATCCACCACTGACTTTATCCAGAACTGATTTAAGGAGCAAAACAAAACACCTGGCATGTAATAGCAATATTCACAATGGAAGTAACAGATGCCATTTTTGAGCAGTTGAATAATTCCCACGTGTCTCTTACCATGTAGAGATAACCCAGAGAACTTCAAATCCATAGCTGCATTCTTATTCCCATTTGATGGATGAGGAAACTGAGGCTGGGGGACTCACTTGCCAAAGCTCACACAGCCAGGAAGTGGCAGAGCCAGGATTTGAATTCTGTTGGCTACACAGCTCGCAGAGCCTCCTTGCTGGTTTTCCCAGCAGCTTCTCCATGGAGCCAGTGGGAGCTTCTGAGCTCTTCTGGGGTCTCTCAGTAGCTCAGAGCGTAGATACGACTCACCCCTCTCTCCATCACTCAGCAGACGGTCTAGCCTTCTCCCAGGTTCCAGTCTGTTTCCAGCCCTGCTCAAGACTCTTACATTTTCCCCTCCTAAGTCCTCCTTTCTAATCAGGTCAGACGTTGACTACGAGCCCCAAAATAATAATGCCAAGTGCAGCCTTTGCTGCGTTGGATTTCCTGCTTGCTTAGCAGAATGGAAACTTTGGCGTGGGTATATGTGTGTCCTTAAAAAAAAAAAATCCTTTATTTACACTGCTCTTGTTTTTATAAGATATGACTCTTAACGAGGCTTTAATTCAAGGTCAAAGAGTTGAGAAGTTGGCGAGAAAACCCGTCGCCCCTCGGGGCCCTGCTGGACACATAAACGGCCAAAGGATGGCTCTTTTCATCTCCTCTTTTAAACAGTCCCATTGCAACAGAGCTATTCCTTACACGACGAGGTAAAATATTTGAACTGATTGTATTGCCTGTTCCTAACTGTTTGCAGAATACATCTCTGCCCCCCCTTGACTATTTATTTTTTCCTTTGCCGTAGTTCAAGGGAAATAATTTATTAACTTGGGAATTCCAAATAGTGCTCCCCAACCCCGCAGTCCCCTGAGGCCCAAGCCGGCCTCTGCCTGCCCTGCTCAGGGAGTTGAAAGAGGCCTTTCCTTGAAAGGCGCAGCCGTGTGGCAGGGCCCAGGCAGAGGCGGGTAATGTATTCACAGACATGACTTGCAGACCCCGAGTGTCTTGAACCCCAGCCTCTGGGGACTGGCGCGGCCGTGCCATCGACCTGAACCCCTGGACTTCTGCCCCCCTGGACTGATGGCCTAAATCCATCAGGCTCACCAGCCCCGGTCTTGGACCACTGAATAATTTACGGTCCCTCGGAGCGGCAAGGAGCAGGTCACTGGAGTTCATGGGTTAATAACAGGTTTGGTTTTCGATGTCAGCAGCTCTCTTGATAACGTATGAAAGAATCCTATTCTGTTGATTAGATTTTGAAATGGATCAATTTTTAATCAGCCAAACACCTGACTCACTCAATAAGAGTTGCATTGTGGAGACAGGATGGAGGCCGGCTTTATTTACAAGAGTGTTTGTTTTTTGGGGGCCATACGCAAATTCCCACCCAGATCCCTCCTCCTGGAAGAAATTGACCAGATTATCTCCCACCTCAAATGGCAGCGTTTGATTCATCTTCTGATTAGTTGCAAAATCCATGGGTCTGTTTAAGAGATAAGAACGGCAGCTAAAGGTTTGATTTAGTCTTCCGTGGTTATTGATGGGAAAAGCATTTATTTGCCAATGAAGAAATTTTTGCTTAATGTAACAGCAAGAAAGAAGAGAGGAAACAAAGGGAGTCCAGGGGTGGCAAAGGCATCTCAGCTCTGGGGGTACCTGGGGTTTCCGTCCCTGTCCTTGGAGATTTTCAAAACAATGGTATAGAAATCAGTGAATGAGTACATTGAATTTGTAGGTGGCTAATTGTGGAGCAGTGGGGTGTTGCTTCTGGTCATTAAATTTATTCATTCAACAACCATTTGAGTCCACACTGTGCCTGGCACCAGACTAGGCGTCGGGGATGAGCCGACATTGAGAGAGACAAGGTTCCTGCCCTCGCAGAGCTTCCATTCTGGTGGGAGGAGCCAAGGAGGAAAGAAAGGACAGTGTCCAATCACTAAGGCATGCTGAGCGTTGGGAGGAAGCAGAGAGAAAGTTACCAGAGAAAGGAACAAGAGCATCTCATTTCAGGTATTGGGGGCCAGGTGCAGCAGCTTATGCCTATAATCCCAGAACTTCGGGAGGCTGAGGCAGGAGGCTCACTTGAAGTCAGGAGTTCAAGACTAAGCCTGGCCAACATAGTGAGACCCCCATCTCTACAAAAAAATTTAAAAAATTAGTTGGATGTGGTGGCATGCATATGTGGTCCCAGCTACTCAGGAGGCTGAGGCAGGAGGATCACTTGAGCCTGGGAATTTTAGGCTGCAGCGAGCTATGATCACGCCACCTCACTCCAGCCTGGGTGACAGAGAAAGATCCTGTCTCTAAAAATAAAAAGTCAGGGAAGGAGTTTGGGTTTTCTCTACAGTGCAGTTAGGATCCATGGACAGGTTTTGAACAGGGGGGTGGCTTGTTTGAGTTTGGCGATGGAAAAGGTTACTCAGGAGGGTGGGCTGGGAGACCCTTGAGGGGTCTGCTATAGCCATCTGGTGAGTGATGATGGTGGCTTAACTGGGGGAAGCAGATGGATTCGATCATTCTGGTCAGGGGCCAGGTGGCTGAGAAAAAGGAGGCGTGCGTGGGACCACCTGGGGTCCCAGCCCAGCCTAACGAGGCCTACAGCCCCAAGCCTAGCCTGGCCTGGTCCCATGGGGACTGAGGAACTACTTGCAGCAGAATGTTAGCTGTCTGTGGACTGGGAAGAGCTGGGACCTGGCGGCCCAGAGCTTGCGGACTTGGGCTCTGAGGTCGGATAGATGTGGGAGCTTTCCATCTCACTGCCTTTTACAAACTGGTGGCCTCAAGCAAATTGTCATTCACATGTACAAGCAGGTTAGCATAATTTTTGGTCTAAGACTTTCTGGAAGGACTCCTAAAAACTACCAACAGTGGTTGCCCCTGGGAAGGGGTTCTTGGGGTGGGTGGGGGATTTACTTTCTCCTCTGATAGCCTCTGAGTTTATGCTACAGGTGAGCATTATCTAGTCAAAATTGTCCACACCATCTGCGACACACAGCAGCATGGACCTCTGGTGGCCTTCTGAACGAGGGCTGGTTTTGTCCCATTTTACAGATGAGGCTCAGACAGGGGCAGTTGCTTACCTACAGTCACACAGCCCTACCTGGTCGCTGCAGCCCCTTCCCAGGCCCTGACCCCTCCCTGTCTTCCCTTCCCTGCTGTATTTTCGGCTTGTCTTCCTCGTTGCTGTTGGTTAAGTTTGTAGACTTAGTGGGACCCAGAAGAGCAAGATTTTCCCCGGCATGAGTAGTGATTTCTCATTCCCCCGTGCTCTGCTCTAAGAATCATCGATTGGGCAGCTTTATTTATTAGCTTAATCTTTGCACATCCCTCAGCGGCGCTGTTCTCCCACCTGCTTTGTCCAGGGCAGAACAGCCTGTGCATACACCTGTGTGCGTGTGTGTCCAGGCCAGTTCGTGTGGGTGTCCACATGGGGTATTCCAAGTGTGGGTTTGGGACTGGGTGTGAGGACGCCTCACTTCACAGCTCTCGCTGGTGACAAGCAGGTGCCCACAATCATCTTAATCCAGGCATGGCACACAGGAATTGCTCGCTGAGAGATGGCAATGGAAAAATACCCTCTGGTCTAATGTCAGAAGTCCTGGGTTCTAGTCCTGTCATGCCCACTTACTTGCTGTGTGACCTTGATCAAGTCACTTCTGTTCTCTGGGCCTCAATTTCTCATCTGTAAAACGGGGATAATAATATCTGGCCTTCTTGTTTCTTGAATGGACTGAGCACTTTCCCACCTCAGGGCCTTTGCACCGGCTGTTCCCTCTGCCCAAGGCAGCCTGCCCTGCCCCTTTGCTCTGTCTGGTGGTCTTTCAGAAGTTACCTTCACAGAGAGGCCTTCTCCGGCCACCCTGCCTAAAATCCCATAACACACACACACCTACACACACAGCCCTCACTTCCCTTCCCTGCTGTATTTTCTTTCCTCCTTAGCACTTAACACGATTGAACATTTATATTTCACCCATTTACCTTGTTTGCTGATTTCTCCCATTAAAATGTCAGCTCTAGGGCCAGGAGTGGTAATCTCAGCACTTTGGGAAGCCGAGATGGGAGGATTGCTTGAGGCAAGGAGTTTGAGAACAGCCTGGACAATGTAGCAAGACCCCATCTCTTTCTCTTTAAAAAAACAAACAAACAAACAAAAAGCCAGACGTGGTACTGTGCACTCATAGTCCTAGCTATTCCAGAGACTGAGACAGGAGGGTCACTTGAGCCCAGGAGTCTGGGGCTGCAGTGATCATGCCACTGCACTCCAACCTGGGTGACAGAGTGAGATGCTGGCGCTCGAAAAATAAGATAAAAAGAGCAAGGAATTTTGTGTGTTTTGCTTACTACTGACTTCCTAGCACCTAAAACGGCACTTGGCAGAGTGGGTGCTCAGTAAATATCTGTTGAAGAAATGAGTGAAATAAGTCAATATAATATAGGCACTTCCTGGTATATAATAAGCCCTCAACAAATATGAGTTATTGTTATTATTACTGATATTACTGCTATTAAGCTTTCTTGAGCCTCAGTTTCCTCGTCTGTGAGGTGGAGACGCTGCTGATAATAGCTATGATAGAGTTATTGTGAAGTCATTGCTGTGAATGTCGGCTCCTAAAATTCTTCAGTACATAGGAGCTCTTATAGCTGTAGGTACAATGAATAATAAGGGCCAGTAGCAGGAGTGTTTCTGGAAAGTGGTGTTTGTGTCCAGGCCCCAGGCCCCAGCCCTCTCCGTGCTGTCACCATTTCTGATTGACTGCTGCAGCGGTGGGAGGATTAATGTTCTCTTGTCCCCTACTGTTGTCCACCCAGAGTGTCCAGGTGAGGTTTACAAACACCCCCCTGGGATTCCAGCTTTCTCAAGGGGTGTCTCAAATTCTTCTACATAAAGTTCACTTTATTTTGTTTTTATTGTTTTTTTAAGTGTGGGAAGTTTCTGTTTAGAAGGGGAAGACCAGTGGCTATTTCTTGTCCTAGGGAAATATCCCTAGCACATTGCTCTGTGGATGAAAGCCACTGCCAAGCAGCATATATAGTGTAGTTTCTGTAAATTAAGAAAGCAGAACCTCCTCTGACCAGGGGAATGAGATCTAGTCTCACCCCTAGAGTCAAGGAAGAACCTCACCCAGGACTCTTTTTTTAAATTTTTTATTTATTTATTTTTTTCAGTCGGAGTGTCACTCTGTCGCCCAGGCTGGAGTGCAGTGGCATGATCTCGGCTCACTGCAAGCTCTGCCTCCTGGGTTCACACCATTCTCCTGCCTCAGCCTCCCGAGTAGCTGGGACCACAGGCGCCCACCACCACGCCGGCTGATTTTTGTATTTTTAGTAGAGATGGGGATTCACCGTGTTAGCCGGGATGGTCTCGATCTCTGGACCTCGTGATCCGCCCGCCTCAGTCTCCCAGAGTGCTGGGATTACAGGCGTGAGCCACCGCGCCCGGCCCTCACCCAGGACTCTTAATTGCAAACAACAGAAACTGACTCAGCCCCCACCAAGACTCATGTAAGGAGGGGCTTCTCCACCCATAGGAAGGAGATTCTGATTCTGAGTGGCCATAAAGCATGACAGATGTTCATGACAATTGGGAGGGGTTAGGAGGGGGTGAGGAGGGGACCCCCAAATGAGAATAACGGGTGATTTCTGGATGCAGTGGGAATTGGTGCTGCGGCAGTGACCAGCCTGTGTCCACTGTGTAGCCTGAGATAGGGCAGAAGATGAGCAGGTGCTGTTCTGTTCCCCTTGGACCTTTTAGTGTCTTCCACGAGCTTCTGACTGCTGGTGACTGCATCTCTGGTTTTTTCCAAAACTGTAAGACCACTTTGCCTGAGAGAGGGCAGGCCAGAAGTATTGAGGCCATAACCCCTGGGGTGCAGCCCTCCCGTCTCAGAAGTTGGCGTAGAAATGCCCCGGCTCCCTTACCCCTGAGAGGAATGGCGCAGACACCTGTTTTGCTCTTCCTTGGGGTGGTGGAGATTATAGGCAATTTTCGTGTTTGGCTTTCTTAAGGAGGATTTTAGGTTTTCAGCACGCAGAATGTATTATTTTGCTGTTTTAAATCAACCTTCTACAAAAGGACAGGAATGTCCCTGGGAAGGCTGGGGATGTCTGTGTGGGGACAGCAGGTGTTTTGAGGCATCTCTGTGTTATATCTGCTCATGTTGTGGACGGAGCAATTCTGGCTTCTTCATCCAGCAGAGATGAGCGGGAGAGAGTGCGAGAGAAGGGAGAAAGTGGAAAATCACAATATATTGGAAGGAATATGATATTTGTAAAGGAATTAGAGTCAGTCCAAATAAAAGGCTGGCGGCCTGAATTGGTTTGATTCCAGGAGTTTTCTGAATTTGCAACTTTAGTGGGAAGAGGGATTTGAATTAATTTCACACCTATTGAATGCCTACTGTGTGCCAAGGGCCATGCTGGGCAAGTGTCCGAAAATGTCTGAGAAAATCAACAAACAGGTCGGACTGGAGTGGCAGGTCGCCCTGGGACGTTAAAGCCCAGGGTGTAGGGACGGAGGAAAGAGAGTGGTTAGACCAACCAGGGATCTGGGAGAGGGGACACAGCTTTGAAACCAGCCCTGAAACCTGGAAGACTCATCGGGAGGTAGAGGAGGCAGGTGCCCTAGAGCAGAGCATGAGCAAAAGCTCGGAGAGGGGAAGGCATGGCCACACCCTGGGGGCCCTGAGCAGGCCGGTTTGGCTCGTCTGGGAAGGGTGGGCAATGTGGAAGTTAGGCTGGCAGATTGCAGGAGCCTGGGTGTCAGAAGAGGGGTTGCTGGGTACCTTGGTGGGCCATGGGGAGCCATGGAGGACATTTGAGCAGGAGGGGGATGTGTTCCGAGCTGTATTGGAAAGTCTTCTATCACAAAGTTTCTCGACTCCACACTATTGACATTGGGGGCTGTTTCGTGGTAGGGGCTGCCCTGTGCCTTGTAGGGTGCTTAGCAGCCTTTCTAACCACTGCCTTCTAAGTGGCAGTTGCCTCCCCTGCTAAGTTGTACCAACCAAAAATGTCTCCAGATATTGCTGAATGTCCACTGGGGGTCATGATCACCCTCAGCCAAAAACCATGGTACCAGCTTAGGAGAGAGATGAGCAGGGTGACCAGCCAGAGAGCAACCACCAAGCGGGTGACCATCGAGGTCACCAAGAACTGGGGCAGGACAGGGGAATGATAGTGTGGGTGTGAGAGGCCTTCCAGAAAAAGGATTAGAAGGCCAGGGATTAGCAGGCCAAGAAGACCATGAAGGAGACAGATGTTGGAGCCTGGGACCGGGGTCCAAGGTCTAGGGCCTGATGGGTTGATGGGACCAGGGACAGATGGGAAGGGAAGAGGAGTCCTTTGGGGTGAGTGGAGCAGGAGGACCCCAGAGTCAATGCATCTTGGGATACCATCCAGGGCTCAACATAAAATGGGTCTGTGGTGATGGGGTGGGTGTTGCCGAATGAATGAATGAATGAATGAATGAGCCAGATATAAGTCACTTAGGCAAAAGAGGACTGAGGTTTAGGAGGGAGTTAAGAGGCTGCTTTCTGTGTTGTTTAGTGAGAACTTGCTGTGTCTCGAATTCCATGGAGAATACAGCCCAGTGGAGGGGACGCCCACCAAGCAAACTCACAGGTAATAGAAGATGATGGGTGGCGCCGAGAGCTCTGAGAGGGAAGCACGGGAGTTTGTAGTCATGAACCTTGGGACTGGCAGGGAGATTGGGAGAAAGGCCAGGCAACCGGTCAGGGGCTGCCATCCACAGGGCAGCCTGCTTTTGACCCAGAGAATATGATTGTTCAAGGTGACTTTGATGGGGGAAGAAGAACAAACCAGCCCTTAGCAGATAGGGCAGTGAGAGTAGACAGCAGGGCCATCTTATCGAGTTCCAGGGTGGGAGTAGTCAGGGAGGGCTTCCCTGAGGAGGTGAACACTGGAGCTGAGGACGGAAGGATGAATAGAAGTGTGCATGGGGAAGTGTGAGGGAACAGCATATGCAGACGCATCACGGCTGTGCTTGTCAGAGACCAGAGGCGGATAGAGCCCTGACTTGTCTTACACCTTACAAATAGATACGGTTTTTCTCCTGGCCTACAGCGGTGAAGACTGAATCAGCAGGAGTGGAGTGGTTAGTGGGGCCTGGGCTGATGGGCATTCTCTGAGCTCTGAGACGTAAAGGATTTCAGCCCCTGCCCTTTCCTCCCATTCCTGCCCAAGTACCATCTGTTTCCAGGGGAGCAGGTGGAGGGACCCCAGATATCCCCTGTCCCCTGCTTTAGCAGTTGTCAACCTATGAATATTTAGAAAGTGTGATTTTCAGTTCCTCAGTGCACCGCTGGAGAAAGCAAACTTTAACTTTGTCCTCTTTTGTTCTTCTTTGTTTTTTCAAGGCCAATTTAAAAAGAATCTTTTTTTTTTTTTCCTAGAACAAGCCACTGGCTATTACGGAAATAGTAAACAGGAGTCAGGGCTGGGGCATAAGTGGCCTGTTTTAATTAGAACATTAAAGTATTTTAACGCTTACACTTTATATTTCTGCGAACTTGATTATATAGCATTTTAAATACCTGTGAACGTTTTAAGGACTCACAGCGATGAATTATTTGCAGGTTCACAGGAAACTTCTATTTTAAAAGCAAAATGGTATGAGAGTGGCTGTGAAAGCTTTGCGGCAGTGACAGCGCTGTATAATGAGAGGCCACATGGCGGGCGGGCTGGCAGACAGGCCGCTGTACCTGCTGTCACTTGGGCTCTGAGGTGCCCACCTTCTGGAGAGGCTGCTGCGGGGTGCAGGGGATTGGAGTAACCTCAGCCCCTCTTCTCCCATTCTTCCTCTTCTCACCACAATGGAGCCACATGGACCTTCTCATCATTCTTTTAATATCTTGGTATTTATTGAGCATCTACTATGTGCCAGGCATTGTTCCATGCACTGTGACAGAGCAGGCAACATTCCCTGCCACTGTGGAGCTGACCTTCTAGTCTGGGGAGACAGGTGGCAAAGAAAAAAAAAAAATGAACATCACGATGATAAAAATGGTGAAGGAAAGGAAAGTAGGATAGAGGATGGGGATGGAGGTGCTGTGGTGTGCTGGAGTTGGCTCATACTGGCTCCTGAGAGCTGACTGTGTGTGTCTCTCCCAGCCCCTCATTCAGTGACATTCCATGGGCAGCTTGAAATCAGCCAAGGTGGAAATTGGCAGATGCCATGGCAGACCCATGGAAATTGGCAGATGCCACAAATCAGGGCTTACTCCTCAGAGAGCCCGTTGTAACCATTTACAAGCATGCATCTGAGCAGGTCATGTGGAGATCTGGGGGAGGGTTGGGAAGGGTGTTCCAGGCATTCCCTGATGTGGGAATGTGTTCAGAAGGGTTGAGGAACATCCTGGAAACCAGTGGGGATGGGATGAGTGAGTGAAGGGGAGAGTGAAAGGAGATAAGGTCAAAGGAATTCTGTAAATACTTTTGGCCTCTGAAATCCTCTAATCAGTTTACTTGTGCCTCCAGAACTTTGCACATGCTGTCCCTCTGCCCAGAATGCTCTTCCCCTGGCTGATTCCTTCGGTTCCCGTCTCCTCTAGAGAAGTGTTCCGGGACCATTTTTGCCACAGCACATCTTTCCCCTTTATCAGCACTACTTGGTTCCCTTCCCAGCATTTGTTTCCAGTTGTAATTGGGTATTGGGTTGTTTCTTTGAGTTTGGAATCTGTCTCCCTCATTGGAGTGTAAGTTCAGAAAGACCTCATCCCCTGCCATCTCCCCACCTTCCAGCAAGGGCTTACACAGGGCAGATACTTGACACGTTGTTGTTACATCAGTGAATGCTGGTGGAGAGACTTTTCTGTACTTATTATTGGTTTGGGAAATGCCCTGAATGGTGTGAGATCAGGGATCCGGAGCAGATGTAGCTGATGGAGAAGCTAGAGGCTCCTACCTTGTGCCAGGCCTGATCCAGGAGCATACTTCCTGGGTCCTTCTAGTTAACTCTGAAGCAACACAGTGGCAGTATGTAATTACCCCCACCAGCTACCAACCTGTCAGCAAGAAAGAGCATGCTGTCTGCTCCTACTAAAGACATTGGCCACTTCAGCAGATAAATATTTCTATTATATCATGGTAGTATCACAGAGCAATGGATGTGAGTTCAGAACTTAAGATGAAGATTGTGTCACTGATGGAGAAAGTACTTAGTTCACAGGCAACTGGAACTGTGTAGCCTGGGGTGCACCAAAGAAGGAAACATTTTCATCAAAAGAATCAGGTTTGGCTGACCTGATTATTTCTTTTTCTAATGATGAGAGCTTAGAACATATTGATTGAGGTGATCAGCATTTAGGCCTTTCATAGTTAATGAGGAACTCTCCAATTTATCTTAGAAACAATTGCTATCCAGGGTCTTTACTGAGGTGTGCAGTGCCTGTGAGAGAAAGACACTTAACATCACAGACCTGGGTGTAGAACTGGGTGCAGACAGGGAGAGGAAGAAGGCTCCTCTTTTAGGACATCAAATTGACTCTATCTCCGAAGGTTTAAATCCTGGCTCTGCCATTCCCAGCCACATACCCTTTGACCACTTGCTTAGCATCCTGGAACCTCAGTTTCCTCTTCTTTAAAATGGGGCTGATGGAGCAGTTATCTCAGGGAATGATTTTTGGTTTATGAGGATTAAAAGTGATGAGGCACAGCTGGGTGCAGTGGTGCATTCCTGGTGTCCCAGCTACTTGGGAGGCTGAGGCAAGAGGATCACTTGAGCCTAGGAGTTCAAAGCTAGCCTGAGCAACATAGCGGCGAAACCCCCATCACTAAAAAAAAATGATGACATGTGTAAAAATCTGAGAATAGTGCCAAACATGGCACTCAAGAAATGTTACCCATTGCTATTCAAACTGTCAAGTGATATACTTTTTACAGCCTATGAAATGGGAATGGACATCGTAAGTTATTCTACCATAACAAGGGACTTACTAAAGAAAATGCTATGGGCTGGGCACAGTGGCTCACACCTGCAAGCCCAGCATTCTGGGAGGCCGAGGCAGGCGGATCACTTGAGGTCAGGAGTTCGTGACCAGCCTGGCCAACATGGTGAAACCCTGTCTCTACCAAAAATACAAAAAAAAAAAAAAAAAAAAAAAAAATTAGCCGGGCACAGTGGTGGGCACCTGTAATCCCAGCTACTTGGGAGGCTGAGACAGGAAAATTGCTTGAACCTGGGAGCCGGAGGTTGCAGTAAGCCAAGATCACACCATTGCACTCCAGTCTGAGCAACAGAGTGGGACTCTATCTCAAAAAAAAAAAAAAAAAAGGAAAGAAAGAAAGAAAATGCTATGAAGAAGAAGTCACCAGAGTTTTCTAGCCTGCCAGCTGGTGGCTTCATCTTGATGCCATGCATGTTTAACTAGCAGGTAATACTGTTCCTTGAGAAAACACACCCTAGTGCTTTGCACTTAACCTGGCTCACTGGAGCAGCTACTAATCTGATCATTAATCAGAGAATGCTTTTCATTTCTGTGTGTGGCTATAGAGTCAACTTAGCCATAAGTTGTTTGTTCAGTCATTTTGTTTTGTATCATCCAAGAGGACAGAAGCTTTGTCTGCCTTTGTGTGCTATCTCCTCAGTGCCTAAAACAGCCCCTGCACATAGTAGGTTGTGATGGATATCTGTCGAATGAATGAATTATATGCCCTTAGGGGTTTAAAAATGAAGGACTATATCCTAGGGCACTGAAAACTGAAGTTTACCCCAAAACCTGCACACAAATGTTCTCAGCAGCTTTATTCATGAGTAGCCAAAAAGTGGGAACACCCCAGATGTCCTTCACCAGGCCAGTGGTTCAACTGTAGCACCCCCACACCATGGAGCACTACTCAGCAATGAAAAGGAATGAGCTATTAATACGCTAATGACCTGGATAAAGCTTGAGGGAATCGTGCGGAGGGAAAAAAGGCCATTTCAAAAGGGATTACATACTGAAGGATTCCACTTACGTAGCATTCCTGAAAAGACAAGTTTGGGGAACAGGGAATGGAGTGGGAACGGGGCCAGGGAGGAAAATAGGCGTGCTTATCAAAGGGCAGCATGAAGGCCTGGGGGTGATGAAATGCTCTGTAGCTTGACTGTATCAGTGTCAGTATCCTGGTCCTGCTCTATGTTGTAAATTGTGACCCTTGGGGGAAATTGGATGAAGGGGGCAAGAGATCACCCTGTATTCTTTCTCAGAAACTCCTGACCTCAAGCAATCCTCCCTTCTCGGCCTCCCAAAGCACTGGGATTCCAGGCATGGGAGTCACCACGCCCGGCCTCTCTGTATTCTTTCTGCCTGTGAATCGACAATTATCTCAAAATAAAAAGTTCAGTTAAAAAAAAAGTAAAAGACTGAAAGCACTTCATTAATTATTCAAAATGCAGCGGGCTGAATCCCTACGATGTGACGCTTTAACTCGAGTCTTCGTAGCAGCCCTGTGGAGTAGATGGAGATGTCACCATTTTTCAGAAAAGGAAAAGGCTCAGAGAATTTAAGGGACTTGTCTGAAGACACACAGCTGGCAAATGGTAGAGATGGGACGCACACCTGGGAGTGTCAGGCCCTGAGCCCTTAGTACTTTCCTCTAGACGTGCAACTCTGAGTGCCTGTGGTTTGAGCAATGAGCTGAGCCATGAAGCTCGCCTGTCATGCATGGACGTGAGATGTCCGACCGGGCAGCTGGGTGCCGGGGTACACCCCTCTGACGAGGCTGACAGCTCTGCAGTGGGGAGAGGCGGCGGAGAGTCACCTTGGGTTTCCCACCTGCCTGCTCCTGAGTGACCTGCTGACCTCAGGAGTTATGACCTCCTTCCCACTCCACTTCCTTTGCCTTATCCAGGGGCGGCGGTGTGCAGTGTTGGGTGGTGTTATGACATTTTACAGGTGGGGAGACTGAGGCACGGGGCAAAGCGACCTGCAGGATATTCCAAGTGGAGATGCAGTCTTCCCCAGCTCCTGCATCCTGTGGTAATGATCAGTCATTTTGCTTTGTCCTGTGCAGTTGCTGTTCTCAGAGCATCTTCTGCCCAGTGACAGTGATCAAGGGCACCAGCCCTGGAGGCCAAGGCCAGCAGTGCTGGCATCGAGTCTTTGCTCTGTAGATCACCAAACTGTGGCCTTAGGCAACTGATTTCTCTTCAAGCCTCAGTTTCCCCATCTGAGAAATGGGGGGAGTAATGGGGATTAAATAAGAAAACATATTCGATAACACACTGTAGGGGACAAAAAGTGCTGGCAGCATCTGAGGCCTATAATTTGGAATCCCGGTCTGTCTGCCCTGAGGCCCAGGGCTCTGAGCTGAGAGGAGCAAAGCCTCCACCTGAATTACCCTCCCTGATGTTACCCCTCCAGGCCCTGCAGTGCTCTCCTGGACCCAAGTTCTGCTTGGAGGTTGGTTTCCTGAGCAGGGCAGCATGTGCTGCAATAGGGGCCACCCAGAGGGCCTGGAAAGCCCTCTGCAGGAGGCAGCATTGAAGCTGAGAGCTGAAAGATGACTGGGCATTCCTAGGTTAATGGGAGGAAGTAGAGGGAAAGGCATTCCAGAGAGAGGGAACAGCCGGTACAAAGGCTCAGGGGTCAGACAGTGCAGGTGCTTTTGGGGAATTGTAACCAGAGCATTCATGCTTAGGCATTAAACAGGCAAAAAACAGAACCTAGTCACTGTGGCCCTGTGTCTCCTCTTCAGTTAAAACAGCACAAAGCAGGCTGGAGGCCTTTCAGGGGGTTCATGGGCAGATAAGGCGTTTGGACGACATTTTGAGGGTGATGGGAGCCATGGAGGGTTTGGGGCAGGGGAGTGACGCAGGTGGGCTGCATGTGAGGAAGGTGCCTCTGGCCATCATGTGGAGTGGAGGGGAGCAGAGGTGAGCTCCAAGCGGAGGCAGGGAGGCCAGGGAGGAGGCAGCTGCAGCATCTTGGTGAGCGATCCCTGGTCCTGGAGCAGAGTTGTGGGAATGGGCTTGGATAGGAGTGACCAGTTAGGGACATTTGTCAGTGCCAAGCTGACGGAGCTCTCTGTGGGGCCAGATGAGGGAGCATCTCAGGTGAGCGAGGTTTCTGTTTTGGGTTCTGGGCTGGCCCGAAAGGGGCAATCCCTTTACCTCTTCTTTGTTTTTGAAGTGGAATCTCTAGCTCTGGAGTGCGGTGGCATGATCTCGGCTCACTGCAATCTCCGCCTCCTGGGTTCAAGCGATTCTCCTGCCTCAGCCTCCTGAGTAGGTGGGATTACAGGCATGCGCCACCATGCCTGGCTAATTTTTTGTATTTTTAGTAGAGACGGGGTTTCACCATGTTGGCCAGGCTGGTCTCAAACTCCTGGCCTCAAGTGATTCACCCTCCTCAGCCTCCCAAAGTGTTGAGATCACAGGTGTGAGCCACCGTGCCTGGCCTCCGATCCGTTTACTATTCTATTCTTTGATCTCTGTAAAACAGGTGATTTGCACCTCCCCATCTCTCGGCATCCTTTTTCTGGGTGAGGGTCAAATGATATCCTCCCTGAGCCCACGCCTTACAGTGAACTGCGAAAACATCCCAAACCTCACCCAGAGGCCCCTGGTGTTAGAGATAAAAGCTCCATTATTTTGTCCAGTGGTTTTTCAAATGTGCCACCAACCCATCAGCTGAACAGAGATGCTACTTCTCTCTCTCTCTCTCTCTCTTTCTTTTTTTTTTAATTGTAAAAACCGGTTTGAGGTCTCCTTAGGAGAGGCACTGAGAAACAATGCCGTCACCAAACAGCAGGTTCTAAGCAAGCACAAGCCAGCATTGATGGAGCACCTTCTGTGTGCTGAGGCTCCCTTTGTGTTTCTCCTTGATCTTCGGGGTTAAGGCCACAGGGGAGTGAAATCTGACAGAGTGAGTCTGTGCCGGGCTGCGCCGCGTCCTCCCTACATGGGACCTTGAGCCAGGAACTTCAGTCACTCTCGGCCTCAGTTTGCACATCTGTGTGCATATCCATGTAAGGGGTCACTCATTGGACTCACCCAAAAGGTGGCTGAAGGAGTCAGTGTTCCCACTCCAGCCAGGGCCAGGCGAGCAGGCGCCGTGGACTGGATAAAAGACGGTCTTGAACTTGGCCCCAGGAGGTTGGCCTTGTTGTTCCTGTTTGCGGAGGGAAGTGAGATCCGCAGCCCCAAAGCTGCCAGGGTGGTTTTCCTGACTCAGCCGTGCCCTTTTCACAAAGGCCTGGAGGAGACACAGCTGGGGTCACCATTGGCTGAGGTCAAGTACAACCAGGCAGCCTTCACCCTTCCCTGTGCAGACCCCTAAGAACAGAGATCAGGCCATGCAGGGGTGCAGTATTGGGCTACCTCATCCCGGTTGCCCAACTGATGGGACCCACCTCAGTTTTTCACCCCACCTAGCCTGGAACCTTCCCAAAGCCCAGATAATTGTCACCTGGGGTTCTATGCACTTTTTATAGAAGAACGCTGTATTCCTTTCTGAGGACCCTTGGAACAAATTACCACCAACTAAAGGGACTTAAAACAGTAGAAATTTGTCCTCTCGTGGTTCTGGAGCCAGGAGTCCAAGATCAAGGTGTCTGCAGGGCTGTGCTCCCTCTCCAGACTCCAGGGGAGGGTCCTTCCTCACCTCCCCCAGCTTCTGGTGGCTGCCGACCTTGCCTGGCATTCCCTGGCTTGTGGCCACATCACTCCAATTGTGCCTCTGTTGCCACATGACTGTCTTATCTTTGCACCTGTCTCTCCTTATAAGGATGAGGGTCGTTAGATTTAGGGCCCACCCTAATCCAATATGCTGTCATCTTAACATAACTGATTAAATCTGCCCGCCTTGGCCTCCCAAAGCGCTGGGACCACAGGCATGAGCCACTGCACCCGGCCAAGCTCCAACAGATTTAAGTTTCTTTCTGACCTTATCTTATTTCCAAATAAGGTCACATTCTGAGGTTCAAGATGATGTGAATTTTAGGAGACCACAATTCAACCGAATGCCAGCATCTTTAGAAAATGTTGAGAGCAAGGGTGTCCTTTTCACGCTGACCTTTGTTAGGAGTTCTGTGGGGAAGAAGAGAGAAGGTGTGGGAATGGCTCCCCCATCTGAAGGCAGGAAGAAGGGCTCCAGGTGTTAGTCCCAGATGTGTCTCTGAATGAAACACTGAGACTTGAAGTCTTGGCTGCAAACAGGGCTGTGGTCAGGCAGGAGGAGCAGAGGCTTCTGAGCAGGCTGAGCTGAGGTCTAGGCTATTGGCCTTTCCTGACAGCTTGCCTTTCCCAGAGCCTCAATTTTCATCTCTGTAAATTGGGCATAATAATAGTACCTTCCCAATGAGGCTGTTGGGAAGACATCACTATGGGTTTTAATGCTAGACACTGACTAGTCCAAGGTCTCATTATTTGGACAAAGAATCTGGGACTGGGAGAGGAGCTGTGAGCAAAAGTGACAGGCCTGGAATCAGGGCTGGATCTGCTGCCTCCAAGAACAGTGTTCCTTTCTCACATCCAGTCCTGGTCCTGCCAGCAATTGGCTAGGAGGGTCTAATACCTTTAATAATAAAGCGGGCAAATAGGAATGGCAGAGGCTAATCTTTGCAGTGACTCTGTGAGGAAGGGACAGCTGTAATCCATATTTATTTTCCAGATAAGCGAACCAAAGCTCTGGCAGATTCTTTTTTTATTATTATTATTTGAGAAAGGGTCTCGCTATATCACCCAGGCTGGAGTGCAGTGGCCCCATCATGGCTTACTACAGGCTCTGCCTCCCAGGCTCAAATGATCCTCCCCACTTCAGCCTCCCCAGTAGCTGGGACCACAGGTGCCTGCCAACAAGCTCAGCTAATTTTTGTATTTTTTGTAGAGACAAGTTTTCGCCATATTGCCCAGGCTGGTCTCGAATTCCTGGGCTCAAGAGATCCACCTGCCTTGGCCTCCCAAAGTGCTGGGACTGCAGGCGTGAGCTACTGTACCTGGCCAGGCTCCAACAGATTTAAGTTTCCTGCCCAAGGCCATGCAGTGGGAACGTAGTAGAGCTGAGATTCAAATGCAGGTACATCTGCCTCCACATCTCCCTTCCTCAGGCTCCCCTGTACTTCAGTTTCCCCATCTAGGAAACGACACCTGTTTCAGGTTCCCAGCTTAGATGACCCCCACTCCAGCAGAACTGTGCTGAGTGTTACATAAACCCCGGCTCGCCAAGGAGGGTGTCCTAGCTTTTGCATCTCCTGCCCCTCACACCATGGTGACTTGAGATTTTTACACAGATGAGAACTGTGTGTGGGGCGGTGAGCAAGTGAGTGCGTGTATTTGCAACAAATATTTTATAATAGACAAGCCTCGTCTGCCACTTCTAAAAGTAGTGAAAAAAAAAAACCCACTTTGAGAAAGTAAAAATAACCCAACGCCTGAGTCACTGAAGTCACTGAACTCAGCCGGAACTGGCTGCTCCAAGCTGAACTGACTGCTTCAGCTCACCCGGGGCGGCAGGGCTGGGGCCAGAAATTTGAGGGGGGCGATGAACACCTGAGCTTTTAGGGGGAAGTCCTAGTGGTTAGTTTGTGGGTGAAGTGCCTGTCGCTCTTCCTTTTATTTTAAGCTGCAGGATGAAATGGCTCTCTGAAAGCCTCTATCTTCTTTTTCTTTTAAAAGTGACTTGACAATTGATAATTTTGCCCTGGCGACGGACACCTTAGAGCTTTTATTTCTTGGAGGCCAAACATTGATGTTGTGTGAAATGGGAGCTTGGCGGAGCCTTTGTGCGGATCTCAAGCTTCCTGAAAAATTTATTTACTGTGACTGTGATCCGCAGGAGCCGATTGATGTTTATCTATAGTCGTTCGCGCCAGCAAGGAGGGGAAAAATGCATAACTGCACTTTCTTCAGAAGCCTTGCGAGGCTGTTTAAATAAGTATCTAATAGTGAACTTTCAATAGCAGACAGGCAGTTTGACGGACAGAGGACAGTGTATTAACCATAAGCAGGCTTAATCTTTCCCCCACGTTTTAGAGGAAGCTTTATAACCTTCTGGCAGAGGAATTCATGAGAACCAGGTATTTGAAGCTAAGCAAAAATTATCCTGGCCGTTCCCGTGGCGGAATCGATCTCTCCGAGAGCCGCATGAAGGAGGGGAACAGAGCCTGCGGCTGGGCCCAGTGTGAGCAGCCCTGGCCACCTCATTGTGGCAGAAGGGCAGGAGAAGTGGACGGGGACCAGGAGCGGGCAGAGGGAGGCAAAGATCGGGCTGGGAGCCTGGTTTTCCTGCCAGGTAAGTAACTTCTGCTATTACCTTAGCTTGGGGACTGGGGTCAGAGACCTGTGTCTTCCCTCTGTGCCCCAGTTGCAACAGCGCCTAGCCTTTGGCAGCATCCACCTTTTTTCTTCCAGACAAGGTCTTACTCAGTTTCCCAGGCTAAGAGCAGTGGTGCAATCCCAGCTCACTGCAGCCCCAACCCCTTAGGCTCAAGGCATCCTCCCACCTCAGCCTCCCCAGCATCTGGGACTACAGGCATGTGCCACCATGTCTGGCTAATTTTTTTGGGCTGGGGGGAGATGGAGGTCTCACTGTTTGCCCAGGCTGGTCTCCTACTCCTGGGCTCAAGTGATCTTTCCATCTCAGTCTCCCAAAGTGCTGAGATGACAGGCCTGAGCCACCGCAGCTGGTGCATCCACCTTTTAAGCAGTAGAAGTGATTTATGTGATACTGTTCAATGCACGTCTGTCTTGTTCATTGGGCCGGAAGTTTTGTGCAGCCTGGAGGCTGTCTTATTTAACCAGGGAGGCTCTCTTGATCTCTGGAAGAAGGTAGACTGGCTTGGTTACGGAATTGTCCCCTGGCCCGCTACCTGGCTGTCATCACCTTGGGAGTAATGCAGCCTTCAGTGTCTGTCTCCGCCTGTTTAGAGGGTCAGCTGCAAGCACCCAGGGACTTCACCTCCGTCTGCCTAGCACCAGATACCCCACAGCATCTCTTACACTGTTTACTGAATGACTAGCCATGTGTTTTCCTGGGGTGGGAATGGCTGTGGTTAAGAGCATGAGGGTGGCTGGACACAGTGGCTCATGCCTGTAATCCTAGAACTTTGGGAGACAGAGGCAGTCTTGAGCTCAGGGGTTCAAGGCCAGCCTGGGCAAGATGGTAAAACCCCATCTCTACAAAAAATACAATAATTAGCCAGGTGAGGTGGCGCACGCCTGTAGTCCCAGCTACTCGGGAGGCTGAGATGGGAGGATCACCTGAGCCCAGGAGGTTGAGGCTGTAGTGAGCTGTGATTTTACCACTGCACTCCAGCCTGGGCAACAGAGTGAGACCCTATATCAAAAAAAAAAAAAGGATGAAGATTAGATACTCTTGGTATCAAATTCCTGTCTATTACCCACTGTGTGTTCTTAGGCAAGTGGCCTGCCTTCTCTGAGTCTTTATTTCCTGGTCTAATGAGGTAAGGAGGGAAATGACTTCACCATTTTAAGTCTCAGTTTCCTCATTTGTAAAGTAAGCATAGCATCCCTCCTTGAGGGCTGCAGTGAGGGATGGATGAGAGGGTGTGGGTGGAGGACTCACTGTGTGAGTTATAGCTGTTCCTATTAAAATTGTGTTGATCAATATTACCATTACTACCATCACTACTTTTTCTCTCCATGAAATAAGGGAAACTCACAGCCTCCATTTTGTCTGCTTCGGACATTGTCACCCCTTTCAATGTCTCAAAGCCAGAATGGAGGAACATGCTGGGTGCCATGTAGGGTCAGGAAATGCTGGGACCGGAGTGAGTCCCTGCAGATGGTGGTTGCTCTCATGCATCTGCTCCATGCAGGAGCCGTGAGCTCTCCCTGAAGCCGAGCCACCTTGTGCAAGTCTGAGCCTCCTCCAGCGAGGGCTCAGAGGCTGACAGGGTCAGTAGTGATGCTGGGACAAGAGGGAGTGCCAGGGGCTCAACCAGTGACTCGTGGATGAGTAATAGTTCCAGGATTAAGTGTGCCACTGAGCCCCCCATCAGCAGGGAGAACCAAGAGCTGCCTGGTGCTCAGAGCAGTTATCACCAGAGCCTGGTCCGAATTCTTGCAACAGCCCAGAGGGTACAAAATGGAGCCCTCTGGTGGGGGTGAGGGGGAATCAGACCATGGAGGTCTCAAGTTCCTTACCTGCCTGGACTGAGGTTCTTTGTCTGCCTCGGGCTGTTCTATCCCCCTACCCCTCACATCCTTTCTTGCTATCCCAGAAACCAATTGGGTTTATCCAAATTATCATCCCCATGGCCACCACGGAGCAGAGTGGGAGGCCAGGCCCTGTGCTGGGTACTCCCCATGTGGAATCTCGGGAGCTTTTATCACTTATACCCATTTTCCAGAAGAGGAAACTGAGGCTCACAGAGGCAAAGTCACTTGCATAAGGCCCCATAGCCTTCCCATTGTCCTGTCCCTCTTCTCTGATGCTTCACATCCCTGCTTCCCAGCTCAGCAGTGCCTCCAGCTTCCTCTTTCCCTCCAGAAAGCAAGGCCAGCTCAGCCACAGGGTGGGTTTGTGAGTGGAGCTGGAATTGTTCAGGAGATCTGGCTTGAAGAAGATGGTGGGCTGTAATCCCAGCACTTTGGGAGGCCGAGGTAGGTGGATCACTTGAGGTGAGGAGTTAGAGACCAACCTAGGCAGCATGGTGAAACTCCATCTCTACTAAAAATACAAAAATTAGCCGGGCATGGTAGCGGGCACCTGTAATCCCAGCTACTTGGAAGTCTGAGGCAGAGGATTGCTTGAACCCGGGAGGTGGAGGTTGCAATGAGTCAAGATCATACCACTGTACTCCAGCCTGGGCAACAAAGCAGGGCTCCATCTTAAAAAAAAAAAAAAAAAAAGAAGTTGGGGGGCAGCTAAGATCTTGGCTTCAGAGGGTGAGTCCCTGTTGTCAAGATAAAAAGTATTAAATCCTAAAAGCAGAGCCTTGCCAACGCATCAGACAGAGCCCAGCACCCCCAAAAGTTCTGCACTGGACATCCTTCCTCTTCCCTTCTTATGCGTCTGATGGGAGCTCTGGTCCAGATACACCCAGGAAGGTGACATGAGACCCTCAAATGTATGTGTGTCACCTAAGACCACCAGGTGTGGCCTTGGAGTGAAAATCCACGTTGTTCTGGGCTCAGATACTCAGATGCCTGTCTTGGAGTGATGAACCCCATCTTCCTGTTCAATTTTGGGGAGTGTTTTGGGAAATGACACATTGCTCACCTGCTTGTCCCCAAGCCCTCCATCTCCAGAGAGCAGCACGGGGAGTAGGGGAGGAAGCAGAGGAGCCAGGGTCTTTCTTTTTGGGTTTATTTATTAGCAACAAACTAATATGAGAGTTTAGAGCAAGGCACCAGCAGCAGAGGGAGGCTAAAATGATGTTAATTGCAGCAGCAATAATTAATACATATTCATGTGCCTACCCTGGGCCAGATCTGGGGAGCTCCTAGATAACTAAAATAGGCTTCTTCTCTCAGGGGGGTCACCGAGGTGAGAAGACCACCCGTGACTGCACAAGATGACATTTTCCCACAGCAGCAAGTCCTGCTCGGCAAGCGAGGCGCTCAGAGTCAGGAGCCAGGGAGGATCTGCAAAGAGACTGCAGCGAGCAGGCAGGGGATCGGGGTGGCTATTTTGTACCTGGGGGACAGCATTGGGCACCAAGAACAGCGTGGGCATTGGCACAGAGAACCCGGGCTCCGGGGCATGTGAGTCATTTTGCTGGGATAGAGGTGAGCTTGGAGTGGTCAGTGGGTGTCGGATCAGACAAGGCCCTGAGGCCACTGCATGGAGTTTGGACTTTTCCCCAAGGCTCAGAGTAAGGATTTGGGGTGTTTAATTCTAAAAGCTACAGGAAGCCATTGAAGGGCATAAGCTGGGGACAGTAGTGACAGGATCCACTTACCTTTTGCAAAGAAGTCTCTGGCCACCATGGAGAGGAGGGTTGTGGGGGTAAGAACAGAGTCGGGGGCTGGGTGCAGTGGCTTACGCCTGTAATACCAGCACTTGGGAGGCCTTGGCAAGTGGATCACTTGAGGTCAGGAGTTCGAGACTAGGCTGGACAACATGGCAAAACCCCGTCTCTACTAAAAATATAAAAACTAGTGGGGTGTGGTGGCGCATGCCTGTAATCCCAGCTGCTCTGGAGGCTGAGGCAGGCAAATCACTTGAACCTGGGAGGTGGAGGTTACAGTGAGCCAAAATCATGCCACCGCACTCCAGCCTGGGTGACAGAGCGAGACTTCATCTCAAAAAAAAAAGAACTGAGTGGGAGAGACAGGGAGGAGCTGCAGTCATCGGCCTTGGCACCAGGACTTCCCGGGTGTGGGCCAGCAAGGGACCTTTCAAAGTAGATTTGTGTCTCCGGAGGGAGGCCACCGAGGCTGCTGTGAGCTGCCTTGCCGGCATTTCTCCTTTCCATCCCATATCTTGATGCTCGGGGACTGCGGAGGCCCAGCTGACAATATGGTGACATGTTAACAGTGGGGAATGGCCAGAGGGGACCTATGCCCCCAGCCCCACAGCAGCTCGGACAGGAGCAGGGAGCTGACGTCACCTGCCTCTCTCTAGCAGGGACTTACTTTGGTCTCCTGTTTCCCTTTCTCTTTGTGAGTTCAGAGGAGGAAGACAGTCAGCCACGCTAGAGGGACTTGGCCTCGGCTGGCACAAGCTGGGTATTCATTTATTCACGCAGCAGCCGCCTGTGGGGCTCACGCCTGGTGTAGGGGAAAGGGGGAGCACCGCAGACTGCCTTCTCCCCTCGGGGAGTCCCCAGACAGGGATGGCCAGAAGTGCAGCACATAGAACCAGCCTGAGAAGAGCTGTCCCTGAGTAGGAGCCAGGAGGCCTCTGGAGTGAGGATAGGTGCTCAATATAGCCTGGAAGGCCAAGGAAGCCTCCTGGAGGAGGCCGCCTACATCATATGCTCAGTGAAGGTAGGAACTGGGTTGCCCCGTTCAACACAGGATCCCAAATGCTCAGCAGTGTGGAAGGAAATGACTTGGAAGCTCAGACCTGAAGGGCGACTAGGTCCGGCCCCAGCAGAGGTGGAGGAAATGGCCTGGCCAAAGGCTCGGAGGTGGGCTTTGTGCAAATCAGTGTTCAGAGTGCCTGGGACCTCCAGTTGATCAGGGCGTGGCAAGAGCTGAGGCTGGAGGCCAGAGGCAGTGCTGCATTTTGGGGTCTAGGCCTCTGAGCTCATAAAAATAGCTCCCGGCTTTCTTAAACCGTTACGTGGTTTGTCTTCTTCCTTCATGCCTTGCCAAGCCGGGAAAGCCAGGTTGGGTCACTGCTGGGAGGTATGAGGTGAGACTTGGGTTTGAAGGCAGGTCAAGTTGTGGGGAAGTGGGGGTGGCCCCCTATTTGTTGGGGGCAGACCTGCCATTTGAAAACCACCTTCCTCATGTGTAGCCCTCACATGGGAGAACAGGATTGGACCTGCAGGGATCCTGGCTGGGGTGAGACAGAGTCTCAGGGGAAGTTGGGGGCTCTCTGCCAGATTTGGGGCTCCCAGTGTCTCTGATCACCTATCGAGTTTATCGGACGCCAAAACTGGGACCCGCACGGATGGTGTAAAATCAGACCCAGGCAGCCTGGTCAGTGCCCATCATGCAGAGTGACCCTCTGTCCCCTCCATGCCCAGCAAGGCCGATGGGCAGCTAGGAGGCGAGGTACCGTCTGGCTCGATGGAGAGCCAAAGAGGTAATGCTAATGTCTTTTAAAATTAGAATGAAAATGTTTATTGCAGAGAAGAACCTGCGTCAGCTCAGAGTCCTGTGGGAAGGGAACGGCTTTATCACAGCCTTTCGCTTTTATTTTTGCACATTCGCTTTTTATTTGCCGGTGGTGCTGCTGACGGGCCCTCAGAGCAGGGCTGTGTCTGGACACTTCTGGGAGCCTCGGACGGCTCCGGAGAGGAGGCAGGAGCTGCCCAGGGTGAGTGTGAGGACCCGCGGAGGGTTGAGAGGACTTGGGGGATGTGAGAGCAGGAGCCTGTGACTGTGTGTATGTGTGTGTGTGTGTCCTTGTGTCTGTGTGTGTCCTTGTGCCCCTCTGTGTGTCCAGCGCGATGTAAGCGTGGCCCGTGTGGCTCTCCATGTGTCTTTCTCTGTGTGTGTGGTGGCTGTGAGAGCCGTCCATGCATGAGATTGAATGTGGATCTCTGCCTATCTCTGTGTGTGCACTCATGAGTTGTGTGTGGGTCTGTGTGTCTTCGGAGGTGGCCATGGGTGTGGCTGGGTGTGGGTCTTGGCCCTCTGTGTCTTTCTGTTTGTGTGGATGTGTGTATCTTAAGGAGACACATGGGTGTGTGACTGGTGGGTCTGTGTGGCCGCAGACACCCATGTGTGCAAGTCAGAGGGGTATGCGTGTGTGTGTAAGCATGAGTGTACACACACAAGTGTGTGAATTGTATGCATTTGAACATGTGAGCTTGCATGGAGGAGGGTGTCACGTGGCAGAGTGAGTTGTGTGCATGTATTTTGCATGCGTGTGCTACATATGAGAGCGTGTGAACGGAGCCCACATTGCACCGGAGGGTGTGAGCAGTGCTCATGTGCTGGACACCTGTGTGAGTATGTATGTGAACACATGTTGCATGTGTTGCATGTGAGCACATGTGTGGGGCACTTCTATCTTTCTTGGGGGAGCCCCCAACAGAGCCCTCCCTAGGCAGCACAGCCTGCCACCAAGGAGGTCACTGTAGACTCCCAGCCTCTTGCCTCGGCCCCAGCTCCAGTCAGAGCCTGGAAAACCCTCCCCGTCCCTCTGAGGGCTGTGGTCGTTTTTAACCCACCCTTTTCCAACCAAGATGGTTTTGTCAAGAATTGCCTTCCGTAGCTTGGGCTATAAAAACAATGGGTGTTTCGTTTTTGGAAGGGGTGTTGCTTTCTAAATATCAAAGGATTCTGTGATACGAATGCGCTTTTTCAAGGTGCACTCACCCCTTGTGATAAGGACCCCTGGGTGACAGTGGGTCAGTCTGGCCTGGGGGAGGCTGGTGCCCCAGGATTGGTTTCTGGGATGCACCTTCCAGGAAGGCTGCTCCGAGCTGGCTGGTAAGGGACTCTGGCCACAGCCCTGGAGATTGTCAGGGTCCCCCAGATGGCCACACCACAGCAGCCCCGCACCCTGCCACCTGCAGGGTGTGACCCCCTACAGCCGCTTCTCCAGGCTAGAAAACCCATGCCTTGCAGGCAACCTGGTGGCTTTCGGGCTTCTCCACAAAGCCACAGAGCCAGGGGAACCTCCTTTTGATCTCTGTCCCTGTCCGGTTCACTGTCCCTTCACTGGGATTTGTCATGTTGTGGTATCGCCCTCTGCAGATCTGGGTGGCTGGGTGGGTGAGTGGGTAGGGGGAGTCACATCTTACAAAATAGAAACCAGGTACTGTGCAGAATAAAAGATGGTTGTGCCAGTGCCAGATGCGTATCTGGAGCCTGGCTTCGAATGCCGTGTGGCCTCGGGCATGTTGCTGAGCTTCGCTGAGCTTTAGTCTTCCCACCTGTAAAATGAGAGTCATAACAGTGCCAGGCTCAGGGCTGTCTCTTACTTGTTCCCTTGGGGTGTTTCTGGAACATGGCAGACTTCCGTGGGCCAGATTGGTTCAGTGTGTCCTAGCTATGTGAGATATCAGGCAGGTCACTTTATCTGTGCCTCAGTTTCCTTACCTGCAAAATCGAGCTAAATACAGTACCGACTACCTGGGGATGTTGTGAGAGTTAAATTTCTTTCTTTACATAAAAGGTTATAGTAAGTACTATAGAGCAGGAGCTATTATTGTTATTTCTGGAACGCCTGAACTCAGATTAAAACATCCCATCAGCACACAATATCCTCTTTTTTTAAAATCACACGATGTGTAACCCACTCTTTCTGCAGCCTTGCCCACTGCGTGCTGCTGTCAGGCAGCTGCTGTGTGCCAGGCATCTGGCTGGGCATGCCCGAGGCATCGTGGTATGGGTTATGGGGTGGGTGTCCTGCGTGGGTGGGCCGCGCCAAATGCTGTGCCTGTCTCTCCTCCAACGCTCTGGTGAGGCAGGCAGGGACTCAGGTTAAATCACCCTGGGCAGCAGCCAGGGGTGGGAGCCAGCCGGCAAGGAAGCCACCTGGCAGCTCTCCCTCCGAGGGCGGATCTAGCAAGCTCAGGCTTGTGGTGGCTGTGGGCACCCGAGACTGTTTTGTGCACTTGTCCAAAGCTGACTGACATCTGAGCATTGGTGGCAGACAGCTGAGAGGAGAGTGGCATGAGATTTCCCTTGAGCCTGGCACCACACTGTGCCCTGAGCCCACCCCACCTTAAACCATTAATCACGGACCTTAAATCATTAAACCTTAAATCACGGACATGTTGATGATGAAATACTCAGGCTCGCTCAGTGAGGCCCTCTGCCTGGGCCAGGCCGTGCGCTGAAACAGCTTGCATGTATGATCTCATCTAGTCTTCGTAGAAACCCCTTAAAGTAAATCCTTATTCCTATTATATGGGGAGAAAGCTGAGGCTTGGAGACATTTTGGAGTCTTCCAAATCTGTGTAGAAGTCCTAGTTCTTACAGTTGCTGAGTGACTTCAGGGCAGCTCCTTAACCTCTCTGAGCCTCTGTTTACCCACTTGGTAGCAGGCAGCAAAGGTTCAGTGAGACAGTGTAAAGCTAAAACATTTAGCTTGGAAGTTTGCATAGTAAGTGATCCAAAAAAAAAAAAAAAAAAAAAAAGGCTGTTGTTGTTATTACTATTGTTACTATTTTATCTTTTTGCAAGGTGATATTCCTTGCCAGTTTAATGGGGATACCAACAAGATTTGAAGTGGATGCCTTGGTGTCTACAGAAAGGGGTTATTTTTTTAGGAGAAAACCTTTTATTTTTATTATTATTAGCAACAGATAAGTTTGTAAGTTTCCTGCCTAGAGGGGACACTCCTCTTACCTTGACGGTCTTATTGGATGGTGGTAAAGCTTCTTCTGTTTCATGGATTTTTGCCTCTGGACCCAGACCTCACTCATTTGGATGCTTTGAGCAAAAGGTCTGGTGTATAGTAGGTGCTCAATCAATGCTTGTTTGATGGGTGGACGAACGGTGTACCATGCTCACTGTGGCTAACAGGTGATTGGGTTCTGGAATGACCTGGCAGTTTCCCATGAACAGGGCGCCTGATGGAAGCATCTTCCCTTTGCAGAGTTGTTCCTGGGTGCTGGGAACATCCCTTGGAGTTAGCCACTTAACTGTGAGTGTGATGGCCAGAGATAAAGGAGCTGGCAGGAAACTGAGGTGCTATCTCTCAACTCGAAGACCAGGGAATGAGTTAGAGGCAGTGAATATGACCTTGACAGACAGGCGTACATCAACTGTGAGGGAAACTTCATTCATTCATTCATTCATTCAATGAACATTTCTGTGCTCAGTGCTGGGATGCAAGGAGAGTCCCTGTTGGGGCCAAGTGAAAGAAGAGAACTGGTTGATGCATGAATCTCAAATAGACTTTTCAGGGACTTTGTCACACTTGGGGACGATTTGGGGCCACTGTCTACTATAACAGGCAGGACTCTTAAGGTTCTATCTGAGAGAAACTTATTTGGAGTCCACTTAAACAAAAGAAGATTTTTATTGGCTCATGTGACCTGAAAGGGTAAGGTGTCTCGCTTCAGGCATGACTGTATCCAGCTGCTCAAATGATGTTATCTCATCCTACTCAGATCCTAGCTCAGCTTTTCCCCTGTATGGGTGGGCTTTGTCCTGAGCCAGGATTCCCCCTGGTAGCTCTGTTTCACCACCTTGGCAACTCCCAGGGAAAGAAAGCAGCTCTTTCCTAGGCTTTAGCAAATGTCCCGGGATTCCTCCTGATTAGACCAACTTGGATCCGTGCATTTGCCCGAGCTGTTCTGACCGCCTGGAAGGTCTTTCTTCTACCTAACCCTAACCTATTTGTGCTTTGAGTCCTGCCTAAGCGCCACGGCTACTATTGAGTGCCTCTTCTCTTTCTGTATTGTTGTCTGCATTTTCTCTCTCGGGGCACAAACATCTTTTTTATGTCTTCTAATTCAGCACGTCCTGGCTGCACCATGTTCATGTTAGGTAGACTCGGGTCCTTCATAGGCCAGAGCTTCCTTTTTCTGCCTTTCTTTCTTCCCCCCCTTACATAGTATAAAAAACAGTATCCATGTTGAATGCATGCATGGATTTGAGGCGTTAAGGATTTAATCAAGAAGCCAAATCTCAGGATGGCTCATGGGAGGTTTGTGGGCTAACAAAGTACGAAGAGAAGCCCAGGAATTATCTTCTGAACCCCATCATTTGCAGAGGGTTTCAAAGCCTTGGACAGTCATTCTGGCCAGGTGGGGAGGTGGGAAAAGGGGAAGAGCCTGATTCAGAAGCCAGGCTTCCCTGGTTCCAATCCCAGCTCTTCACCCTTCTGGCTGTGTGACACAGGGCAAGTTGCTTTACCTCTCTGTGGCTCTGGTTCCTCATCTATAAAATGAGATTATTCACACAATATATTGAAGGAAAGGACCTGGCACGCAATGTGGACGGCTGGCCATTATCTTTATTGCTGGGTTGTTCTCAGAGCTGCCAGGCCAGAAGAGGGGTTATAAAGTCCGTTCCTGGTTACCAGAGGAGGTAACAGCAGCCCGTCGAGCTTCAGAGACACCTTGCAAGTTCATGGAACACCAAGAGTCACATTGGCCCCACCTGGTGACCTTGACTCCTTTCGGGACCACCGGGGCTCGCAGCCCGCTGTGGCCCTCAGAGAATGTGCATGCTTCTTTTGAAGAAAGGACAGGGACAGGGAGGGGACCCTGTGGCTCCCATATTGGATGAATGGGGCGTGAGTCTTGGTGGTTCTACCCGAAACACTCTGTTTCCCCCAGCCAGGTTTTCCCAGCTGTGCCTTGTAACCTGTTCTCCTCTAATGAGCGGTCCTTGGCTGATCTGTCCAGGGACCCGGGCTCATTGCTATCCCCAGAATTGTCTCAGGGGCCACATTGAGGATCAGGGCCCTGCTCTGGGGAGGGCCACTGCCTCGTTCCCTGGGCTGGTGTGTGACCTTCACTGGTGTAAAGATGTATGGCCTGGCTCTCCCCAGGCAGTCTTATTTATCTCTGCCTCTTCAGAAATATTTGGGGGTGATTAAAAGGAAATATACTTTTAACAGTAATGAAATGGGGTTTGGGGGTTTTGGAATGATCAGCCGTGGCCTCGGGGGCCTGATGCTGGTTGATTTGATCACTGAGTTGATAGGCAATGGCTATTGATTTGTCAGCCTCCTCCCAGGAAGGGGCTGACGGAAGAGGTGACTCAGCAAAGGGGAGATGTTTTGAAATTCAGGAGAGTGCTAGTGTGGGAAGCTGGAAAGCTCTGTGTGTGTGTGTGCACGCGCATGTGTGTGTGTGCGTGTGTGTGCGCACGTGAGTGTGCGTGTGTGTGCACGTGTGCGTGTGTGTGAATGTGCATGCGTGTGTGAGTGTGCATGCGTGTGTTCTCCCTGCCTCTCCAGGGCCTATACCGCACAGCCCCTGGGAGATGGGGACTGTAGATTGCTTTCTCTCCAGCTGCCTTTCCCAGGAGTATCAGGAGAAGAGCTGGGACTTCGGAGCCACAAAGACCTGGGTTTGAAGCCTGCATCTGTCACTTCCCAGCTAAGTGGTAACCTTGTGCAAGTGGCTTCACCTCTCTGTGACTCAGTTTCCTCATCAGTAAACTGGGTGAACAGTAATACCTGCTACATGGCTGTTCAGAGCATTAATTGAGAATTTCTCTAATGGCAATTCATGGCAGCTCCGATTTCACTGATGATATTAATAATGAGTCTTTTTTTTTTTTTTTTTTTTTTTTTTTGAGACAGGGTCCGTCTCTGTTGCCCAGGCTGGAGTGCAGTGGCATGATCATAGCTCACCGCAGCCTTGACCTCCTGGGCTTCAGTGATACTCCCATCTCACTCAGCCTCTTGAGTAGCTGAGACTACAGGCATGTGCCACCACACCGGCTAATTTTTTATTTTTAGTAGACATGGGGTCTTGCTGGGTAGCCCAGGCTGGTCTCGAACTCATGGGCTCAAGCGATCCTCCCACCTCAGCCTCTCAAGTAGCTGGAACTGTAGGCAGGTACCACCATGCCTGGCTAATTTTGTGTAAGGACAGGGTTTTGCCATGTTGCCCAGGCTGGTCTCAAACTCCTGGACTTAAACAATCCATCCACCTTGGCCTCACAAAGTGCTGGGATTACAGGCATGACTGCAGCTGGAACTACAGGCAGGTGTCACCATGCCCAACCCCAGCTAATATTTTTATTTTTTAGTAGAGGTGGGGTCTTGCTATGTTGCCCAGGCTGGTCTCAAACTCCTGGACTTAAGCAATTCACCCACCTTGGCCTCCCAAAGTGCTGGGATTACAGGCATGAGCCACTGCACCCAGTCCTGGCTAATATTTTTATTTTTAGTGGAGATGGGGTCTTGCTATGTTGCCCAGGCTGGTCTCAAACTCTTGGGCTCAAGTAATCCTCTCACCTCAGCCCCAGAATGTTGAATTACAGGCGTGCACCTCCACACCTGGCCTAATAATGAGTCTTAATTGCTGGTAGCAATAAGAAAAGGTACCAGGTGGGTGCCAAGGAAGGGGTGATAGATTTTGACTGAGGCAATCCTGGAAGACTTCCGAGAGAAGGGCCTTGAATGATGATACTTCCAACAACATGTGACAGAAAGGAGTGGGGCAGAAAACACATTTCTGTTTCAGGAATTCATAGGTACAAAGGCAGGGAGGCACAGAATCTCTGGTGAGATGGAAGAACAGATGCTGCCCATTATGGCTGGGAGAGGAAAGAGGGACGGGGACAACCTGGGAACAGGGAGAGGCAAGGATGTAGTGGAAGAAAAGTGTTGGGCTTTGTGCAGTCAGCAGCTCAGGTGATAGGGCTGCTGGACAGGCTGTGTGCAGGCAAGGCCCACATGGTGGCAAGATTGTTGCATTTGAAATTCAGAAGCAATGATAACACACAATGCCACCTTCCATTGGCTGGACAGTGTGTGCCAGGCATTGCGTTAACTTATACCATCTCATTGAAACCTCTACCCCATTTTACAGGTGAGGAAACTGAGGCTCTTTATAATATCTACAGGTGTACCCAAATGTACAGTTTTTGGTGGCAGCGGGCCATGTCCCTTTGAATCACACCCAAGGTCTGCCAAGACTCCCTGGTGGCCTTCCTGCTCTGTGCCTAAGCCCACAGGCCCCTCACACAGCCTGCCCACCTGGTATGCACCTGGAGTCCTTGAGCTCCTGTAAGTTTCTCCTTTGCAGGAACTTTTTTGACATCTGACTGGGGCACATCCATTCTTTTCTTCAGGATTTCCTGCCTAATCTAATCAGGCAAAGATGTCATGTACATGTCACTTATAATTCTTTTCTCCATGTTCCCAGCTAAGTTCTTCTGTTGCCTCAGGGAGTTCCGGGAGCTGCAGGTTTCACCTGGGGAGGGCCCAGTGCTGCAGTTCCCACCGTATTTATTCTGTTCTTGCTGGCTCTGGGAAGTTGGGAGTATTGGGACATGTGCCCTGGCAGGCAGGATGCCCGTCCTCTAGACGAGGGAGCAGAGGGTGCAGGGAATGGAAAGGTCTGGGATGGGGCTTGTAAGTTACAGTGAGAAAACAAATGCCTGAAAATTTAAAATTCAAGAGGATGAAAAGCAAATAAATGAGATAGGGCAGTTAGGGAAGACTTTGGGTGTAATTTATTTAAACTTTTTTTTTAACTTTTCATTTTGAGATAATTTCAAAAAGATTGACAAAAAGTTACACAAAACAGTACAAAGAATTCCCCAGATTCCCTGAGTGCTAACATCCAGCCTAACCACAACACAATTACAAAGTCAGAAAAATTAACGTGGCTGAAACACCATTACATAATGGACTGACCTGACTCAAATTTTGCCAAGTGTCCCACTGATGTCGTTTTTCTGGTCCAGGGTCCAGTTCTGGATCATGCATGCATAGAATTGTTATTTCCCCTTAGTCTCCCTTAATCTGAAACAGTTCTTCAGTCTTCCTTTGTCTTTCGTGACCTTGACACTTTTGATGAAAACTGGCCATTTATCTTGAAGAATGTCCCTTCATTTGAGAATGCAAGGTGTTTACTTATGATTAGGTTCAGGGGGTGCATTTTGGGCTATAGGAGTGATGTTGTGTCCTTCTCCACGCATTGGATCAGGAGGCACCACTGCTGTTAACTTTGGTCACTTGCTCAAGGTGACAACTGGCTGGATCCTCTGCTGTAAAATTATTATTTTTCTCTTTGTGACTAATAAGTACTTGTGGGGAAACATTTTGAGACAATGTAATACTCTCTGTCATCATTCTTTTGCCCAGTAATTTTAGCATGCATGGATGCTTCTTGCTTGAAACAATTATTGCTATGGTGTTTGCCAAATGGTGATTTTCTGTTTCCGTCATTACTTCTACATTTGTTAATTGAAGAGCTTTTTTCCTTCTTCCCCATTTATTTATCTATTCAATTTTTTATTTATATCAGTGTGGACTCAGATTCATATTTTAATCTGTTTCCCCTCTCTCTCTGCCGCCTCCATACCCACTGTCTCTACCCACTATCTTTTCTCTCTCTCCCCCCACCCCATCTCCTCTCTCTGTCTCCACCCATTTCCCCCCCCTTCTCTTTGCCCCACTCTCCTCCCCTTCACTTTCTCTTTCTCTCATTTTTTTTTTTTTTTTGCAACTTTTTTTCTTGCCGAAGAAATCAGACTGTCCCGTAGAGTTTCTGTTCATTGGGTTTGGCTGAGTGCGTCTTCATGGTGTCATTTAATGCTCTCCTCCATTCCCTGGGTCTCCTGTGAACTAGTGGTAACCCCAGAGGCTTGATCAGATGCCAGATTGACATTTTTGGCAAGACCATGTTGCAGGTGGCTACATGTCCTTCCGGCAGAGGCACATGAGGTCTGGTGGTCTCCCTTTCGGGACATGGAGATTGATTGGTGGGTACAGGAACTGTCAGCCGGTCCATCCATTGTCAAGTTCCCCATCAGTTTTTCATCTGCTGGGTTTCGTGACCACTGATAATCATTGCCTGGGTCCATGAATTCATTAGGGGTTGCTAAATGTGCTTACGTTCATTCTGTCCCTCTTTCTCTTTCTTTGCTGGGCAATTTCTCCACAGAGAAACCACCCCTCATCAATTACTTGCTTACCCTGAAGGAAAGTATGTCTACAAAAGGGAAGATAGGTACTTAAATCTTTCTCTTTATTTGCTGGTTTTCAAAATAATGAGCTGGTTCCCTAACATCCTCCAAAGGTGGCCTACGAGAGTTTTTAAAAATATCATTATAAGCCCATAGATACAAGTGTAACAGAAGTGTCTTAATCCATTTCAGTTACTGCCCTTATTTATGCTCCAATTGTCCTATCTCTGGCATGTGGGGGCCTCTGATGCCCCTAGACTCCCCCAGTGACCTTGGATGACCTTCTTGCTTTCTGGGAGGACAAGTTGTTCCAAGCTCATTCCGTATGTTTCCCACCTCAGCCTTGGACTCAGGCTTTGCTCCAGGAAGCCCTGCACCAATGGTATTTAGAGACCACAGTCTGGGTGCTGAAAGAACAAATGTACAAAACATCTGTTATCACACAGGTTGGGGCATTTTTGGTAGTCCACAGTGGTAGAATGGTGGAGAAGGGGCAAGGCAATGACTTTGAACTTGGATCTCATCTCTTTCCTAACCCTGTTGCAGGTTAATGACCCACTGGAAACCATTAAATTACTTCTCCAGCTTCTTCATTTAGAAAGCGAGGTAGATCTCCCCCAATCTCTAACAACTTCTTTTTGTTTGTTGGTTTGAGATAGGGTCTCACTCTGTTGCCCAGGCTGGAGTTCAGTGGCACGATCATAGCTCACTGCATCCTCCAACTCCTAGGCTCAAGTCATCTTCCTGCCTCAACCTCCACAGTAGCTGGAACCACAGGTGCCCACCACCACACTCAACTAATTTTTTTTTTTTTTTAAGTAAAGACGAGGTCTTGCTGTGTTGTCCAGGCTGGTCTCAAACTCCTAGGCTCAAGCAATCCTCCCACCTTGGCCTCCTGATGAAGAAGCTTCATCTCCAGCTTCTTAATTATCATTGGCATTTTCTTAGGGAAGGTCTTTGAGGTCAGAGACGCCCCTAGACAACCAAGGCCACTTGTGGTCCATCCATCCCCGTTTGGATGCTACATGCTTTTGTTTTGCTACTTGACATGATACAATCTAGCACAAGGGGCTTGTCACTGCTGTTTGCCTCTTAGCATCTTGGGGTTGGGGGGTGGCAGACAACAAGAGAGTTCACTGAGGGACCTCTTCTTCTCCCATCAAATCCAGACCAGACAAACACCATATAATATCCCTTCGCCAGAGTGACTCAGATATTAATACAGGCCTCCAAGTGTTACCTCTGCTTTTATCTGAGCAGGCTGCATTCTACATTTGAGATTAAAACTCACATTTCATTTTTATATGCTGTGCTTAATCCAATAATGATTTCATGTTACAAACAGCAATAATATCTTTCAGCATAGTTAATCAGAATAGACTTAATGCTGTCACTATTTATTAACCTTTGTTGAAAAGCAAGAAGTTTCTCTCTAATCTGTGATTGTTGGTCTTGTCAGGCTCTATCAAGTGAAAAAACAGTTTTGGCATTCATTAAAACGGTGCGAATCCTGAAATGACAATTGGAGCTGGATGGTATTTGGTGCATGAAATCTTCGTTGTGTTCACCAGGATAACTGAGAAGGCTGGGGAGGCGTGAAGGGGGAACCCACACATTCAAAAGACTGAGTGTTTCATCCCCCAAGTCCATCTTGGATAAAGAAACTGTTCTTATGAATTGGAAAGTGGGGCAGAGGATGGGATGCAGGGGAGGGGAAGGGTGAGGCCTGCTGGTGCCTCTTGCCAGAGAAACATCGTTAGTTCAAGACAATGGCTTTTGGCCAGGCACAGTGGCTCACACCTGTAATCCCAGCACTTTGGGAGGCTGAGGTGGGCAGATCACCTGAGGTCAGGAGTGTAAGACCACCCTGGCCAACACAATGAAACCCATCTCTACTAAAAATACAAAAATTATCTGGGTGTGGCGGTGTGCACCTGTAATCCCAGCTGCTCAGGAGGCTGAGGCAGGAGAATCGCTTGAAGCTGGGAGGCGGAAGTTGCAATGAGGTGAGATTGCATCACTGCACTCCAGCTTGGGTGACAGAATGAGACTCTGTCTCAAAAAAAAAAAAAAAAAGAGACAATGACTTTGAACTTGGATCTCAGATGCCTCATCTCTTTCCCAGCCCTATCCAACGCTAATGATCTACTGAGAGTCATTTATTCACTTTTACTCCTCCCCACAACTTCTTTTTCATTTAGTAAAACAAGGTTGGGTCTCCTCGACCTCCAAGGCCTACATTCAATTGGAGTCCAATTGAAGATGTCCATCAAAGCAAAATGGCAGCCATCAGATGTCAAACTTCTACTTTAATAGAATCCTTTGGCAGCGATCTCAATTGGTAGTCCTCAAACTTTAGCATGCATAAGAATCTCCGGGAGAGATTCCCCATTCCCAGGAATTTAATAGGCCCGGGGGGACTTGAACTTCTGCGTTCCCAAGTGATGCTGACGGTACCTAAAGCACACCACACTCGGAGTAGCAAGGCTCTGTCAAATAACAAGAAAACCCACCAGTACAGTTGGCCAATTGCTGGACCTTTCTGGACTTGAATTACAGAGTTTGAGCCTTGCTAATGGCAGCAAGTCTCCTAAAGGGAAATTTGCCTTTAAAAAAAAATGAAAGCTTTCAACTTGCAGAAGCCTCTTACAAGGGGAAACGGTTCTCCCCAGGGCTTCTCCTTTCTTTTTCCCTCAAAGAACCCACAGACATGTTTCTCAGGAAGTCCCTGTGGGGTCTTTACCTCCCAAAGGTGATTTGGAGAAAAATCTAATCCAGTAAAGAAGTCCTGATGCTCGGAGGCCTGGGCGAGATATTCTGCCAGCAAAGAAAGTGGTCACTCAGGACTTGGGTGGGGGATCGAGGTCTGTGTCCAACTGATCTCTCCTCGCACAAGAAGGGTCGAGTGGCTCAGTGAGTTTTGCCCATGTCAACGGGGAGGTGAGCAGGTGCTGTTAATTATTTAGGAAGAATTAAGCAGTCTGGGTGGGTGGGTTTTATGCTCTGTTTGGTAATAAAGGTTGCTGCAGAAAGGAATTTTAAAATTCAGTATTCTCATTTGCCTCATATTGCAAAGAAGCCGAACCTGGGTTTGACTGGTGGGAGCATCTGGAATTAATGAACCAGCTTCTTACAGTGCAGAAATCAATGTTTGCTGCATTAATTGCACGATGCTGAAACCCCGCTTTTTATTTCTGACTCGCAGAGCTACGGCCTAAGAAATCTCTCTTAAGCGGCGTTCTGGGGCTTTTGCTGTTTCCTTAATCTCTCTGGGCGTGGGGAAGGAATTGCTTCATCATAGAGGTGTGACACAGGCAGACGTGGGGGGAACTTTTGGACAAGCTGTGTGCTTTGGGGACCTAACGGGGAGGGCCTGGGAAGCCCACAGCAGGACTTGAGGATCTGGCTTCTCTTAGGTAGCCATACTCTGTCCTGATTTCCATCTCCTGAGAGTTTCCAGCTGATCGAGTTCTTTAGGTTAAAATAAGCCTTATTAAGGAAGTTCATGTTTTTCAACTGGACAAATGTCCCTTATTTCTCCTGCATTTGATATTATAACCCTTTTGGGATGTGGACACCTTGATCCGAGGTGTAACTTGGCCAGCATTTTCCTAAGTACTGGGTCGTTGGACACCACCACTGTGCTCACCCCGGCTGGGTTCAGCGTCGCTGCAGACTGAGCCTCAGCGCTTGGCACTTTGGACAGAAGGTGACGCCTATCCAAGGAGGATAGACATATTTGGAGGATTTGAGCCATATTTGATTTGATTTGAGTGATATTTGGAGGAAAGCATAAGAGCTTGCCAGGGAGGGAGGAAAGTAAGGGTGCCCCAGGCAGAGGGAACAGCATGAACAAAGACCCTGAGGCCTGGAGTCCTGAAGTTAATAGAGTAGGAGTAGTGGAGGGGAGCCGGGAGGGCTAGAGAGGACCAGCTGGGGAGGAGCCTAGGAAAGTGCATCAGGTCTTGACCATCTGGCTCAGAACTTGTGATTCTCTCCAGTAGATGGTGGCAAGCCTGGCAAAGGTCTAAGCAGGGAATGAGATGACTGGTACAGTTTTAATTTTCATACTGTAATTTTTTTGTTTTTGTGTATATTCCATGAGCTTTGACCACGATCAGAATATGGAATAGTTCCATCACCCCCCAAAATTTCCTCGTTGCTGCTCCTTTACATCCTACCCTTCCCCCACCCCCACACCTGACAACTGCTGATGTGTTCTCTGACCACATCGCTTTGCCTTTTTCCAAATGTCATATAAATGGGATGATGCAGTATGTGATCTTTTGAATCTAACTTCTTTAATTAATTTATTTTTCTTTTTATTTATTTATTTATTTTTTATTTTTGAGACGGAGTCTCGCTCTGTTGCCCAGGCTGGAGTGCAGTGGCCGGATCTCAGCTCACTGCAAGCTCCGCCTCCCGGGTTTACACCACTCTCCTGCCTCGGCCTTCCGAGTAGCTGGGACTACAGGCACCCGCCATCTCGCCCAGCTAGTTTTTTGTATTTTTTAGTAGAGATGGGGTTTCACCGGGTTAGCCAGGATGGTCTCGATCTCCTGACCTCATGATCCGCCCATCTCGTCCTTCCAAAGTGCTGGGATTACAGGCTTGAGCCACCGCGCCCGGCCCATTTTTATTTTTTGAGACAGAGTCTCGCGCTGTCTCCCAGGCTGGAGTGCAGTGGCACGATCTCAGCTCACTGCAACCTCTGCCTCCCAGGTTCAAGTGATTCTCCTGCCTCAGTCTCCCGAGTAGCTGAGACTACAAGCATGTGCCACCATACCCAGCTACTTTTTGTATTTTTAGTAGAGATGGGGTTTCACCATGTTGGCCAGGATGGTCTCGAACCCCTGACCTCAAGTGATCCGCCTACCTCAACTTCCAAAGTGCTGGGATTACAGGCGTGAGCCGCCGCGCCTGGCCTCACTTCTTTAATTTAGCATAACACATTTGAGATTCATCCACATTGTTGTATGTGTCTGTAGTTTGTTCCTTTTTATTACTGAATAGTGTTCCATTGTGTGGTCATAGCACAGTTGATTTATTCATTCACCTGGTGAAAGATGTTCAAGTCATTTGTGGTTTCTAGCAGTTTCAAATAAAGCTGCTAAAAACATTTGCATATAGGTTCTTGTTTGACCATAGCTTTTATCTCTCTAGTATACATACCTAGGAGTGGGATTGCTGGGTCATTTGATAAGTGTATGTTTAACTTTTTAAGAGATTGCCAAACTTTTTTTCTGAAGTGGCTGTACCATTTTGCATTTCTACCAGTAACATATGAGAGTTTCAGTTGCTCTACAAGCTCACCAGCATTTGATATTATCAGTTTTTTTCTTTTTCAATTTTATGCATTCTAATAGGGGCATAGCAGTATCTAGTTGTGGTTTTAATTTGTATTTCCCTAATGATTAATGATGTTGAGCATCTTTTCATGTGCCTATTTGCTATCCGCGTGTCTGTTTTAGTGATGCTTCTCTTCATACATTTTGCCCATTTTTTAGTTGGGTCGTTTGTTTTCTTGTTGTTGAATTTTGAGGACTCTTTATATATTCTGGGGATCAGTTCTCTGTTAGATAGGTGATTTGGAAATATTTTCTCCCAGTGTGTGGCTTGTATTTTCATTCTCTGAAAGTTCAGGTAAAGATACTGCAGCAGTGAATGTCTCTAACTCTGCCACACTCCATACTGGCCTTCTTTCAGTTTCTTAAGAAAATCAACCTCTTTCCTTCTCCAGGGACTTTTCCTAAGCTGTGCCCTCTGTCTGGAATACACCTTCTCTCATATGTGCTATAAGAAATCTTTGCTTAGCTCCAAAGATATTCTCCTATGTTTCTTTTGGAAGTGCTGTTGTTTTAGCATTGTCTCAAATTAATGTTTGTGTATGGTGTGAGATAAGGGTTTGAGGGTCATTTTCTTTTCTCTTTATGGATATCCATTTGTTGCAGCACCATTTGCTGGAAAGATTTTATTTATCACTTTCCATTGTTTTGATTCCTTTATTCAGAAAGCAAATGAGCATCTAGGTGTGGATCTATTTCTGGGCATTTTATTCTTTTTCATTGATCAATATGTCTATCCTTATAGCATTACCACACTTTATTGATTACTGTATCTTCATGGTAAGTTCTGAAATTGGATAGATTAAGTCTTTCAACTTCATTCTTCTGTTTCAAAGTTTCTTTGGATATTCTGTGTCCTTTTAATTTTATGTAAATTTTAGAATTGACTTTTCAATTTCTACAAGAAACAAACAAAGCAAACCTGCTGGTATTTTGAATCTGTAGATCAATTTGGAGATAATAAAATTTCTTTTTTTTTTTTTTTTTTTTTTTTTTTGAGACAGAGTCTCACTCTGTCGCCCAGGCTGGAGTGTAGTGGCATGATCTTGGCTCACTGCAAGCTCCGCCTCCCGGGTTCACGCCATTCTTCTGCCTCAGCTTCCCGAGTAGCTGGGACTACAGGTGCCCACCACCACACCCAGCTAATTTTTTGTGTTTTTAGTAGAGACGGGGTTTCACCGTGTTAGCCAGGATGGTCTTGATCTCCTGACCTCATGATCCACCTGCCTCTGCCTCCCAAAGTGCTGGACAAAATTTCTTAATAATATTGAATCTTCCAATCTATGAACATGGTATATCTCCATTTTCTACCCCATGCTCTTCCCCTGCTTACTCTTACTTCTCTATCAGGTGCCAGTTTAAGTGTCATCTCCTCAAGGAGGTCTTTGTTATCTCCTGACTAGATGATCCAGCTCCTGTTATACCCTCTGGTACCCCTTCTCTTTCTTCTTGGAACTAATCACAGTGGTATTAATAATTATTAGTGTGAGTATCTGTTTTGCGTTTGTCTCCCCTACTAGACCATAAGTTCCATACAGGCAGAGATCAGGTCTGCCTTGTCCACATACTAGCACACAGTAAGTTGTCAATAAAGATTTATAAGTGAATGAATAAATCCTCTCCTATTCTTTGACGTAGATCTGAGAACACTGGCTGCTGTCATTCACAGTTTGATGAATACCTTGGTGTCTGCTTGCTGATGGAGAACCCAAGCCGTAATCCCTCACGCCTTTCTTGGCCTTCTGCCTAAGGCTTAGTTCCTGCTGACTTGCATTATATGTTGAGAACACCTATTCATTTGACAGGTAGATGTGTGTAATTATGAATTTTAAAAATGAAATTGTACATCCACAGAGAATTTTTAGGTAATGATTATAATACAGAGGTTTAATTTATCTGGGGGAACGAAAGATGTTGCTTTCACAGCATCAGTCAGAGCATTAGTAAAACCAGTGGTGGAATCTTGATTGAATTAGGCTATGCTTATAATTAGGAAATGCCAAGGCCTGCAAAATATTGAGAAGTGGTGAGGACAAAGTGATGCAATTAAGAGTCTCTTTTTCCCCCCTTTTGGCAGTTTAGAAGCATTGTGTTGTTAACTAATTGGTTTGTGGATGTTATTTGGACTTATAGATTTCATTCTACAATTTGATCCCAAGTCAATATATAGGCCCTGGCATTAATTAAATCCCCAGGGTGAGCATTTCTACGAAGACTTTAGGAAGAACTTTCTGAGAAGGAGTGTGATTGTTGGGACAAGTTCCCAAGGCATATTACAGAACATTGGTTATTCAGAGCAAGTTGAGAAAGAGAAGAAGCCCAAGAATGTAGAGTTCTGTGGAGGAATCTTGGAGGAGACCAGAGATGGTTACTCCGAATTGGATCTGGAGCTGGTTAATATAAACAAAACAGAAGCTCAACTGGAATTCCTTAAGGGCTTTCCTGGAGAGCAATGGGGGAAAAAAAAGTCTAACTTTATTACAACCAGGGATCATAATTTCCTCCAAAAATAATAGCTTATGTTTCTACAATGCACTATCTCATTTTAGTTGGGGAACATTCTGGTAAAGCAAGGGCACATACGTTCATTCTTATTATTCTCATACCACAGATTGTGACTGGCCTGAGGTTGCAGAGCTGGCAAGTGGCAGATTCAAATGTAGATCATTAGACAGCTAATACTGTGCTCCATTCCTTACACCTTGCCAATGAATTCATATTAATTGAAGTTTTCCTCATAGAAGCATATGATCTAGGTTGAAAAGAGGGTAAGAGTTTTTAGATGAATGTTTGTGGTTTTGGAGAATATGGTGATATTGCTAATAGTAGTCATCAATTCCACTAATCAAGCAATGTATCAGTAAGTACAGGCTACATTATGCTGCAGTAACAAAAGACCCCCAAATTTCAGTGGCTTAACATAACAAAGCAACTTGCATGCTCGCATGACCCATTCATTGGCTACATGTCCATCATGTGTGGGTAGTGGACTTGGCTCATCAGTGTCTCTTTAGGGACCCAGGCTGATGGTGCAGCCACCAGCTCTGATGTGCCATTCACCATGCTAGAAGTATGGAGACCTCTAAGGGTCTTCTACCTACGGTAAAATGCTCCACTCTGGAAGTGACATATCACTTACTCATTGGCCAAAACTAGCAACTTGGCCTCATTCAACCACAAAAAAACAAGAAACACAATCTTACCTTGTGCATGGGAGAGAGAAATCCAGAAATATTTGACAAAACAGCATTAATGATGACCATAAGCACTCAGTAAACAACAAGGAGTTCCTCTGACCCTACAACAGACCTCCAAGATGACACTGAGAGCTATTGATTATTGACTATTTACAACATGCCATGTACTGTTTACCTACAGAGCACTTTTAACCCCACAACAATCCTATCAGGTAGATACTTTGAGTATTTCCATTTCACAGATGAGAGGACTGAGATTCCGAGAGGTGAAGTTACTTGCCCAGGATCACACAGCTAAGGAAGTAGTAGAGCCACTTGGCCCCAGGTATTTGAATGCAGGCCAAGCTTGGCTACAGAACCCATATATAATAACCCCATTTACTTGATGAGAAATCTCAGGCTCAGGTAAGCAAACCAACATGCTCAAGGTCACACAGCCAGGAAGCAGCAAGCTCTAGTTCCTTTACCTTACCGTATTTCCCAGGTAAAGGCTGGGAGACCTCCTTTTGCAGTTTCCATTGGTGATGACCAGACATCCCTCCCCAACTCTTTCCTGTGCAGGCGACTCCCAGCTCTTGGCCTCTGATGTGAGTTCTGTGCTAGTGCTAGTTTATACCAGCTCACTAGAGCCAAATGTTAAATTTTTAAGACTTTTGCAAACTACTTATTAAACACATATTCAAAAGTAAGTTATATAAACTTACTAGAATTTAATTATATTTCAAACCAAATACTCAAAACTCATCACTTCCTAATTATTTTACTGCATTTTACTATTATATGCTCTTTAAGGTTATTTACATCCACCAAATGTATATGGTGGAAATACGACATGTTAAAGCATGATAGAGTGCCCCTGTACATCTCTCCCTAGCTGTGTGCTCAGTGATGTCCAGTTGGTAGATTGAAATTGGCCATGATGGGCATATTTACACCCCAGAAATTGGCAAGCATTACCAGTCAGGGCTTTTTTTCCCCTGTAGATCCACTGTTAACCATTTACCAGCATACCAGTGCACAAAGCCCCCTGCCTCCACCATCAAGCTGTACCATTCCCCTCCACCATTAGCCTCAATCCAGGACCACCTCGCCCTCCCAGTGGATCCAGCTGGTCCCAGGTCCGGACCAGCTTCCATGAGGCTGCTGCACTGGGACAATAGTCCACACTCATCCTTGCAAACATGCTAGACTGATATTCCTCCCCCTAAGACACTAGTTAGACCCTTGGCTGCCCGTTAAAATCACCTGAGAGAGCTTAAAAAAAAATACAGATATACAGATTTTTTTTTTTTTTTTTTTTTTTTTTTTTTTTAACAGGACACACCACCAGAGATTCTGATTTAATTGGTCTGGGGTGTGTCTGGTTTTTGGGATTTTTTTTTTAAGCTTTCCAACCAAAGTAGAGAAGTACAATTCCAAGCAAACTCAGTGTGCAAAAAACATGGGCTATCAAAGAAGAAAACATGTTAGAAAAATTGAGAAAGTTTGCCACGAGTTAAATCACCCATCTCCTAATCTGGGCTCCTATCAGATTGCAAGATGGGTGATTTAATTCACGGCAAACTTTCTCAGTTTTCCCAACAATAATCTGTGAAGAACAGCAGTGGAGGGCAAACCTTTTCTCTAGAGGGCCAGATGGTAAATATTTTTTACACTGTGGGCCATAGGGTCTCTGTTGCAGCTACTCACCTCTGCCATGGCCGTGTAAAAGTAGCCATAGACCATCTGTAACGGAAGGTGCATGGTTGTGTTCCAATAAAACTTTATTTACAAAATGGGGTGACCTGGATTTGTCTGTGAGCTGGAGTTTGCCAGTCCCCATCTATGGTGTCCCCATACATGGCAACCTGCCCAGAGATTGTTCTTAAAATCTATACACATTGGCCAAGTACAGTGGCTCACACCTGTAATCCCAACATTTTGGTAGGCTGAGGTGGGTTGATTGCTTGAGTCCGGGAATTTGGGAACAGCCTGGGCAACATAACGAGACCGCATCTTTACAAAAAAAAAAAATGTTCTTTTTTTAAAAAAATAGAAAAATCTATGCACATAATTACCTTGAATGTTCCCAGTGAGCCAACAGATTAGTTGGGTCTCTGGAGTGTCCCTCTAGTCCCCCAGATTCTTGAAGCAGTTTTAACTGTGCTCACTCATCTGATAGGCAAAAACGTTGACTTGCATTGATGGACTGGAAGTTCTTTCAAGGGGAGGATCCTGTGAGTCTTGTTCTCTCAGTCTAGTGCCCAACCTTTGGGCCTCATGTAACATCAAAAAAATGGTTGCATGAATACATAGAAAAAATAAATAATGTTTACTATTGTTAAAAAACATTATGGACTGGGTGCAGTGGCTCGCGCCTGTAATCCCAACACTTTGGGAGGCCAAGGCAGGAGGATCAACTGAGGTCAGGAGTTCGAGACCAGCCTGGCCAACATGGCGAAACCCTGTCTCTATTGAAAATACAAAAATTAGCCAGGCTTGGTGGCACGCGCCTGTAATCCCAGCTACTCAGGAGGCTGAGGCAGGAGAATAGTTTGCACCTGGGAGGTGGAGTTTGCAGTGCATCAACATTGTGGCACTGCACTCCAGCCTGGGAGACAGAGTGAGACTCCATCTCAAAAAAAGATAATTTTTTTTTAAATGTAGAGAATTGCAAAAGGGAATAGCATGGAGAATCCCCACATTCCCATGGTCTCGCTCCATCGTGATATTGAAGTCACTCTTTTGGTTATTTTTCTCTAAATTCTATGAGGACAGCAACTCTCTTTGTTATCCTCTATATCATTGCTATGCCCTGGTATTGTGCTCGGGGTACAATACATAGTAGGTGTTTGATAAACTTGGGTAGGATAAATGGAAGAATGAATGAATGATGAGCCGGTGCACTTAGATGTGATTTATAAGATTTCTAGGGGGATCCCTGGCTATTACTTAGAACTATATTGTGAGTCAAATCACGTTTCCTTCCCCTTAAAACCACAAATAGCTGGGCTTCAGCATCTGCAGTGGACATCAGAATTCCTGAGAACATTCTGAACCGTGTTGGCTCCCAGGCCCCGCTCCTGGGAGCTGTTGGGCTACTGAGTAGACTGACATATTGGGAAGCCTGGTAGAATCTCACAGGTGTAGGAAGATCTAACTGCCCAGGGTAATAAAGGATGCCCTTTGTCCTCAACTCCTTTGACACTTTCTCTCTGGAGACCTGCTGAATAAGGAAGCGAGTGACCACAGGGGAGAAAAAAAAAAAAGGCAAAAAAACCCCAACTGGTCTAATTTTAAACCCCTTCAAAGTTACCAGGCTGCTGGAGATTAGCTTAGAGAAAATATGTCGGGGTCCACTTTGATTTGCAATTTGAGATAAATGCGGGAAACGTGTTTGTGCTTCCTCAGAGGGGATTATGTTGCCTTGCAAGTTGGGTTGTTGTCACTTTTCATTTTAGAATACTTACTTGTGCCTCTAGTAATGAACAGAAACCAAACCACACTGAAACCAGCCGGGGGGTGTCCTGCTGTCTCAGAAGCCCAAGGTATTCCTGTTTCTACTGAATTCCTATTTCCAGATTCCTGCCTGTCGCCCGCCAGACTTTTAAGGGTTCTACACTTGGGCTGCATCAACACTGGTAGTTTATTTCAGACATAAGCACATTGTGTTAAAGTTGCTACCACCAAAAGAAAAAAAAAAAAAAAAAAAACCTCACAACTAACTTGGTATCTTTATTGGGGGGCGTGAATGATTCTTTACCATATTGATTTAATGTGCATTGATAATATAGTCCTCGCTCCAATAACCTTTCTGTGTCACCCAGTTGCCCTCAACCAGAGTAGTGGTGAACTCGGTCAAATTTTAGATGCATTAAACATGAGCATGGAACTTAAACTGGGAGGCAGATTCTGAAGTAAATGTATTTTTTCTTTCTTTTTTTTTTTTTTTTTGGAGACAGATTCTTGCTCTGTCGCCCAAACTGGAGTGCTGTGGTGCCATCTTGGCTCACTGCAACCTCCGCCTCATGGGTTCCTGCAATTCTCATGCCTCAGCCTCCTGAGTAGCTGGGAATACAGGTGTGTGCCACCACACCCAGCTGGTAGAGGTGGGGGTTTCATCATGTTGGCCAGGCTGGTCTCGAACCCCTGGCCTCAAAGGATCCGCCCACCTCTGCCTCCCAAAGGGCTGGGATTACAGGTATGAGCCACTATGCCCAGCCAATAAACATATTTTCTATAAATAGTACTTTACCCAGTAATTGAACTTTTAAGAAAAACAGGGTTTTAAGATAATTTTTCCTCCATTGAAAAATGACTGTGTAAGTTATAGGCCACAGATGCTTTCATGGGAGCTGTCATTATAGGTATGAATCCGACAGTTCTTGAATGCAGAGGCATTTGGGGTAAGGTCTTGCCTTCCCAAATTCTTAGGTAACTGTTCAAGAGCCCCTTCCACTGAGACCTAAAATACATGTGCTATTTCCAGGTGCTATGAGTTCTCAAAAACAAATCACTCTTAGGAGGTTAAATTCCGTTTCCACAGCTCATATCAAAACACCATCCTCCATCCCTCATGCAGTCCCCTGCTGGAAGTTTCTGGTTCGACTGGCTGACTGCTCTGTGGTCTAAATATAGCCATTTAAAAAGAAGATTACGGCCCATCCACCTGGGACTGCCAAAAAGCCTTTCACGAGAACTCTTGAAAGCCTGATGCCTTTAATCCTCAACTTTAATTTAAAATAAAGAAATCTTCTCAACTCATATTCCATTTTCTACATTCTCTCCCCCACCCGTCCTCCATGACAGATCTTTTAATTTCCCCCACCCTACCTTTCATTACTGAGGAATAAGACTCTTTACAAGTAGTTTCTAGAGTAAGGATGGGCTAAGCTGTTTTAATTTCTTGCAAGGATGTTTTTATAGAAGAAAATCAAGTCAACACTCAAGAGTATACACAGCCCTTTATGGAGATGGAGAGAATTAATCAGGCCAGAAAGTTCGGAATATAAAATGGGACGGGGGAGGGGAAGGATGTTTCATCAAACCGAACTGCTCTGGGAGATGCCAAGATAAAAGGATTTCCCTCTCCGAGTGCCTTAAATATTGGCAGGCAGTAGGGTCAAGATTTTTTCTTTTGTTGTTATGGAAAGTCATACAGATAATTAATGCTGTTGAAAGAAGATTGTTCTGTTGGCGTCTGCGAGGCTGGCCCCCTAGTCTGGGATCTTCTGGAAAGAAACAAGTCAGGGAAAAAAGTTATGCACCAGGGGAGATCCTGCCAATTTGCACGAGCAATAAATAATGTCCAGAGAGCAAACAGCCACCGGCTAGTTCCTCGTAGCTGCAGATATTTGATATGGGGACACAAGTCAGTGCGTGCAGTGAACTTCAAATGGGGCAGGGGACTGACCCACCCTGCCCTGTCACAGGCTGCTTCTTTTAAACAATAATTATTAAAGAAAGGAAGTTGCAACAGAAGTCCAGGAAGGTTATGCATTGGCTTTGATATTTACAGTTTTTATTTCTTCCTGGATGGATAACTACTGCTGTAATTTAATGGGCAGGAAATGTTTGATCGCCTCGTTGGATGTCCGATGCAGCCACAAGGTCTGGGAGTCCTGGCCGGGCCTGCTGGCCCTAGGAGCCTTCCGTGTCTCTGGCTGATACAGTCCTGAAGGGACTCAGAAAACTCAGTAAACCCCAGCGTGATAACAGAAATAGCTAATGTTTAGCCAGCATATAGTTTGTTTCTTTCTTTTTTTGAGACAGGGTCTGCCTGTGTCGCCCAGGCTGGAGTGCAGTGGTGCCATCACGGCTCACTGCAACCTCCACCTCCGCGGCTCAAGTGATTTGCATGCCTCAGCCTCCCGAGTAGCTGGGATTACAGGTGAGCACCACCATGCCCTGCTAATTTTTTTTGTATTTTTAGTAGATACAGGGTTTTGCCATGTTGGCCAGGCTGGTCTCAAACTCCTGGTTTCAAAGAATCCACCCATCTTGGCCTCCCAAAGTGCTGGGATTACAGGCATGAGCCACCATGCCCGGCCATTACCAGGCACTTTGTATGTGTTGGATTGCATGCATTTTCTACACATTAGCTCACTTAATCTTTTTTTTTTTGAAACGGGGTCTCACTTTGTTGCCCAGGCTGGAGTGCGGTGGCACGATCATGAATCACAGCAGCTTCTACCTCTCAGGCTCAAGCGATCCTCCCACCTCCACCTCCCGAGTAACTGAGACTACAGGTACATACCCCCACACCTGGCTAATTTTAGTATTTTTGGGAGAGACAGGGTTTCACTATGTTGCCCAGGCTAATTTCAAACTCCTGAGCTCAAGCAGTCCCCCTGCCTTGGCCTCCCAAAGTGCTGGGATTACAGATGTGAGCCATCATGCCCAAACAAACTTACTCATCTTAAAACCCACAGAGTGATGCTCCTTTTGGTCCCCTTGTATCAATAAGGAAACAGGCTCAGATGGGGTAAAACACAGCTAGCAAAAGTCAGAACTGGGATTTGAACCCAGGTAGCCTGGCTCTAGTCAACATTTTTTCCTAGTTGCAGTGAAAGTCACATAACATAAAATTAACCATTTCAGAGTGAACAATTCAGTGGCATTTAGTACATTCATAGTGTTGTGCCACCATCACCACTGTCTAGATCCCAAACATTTTTATTCCTCCAAAAAGGAAACCACATACCCCTGAGCAGTGTAGGGGCCAAGGGAGACTTCCTCTTCACGCTCTGAAGGTTCCCTGAAAGTCAGTGGATGAAAGGCAAATTCATAGGAGAAAAGGCATACAGACTTACTGGAGCATAGTTTTACTGACATGGGAGCCTTCAGAATGAAGACCCAAAGATACAGGGAAAATTATTCACTGTTATGCTTAAGTTCAATCAAGTGTGGACAGCCATGTAGAAGTAGGATTGAACCAGAAGATATGATGGAATGCTCAGACACTGAGTTGGGAAGCCCAGTAAAGCCTGTCTGTCTGGATTCTTCTTGGCCTCCATGCAGCCTGCCTGCCTTCTCCGTGTGAGGTGGGACCCTTTCTGGATTGGGGGTCTTAGGACCTACAATCTAACAAGGCAGGTCAGATCATTTCTTTACGGCCAGTTTTTATATAGAAAGGTGCTGGGAAGTTCAAGTAATGTTTTTAGGTTTTATGACTGGTTTGGGGAAAAAGGAGTTCTGATTTCTTTTTTTTTTTTTCTTTTTCAACTTCTATTTTAGATTCAGGGGATACATGTGCAGGTTTGTTACCTGCTTATCTTGCCTGATGCTGAGGTTTCAGGTACAAATCCCATCACCCAGGTAGTGAGTGTAGTGGCCAACAGTTGGTTTTATGACCCTTGCTCCCCTCATTCCCTTCCCTTTCCCTTTCCAGGGGTCCCCAGTGTCTATTTTTGCCATTTTGATGTCCATGAGTACCTGATGTTTAGCTCCCACATACAGGTGAGAACATGCGGTGTTTAGTCTTCTGTTCCTGTGTCAGTTTGCTTAGGAAGGGGCTCTGATTTCTAATGACTGGCCTTGAGGAAGAGGATTCTAGTTTCTATGGCCAGTCTCAGAGAATGAGGGGCCAGAGACAGGAGGGCAGGAGAAGGCCAGAGAAGAACCTTTGCTTCTGAGACTGCTTGTGAGGCCTTCGTTTTGGGGTCCATTTTCTGAGCCCTAATAGCAGCAACTCCCCATTCTCTCAGCCCCTGGGAGCCACCAGTTTACATTCCCTCTCTGTGCATTTACCTATACTGGAGATTTTTTTTTTTTTTTTTTTTTTTTTTTTTTTTTTTTTTTGAGATAGAGTCTCGCTCTGTCGCCCAGGCTGGAGCACAGTGGTGCGATCTCGGCTCACTGCAACCTCCACCTCCTGGGTTCAAGCGATTCTCCTGCCTCAGCCACCTGAGTAGCTGGGACTACAGGCACGTGCCACCGCATCAGGCTAATTTTGTGTTTTTAGTAGAGACAAGGTTTTGCCATGTTGACCAGGCTGGTCTTGAACTCTTGGGCTCAGGTGATCTGCCCCCCTCAGCCTTCCAAAGTGCTGGGATTACAGGCATGAGCCACTGCACCCGGCCTGGGTATTTCATATAAACAAAATCCTCCACCATGTAGCCTTTTGTGTCTGGCGTCTTTCCCTCAGCATCATGTTTTCCAGGTTCATCCATGTTGGCACATGGATCAGTACTTCATTCCTTTTTATGGTGGCATAATATTCCATTTCCATATTCCAATATTCCATTGCCTAGATAGATCACATTTTATGTATCCATTCGTTTGTTGCTGGGGATGTGGCTTGTTTTTTCTTTTTGGCTGTTGCAAATAGTGCTGCTGTGGACATTTGGGTACAAGTATTTGTTTGAACACCTGTTTTCAGTTCTTTGGGGTATATACCTAAGTGTGGAATTGCTGGGTCATACGGTAATTTTATGCTGCACTTTTTGAGGAACCACTAGATATATTCAGAGTTGATGCTCGTCACCACCACACTCTGCCATGGCTGAAACCTGCGCCCCTTAAGTAGCGCGCAGGGTGGTTTTGGAAGGAAGCTGTTGAGACTCGTGTTTTGGGGGCACTTCTGGCTTTTTGTCCTTGGTGCAGGGAACATTCATTCATTCATTTATTCATTCATCAAATGTATTTTGAGCACTTTGTGGTAAATACTATACCAGTGCTGAGGATTGTGCATTGGGGAACACATTCATAGTTGCTACATTTAAACCCCACAGTCTAGAGGAAGAGGGGACACGTGAGACAGGAACTGCAAACTCAAATTCCTGCAGATCCCCCATGGGTAGGATGATGAGGGAAGCAGAGCAGATGTGAGGCTTTAGGGAGTGGTGGAGACTGAGGCTAATTAGAGAATGGGCACTCAGGCAAATGGCTCTGAGGATTGCCAGACAGGAATGCAAGCACAGTGTGGTCAGATCTTCCTGTTTTTTTCAGAGAAAATGAAAATTTAGATCTTTATGTAAAATATCTGATATTTAAGATAAAGCAGAAACTAAACAAAATACATCTGCAAAGGCCAAATGAGCCACTGGGTTATGAACTATATTAGGGTTCTCCAGAAAAACAGATTCAACACGATGTATTATGTTTGTTTGTGTGTGGGGCGGTGGGGGGGAATTTATTATAAGGAATTGGCTCATGTGATCCTGGAGGCTGAGAAGTCCCAAGATCTTTTTTTTTTTTAAAGATGGAGTCTCGCTCTGTTGCCCAGGCTGGAGTGCAGGGACACGATGTTGGCTCATTGCAACCTCTGCCTCTCAGGTTCAAGAGGTTCTCCTGCCTCAGCCTCCCAAGTGGCTGGAATTACAGGCATGTGCTACCATGCCTGGCTAATTTTTTTTTTTTTTTTTTTTTTTTTTTTTTTTTTTTAGACAGAGTCTCGCTCTGTCACCCAGGCTGGAGTGCGATGGCACAATCTCGGCTCACTGCAAGCTCCGCCTCCCGGGTTCCCACCATTCTCCTGCCTCAGCCTCCCAAGTAGCTGGGACTACAGGTGCACGCCGCCACACCCAGCTAATTTTTTGTATTTTTAGTAGAGATGGGGTTTCACCATGTTAGCCAGGAGGCTGGCTAATTTTTATGTTTTCAGTAGAGACGGGGTTTCACCATGTTGGCCAGGCTGGTCTCAAACTCCTGACCTCAAGTGATCCACCTACCTTTGCCTCCGAAAGTGCTGGGATTACAGGCAGAAATCCCAAGATCTGAGTCAGCGAGCTGGAGACCCAGGAGAGCTGATGGTGTAATTCCACTCTGAAGGCCAGCAGGCTCAAGAACCAGGAAGAGTCAGTGTTTCAGTTCAGTCTGAAGGCAGGAAATGACTGCTGTCCTGGCTCAAGTAGACAGGCAGGAGGAACTTGCTCTTACTCGAGGGAGGGTCCGTGTTTTTGTACTGTTCAGGCTGTCAGCTGATTGGAAGAGGCCCACTCACATTAGGAAGGGCTGCTTTACTTGGTCTTCTGACTCGAATGTTCATCTCATCTGGAGGCCCCCTCACAGACACTTCCAGAATAATGTTTGGCCAAATATCTGGGTACCCCATGACCCAGTCAAGCTGACACATAAAATTAACCATCACAAGTCCACCCCTTGTCAACTTGGCACCCATATGCATCTCCTTAAACCATGTTTAATCTCCAAGTAAAGATAATAACAAGGTTGTAATCCCATCTAACGTGATACAACTATCCTGTTTACAACCAAAAATGCACTAACTCCTTCCCTGGAAGAGGAAGTAAGTCCTTCAGTGATGTTTACTCTTTTCCTTGATACCCAACAGCTTAAATACTATGATGTAAAATTAACAATATTCAAATACCGTAATACAAAGTCAGTACATCTTATGGTACTTAATAAGGGAATGAGAAGAAAGAAAACAAACATAATTGCTTAATATATATCTTTATACACACACGCACAACAAAATAAGGAGGAAATACTCATGAAAATGACAGTCCTCAGTTCCGTAGCTGATCACGTGGTCATAGCTGGTCTTTATAACTACTTTCTTCCACTTTGGGATTCCCATTCCATATTCCCTTGGCCTTCGGCAAACGACTCAACTGGTCATGGTTCTTTACCTGGGCAAGTGACCCAACTTTCATTCCTGAAGGGTCTGTGCCATTAGCAGTCCTGCCTGGACTGGGTTGTAGTTTTCCATTGACCCTAGTTAGCTACAGGGCATGGTAAAACCAAAGGATCTCCTACATATTCCAGGCATTCTTTCTTACCCCCATTGTAGCCTAGTTGTCCAGTGACCCTCTGATAGTCAGGGTCATCACATCAACCAGCACAGTAACTCCCTTCTTTGCCTGTTGTTCAGAGGCATGAGAATCCCAGAGTGGCCAACTGGCAGTCTTAACTTCCTTTTCAGTGGAATAATTGTATCTCCTAGTAGAAACAGTCTTTTCTCTGGAACTAAGACCTCTAGAACAGCAAAGCATAAGGCCACAGGAACAAGAAGCAAACATTTCACTAGTGGCTCTTCACAGCTGTATTAGTCTGTTCTCATGCTGTAAGAGACATACCTGAGACTGGGTAATTTATAAAGGAAAGAAGTTTAATGGACTCACAGTTCCACATGGCTGGGAAGGCCTCACAATCATGGCAGAAGGTGAAGGGGGAGCAAATGCACGTCTTACGTGGTGGCAGGAAAGAGAGCTTGTGTAGGGAAACTCCCATTTTTAAAACCATCAAGTCTTGTGAGACTTATTCACTATCACAGTATGGGGGAAACTGCCCCCATGATTCAGTTATCTCCACCTGGCCCTGCCCTTGACACATGGGGATTATTACAATTCAAGGTGAGATTTGGGTGGGGACACAGAGCCAAACCATATCAGTGGGTAACAGTGAGTGGTGCTACTCCCACTTCCACCCCTTAATTCCTGGATCACAGGCTTCTTCCTCAAATTTTCTTGTCACCAATTTTCCAATTATGTTTCTTCCAAGTCCCTGATCATCCGACCAAACCACTAACCACAGCCCATCCATTGCTATAGAATTGCAGGACTGGCCATTTCTCCTTCTAAGCCAAGTAAACAACTAGGGGCACTGCTTAAGGTTCTGTCCACCGGGAAGATTTCCCTTCACTGCAGTCCTTCAGGGATGTCCCAGGAAGGAGCTGTCTGCTTGCCAGTGGTGCCTACATATCCTAGAGAACCATCTGTAAACCAGGTCCGGGTCTTTTCTTCTGTCAGTTGATTGTAGGGAATTCCCCATGAGGCCATAGATGCAGGCTGGGAGAGAGAAGGCAGTGCAGCATGAATGGGAACCATGGGCATTTGGGCCACTTCTTCATGTAACTTATGGTGACTTCAAGGCTTGCTTGGACCCAATCACATATATACCACACCATTTGATGATGGAATGCTGCTGTGCATGCCCATCTTTATAGCTTGGAGGGTCAGATAACACCCAGTTCATGATGAGTAACTCGGAGCACAGGGTCATTTGGGGGCCCATGGTCAAGCATTCAATCTCCACAAAGGCCCAGTAGCAAACCAAGAGCTGTTTCTCAAAAAGAAAGCAGTTATCTGTAGATTATATAGGACCTTACTCTAGAATCCTAAGGGCTTGCACTGTGATTTATCCAGATAGGGGCCTGTCAAAGACTCCAAATAGCATCCTTATCTGCCACTGACACCTTGGGCACCATGGCATCTGCTGGGTCATATGGCCCAAGTAGCAGAGCAGCTTTCACAGCAGCCTAGACCTTTTGCAGAGCCTTCTCCTATTCTGGTTCCTACTCCAAACTGGCAGCTTTTCAGGTCACTCCATACATGAGTATGGGTGGTATGAGGACTATGTTGGCTCCCAAATCCAAAGAAGCCCACTAGGCATTTTGTCTCTGTTTCAGTTGCAGGACTAACTAGATGCAACTTCTTTCCATTAAAGGGCTCCACATGCCCCCACACTGTGGAGCCCTAGACATTTCACTGAGGTGGAAGGCTGCTGAATTTTTGTCGGATTTATTTTCCACCTTCTGGCATGCAAATGTCTTACCAATAAGTCTAGGATCATTGGCAGTTCTTGCTCACAAGGTCCAATAAGCATACTGTCATCAGTGTCATGGGCTAGGGTGAAATCTTGTGGAAGGGAAAGGTGATCAAGGTCCCTGCAAACCAAATGATGACATAGAGCCAGAGAGTTGCTGTACCTGAGTTAGGACAGTGAAGGTGTGTTGCTGGCCTTGCCAGCTGAAAGCACAATGCTTCTAGTGGGCCTTATGGAAAGAGTTGGAGAACAAGGCCTTTGCCGGATCAATAGCTGCATACCAGGTCCCAGGAGATTGAGGCAATGAAACCACATCTGCAATTGGATGTGGTACAGCAGCTGCAATTGGAGCCACCACCTGGTTAATCTTACAGTAATCCACTGTCATTCTGTGAGATCTATCTGTCTTCTACATAGGCCAAATCGGCAAGTTGAGTGGGGATGTGGTGGCAGTCACCACCCCAATCTTTCTAGTCCCTTATAGTGACACTAATCTCAGCCAACCCTCTAGGAATGCAGGATTACTTTTGGTTTACTAATTTCCTACATAGAGGCAGTTCTCGTGGCCTTTACTTGGCCTTTCCCACCGTAATAGCACTCACTCCACAGGTCAGGGAACCAGTGTGGGGACTATGCTGCCTGCTGGGTATGTCTGTTTCAATTATGCATTCCAGAACTGGGAAATAACCATAGAATGCATTTGGGGCCCCACTCAGCCCCCATGTGAGATGAACCTGAGCTAAAACTCTATTGATCACCTGACCTCTATAAGCCCCTACTCTGACTGAAGGGCTAAAGTGACATTTTGGGTCTCCTGGAATCAATGTCAGTTCTGAGCCAGTGTCCAGTAGTGACTGAGTGTTCTGATTACTTCCTTTTCCCCAGTGCACAGTCACTCTGGTAAAAGGCAACAGGTTCCTTTGTGGGAGGCTGGGAGAAAAATGAAGAGTATAAACTTCTGGCAGTATACCAAGGTCCTCCCTTAAGGGGACCCGGCCTCCCCTTCATTCAAAGGGTTCTGGGTCTATAAATTGTCTCCAGTCTGTAAATTGATTGAGGGGCTGTGACACTCTGTTTTTATGATTCAGGTTAAACTTTTGATCCCTTGATCTAGAACTTTACTGCTCATACAGATCAAGTAAGAATTTAGTAGGTTTCCTCTCTACTTCACTTCTAGGAACACCATTACCAACTAGTCAATGTCATAGGTCTGTGTGATTACACTATTCTGATTGCTGTTTTGACGCTGCTGTCTGTTACAGTGAGTGTCCCCACTTGGCCCCTGCCATTCCAGGATCCAGTTACACCCTTTGTATTTAGGTTTCCAAATTCAGTGACCTCAGTTCCCACGGTAAGGATTGGCTTACAGAGAAGAATGGTCTCAGAGCTCTTCAAGGATGATGCGGCTCCCCCCAAAAATTTGTTTCTCACTGTGTTGGTTGATAGTTATGTCTTCTGGTTCTTCCCAGTGTGGGTGCATAGGTCTTAAATAACAAATCCACTCTACTGTCCCAGTCTTCCTAGGTCCTTGAATCTCTTCCTTTTAGATTAAACCAAGGCAGTTTTGGCATCTCCCTCTCCCTCACTGTGAGCCACCTTTTGGTCCGTGTTTCAGCCCAACCAACCCAACAAATGGTTAGAACCCTTTCTAACTCCTAGGCTGCAACAGTAAATGTAGAACCTCTGCTTAGTGTGTGCCCATATCCATAAATTTAGCCTGATTCAATGTTATGTTCCTTCCACCATTATCCCACACCCATTGCCAGGCATATTCCCCAGATTTCTATCTTACAAATTAGAAAACTCAAGTCATTCTTTTGGAGTGTAGCACACCTCATGGGTCATATTTTTTATGCCTCCTGTATTAGTTCGTTTTCACCCTGCTGATAAAGACATACTTGAGACTGGGAAGAAAAAGAAGTTTAATTGGACTTACAGATCCACATGGCTGGGGAGGCCTCAGAATCATGGCGGGAGGCAAAAGGCACTTCTTACATGGTGGCAGCAAGAGAAAAAGGAAGAAGCAAAAGCAGAAACCCCTGATAAACCTATCAGATCTTGTGAGATTTATTCACTATCATTAGAATAGCATGGGAAAGACCAGCCCCTGTGATTCAGTTACCTCCCCCTGAGTCCCTCCCACAACACATGGGAATTCTGGGAGATACATTCAAGTTGAGATTTGGGTTGGGGCACAGCCAAACCATATCATTCCACCCCGGCCCCTCCAAATCTCACGTCCTCTCATTTCAAAACCAATCATGCCTTCCCAACAGTCTCCCAAAGTCTTAACTCATTTCAGAATTAACCCAAAAGTCCACAGTCCAAAGTCTCATCTGAGACAAGGCAAGTCCCTTCCGCCTATGAGCCTGTAAATTCAAAAGCAAGCTAGTTACTTCCTAGATGCAATGGAGGCACAGGTATTAGGTAAATACAGCCGTCCCAAATGAGAGAAATTGGCCAAAACAACAGGGTTACAGGGCCCATGCAAGTCTGAAATCCAGCAGGGCAGCCAAAGTTTAAAGCTCTAAAATGATCTTCTTTGACGCCAGGTCTCACATCCAGGTCATGCTGATGTAAGAGGTGGCTTCCCATGGTTTTGGGCAGCTCCAGCCCTGTGACTTTGCAGGTACAGCCTCCCTCTCGGCTGCTTTCACGGGCTGGCATTGAGTGTCTACAGCTTTTCCAGGCTCACAGTGCAAGCTGTCAGTGGATCTACCATTCTAGGGTCTGGAGGACAGTGGCCCCCTTCTCACAGCTCCACTAGGCAGTGCCCCAGTAGGGACTCTGTCAGGGGGCTCCCACCCCACATTTCCCTTTTGCACTGCCCTAACAGACGTTCTCCATGAGTGCCCTGCCCCTGCAGCAAACTTTTGCCTGGGCATCCAGGCATTTCTATACATCTTCTGAAATATCGATGGAAGTTCCCAAACCTCAATTCTTGACTTCTGTGTGCCTGCAGGCTCAACACCATGTGGAAGCTGCCAAGGCTTGGGGCTTCTGCCCTCTGAAGCCATGGCCCGAGTTGTACACTGGCCCCTTTCAGCCATGGCTGGAGCGGCTGGGACACAGGGCACCAGGTCCTTAGGCTGCACACAGCATGGGGACCCTAGACCCAGCCCATGAAACCACTTTTTCCTCCTGGGCCTCTGGGCCTGTGATGGGAGGGGCTGCTGTGAAGGTCTCTGACATGGCCTGAAGACATTTTCCCCATGGTCATGGGGATTAACATTAGGCTCCTTGCTACTTATGCAAATTTCTACAGCTGGCTTGAATTTCTCCCCAGAAAATTGACTTTAATCTTTTCTATTGCATCAACAGGCTGCAAATTTTCTGAATTTTTATGCTGTCTCTCTTTTTTTTTTTTTGAGATGGAGTCTCACTTTGTCACCCAGGCTGGAGTGCAATGGCGCAGCCTCAACTAACCACAACCTCTGCCTCCCAGGTTCAAGCAATTCTCCTGTCTCAGCCTCCCAAGTAGCTGGGATTACAGGCATCCATGCCAGCCCAGCTAATTTTTCTATTTTTTAGTAGAGATGGGGTTTCACCACATTGGCTAGACTGGTCTCGAACTCCTGACCTCAGGTGATCCACCTGCCTCAGCCTCCCAAAGTGCTGGGATTACAGGCATGAGCCACCGTGCCTGGCCTGTTTCCCTTTTAAGATGGAATGCTTTTAACAGTACCGAAGGCACATTTTGAATGCTTTGCTGCTTAGAAGTTTCTTCTGCCAGATACCCTAAATCATCTCTCTCAAGGTCAAAGTTCCACAAATCTCTAGGGCAGGGGCAAAATGCTGCCAGTCTCTTTCCTAAAACATAACACACCTTTGCTCCAGTTCCCCACAGGATCCTCATCTCCATCTGAGACCACCTCATCCTCAACCTTATTGTTCATATCACTATCAGCATTTTTGTCAAAGCCATTCAACAAGTCTCTAGGAGGTTCCAAACATTTCCACATTTTCCTGTCTTCTGAGCCATCCACTGTTCCAACCTCTGCCTGTTACCCAGTTCTAAAGTCGCTCCGACATTTTCAGGTATCTTTTCAGCAGCACCCCACTCTACTGGTACCAATTTACTATATTAGTTCGTTTTCACACTGCTGATAAAGACATACCCAAAACTGGGAACAAAAAGAGATTTCATTGGACTTACAGTTCCGCATGGCTGGGGTGGCCTCAGAATCATGGTGGGAGGCAAAAGGCACTTCTTACATGCCAGTGGCAAGAGAAAAGATGAGGAAGAAGCAAAAGCAGAAACCCCTGATAAACCCATCAGATCTCATGAGACTTACTATCATGAGAATAGCACAGGCCCCCATGATTCAGTTACCTCCCTCTGTGTCCCTCCCACAACACGTGGGAATTCTGAGAGACAAAATTCAAGTTAGATTTGTTTGGGGGCACAGCCAAACCATATCACCTCCCCTTTAGGGGCTTGCTGGGAATTCAGTCTAGTTACAAGTCTAGAAGCAAAGAGGTGGTTGGGGGCGGGGGTCTTCAGGAGACTTAGGATTATCTTGCATGGCAGCTACCTCAGGGGAGGCTGTAACAGTTTCCCCAGGCAATGTAGGGTTAATTCCCTCAGCAGGAGGTAGAGAGGCCACGCCAGCTGGTGGCGGGGAAACTTCTTCCACTGGCAAGGAAGACTCAGAGTTTAGGGGCCGAGTGTGTCCAGCTTCACCAGGGTCTTCCCACCTGTCCCCATCCTAACTTTCAGAGTTCCATTCCATCACAGTCAATGCTCTCACTTTAGCAGTAGACACCCTACAAGGCTAGGAGTTCAACTTGCTTGTAATCCAGCCAGTCACAGAATGAGATTCTGGGTGTGATTTTCATCAATCTCAGCCCTGCAGCTACAGGAGATTAGAGTCTCCCTCAGGGCATGCATGGAAGCTTTCAGGCCATTTATGTGGCACTTGAGCTGGTAACTTAAATCTCTAAACTCATCCTTTTCTTTCCCCATTGTGTCCAGAGACATTAGGAGCAACCAGCCAATGTCATTGTATTCCTAGTTTGCCAAAAATGTTTCAAAGTATCTGGCATATCAAGTGGGCCTTAAAAAAGAAAGTATTATAGACACGGTTGCCCACACGCTTGCTCTTTATCAGTGGTTGATTTGGAATATCCATCATAAATAGTTTGCATATCTCTATTAGGGAATAAACACCATGGACTATCAACGTTCTCTTTACTACTGGAAATAGAGTCATTAGCATCTTTATAGCTAATTAAATTAGAGAGCCAACCCCAGAAATCCCAAAACTATGTCTGAAAACTCATCCTTAAAATTCTATTCCTCTCAGCCAGGCGCGGTGGCTCAAGCCTGTAATCCCAGCACTTTGGGAGGCCGAGACAGGCGGATCACGAGGTCAGGAGATCAAGACCATCCTGGCTAACACGGTGAAACCCTGTCTCTACTAAAAAATACAAAAAACTAGCTGGGCGAGGTGGCGGGCGCCTGTAGTCCCAGCTACACGGGAGACTGAGGCAGGAGAATGGCGTAAACCTGGGAGGCGGAGCTTGCAGGGAGCTGAGATCCGGCCACTGCATTCCAGCCCGGGCGACAGAGCAAGACTCCGTCTCAAAAAAAAAAAAAAAAAAAAAAAAAAAAAAAATTCTATTCCTCTCTAACCACTCCTGGTACCAAAATCTGTATTAGTCAGGGTTTTCCAGAGAAACAGAACCAATAAGATCTCTCTCTCTTTCTCTCTCTCTCTCTCTCTCTCTCTCTCTGTGTGTGTGTGTGTGTGTGTGTGTGTGTGCTGCTGGTGTAGTCAAACCAAATATGTACCTAGAGCAGTGTAAGCTGACACAGGTGGGAAGGAGATTCCCAGGGAGACCAGTTGAATTTTGCCTGGAGAGGTCAAGGAAGACTCCATGGAGGAGGTGACACTTGGAGGAGGTGACACTTGAGCTGTGTTGTGAAGGATAAAAGAGGGTTTACCAGAAATCTGGGTGGAAAAGGGAACTCCAGGCAGAAGGACCATGTGTGCTTGGGTTCCTACAGCTAGTTCAGTGTGACCTAAACACAGGGTACATGTGGGGACATGACAGGGACATGTCTGGAGAGTGGGGCAAGGGATTTTCCCTTGAGGGCCACAGAAGCCATTCAGGGCTTTGAGCAGAGCAGTGGCTGGGGTTCAATTGTATACTAGAAAGACTGCTCTGGGAACTGTTGATTGAGCACCTGCTGTGTGCCAGGCCCTGGAGTTTCAGTGGTGAGACAGGAAAGGTCCATCTGGAGCTCTATTTTAGAGAGAAAGACTGTAAATAATAAAAAGGTATGTGTGTGGTCAGTCCACAGTGATAAGTGCTATGGAGGAAATGAAAGAGAAGAAAGAATGGGGTGCAGGGGAGGGTGGAGTGTGGGACAGGAAGAGCTCATGCAGTTTTAAATAGAGTTTCATTGAGACAGTGACATTCGCACCTTTGAAGGATTTGAATAAGGCAGCCATGAGGATATCAGGGGAAAGGGCATTCCTAGCTGAGTGAACCACCAATGCAAAATGTAAAATGGTGCAGCTGCTGTGGGAAGCAGTTTGATGGTTTCTCAGTAAGTTAAACATAGACTTAACCATGTGACCCAGCAATTCTGCTCCTGGGAATATACCCCAAAAAATTGAAAACAGGTGCTCCAACCAAAACATGTACACAAATGTTCACAGCAGCACTATTCACACTAGCCAAAAGGTGGAACCAACCCACATGTCCATCAGCTCATGAATGGATAAACATAATGTGGTCTGTCCATACAATGGAATATTATTCAGCCACGAAAAAGAATGTGTCTCTGACACAGGCTGCAACACAGACGCGCCTCAAACACAATGCTGATTAAAAGAGGCCAGGCACTCCATTTATACAAAATGTCCAGAACAGACAAATCCATAGAGACAGAAAGCAGATTAGCGCTTTCCGGGGGCTGGAGAAAGGAGAATGGGAAACAGATACTTGCTGGGTCTTGGGGTGATGAAATGTTTGGAAACTAGATAGAGGCAATGGTTGTACAATATTGTGAATGTACTAGTAAGTGCCACTGAATTACGTGCATTCAGATATGAATGTGCACTCCTACAATTAGTGTCTGGTTGACTGAAGGAGGAGTGAGGGGGCAGGTGGGTGTAGGGCCCCGGGTAAGGACTTCAGTCTTTGCTCTGAGTGGGCTGGGAGCCTCCAAGGTTTGGAGTGAAGGGGTGAGGTCACTGACTCCGGCAGCCACATGGGGAACAGGCCTAAGGGGTGTGTACTGGAGCTGGGACCCCGTGAGGAGGATGCAGGAACATCACGTGTTCCTGCACGCGATGACGGGGGAGGGAATGGCGGAGTGAGAAGTGATGCGATTCTCTTAGAATATAAAGATGGAGACAACAAGACTTGCACGTGGGAAGTGAGAGAGAGAGCGGAGTCCACAATTTGGCCTGTGCTATGGGAGGATGGAGCTGCCCTTTCCCGAGATGGCGGTGCCTGGCAGAGAAGAGGATGGATGGACCCAGGTGGGGTCTCTGCTTTGGGGCCAGAGGGGGCTGCTGCATTGACCTCGCCAGACCTGATAGGGGCAAGGCCTCTTGATAGGGAGACCCCAGCTGCATTTGAGCAGCCTCTGGAAAAATTGCAGGTGCAGCAGGGCTAGGAGATTTTGTGTCCAGAAATAAAATGACAGGCACATCTATGAAGCCCTCAGCTCTTGGTTGGGCACTGTGCTGAGAGCCCTTTGCCCTTCTTCTCATTTAATTGATGCAGCGTCCCCTGGTGGTGGCTACAGTTATTAACCTATTATACAGGTAGGTGTGGAAGGCTCAGAGAGATTTGCTCAAGGTCACCTAGCAAGTAAGTGGCCAGCCAAGGTTTTGATCTCTGGGAGCCTGGCTCCAAGACCTAGCCATTTGTCAGGAGTTACTGCCTTCCAGGACTGGAAGGGTCAATGCCTTTGAAGTCAGTGCAGGAACGTACAGAGTCTCACTAAACAGTCTCAGGTGGCTGAGGCAGGGGAGGGTGTATGTGTCAAGATTTGGTCTAAGAGGCCGGTTGCCGTGGCTCACGCCTGTAATCCCAGCACTTTGGGAGGCTGAGGCGGGCGGATCACGAGGTCAGGAGATCGAGACCATCCTGGCTAACACAGTGAAATCCCGTCTCTACTAAAAATACAAAAAATTAGCCGGGCGTGGTGGCGGGCGCCTGTAGTCCCAGCTATTCGGGAGGCTAAGGCAGGAGAATGGCGCGAACCTGGGAGGCGGAGCTTACAGTGAGCCGAGATGGTGCCACTGCACTCCAGCCTGGGTGACGGAGCGAGACTCTGTTTCAAAAACATAAAAACTAAAATAAAAATAAAAATAATTAAAAAAAGATTTGGTCTAAGAATCTGCTGTTTATTTTTTGTCTTTTTTTTTATTATTATTTTTTTGAGACAGGGTCTTACTCTGTTGCCCAGGCTGGAGTGCAGTGGCACGATCTTGGCTCACTTCATCCTCTGCTTCCCAGGCTCAAACAGTTCTCCAGCCTCAGCCTCCTGAGTAGGTGGGACCACAGGCACAAGCCACCACACCTGGCTAAATTTTTGTATTTTTTGTAGAGATGGCCATCTTGGCCATGCTGGTCTCAAACTATGGAGCTCAAAGTGATCCCCCTGCCTGGGCCTCCCATAGTGCTGGGATTACAGGCATGAGCCACCACTCCCATCTAAAATCCACTGTAAAGGGACACTTTAAAGCCCACTGTAAAGTCCACTGTAAAGGGACAGAGGCAAGAGAAATATTGACCAAGTTGGTCTTAGTGCTCTCACCTCTCCTGCTGATGTTATTATTGTTGTTGCTGTTGTTAAATATAATTGAAATCAGACACTTTGGGGGAAGGTAAAGTCTGAAGGGGAAATGGTAGAGCATTACTAGAGGTTATTTCTGAATGATGGGATTTTTACAAACTTTATTATTTAATTTTTTTTGAGACAGAGTCTCGCTGTGTCACCCAGGCACAAGCGCAGTGGCCCAATCACAGCTCACTACAGTCTCGACCTCCCCAGGCTCAGGTGATTCTCCCACCTCCTGAGTAGTTGGGACTCTAGGTACATGCCACCGTGCCCAACTAATTTTAAAATTTTTTTCATAGAGATGGGGTCTCACTATGTTGCCCAAGCTGGTCTCGAACTTCTGGCTCCAAGCGATCCTCTTATCTTGGCCTCCCAAAGCCCTGGGATTATAGGCATGAACGAGTCACCATGCAGAGCCCACCCAGAATTTGCTTAGGGGTGAGCATGGGGCAGGAATGAAGCACTGGACCACTACTTTCCTGCCCTGACATTGATGGCAGAACAGTGTAACAAGCTCTGGTCATGATAGAATCAGGTCACCTGAGTCCAGCCCTGCTGTCTGGCTTTGGGCAAGTTTCTTAACTTCTCTAGGCATCTGGAAAGAGACTGTATGGGTAGACCATGTGAGGGCTCTAGCCTGGGCTGCTGAAAAAGTCGGGGCTCCAGCTGTAGGGACCCCTACTCCCATCCCCTTTACCCCTCCCACAGAGGATCCGCCACTGCCAGGATGGCCGAGGGGAGGGGCTTGGCATGAGGACCAGCAGATGCCAGTCTCGCTCCACGCACAGATGTATCTGCCAGTTTCTGATGGGGAGAAGCGATCTGGGAGTCGCTCACTTCATTGATAATTAAATTCAAATTAAGAGAGATTTGCATTTATCAAAAGCCTGTTTGACAAGGTGTCACTGTTCCGATCCAGCACCCAGGCGCTGGGGAGCCAGCAGGAGGAGGTGCAGCCACGTGGGGGTGGGGAGAGAGGAGGGTTGGGGGTAGAGGAGAGGGGAGAACAGCAGAGAGGCTGCCTGTCAGCCCTTCGTTATTCTAGAGGGTCGCAGCTCCATGGTAAGTGGAAGGAAATGCTGTGTGGCCTCGGTCGGGCTGCTTGACCTTTCTGAGCCTCAGTTTTCTCCTGGCAGCCCCCAGGGTCTCCCTTCTCCATGGACTGCTACCATTTGGCTTCTGCTTAGGCACGGAATCCCCCATCCCTGCCACCCTTCTTGGTTGAATGCTAGGAAGGAGAGCTATAGAATCTCCAGGGGACATTGTTGGTGGCCCACCCAGACCCCTCTGCCAGGCAGCACCCATCCCCGCTGTGACTTGGCTGTTCTGTTCTCCAGGGAATTGCAAGATGTTCCATCCCATTCCACCCTAGAGGCAGCCCACAGTCCCTGAGTGACTTGATTCAGGAGAAGAGTAAAAGCCTGGACCCCTTCCCTCAAGTTGGGACTACACTATGCTACCATTCACCCCGCACAACTCCCAGGGGCAACACTGGATTCTCACTGAACCCACATTTTCACCCAACTCCTCTCCCGCCCCCACCTGCTTCCCTTACTTCTATCAGCTTCCACTTGAGGGCATATCCCCTCGCCCGGAAGTCACTAGCCCCCAGATCCCCATCTCAGCCCTCAGAGATCCCGACCCAAGACAGAATCCCATCTGGACTCCAGGCCCATCTTTGATCGCTGCATGACCTCTAGCAGGTTGTTAAACTCCCTGAGCCTCAGGGACTTCGTGGGGGACAGGGGGATAAGATAGCCCTTACTCTTTGGGATGGTCTACGAGGACCAAAGGATATGATGGATTTGACATTCCTTCTTGTAAACCAGAAGGTTTCATGTAACTGGAGGCTTTCTTTGGACATGAGAGAAAGATCCTGCTGGCCCGAGTGGTCCACAAGTGCTCAGTAGGAGGAGAATGGATGGGGTTTGGGAGAGAAAGGAGAGGGGTATGTGATGGGGACATTTTCTGCCTCGCTGGCCTGGGATGAGCTGCAGAGAGTGGATGAACCACAAATGGCATTTGTGGCAAAGGTTTGAGCAATGGGCCTATGTTCAGAAATAATGGTGGTCGAGGTTTTGGTCACTGAGATTGTTATTTTTCCAGCACTGCATTGGGACAAATACTTTTCAACCCCTCAGAGGAGGCTCTTCTAAGGCAGCAGGCGTTTCTGGCTTTATCTGATCCAGCATTATCTCAGCCCCAGCCAGCTGCTATTCCTCCTTGGAAGACCTTTGTATCATGAACACCTGATTGACAAAAATCTGCTATACAACGTGGATGAACAAAGGAATAGTTGTATGCCCTGCATACAGTTCATCCATTCCTTCCATGGGGCTGAGCTTCCCAAGGTCATGGCAACTAGGATAAACATTCAGGACAGTTTTCGCCCAAGAACTGCCTACTGTGTCAAAGGTGTACCCACCTTCACTCTGCCCGAGAGCTACTTGGACTTACAGGTCCAGATGTTAAAATCGGACAAACCCAGGTGCAAATCCAAACTCAGCCCTGAACTGGCCGTGTGACCTTGGGTAAGTCACTTCCCCTCTCTGAGCCCCCATCGCCTGCTCTGTGAAATGGGGATATGAATGGGGGTGGTTAAGAGGAGCAGTGAGGCAGTCGTGGGACCTGTCCTACAGTGTAAATGTCAGTATTTGGCATTTCCAGTAACTTCTCTGTTCTTTTTCTTCCCTATGCTGGCTCCACTCCCTGTCCCTCACTGTGCTCCTTAAAGATATTTTTTCAGTGTTGAAACCTTCCAGGTCAGCGCTGCTTGCAAAAATAGCAAAAGACTTGGGGTGAGCTGGAAACCCATTTAACAACTTTTTGAGGACCCCTGCAAAGCTATACAGGGACTTAATTTCCCAGGCAGAGGAGCGAGAACAGCAGGTCCTGGGGCCATTGATGGGGGACAATTGACAATTGAAGGCAACTCTCACTTTTTCATCAATACCATAGATTGAGCTAGCAGTGAAGCGATTTTCAGAGTTTTATTCTTTTTGTGAGTCACAGCACCACCTATCAAATTGAGCACCCCCTCTTGATCTAGGAATATTAGTATGGAGGATAATATTATTTTCCCAGCCATGGTGAAGGCAGGTCTTCAGAAGCACTCAGCTTCCAGCTTCGTGGCTGGGTGCGTCCTTCTCTTTTATATTAATGGGTTTCATCCACTAGATGTTCTCCATTTACACACGAAACTGGAAAAAAGCAGCAGCTAAATATAGCCCCTGCACAGGCAGGCTGCCGTGGTCCAAAGCTAGGGGAACAGGCAAAATCAGAATGGGGGTGGGGGAATTTGCAGCCTTTGTCACACTCCAGTTGAGACTCCAGGTCCTAACGTGACCTCAAAAGCTGTGTTACCTTTGGCAGGTTACACCACCTCTCTGAGCTTCAGTTTTCCCCTCTCTAAAGTGGCATCATTTCTCTTGATGATATTTCAGGTTTATTTCCTTGCCTCAGTGTTCCCACCTGGGGATGATGCCTGAGAAGTGAGCAGGGAGCCTCAGGTGACACCTGCAGGATATGTTTCTCTGGTCTCATTTTTTAGTGTCGTTCTGAAGATTGAGAGGAGATGGCATGTGAAGGGAGATGTTCTGTGTTGACCACCAAACTTTGAGATGAAGATGAATCACATAAAGCCAGAAATGCCCTCTGCCTTAGAAGAGTCGCCTCTGAGGGACTGGAAAGCATTTGTCCCAATGCAGGGCCAGAAAAATAACAATCTCAGTTATTTCTCAGGCCCTTAGAATTAAGACTACAGTTTAAATCCCCATCTTAGGTACAAATTAGGGACTCAGGGGCTTAGGTCAACACACACACACACAGACACACACACACACACGCACATTCTTCTTGGTAGAGGTATTCTTCCTTTTACTCTTCAAAGGAGACAATCTTTGGTGGCGGTTAAGAGACCTATGCCTGCCACTTACTTGTTCAGTAACCTGGATAAAGTATTTCCTGTCTCCAAACCTCAGTTTCCCCACCTGTAAAATGGGCACAGTGCTAACTCCTCAGACTAAACAAGATGAAAATTAAAATGATTAACATTTATTGAGCACCCACTCTTCATCTGGCCCCATGCTAAGCCTCATCTAAGTATCTAAGCATCGAAGAACAGGCCCGTTAGATAAGTACTGATATTATCCCTATGTTACAGGAGGGGAAAATGGAGACTCAGAGAGGGAGTGACATTTCCCCCAGGTCACACAACAAGTAAGTAGAGCCAGGACATAAACCCAACTCTGGGCAATTTCAAATCTTAGACGCTTTTGAGCTCCCAAGTCATGTGACCCCCGATGAATGTCAAGGTCTCAGTTCCATGCATGGTACCTAATAGGCACCCAGTAAATACTTGTTATGGTGACCATGACATTGATGGTGATGTTTGGAAAACTAGGCTGGGCAGTGGCTCACGCCTATAATCCTAGCACTTTGGGAGGTTGAGGTGGGCGGATCACTTGAGGCCAGGAGTTCGAGAGCAGCCTGGCCAACATGCGAAACTCTATCTCTTCTAAAAATACAAAAATTAACAGGGCGTGGTGGTGGGCACCTATAATCCCAGCGACTCAGGAGGCTGAGGCAGGAGAATCGCTTGAACCCTGGAGATGGAGGTTACAGTGAGCTGAGATCGCACCACTGCACTCCAGCCTGGGTGACAGAGCGAGACTCCATCTCAAAAAAAAAAAAAAAAAAAAAAGGAAAACTTTTGCCTGGGGGCAGGATAATGGAATATAGGATGCCTTTCCTAGCAAGATTTATCATGGAAATTTGTAAATTTCCATTAGATTTCCAAATGGGAAGGATCATGCTGACATGAGCCACATGCAAAGTATGGCCCTCCAATTCAAAATAAAAGGGATGTATTTATATACCCACATCCTCACATTTTGGTATCTCAGAAACCAGGCAGAATATTGTGAGGCAATGTACAATGGCATAAAAGATCGTCCCAATTTAATCCATCTATCTAGTGTTCCATCTAATTACTATATTAGAAAAGTCTTCAGACCATGTATTGAACATTATAAATGGGAATAAAATGATTCTGGTAATGGCTTAATAAAACAGGTGAGGTAGCTCCGTCTGTCTGCCTGTATCCTTGGACCATGGCCAGATTGATTTGTCAGGGAAGGAAAAAAAAAAAAGAAACAGAAATGGGCTTGTGTTGTTGCACTTTGGAGATTGTCTCCATTAGGGGCCTTTGATTTTATTCTTGTTTTTCCTTATGAGAAGTGCTTATCGGTTCCTTTTGTTGACAGCAAAATATGTAGAACTGATGGGAAAACTGACAGCAGCCGTTTCATATTTTATAAAGCCGCTCCCGGCTTGTAATTTGCTGGTTGGGATGAATCGAGGAACCCTGAAACTCCTGGTGAATTTGCAGCTGATGACTGCAGTCTCATTGGAGGGCATGTGTAACCGCTGGGATTTTGCTGCTGTGGGGAGCTGCAAGCTGGGGGAGGCAGAGAGAGCCCAGAGTCAAGAAATGATGTGCCAATCACGGAGGGCTGGCGTCGCCCAATCAGAAGGGATCTGAGATCCTTGTGTATTAGATCGCCTTTTCTCCGAGTGCCTAGAAGGGTATTTGCTTTTTTGGAATCTCTGAGGCCTTCTGTATATATCAAAAAAGGACTTCCCCCTTCTCTCTCTACAAATGCCCACTGTCTTTGCACTTTGTGCCATGAAGTCTCCTGTCCCCTTTCCTCAAGAGCTGCCATTGCTACTGAGACTTGACACATCCTGTCTGAATTTGCTCCTGGCTTCGGGGCTGGTATCCAGCAAGCAGCGACAGGAGGGCCACATGACTCCTTGGTGCAAATCCCTCCCAGCTTCCAAGGAGCTGCACTGGATGAAGGAGCAAAAAAACACCCTTCTCCCCTCAAGTGCCTTGGGTGTTTCCAGTTCCAAACTCTAATTTCTGCCTCTGAGTAGACTAATATGTGGGTGTCGGAGGTTAAATTCCAGCGCATCGAGGAGGTGCCCATTTTTCACAGAGCCCTGGCATTCGTACCAGGCGTCGTCCACGTTGTCATGGCTACACAGACCCGGGACCCCAGAGACGGGAGCGCAGAATTAATGGCAGTCCCGAGTAAAGGATTCCTGTCTTGGCAAGGTTGATGGATTACATTGATGTACCATTTGTCATACTGTAATTGTTCTGGCAAATGTAATACCCACTAGTATAAACATTGTACTGCTTTGCTAATAAAACCCAAAATAGGGAGAGAAAGGATGATACAGTGTTATGCTCACTTAAAGAGACAATGCCGACTTTCCAAGTTGGAGCTCACTTCTTTTTCTGGAGACCTCGCCGCCTGATACCTTCTCCATCGATGTGCGTGCATGTGCTAATCACCTGTCCACCACCCGTCTTCCCTGCATGCCTGGCATGGGCCATCTGGGGTGTGTGGGGGGGTTTTTTCTTGGAGGCTCTGGGGACTCAGTTTCCCTCTCTGTCAGCACCTCCCAGGATTCATCTTGGGAGTTGTTGCGCAAAACCTCTTTGTGTTTCCTTGGTGCCTGCTTGGCATCACTAGCAGAGTCTGTTTATCTAAACTGACTCATCATTCAAGCCTCTGCTCTGAAGTGACTGATGCCTCCAAGAAGCCCTCCCTGACAAGCTGGGCCTTCTCCAGATTCTGACATTGCTCAGGCCTGCGTGACGGGCAGTGGACCCACCACTGCCTGGTGTCTGTACTGCTGTATGATCCCCCCTGTTAGATCATGAGGTCTTTAAAGGCCAGGCCTGGGCCTTTCATATCTCCATCTCCTCCTCTCTGACTAGTGGTGCCCAGAACTGTGTTTGGGACACAGATGGTGCTTAATTAGTACACAATTATTGACTCAGTGGTTTCCCATTGGGCATGAGAAGCTTAACTGAGCAGCTTCATTGGTGCATCTCAACCTTTTAGGACCCCTAGACACCCACCCTGCCTTTTCCGGAGCCATCAGTAAAACCCTACTTCTCCTCCTATTCGGAACGTCTCTTTTGGCCTCTGCCTGGCCTTTGTCCATGACCTTCCCTGTCACTAGGCTGCCTTTTCCCAAGTTTTTAGCTGATTAACTCCCAACTCAAATGTCACCTCTTCTGGAGAGCCTCCCCTGACCCCAGATCTCCACACTGGGTTTGTGGGGGGCTTCTCCTTGGGCTTCACTCTGCAGAAGCACATGTCACAGTGGGGGACATGCATATTTCCTCTCCTGTGCATCACTGAGGGCACCTCTGTGTCACATCTCCCTCATGCTCAGCTCTGGAGCCCAAGCATCCAGCTTGAAATTCCTGAATGCTTAAAGATGAATGAATGAATGCCCTTAACTTACCGCCGCTGTCCATGGGTTGAGCTGTGCTTAAACCCCCTTTGTTGAAGGCAGCAGTTGAGGGTGAAATTGGTGGGGGGCCAGGGGCGCTTATCCAAGGATCTTTACCTGGAGGCCTGAGGATGGAAGACCGTGGGCCGGGCAGTAGCTCTTTCTCTTGTCACTGGGTCAGGCTGTAAGTGAGCTGGGGTGGGCTCTCTGGTCGCACCTTTTTCCTGTCCCACCGTCTTCCACCTGGGATAGGCAGGGAAGAGGCTTCTGCTGGGAACTTGGGGAGGGCCCTGGAGGCAGCTTGGCCTCCATCTTCTTTCATCTCACCTCCTAGCCTCCAGGCTGAGTTTCTACTTTCCCAAGAAGTCTTCTGAGCCATAAGCGTTGATCTTTCTGATCCCTGCAACCCTCTTTCCTCGAGCTGTCAGGGCACAAGGACAGAAGGACCTGCACAGGATCTGTGATCTCATATAATGCTTGTCCAGGCGTGGCTTGGCTTTCATGTGTTAACATGCAGGATTTCTTTACTCTGTCCAAACCCCCTCTATCCATGTGGGATGAGCCCATGACCCCAGCACCTTCTGAGGTTCACTCCTATAAGGAATGTATTCAGCTGCAAGTAACTGGACCAGTGCCTTAAGCTTCATTCATTTATTCATTGAAACAGGGTCTCACTCTGCCATCCAGGCCAATGACTGGAGTACAATGGCATGATCATAGCTCACTGTAGCCTCAAACTCTTGGGCTCAAGCAATCCTCCCACCTTAGCCTCCCAAGCAGCTTGGAATACAGGTATGCACCACCATGCCCAGCTAATTTTTTTGCTATAAAGATGGGGGTCTCCCTATCTGTCGCCCAGGCTGGTCTTGAATTCCTAGCCTCAAGTCTTCTCCTGCCTCAACCTCCCAAAGTGCCTGGATTACAGGCTAGAGCCACCATGCCCAGCTATTTGTTTATTTATTTTGAGACTCCATCTCACTCTGTCACCCAGGCTGGAGTGCAGTGGTGTGATCTCGGCTCACTGCAGTCTCTGCCTCCCAGGTTCAAGCAATTCTCCTGCCTCAGCCTCTGAGTAGCTGGGATTACAGCCATGTGCCACCACACCCAGCTTTTTTTTTTTTTTTGGTATTTTTAGTAGACACAGGGTTTCACCATATTGGCCAGGCTGGTCTGAAACTCCTGACCTTGTGATCCACCCACCTTGGCCTCCCAAAGTGCTGGGATTACAGGCATGAGCCACCATGCCCAGCCCCAGATTTATTTTTAAACAAACTTTGTATTTAGAGAAGTTTTAAGTTCACAGCAAAATTGAGCAGAGCATATAGAGAATTTCTATATATGCCTCGCCCCTACACAGCATATTCTCTGCCACCAGCAACACACCCACCTGAGTGGGACATTTGTTGTAACTGATGAACCCACACTGACACCTCGTTATCACCCAGAGTCCACAGTTGACATGAGGCTTCACTCTTGGTGGTGTACATCCTATGGGTTTGGACAACGTATGATGACGTGGTTCTGCCACTGTAGAATCATGCAGAAGAGTTTTCCTACCCTAAACATCCTCTTGCATTCCACCTACTTATCCCTCTTTCTCCCAACCTTCCTGGTACCCACTGCTCATTTTACTGCCTCCATAGTTTTGCCTTTTTCAGTATGTTGTAGAGTTGGAATTATACCATGTGTGATATGGTTTGGCTGTGTCCCCACCCAGTCTGTGATACTTCTGCATGGCAGCCCCAGGAAATGAGAACAGACGAGAGTGGGGAAATGGGTTGAAATAGCTTGTGGGTGGCCAATCTGTAGTGTTTGCCACAGGTAGATTCTGTTATTATCACATTTTACAGAAGAGCAAGCAAAGCAAGAGAGGGTTAGTAACGTGTGCAGTTGATCCGAGGAGACTAACGTGCGGGTGTCAGAGGTTAAATTCCAGCGTGGTCTAGCATGATCATCAGACTTTTGGCCCCAGAGTCAGACCCCATAGGTTTAAAGCTCAGCTTCCCCACTAATAATTCTGTGTGATCTTGATAGAGTTGCTTCAGCTCCTGGGGCTTGGTTTCTCCTTCTGTAAGATGGGGATAATAATAGCTCTGGGGCCAGGTGCGGTAGCTGACACCTGTAATCCCAGCACCTTGAGAGGCTGAGGTGGGCAGATCATTTAAGGTCAGGAGTTTGAGACCAACCTGGCCAACATGGTGAAACCCTGTCTGTACTAAAAATACAAAAAATTAGCTGGGCGTAGTGTCGTGCGCCTGTAATTCCAGATAATTGGGATGCTGAGGCAGGAGAATTGCTTGAACTTGGGAGGCGGCAGTTCCAGTGAGCTGAGATCATGCCATTGCACTCCAGCCTGGGTGACAGTGCGAGACTGTCTCAAAATAAATAATGAATGAGTGAATGAATGCATGCATGCATGCTCTGATCTCCAACATGAGATTTAGATGAGATGAACTGTGGAAAATTATTTTCGGAACTATTTTGGTAGATGCTAACAAAGCTGGAATTTGAACCAGTTCTATCTGATTCCTAGTCCTAGGAGTGTTTGGGGAGGGGAGAGGAGGTCCTAGCATTAATCTTGCTCCCCCAGCCAGGTGGCCCACTCAGAGCAATACAAAATAACCTGGGATTTATGTCCCCATGGTCAATTTTCACTACGTTTGTCCCCACTGCCCACCGGGCTCCCACTGTGCCCCTATCTTTTCCCTAGTCCCTGCTCCAGGGGCCCCCTTTCCTTGGCACAGTTCCAAGCTGGGATTGAAGAGCCCTTTTCAAGTTCATGGTTCCCACCGTCTCGTGCTCTGGGCTCCTAGGATCCAGCTCTCATAGGTTGGAGGCCCCCAGATTGCTCAATCGCACGGAGCAGGGTGTGATCACAGAGCCTGGCATTGAGAGGAGACAGGATGAAAATGGATGGCAAGCCTGCTCAGAGCTGGGCACCTGCAAGGCTGTCATGAGGTCACCTAGCAGAGGAGGGAGAGGGCAAGGGAGGTGGCCTGGAGCAGATCTCTATGATGCCACAGCAAAGGTAGCAAAAGCCCAGGTAGACCCATGCCCGGGGAAGGTGATGTGTCCAGCAGGGCTCAGCAAATGAGGCCTCCAGGGGGCCCAGGCTCCCAGACACGGGGGCTGACTTGTCACGGAGGTTTCCCATCCAGGCACCCCGTCGTTGGCGCGGCTCTAGAAATCCTGCTTCCAATACAATGCTGCAGCCACTACGGGAGACAGTATTACAATTTCTCAAACACTTAAAACTAGAATGACCATTTGATCCAGTGGTTTCACTTCTTGCTACACACCCTAAAAGGTGGAAAGCAGGGACTCAGCCACGCTCACAGCAGCATTTTTCACAACAGCCAAAGGGTATAACCCAGGTTACCATCAGTGGGTAAACAGATAAATAAAATGTGGTCCATCCATACAGTGGAATACTATACAGCCTTAAGCAGGAAGGAAATTCTGACCCGGCCACAACATGGATGAACCTTGAAGACATCATGCTAAGTGAAAGAAGCCAGACCCAAAGGGACAAATACTGTATGATTCCACTTATCGGAGGTCCCTAGAGTAGTCACATCCACAGACAGCAAGTAGAATGGTGGGCGTCTGGGGCGGGTGGTGGGGAAGAATGGGGAGTTCGTGTTTGAGGGGTATAGGATTTCAATTTGGGAAGGTGAAAAAGTTCTGGATAGTGGTGATGTTGCACAATTATGTGAATGTATTTAATGCCACAGAACTGTACATTTTAAAATGGTTAAAATTGTAAATTTTATGTTATGTATATTTTACAATTTAAAAAATTGCTTTCATTACTACCACAGCTACTGCTGCTACTACTATTAATACTAGCTATGTTACTGCCACCACTAAGTAATGCTGCACTGCATACGTGACACAAAGTATCTCCTGTAATTCCTCCAATAATCCTGAAGAAGTAGATATTATTAAGAAGTAGGTAAGGGGCTGGGCCTGGTGGCTCACACCTGTAATCCCAGCACTCTGGGAGGCTGAGGCCAGATGATTGCTTGAGCCCATGAGTTCGAGACCAGCCTCGGCAATACAGTGAGACCCCTTCTCTAAAAAATTTTTTAAAATTAGCCAGGTATGGGGGTGCATACCTGTAGTCTCAGCTACTCGGGAGGCTGAGGGAGGAGGATTGCTTGAGCCCAGGAATTTGAGGCTGCAGTGAGCTATGATTGCACCACTGCACTCCAGCCTGGGCAACAGAGCAAGACCCTGCCTCTAAGGGTGGAAAAAAAAGTAGTAGTAGGTCAAGACACTTACCTACACAAACTTAATATATGCGGTTCAGAGAGGCTAAATCATTTCTCCAAAGTCACACAGCCAGCAGCAAGTGGCCAAACTGGGCCTTACCCACAGGGTGTCTGTGTCTAAGACCCAATCTTCAACCATATCAACCTAGCTAAGCTTGTCCAACCTGTGGCCTAGGACAGCTCTGAATGTGGCCCAACACAAACTTGTAAACTTTCTTAAAACATCATGAGTTTTGTGGGATTTTTAAGCTTATTGGCTATCGTTAGTGTATTTTATGTGTGGCCCAAGGCAATTCTTCTTCTTCCAATATGGCCCAGGGAAGCCAAAAGATTGGACACCCCTACCCTAGACCATCCTAGAATGACTGAGGCAGGGTTTTCAACCTTGACATTTGGGCTGGATAGTCTGCTGTGGGGAGTTGCCTGTACATTGTGGGGTGTTCAGTGGCATCCCTGCCTCTCCCCACTAGATGCCAGTAGCACACCGCCCCCCACAATCCCAAAGTGAAAGGACCAAAAATGTCTCCAGATGTTACCAAATGTCCCCTGGGGGGCAAAATCACCCCTGGTTGAAAACCCCTGCTTTAACGGGGGCTTCCTGGCAGTTCAGAGGATATCGGACAGTCATTGGTGTTTTAAAGCCACACCAATCCATAGAAATCAATCAGCTTGTGCAAAAGAGGTCATTTGGGGGCAGGGGCGGAGCACAAATGCTTTCTTTACCTGTTGAAAGTTGTTTTTTCACTGGAGTGCACCATCTCTTCCCACCCTCTCTCCCTTAAAATGCCAAGACATTTTCAATTTCCATTTTGGCCTGGGCTAGGCACACCCTTGCTTGTAGCCTGAACAGTTTTTCATTTGGAAATGGGTTTATTTTGCTACAAAAAGGCCTTGCTCAGGTCTGGGTAAATGCAGTCTGCACACACAGTGGAATTGTAGCCTTTTAGTTAAAGATGTCCAGGACATCTGGGCAGTGATTTTGTTGGATGAATAAAACCAGGAGTAGTACATGATCATTTTGAGAAAATGTATGTCAGCTGACACATAGAGAAAAACCTGGAAGGATGCAGACCAAAGGTTTTGCCCACTGCTGCATTCCCAGCGCCCTGGCACATAGTAGGTGCTTGCTTCATTAGTATTTGTCGACAGCTAAATGCAAAGTGGCAAGACAGGGCAGTCAGCTTTCCCTTTGTGTGTTTCTCCATCATTTGAATGTTTTAGAATGAGCATATATTAACTTGGTGAGTTAAAAAAAAATTTAATCTTCCTCCCCCCCACCAAAAAAAAGGGGGGAAAAAAAGAGAGAATCATGCCTTGAACTTGCCTAGCTTGTCCTTCCACAGAGCTCCAAACACACATGCCCCTCTTGCCAAAGCCACGCAAAGAAACGAGGCTGGTGTTTTACGATCCTTGTTCAGCTGTGAGTGGATAACATGGGGCTCCTGGAGAAAGCTGGTTCTTTATTTCTCTCGCTTTGGTTTTTCCCCCTTGGGCTTTTGGAGGGGAGGAAAAACAACAACAGATGAGTAGGTATGGACAGGAAGGCGGTTAGGGAAGGGAGTAAGGAGCCCGAAAGCTTCCATCTTGCTTCTGCCCTGGGCAGGAGGCAGACGGCTGGACCAAATAACCTCTTCATGAGCAACTAGCACCTATTTCTGTGGCTTCCTCTTTCTGTAGCTTCAGGATCCTTCCAGAGCTGCCCAAGAGCTGGGAAAAGCCCTGGGGGCTGGGAGGGGTGGGGTGTGTGGAGGCCAGGGAGGAAAATTAGAAATTAGCATCTTTCAGGGAGCACAGTTTCTGGACCACAAGGATGGTTCAGTTTCTGGACCACAAGGATGAGAGGTCACCTCGTGTTTTATTTGGTTATTATTTTGCAGCAATGGTGGGAGGGGGAAGGAAACCCCCCCACCAGCCTCCTGATTCCCAACGATTCCAAAGGCCTTTGAGTTTGTACAGTTGCATCTCAAACGTTTTAAAGTTTACAACTGACCTGATTCCTAGAAAAAGATAAACACCCTTCCTATGTTTGGAGTCATATGTAATTTTTATCTCTTGACCTTTAAATGTAAGCAGCAGTAAAATGAAGAACTATAGCAGTCATTTAACACTCCGGCTCTACTAACTGGTTCCTGCCTGAGAACCGTGGTTTTAAATTGGCTAATGCAGAATACTTGCAGAGCTAATAATAATTCAGATTATTCCTGTCAGCTATTCCGGTTTCATGGGTAATTTAGTAGTTGAATAAATTTTTAAAAAAATTCATTCGTTACCATGCGCTGTTATGAATCAGTAGATGGTTTACCATTGGCAGCAGTAACTGTAAGAAGATTTAAATTGCTACTGAAAAGGATTTGAGTGAAGGTAATGTTTTATAATGTTCTAAGCCATATGCACTACTTTCAGGCCTCATCAGTTTTACATTGATTCCTAGTGAAGTGTTTAATTGCATCATGAATGCAATATAATTCAGTTCTTTCTGCTAATATGGTATATATCTCAAAGTGATATACAGCACTGACAGGGAGAATTCTCAGTTTCGTCTGGTTTTGGGAGGGCAGCGAGAATTGGGCGCCTACTGAATGCGTGGAGGGCAGACGGCAGAGGAAGACGACTGACGCTTGGCTCCATCTTGCCGAGACTTAGGGGCGGTGGACTGTGTCTGTCCTGGCTCTCAATGCTGAGGGCCAGCCAAAGAGGGATCTGGTGTTATTGGCCTCTCCTAGGAAGGCAGGGAGATCTCTGTGTTGCCTGGGAGGCTCCTGAGGGCTGGCCAGGCTCACTCCGGCCATCACAGTCTGATGGTTCGGGCACCTCTTTGGCTGTTTCCAAGCGATTACTGATGGTTGGGATTGCTGTTGCTGTTTATTCATTCAACGAGTATTTATTGAGGACCTACTGTGCACCAAGGCCATCAGTGACCCAGGACATTGGCCCGGATCGCATCAGTCATTGATTTCCATAGAAATCTCACGTGCTCTGAAACAAAGGTTTAAGAAAGGCTCAAGGCTGGTGCCATGGCTCACACCTGTAATCCCAGCACTCTGGGAGACTGAGGTGGGTGGATCACCTGAAGTCAGGAGTTTGAGACCAGCCTAGCCAACCCGGGGAAACTCTGTCTTTACAAAAATAAAAAATTAGCTGGGCATGGTGGCATACATGACAGGCTGGGCCTTGGGGTTTCTATGCAAAATCACCCATTTTCAAAGAAAAATTAAAACATATACACGATGCAGGCCAAACTAAATATGACTGTGTGCATATTCTGCCCAAGGGCCACCTGTTTGCAATGTCTGTTATTGGGCCTGATTCTGCTGTGAAAGCAAAAACCATTTGCTCTCGGGGTCTGAAAAATATACGCATGTTAGAGGCGGTAGAACTGGCAACGCCTTGGCAGGCAGGGGTGCGGTGCTGCAGGAGCCTTGGACGTGCGTGGGGGACGGAGGAAGGAGGTGTTAGCTTCCATCTGGCAGTCAGGGACTGGGGACAAGCCGCTCTAGACGGGGCCTGCGAGGCCGCTTGCTGCATCTCCAGAAACATAAAGAAGGCACCTTGTGGGAAACAGCCAAAGATAGAAGGGACAGTGTGGCTTTGGGCTTGTAAGTGGGAGACACAGGAAAGGCGAGGTGTGATTGCTGCTGGGCAGGAACCTCGCAAAATGGTGGTGGAGATGGGGTGGCTACAGCTGGAGCAAACCTTTCTTTTGGGGTTTTTCTTTGAATCCCGAAAGCAACCCGAGGTTCAGGGCTATTCCCGCTGGGGAAGGCCCCTGGATTCTAGTTTTAGAGGCATCTCTGACTCACATCCTTCCAAACCGCAATGTATGAAAGCTATTGGGCGCCTACTGAATGCATGGCATTCTTCCTGGCATCCATTCATTTATTCACTTATTTATTCATTCAACAGGCGTATTGTGAGCCAGGCGCTGTTCTAGGTGCTGGGGATACAGTGGCGACCATGACAGATGTACAGTCACACATCGCTTGACAACCGGGATGCATCCTGAGAAATGCATTGTTAGTCAGTTTCATTGCTGTGTGAACATCACAGAGTGTTCTTACACAAACCTAGACAGTAGAGCCCTGCTACACACCTGCACTATTGCTCCTAGGCCACAAACCTGAACAGCATGTGACTGCACTGAATCCTCTAGGCACTTGTAACTTGTGGTAAGGATTTGAGTATCTAAACATCTCTAAACATACAAAAGGTACAATGAAAATATGGTACTAGAGTCTTACACAATGGGACCACCATTGTATATCCATCCATCACTGACCAAAATGTCATTATGTGGTACATGACTATACCTGCCCTCTTGGAGCCTCTATTCTATTGGAGACAGACCATAAGCAAATATATAGTTAAAAACACAAATTGGCATCACTTACTACCGATGGCCTCACCCCAGGAATATATCTCAGTGTATTCATTTGCTAGGTCTGCCATGACCAAGACCACACCTGGGTGGCTCACACAACAAGGATTTGTTTTCTCATGGTTCTGGAGACCAGCAGTCCAAAATCAAGATGTTGGTCAGCAGCGGCGGTTTCTTCTAAAGCCTCTCTCCTTGGCTTGTAGATGACCATCTTCACGTTCATTTCTTCTGTGTTTCCGGGCCCCGAGTTCCCCCTTTTTATAAAGACACCAGTGATATTGGATCGAGGACGACATGAATGAGCTCATCTTAGCTTTATTACCTGAGTAAAAGACCCTGTCTCCAAATCTGAGTCCTGGAGGTTAGGACTTCACCCATATGGATTTGTGGCGACACAGTTCTGCTCTTAGCACCCCACAGAGAGGACCAGCCTGTGTGATTACAGCAGGCTCCTTGGGGCTCTCAGTGAAGTGGACAAGAAAACAGCGCCACATGTAGTGTAACTGGAATATACTTTCTGTTAAGTCCCGTGAATGATGCAAAAGTCAGATGCGCCTGACGTGTGCATCCCTCCTGGAGCGGGACCTTCAGATCCGAGTTCACGTGTTTGCGGCAATCTGATTGTCATGCAGTCCACCAGGCAGGAGCCCAGGCCACGGCGCTCCTCCCTCAGCCTGGCGCCACAGTGTAATCAGAGCCTTCTTTTCCTCCTCACTCTTGAGGAGGGCCAGCCGGGCCACCTTTTTGATCATTGTAACCTTGACGTGGAAGAATAATTTATCCATGCCCCCAGACGAGGAAATTGCAAAATATTATTTATGAAGGCGAGTTGACGCGTCGTAATTCTGGCCCTGCATTTCTGGATGTGTCTGGCCAAGACGGGGAGATACGGTTGATGTTTGATAATAAAATGGGATGTCGTGCCTGGGAGATGGAACTGTGTGGGAATCAGAGAGGCAGGGGTCTTGCAAGAGAGACTCCAGGGAAGGAACTGTTCCAGAAACTGACCTGAATTGTTCTTCTGTGAACTCCTGGGTCAGAAGTGGTAGGACAAAAGTCTCCATGAAAACGCAGGGAAGCCAGAGTTGGTGGGGATTTTGGACATCAGTTTAGGGAGGGCAGAGATGTGAAGACCTTCCTTTGGGGTTGGCAGCCTTGCTTTGGGGCACTTGGGCAGTTGTGTAGCACAGTGGTCGTGAGTCCTGGGTCTGTCATTGCTGCTGTGGTAGGTGCTATGGGGCAAGTCAGGTAACATTTACAAATCTCAGTTTGTTCATCTGTATGATGGGAATAAGAACATATCTACCTTAAGGATTGCCTCCGGGTTAACACGCGATAATACAGGTAAGACATAATTGGTCAGTGGGCCTGACTTCAATTAAGTTGAGTGATGAAATATGCAGCTCTGGAGCTGACAACCTGGCCTGGCATCCCTGCTCTGTTCCTTACTGACTGTGACTTTGAGCAAGTCACTTCACCTCTCTGAGCCTCCATTTTCCTCATCCGTCAAATGGGTACAAAAAGGGTCCCTAGTTCATACAGTAGTCTTCAGGGTTGAATGAATTAATGGAAAAAAAGAGTTTAAAACAGTGCTTGTCTCATAGTAAATGCTCAACAAATGTTGGCCATTAATATTACTTCCTGGGCCACGATTCTTAGTGCTCTTTCTTTGAAAAGTTTGACTTGGATTTACAGGCAGCTTATCCCATTGCCGATGCCATCAAACAACATGCTTACTTTAAAAATCCAAACAGATTTACACTCCCAATGAAAATTGCAAAATTTTGCAAAATTTCCATTGGGAAAATTGCTCTGAGCATTGGAAAGTTTCTCCCAGGGTGACGAGGTTTCTCCCATATGTTCCCAGGGAAACCACCCTAGCCTCTGTCCACTGCAGAGGGAACGGCAGACCCCAACAGCTCTGACCACCCGATTCACTAAACCGCACACACCAACTCCTGAAAATGCCACCACACACTCTCGGGCACCAGCCAGAAAGTTCAGCCTGGCAAGTGTTTTGCAACCTCTCAGCATTTTGTGGTTCTACCGAATTAGCATTTGGTATTGAATTAGTATTCATTTTCTCTAATATGATATAAAAGTATAATCACATTAGTGACTTTTATGGCACATTAGATTGTACATTTGGAACACGTCCCCGCCTGAAAGAGCTTAAAATTTAAAAAATAAAAATAAAAATAAAAACCAGCCAACAATAATAACAAGCAAACCCCGCTCACAAGCCCTGGCTTTTCTAGCTGGACTGCAGCAACCTGGATAGAAAATTCTCTGCTCTCTGCCTCCTGGTCCCTACAGACAAAGAATTTTCATTCCACCGCCCTGATTTGTGAAGCATTGAATTTAAGACTTTAATAGTCGTTCCAAATGAATGTTTCTTTAATCCCGGGGCAGAAACGTAGGCTGTGGTTGAGATGTAATTAATAGCACTAATTACTCTTCCCTTGCTCTGTATCCTTTCCTTCCTGCCCTCATCCCTGCTTCCCAAGAAACCTGATGGAAGCACCAGGAATGTTCCCCTTTTGCTCTAAGATGTTCCCTTTTTCATCCTGCCCTCATCCCTGTTCCCCAAGAAATCAGTTAGCAGGCTCAGAGACTACCCCCATTCTAAACTCCTTTTTTTTGGAATATTTTCTCTTTCTCCCAGTGGTTCCTCCAGTTCTGGGACTCCTGGGCTTTCCAGAATGTTCGATTTTCTAGAACCTGTTTTTCAGTCATCCTGGTGACACAGCCAGTCATGAAGGTGATGCTCTAAAGAAGCAACAGTCCATCACCTGACCCCTAGCATCTTTCTCTGCAGTGACAGCCTCACTGATGCACTGGTCCAAACATGAGAAAGACTCCTGAAGGTCCCTGCCATCAGATGCCCAAAGCCTAGGGACCCCATTCAGCAGCCCTGGCAAGCCCAAAGCACAACCTCAGCAAACCATTTTCCACTACAAAAAGTAAAGGAAGCCGAGTGTGGTGGCTCACACCTATAATCCCAGCAATTTGGGAGGGTGAGGCAGGTGGATCACTTGAGATCAGGAGTTCGAGACCAGCCTGGCCAACATGGTGAGACCCCATCTCTACTAAAAATACGAAATTAGCCGGGTGTGGTAGTGCATGCCTGTAATCCCAGCTACTTAGGGGGCTGAGGCCGGAGAATTGCTTGAATCCAGGAGGTGGAGACTGCAGTGAGCCGAGATTGTGCCACTGCACTCCAGCCTGGGCAATAAGAGCAAAACTTTGCCTCAAAAAAAAAACAAAAATAAACACAAACAAACAAAAATCAGGAGTAAAATACTTTGTACATATTATGAAAGAAAACAAGCTGATCCAGGGGGCTACACTGATTTATTTGCACCCTGCTTCATTCCCCAATAGTCGGAGGTGGGTAGAATCGCCCAGTATCAGAACAGACTTTGAGGGAGGCTGCATTTTGCATGCTAACTCTGAGAATTCACTGGCAGCTTCCTGGAGCTCTGCGTTGACAAGGATTCTTAGACTGCATTGTAGATCAGCAAAAGAGAGCCTCATTCAATCTATAAACATTTTGGAGCGCTTACTATGTGCCAGGCCTTAGTTGGGAGAGGCTGGTAATAGATACTAAAAGACCAGCTCATGCAAAACTCAAGCACAGGCTAGAGCTGGCATCTTATCTGAATGCATTGAGAAGCTATGGAAGGATTTTCTGTGGGGAAGTGCTAGGATCTGGTTTATGTTTCAAAGATTACAGCTTTAAAAAAAAATCACTCTAGGATGTGTGTAGAGAATCAATGGAAAGGAGGAAGGAAGAGATGCCAGAAGACCAGGTTGAAGGTTATTGCAGGTTAGGATGGGTGATGGATAAGAATTGATTTGATTTGGGCTTTACTTGAGAGGTCCAGTTGACCAAATTCATCGATGGTTTGGATTGCAGCATAGGAGTTGGTGATCCATTAGTAGTGTCTACCATGGACATGGGAGGTGGCAGTGACCACGCACATGCTACATATTTGTTATCTCTGCCTCATAAGTCATTCTTAGGTTGATGAGAGGGAGTGGGGAAGATGAAGGATCACTTAGGGATAGTAGTTTATGGCTTTAGCAACAGCTACAGATATTCCAGGAGATGTATTTGAAGAGGAATGTTCACTGGCCATTCCTGCAGACATTAAGCAAAGACATGGATTAGCACAACATCCATGAGACCATAGGAATTCCATGTTGTCTCCACCTGAAATTGTCCAGGAATCAGTAAAGCAACTGGGACCCTCAGAAGATGTAAAAATTAAACCAAATCCCTAGAGAGATGTGCAAAGGACCAATGTGATTCCACAGAGACGCAGTCAGGAAGGTTCAACGAAAAGAGGCAAGGCAGGCGGCCAACGATGGAACAGATAATAGAAAAACAGTTTTCAGTTATGTCAGATGAAAACAGAGGATCAGGGACAGTCTCCTTCCCCCTCTTTTCCTCACCTCACAAACAGGAAGGACCTGGTAAGGATGGGTAGGGGGTGGGGAGCAAATAGCAAATGACCTCCTGGAAGCACCTTTGATTTTTTGTTGTTGTTTTCTGTCAATCCCCATCTTTAAGAAGATTGAGCTCAGGTGCGGTGGCTCATGCCTATAATCCCAGCACTTTGGGAGGCCAAAGTGGGAGGATCTGTTGAAGCCAGGAGTTCGAGGTCAGCCTGGGCAACAAAGTGAGACCCAGTCTCTACCAAAAAAAAAAAAAAAAAAGAATTAATTTTTGTAAAAGAAAAAAAAAAGCTCAGCCATGATCAGACACTTGGAGAAAGTATGCCATTGTGTGAGTGGGCAGTGCAAAGACAGCCTGGACCTGGGAAGGGAATGGGACTCTGGGGAGGAACAGCTGTTTTGAAAGCTGGGAGCATCTGCATGAAGATGGGTGACGGCAGCCTGGGGCCCCTGCATGTTTTACACGATTTAAAATAAACAAAAAAATCCCTTAGAAGAAGGGAAATTTTGTGAGATTATTATATTGAATAGGGCTATACATGTAATTATAACTTTCTACTTAAAGAAAAAAAAAAAAAGATATGAGGACAGTCTGTGATTTTTGGCCTGGTCAGCCTAGCTCCCCTTCCTGGAAAGAGTCTAGAAAAAAACCGTCAAATGGTGAGCCAGTCTCTGCCCTTGTACTCTTGGTTGTAACAGCAGCAGTGTGGCCTTGGGAACAACACTCAGCCACAGAAAAACTTATTTCCTTCATTGACAGACAGGCTGGTCGTGAACACAGAGGGGCGCAGGAAATGGGAGCAAGGTGCCATCCCTCAGGCCTGGGAAGGGGCTGTGTGGACCCCCATTTCTCAAGCCCAACTGGTGTTCTGAGCCCTCATCCCACTCAGACAGGTGTTGACAGTACCCACCTGAGAGCCCAACGCAGCTTCTCCTGCCAGGGTTTTTTGTTTTTTTGTTTTTGTGTGTGGTGTTTTTTTTTTTTTTTTTTTTTTTTTGAGACAAGGTCTTGCTGTGTTGCCTAGGCTGGAGTGCAGTGGCACGATCGTAGCTCGCTGCAGCCCCGACCACCTGGGCTCAAGTGATCCCGCCTACTTCAATCTTCAAAGGTAACCGAGATTACAGGTGTGCGCCACTATGCCCAACTGTTTTTTTTTTTCTAGAGTAGGGGGGTCTCACTATGTTACCCAGACTGGTCTTGACCTCCTGACCCCAAGCAGTGCTCCTGCCTTGTCCTCCCAAAGTGCTGGGATTGCAGGTGTGAGCTACTGGGCCTGGCCACCGCAAGGATTTTAGAAATACTTCCCAAGGATTCTGAAGCCAGATCAGTTTCAGAACATTTTGGGTAGCTCATTTAAAAATATTAGTTTTTAAAGATGCATTATTTCATCAGCAACTGATCAAGATATTAAAAATGATTTCAGAATAAACAATGAGTCTCCTGAACTTCCAGGCCCCTTCTGGCTATTCACATACTTCTTATTTGTTTTCTCAGGACATTTTGACCCATAGGCAAGCATACAAGTGCAGCCCTGTTTAAAAACAGAAAAGGAGGCTGGGTGCGGTGGCTCACGCCTGTAATCCCAGCGCTTTGGAAGGCCAAGGCGGGTGGATCACCTGAGGTCAGGAGTTTTTGAGACCAGCCTGGCCAACATGGTGAAACCCTGTCTCTACTAAAAATACAAATATTAGCCGAGCAGGGTGGTGCACACCTGTAATCTCAGCTTCTCTGGAGGCTGAGGCAGGAGAATCGCTTGAAGCCGAGAGGCAGAGGTTGCAGTGAGCCGAGATCATACCACTGCGCTCCAGCCTGAGCTACAAAGTGAGACTCTGTCTAAAAACAAAACAAATCAACAACTACAAAAAAACAGAAAAGGAGTTAGGGGATGATTCCTTCTTCAGTATTCATTGAGCTCCTACTGGGTGCTGGGCGCTGGGAATACAGCAATGAACAGAAGAATGTCTCCTGGGACGGGCAGCCTGGGACAGGGCTAGGGGGACGTTTGCTAAGCATGTCAACGAGTTGTGATAGAAGAATCACAAATTGTGGTTCTGCAAAGAAACAGCATGCCATGGTGTGGAGAGTTATTAAATTGACCCCCTAAGGCTGAGGAATCAGACCAGTCAGAAGTAGGTGTGTCTGGCCTGTGTGTGCAAGGTGTGTGTCAGAGTGTGTATGGGCAGGCATGTGTGTGCAGGCATCTGGGTGTGTTCAGGACGTGTGTGTAGTGCAGGGTGTGTGTGTGTCTGAGCCTTCATCTCTGTGCCTGTGTGTCAGCATGTGCACACGTGTGGTGTGCCAGGGAGGGCTCCTCCTGGTCCGAGAACTCGCGTGATCCGGTACAGAGGGGGCGCGAGATGTGGGCAGGGAGCAGGGTGGCACTTGGCTGTGGAGGTCTCCTTGGCCACACAAAGGGGCCTAGGGTTTTGTCTCCATGCCCAGGGAGCCAATGGAGGGCTATGCAGAGGAGTGACGCAGTCTAGTGGCATTTTCAGGGGATTCCTCTGGAACAGCATCACAGGGGGTGGTAGGTGGCTGGAGGAGGAGGCTTAGTGACAGAAGATGGCTTGGACTTGGCCTTAGGAGTGGGGCTGCTGGGGCTTGCGGTGATGATATAATGCGGCAGGATGGAATGAATGAAGATGCCTCCCGGGCTCCTGGCCTGAGCAGCTGGGTGGACTCTGCGCCGCTTCCTGCCATGGGGAAGATGCTGGGAGGAATAGTGGGAGCAGGTGGGACGTGACAGTGCAGAGTTCCCTTTTGGCCACGGGTTTGAAACCTGAAATGCCAATGGTCTCCCAGAGGGGATATCAGGTCCGCAGTGGGTGGGTGGTGGAGCTCAGAGTCCTGGGGGCTTCAGATGAGCCTGGGCTCGACCACAGACAGATGGGGCAGACGGTGTCTCCTTGGCTTAAAGGGCCAGCCCTTGCCCGGCTGCCCTGGGCTCCAAGCCAGAGCCCTGGATCATCGGAAGGGTACTTAAGCATGGCCGCTTTATCCCCATCAGCTGTCTCAGCACAGCCCCTGGGCTCTGATGGGCGACACCCATTAAAAGGATGCCCCCTCTGGGGACTCAGCCCCAAATGAACCAGAACCACAGCAGCAGGCTCCGTGGGACTGGGGGATCATGAGGTTGCCTCCCCCAGCATCAAGGCCCCAGAACACTGGGTCACCTCCCTGGGGGCTGGGGACCAGCTTCCCAGAGTCTGGTTCATGTCATGCTTATCTCAGAAAATAAGGACACACGTTCTTACTGAAACACTCTCTTGCGTGCCTTGGTTGACAGTAATCCTAACAGCTGATGTTGAGCATTTTACTGTGTGTCCGCCCTGACTACCTATTGGCTCAGTTAATCCTCACAGCAACCCCAAGAGGAAGGTTCTACAATTATTCCCATTATACAGATGAGGAAACTGAGGCTCAGCAAAATAGTAGTTGCACAGCAGTATGGTGTAGACAAGACTGAAACAGGGCAGTTCAACTGCAAAACCCATTCTCTTAGCTCTCACACTCTATGCTGAGTGTTGCTAGATGCCTTTTTTTTTTTTCGTTGAAACAGTCTCACTCTGTCACCCAGGCTGGAATGCAGTGGCACGATCACAGCTCACTGCAGCCTCAACCTTCCAGGCTCAAGCGATCCTCCCACCTCAGCCTCCTGAGTAGTGGGACTACAGGCATGCGCCAACATACCTGGCTGATTTTTCTATTTTTTTGTAGAGACAGAATCTCCCTATGTTGCCCAAGCTGGTCTCGAACTCCTGGGCTCAAGCAGTCCCCCTGCCTTGGCCTCCCAAAGCACTGGGATTACAGGCGTGAGCCACCGCACCTGGCTAGGATGTCATTTCTTAAAGTCACATCTACCCTTCAGCAGGGGTTACTGTTAGGCCCATTTTACAGAGGGGGAAAGCTGAGCCCCAGAGAGAGAAAATGCTTTGCTTAGAGTCACACCACTAGTAAGCAGCATTACCGGGCCTGGTGTGAAGCCCTGAACTCTCTTTCAGAGGTGAGACCTGCCCCTGGCCACCAGCCCCTCCCTCCCTCCACTGGAATTGAAAGTCTCTGTTTCCCTAGCCCAGCCCAAAGCATTCCAGTGACTGCCACGGGTGGGAGCTGGGGCTTCACCCTTAGAGCTGTGGGCTCCTCAGAGCTCTGGGGCCAGCGGTGGTGAGATCCTGTTGCAAGAGAAGCAGGCTTATCACTGGAGCCTGTGCATGGAGCCCTGGTGGGTGGGCTAAAGCCCATGTTGGATTAGTGCCCCACTGCTGGGATGTGCAGCCTTGGCCCACTTTGGGGACTTGGGCCACCCTGTCCAGGAAGAACCAATGGCTCACTGGGACAGCTCTCTCCATCAGAGCGATGATGGGACAGTGCTGAACAGCTCACAAGCAGAGGAAGCTCTGTGGGTGATTGACTACTTGTTTTAGCAAGTGCGTGTATGTTTCTTGAACCCATAATTGGAAACTCACACCCTAATTTAGACACCTACCTACTGAAGCTTCCAGAAGACCTTGCTTGATTAGCAGAGAGATGAAGAGCATAGAATTCAGGGAAAGGGCCAGGCATGGTGGCTCATGCCTGTAATCCCAGCACTTTGGGAGGCTGAGGTGGGCAGATCACCTGAGGTCAGGAGTTCGATACTAGCCTGGCCAACATGGTGAAACCCCATCTCTAATAAAAATACAAAAACTAACCAGGCATGATGGCAGGTGCCTGTAACCCCAGCTGCTCGGGAGGCTGAGGCAGGAGAATCGCTTGAACCCGGGAGGCTGAGTTTGCAGTGAACCGAGATCCCACCACTGCATGCCAGCCTGGGCGACAGAGCGAGACACTGTCTCAAAAAAAAAAAAAAAAGAATTTGGGGTCAGGCTGCTGAATTCGAATCCCAGCTCTACTGCCAACTGGCTGCCTGACCTTGAACTTGACCGCTCCTAACCTCTTCATGCCTCAGTTTCCCCACCTCATAGAATTGTTGTAAGAAGCAAACAAATGCTTAGAACTATATCTGGCATATAGTGCTCACCCTGTGGATGTTAGTTAAGTATTATTGATGGCATTGCTGTCTAAAATAGGTTTTTCTACAAATGGCCAGATAGTAAATATGTTCTGCTTTACAGGCCACATAGTCTCTGTTGCAATGACTGAACTCTACCGTTGTAACCGAAGAGTAACCGTGGACAGTACATGAATGATTAGATGTGGTTGTGCTCCAATAAAACTTTGCTGTGACTTATATATGAGCCTGGGGGAGAAAAGTCCTTTTACCTGCGGGAGGATGTAACCCTAGGGCTGTCAGCAGCCATTGTCCCTCCATTCCTGGAGGAAGCCAGCCATGGTGGGAGAGAAGAAGGACAGCTCACAGGGGGTCAGATCCAACAGAAAGAGATCAAACCCCGCCAAAGTTGTTTGAACTGCTGGATCCAGCCATACCTGAAACTACATTGTCACTGTTCAGATATATAAGCAACAGTTTCCTTTCTTAAGCCATTTTGCATTAGGCTGCTGCTGCTTGCAACTTGAAGAGTGCCAAATAATACAGGACTCTTCTCCCTCTTCATGCCCCTGAATCCAGCCAGGAGGAGTCACTTGCCCACTTATTTCTGCTGACTCACGCCCACCCATGCCTGCCAGGGGTCAAGTTACCCTGGAGCATTCCTTAGTCCCCAACATAGTACCGTGCCCCACACCTACTTTTCCTCTGGTAGTTTAAATCATTTCTCTCTTCTTTTCAAGGTCATATAACCTCGAGCGGGTGACTTTGTTTCCATGAACCTTAATCCCTTCATCTGTCAAATGGGGCTAATCATTGGACCTAGGGCATAGGGTGAGTTAAAAAGATTAAATGGATTAATATCTCTATAGCACTTAGAACAGTCCCTGGCACGTAGTAAGTACTGTCTAAGCATATGCTGTTATTGTAATACTACCTGGAAACTGAACTCACCGACTCTCTGGGGGTTTTCCTGCAAAATGAAGGGAATGGTCAGCTCCCTGAGGCAGAGATTGGGTCTTCTCATATTCCCAGCACCCTCCCAGGCCTGGTATTGAGTGGACACTTGGTGTTTGTTGAGTAAGAGTTAGAACAAGGGCTGGACATGGTGGCTCACGCCTGTAATCCCAGCACTTTGGGAGGCTGAGGTGGGTGGATTACTTGAGGTCAGGAGTTTGAGACCAGCCTGGCCAACATGGTGAAACCCCATCTCTACTAAAAATACAAAAATTAGCTGGGCATGGTGGCACACACTTGTAATCCCAGCTACTTGGGAGGCTGAGGCAGGAGAATCACTTGAATCCAGGAGGTGGAGGTTGCAGTGAGCAGAGGTCGCACCACTGCATTCCAGCCTGGGCAACACAGTGAGCTCCATCTCAAAAAAATAAAAATATAAAGAGTTAGAACAAGCAGAAGACAATAACAGAAAGTGAGCATGAGGAAGCCACACAAACTGGATCAACCCCCCAAGGTGTGCGTAGTTAGAAGTCATTCAATAATTGCTTTGGGAGTTTATGAAATCTTGAGACATAGAGGAATGTTAGGGGTCCCATGAGCAATTTGGGGATTTGAATGTTTTGGATTCACATCCTCAGTGCTAACAGTGTGGTCCACAGTGGAACTGAATTGCTTATTAGAAATGCAGAGACTTATCCCTGCCTGTACCCCCTGTAGCAGAATCTGCATTTTAACAAGATCTCCAGGTGACTTGCGTGAAAATTAAAGTTTCAGGGCCAGCCGTGGTGGGAGAGGAGGAGGACAGATCAGAGAGAAGCAGAGCCAAGAGACAGAAATCAAACCCCTGCAAATAGCGTTTGAAATGCTGGATCCAGCCATACCTGAAGCCACCACTCCACTGTTCAATTATATGAACGATAGATTCCCTTTTTTTCTTAAGCTACTTTGTAGATGCTGTCAGCAGGGCCTCTGTGTCATAAGGGACTAGGGGCTATTTATGGAGGTAAGGATGGGGTGGACGCTATGAGCCTATGTGCCATTTTATTAGGAAAACATTAGGTGTCTAGCTGTCTGGGTAGGGAAGAGATGCATCTTTCTGCCCCCTGAGAAAAGAGAAGCAGGAAGGTCATGTAGGGCCATGGTGACCCACATGGCAGGAGGTCTTCAGAGCCAAACCAGAGTGACCTCATTGAGACAGTGGCCTCCAGAAGTTGTCAAACAGAGGTAAGCACAGAAGATGCAAGGGTTTGGTGGAGGGTGGACACAGACTGTTGCCTGTCTCTACCAAGATGGTCAGTGTTATTGTCTAATGGTGAGGAATTTGGGCCACATGCAGAGAACATGAACTTTAAAATCCACACAGAACTGGACTCAAATTCTGGTGCTGCTGCCATGTGCTCACTGTATGACCCTGGGCGAAGAAATATGTGTATCTGGGCCTCATTGTCCTTGTCTACAAAATGGGGGTAAAAATAGCACTGACCTCATTGGGATGTGGAGAGGGTTCATGCAGCAGTGACCAGAGCTGGTGGGTGAGAACCAGCTCTAAGCATCGCCTTCCAGCTCCATGTGGAGTGACATCACAGCAGGGCTTGAAATTGACCGTGGTGGGAAAATGTACACCATGGAAATGGTAAATATCAGAATTTGTCCTTTTTCTCCAGAGAGCTGATTGTTTAACATTTACCAGCATCCTACTGGTGAAATGCCAAGATGTATTTAAATTGCTATCCACAGTGTTTGGTGGTGGTGATTACTAATTATGATTATATTAAGCATGTTACTCTAATATTACTAATATGGAATGGTTTTCATGATTGGGCTTTCAGTGTGTCCACTTTGACTCTTTTTTTTTTTATAGACTGGGTCTCTCTCTGTCACCCAGGCTGGGGTGCAGTGGTGTGATCACGGCTCACTGCAGCCTCAACCTCCTGGGCTCAGGTGATCCTCCTGCCTCAGCCTCCTGAGTAGCTGGGACTATAGGTGTGCACTATCACACCTGACTAACTTTTTTCATTTTTTTGGTAAAGACAAAGTCTCACTATTGTTGCCCAGGCTGGTCTTGATCTTCTGGCCTCAAGTTATTCTCCTGCCTTAGCTTCCCAAAGCACTGGGATTACAGGCATGAGCCACCACACCCAGCCTGCAACATTTATTTTAACTGCTTGGGAGCCTTTTCTTCTAACCCTCTGGCTCCTAGCTCCATTCTGGAAAGCTGACATTATCAGTTAGCTGAGTTCTGAGTAGACAACATACTGTAGATGGTAATACCCAAACTAACATTTATTGAGCATGGACTAAGTGCCAGGCACTGAAAAAGCACTTCTTGCAGATACTCTCATTTAACCCACCCAACAACTCTGTGAGGTATGAACCCCGTGTTGTGAACACAACCCAGGGCTCAGAGAAGTTAAGTGACTTGCTCTGGTTTGCACAGCTGCTTGATGGAGGGGCCAGGCTTTGAGCCCTCGTATTTTGACTCTAGAGCCTGTGCTTTCATCTGGAGGATCTGCAGAGGCTAAATGTGGAAGGGGGCAGGTGTTTGGTTCCTGAGTGTGGACCTTCCTTGCTGGGAGGCTTGGGCGGGTGTAGTGGACACTGCCCAGGACCGAGAAGTCCTGACAGCGTCATCTGCTTGGTGGACAGCAACCGTCCGACTTTCTGGGACGTGTGCCGGCCACATTCTGATTGGCGAGGGGATGTCTCTGTTGGAAGGGAATCTTGGCCACTTGCCCCTTGGCAGCAGGCTGCTGGCTGCCACGTGGAGTGCCGTTTGGAGGCAGTGGGAATTATTCGGCAACCTTGCCTGGGATAGCTTGGAATGGATTGTGGCAGGGCAGGGCGGGGGTTCTGCCAGTCTCCCAGACAGGCTGGCAGGGAGAGCGAGAGCACCAGCACTGTCACAAGAAGCTCACAGTCTCAGCTTCTGCACTGTCCTCCCTGCCCCTGTCTGTCTCTGTCTCCTGCTGTCCCTTGGCCTCTCTATCTGCCAGGAATAAGATGACAGGTGGTTTGGCACCAAGGGAAGCACCGTACCCTGTCCCTACAGGCCTTCGTTCCTTCACCTGCTCTGAAGCTTGGGAGCTTTTACTTCCACTGTTCCCTATTTCCATCAAGATAAAGTTCACACTCCTTGACGTGGTTCGAAAACCTCTTGTGATATGACCCCTGCCTCTCGGTTCTGTGGGTTCTGCCCCTAAGTGGACCATGGGCTTCTCGAGGGGAGGGCCTGTTTCATTCTCAACTTTTTATTTTCTGTAATGCCTAGCCCAGAGCTCACTCAGAACAAGTGGGTGAACTTGAAAGGCAAGCGGGGGTGGCCCCCATCCATGGTGGAGGGGACCGAGTCACTTCAGGATTTGCAGCCATCACCTGTGCTGCATCTTAAGGCAGATTTACCATGTGTCAGACGCAGTGCTAGGCTCTAAGTTTTTTCTGTTCCTATCTCATTTAATCCTCCTAACAATCCTATTGGGCTGGCCCTGGGGATTTTTTTGTTTGTTTGTTTGTTTTTTCTTTTTTGAGATGGAGTCTTGCTCTGTTGCCCAGGCTGAAGTGCGGTGGCGTGATCTCAGCTGACTGCAACCTCTGCTTCCTGAGTTCAAGCGATTCTCATGCCTCAGCCTTCTGAGTAGCTAGAATTACAGGTACACGCCACCACGTCCAGCTAATTTGTGTATTCTTGTAGAGATGGGGTTTCACCATGTTGGCCAGGCTGGTCTTGAACTCCTGACCTCAAGTTAACCACCCATCTCTGCCTCTCAAAGTGTTGGGATTACAGTTGTGAGCCACTGCGCCCAGGGTAGGCCCTGTTTTATCCCCATTTTACAGAGGAGGAAACCGAGGCACAGAGAGTTCACACAGGGTAGGCACCTACTGTGAACTCTCTGGGCAGTAATAAGGGCAGTAATAAGATTTGAACTCAAACCAATCCGGAGCCCTGCTGGCTGGAGTGAGGTCTTTCTAAACTACCCTGACAGATGTGCACCGTCTTAGCACTGTTCCTCTCCCATCCATTTCCTGAGGCCTCATCAGACAGCAACCCAGTTTGCAGCTCCTCACATCACCCCAACTCTGCTGTGTTCACACATCCTTGATGAATTAACCTGGGCAACACCAGCCCTGCCTGTCACACCGATAAAGGTAGAGCCGTGGAGATCTGGGTTGCAGAAGATGTCATGAGCCCTTCTCTCTGCCTGTCGCTTGTCCCCTGCAGATTCCAGGGCTGCTCAGATGTTTTGGAGAAGAGCTGGAATGATCCTTATTGGTCTGATGGGTGGGTGTTTGGAAACAAGGAGAGACGCACTAAGTTGGTTCCTTCCAAGCAGGACCTCCCACCACACCAGAACCTCATCCCGTCAGTTGAGGGTGGCCCATGTGGCTCAGCATGCTGGGGACTGATTGTTTCCACGTTCCCCAGCTCTGCCTGACAACAGGGCGACATTCCTGTGCTATCGCAGGGGAGAGTCTCATTGTGTTAGCGACTCCCCATCAAACTGTGTCATATTGGGATTGTATTGTATTCATAGTTGTTTCCACTAATGTGATATGAAAGTTACTAATCGGAGAAGACTCCTGCATTGTATTAGGGAAAACAAATATTAATATGAGTCGATGGAAGTAGCTAATAAGAAACGCAAGTTGCTAATAGGACATGATGGATCTGTGGGAGGAATTTGGGTCGGGTGCTTGAACTTTTCTGGAATGCTCAGCGGGGTGGGGGTTGCAGGACGGCAGGAACTCTATGTTATAGTCGCTCAGAGTATGAGGACCCATATCCGAGCGCCCTCCCCGCCCACCGTCATCACTACCCCTCCAACTCACCTCTGTCCTGCATTGAATATCATCCCCCAAAATTCGTGTCCAGCTAGAACCTCAGGGTTTGACCTTATTTAGAAGCAGGGTCTCTGCAGGTGAAATCAGTTAAGATGAGGCCGTACTAGAGTAGGGTGGGCCCTAAATCTAATGACGGATGTACTTGTCAAAAGGCCACGTGAAGACAGGGACACTCAGGGAGAAAGTCCTGTGATGACAGAGGCAGGGATGGGAGCGATGCCACAAGCCCGGTGACACCAAGGATGGCCGTGACCACCAGGAGCTGGAGGTGGTGAGGAAGGACCCACCCCTGGAACCTGCAGAGTGAGTGCAGCTCTGACAGCCCACACCTTGATTTCAGACTTCCAGCCTCCAGAAGCGGGACAGAAGACGTTCCTGTTGTTTTAAAACCCCCTAGTTGGTGGTCATTCATCACAGCGTCCATAGGAACAGAACCCTCTTTCCCCACCATGCCCCAGAAAAGCAGGGATGGCCACAACCATACTCGTTTTATTCAAAGATAGCCAATCGGATCGGGGACATTCTTCCACCCCCAGCGGGTCGGCCTGGCTGCCTAACCAGCCCTGAGAATGGAGGGCTGGCTCTCTCCCCGACTTTGTTCTTTTAAAGAGGAAAAGCCTCCTCGGTGGCAGGGCGGTTGGCATATGGGCTCCGCAGCCTGCTTCGCGTCACGTTAATATGTGATTAAAGGGGTCTTAAAACACCCATTAGTCCCCCTCTGGTATCTAATAGCGCTTTTGGATTTAGAACAGAATATTATTTACTCATTAGCTGATAATAGACCCTGAGTACACGCCGTATGTATTGGGACAATTATTAGAGTCGATTACACACAGAGACGTGGTTCTGCGGGAGTGGGTGGTGGTGGGCCAGGGTGGTCCAGAGGGCATGAGGGTGGCAGGAAATGACCTATGGGTCATACAAGGACAGCAGGGAGCCCGCTAGAGGTTGTCTGTGGCTGCTGTGGATGGAAGCAAATTCTGGGTGCAAACAGGCCACTGGATGCCCCATGCAAGGTACTGGGGGGTAGAATTTAAGGAACCTGTCTCCAAGAATTGGGGTGCCAACAGTAACAGCCCCCATGCAGTGGTAAAGGATTGCACCAGAGCATTCGGCCTGAGTCTCCCAGGATGAGAGTATTAAGAACAATAACTGGACTGGCACGGTGACTCACACCTGTAATCCCGGCACTTTGGGAGGCCAAGGTGGGCAGATCACCTGAGGTCAGGAGTTTGAGACCAGCCTGACCAACACGGAGAAACCCCATCTCTACTAAAAATACAAAATTAGCTAGGAGTGGTGGTGCATGCCTGTAATCTCAACTACTCGGGAGGCTGAGGCAGGAGAATCGCTTGAACCCAGGAGACGGAGGTTGTGGTGAGCGGAGATCACGCCATTGCACTCCAGCCTGAGCAACAAGAGCAAAACTCCATCTCAAAAAAAAAAAAAGAATAATAACTGCCCCCACTGGATCACAGGATAGGGTGATGTGCCCAGGACACACAGCTAGGAAGTGACTGAAGCTGGATGCACACCCAGCTCTTCTTTTTTTTTTTTTTTTTTGAGATGGTGTCTGGCTCTATCACCCGGGCTGGAGTGCAGTGGCACGATCTCAGCTCACTGCAACCCCTGCCTCCTGAAACCCAGCTCTTCTGATGACAAAGCCTGGGTTCTTTTCAACATTCCTCTCCACTTGCTGCTGAGATTTCTCACTGATTCCAGTCTTCCCCATTCTCCAATAGAAAGAGGAACTTTGACATCACTTCCTCTTATGTGTGGTGTGTTGGAAAGATGAAAATAGCAGGTTGTTTCTCTCCGTGACTGGGTCCCTGACCTCAGGCCCAGCATGCCGAGAAGGCCGAGGTGGAGGGAATAAGCATGTGGAAGCCTCGGGAGCGTCTCCTGGGAAGCGAGAGAGATCAAGGAGGGATGGACTGCGCCCATGTCTGGCATCGGCAACTCTGGTTAAGGTGTGTGGGAATGGGAGGGGAGTGGGGAAGCTCCAGGCAGGGTCCAGCGAGGTGTCCTGGTCGCCGTGGTGATGCCTCTTGGGCTGTGACCCAGAGTGGTGTTGGCATCCAAGGAGAGAACAGGCGCTGATGATGCCTGCAGTCATCTTAGCAGGTGTCGGTGACTGATTCCACTTGGGGGTGACAGAGATGGAAAAGTTGGGCACACCCCAGTCTGATGGATGGGGTGTAGAATATGGAAGGAAAGCCTCGAGTTTGACCTTCACACACGCCTTGGCCTTGGCAAGCCTGATCTGCAGGTCATCAGTTTGCAGTGATTTTGCCAGAGAACGCATGAGCCCCTTAGTGCACTGTGCAGCCACTGAGAGCACCAGAAACCTCCCCTTAATACCCAGGCTCCCTGCGGCTTTTCTGAGACCGGTCAGAAGGACAGACGAGAGGGGTTTCTTATGTACCAGTGGGAGTGAGTCTCTCTGACCCAATGCGAGCAGCTGGGAGACGTCTTGCTTCCTGGTTTCCATGGCTTGTGGGGAAACCCCGGTCCCGTGTCCCTGTGCACACAGGTGGCTAATGGCTCAGCGGGTCTCAGAGCACAGCCACCTGACATATCTGGGGCTATGGGAGGGAAAAGCCCAGAGTGCCCTCTCTGAGGAGTCGTCCCAGCCTGTGGCCACAGTGATGCTGAAGGGGTTTGTAGGCCATAATTAGAGGCCCAGTGTCACCTTTGTCCAGTGCCTGAGCTGAGAACAGGGCTCCCTCATGAAAGAATGGCAGGGTCCCTTTTCACATCCTGGGGAAGGAGCCGGGGAGAAGGCAGAGCTTGGGAAATTGGCCCTTCTGTCTTTTCCCATCCAGATATGTGGGTCCTGGGCTTCACCTGTGCCAAATAAATAACTCACTTCCCAATGGGCAGGCAGCGTATGCACGTCTCTGTGTGTGCATGTTCCTGTGTACATGTGCATGCGTGTGCTTGCCTGTGCATGCACCTGTGTGTGTGCATGTGCCTGTGTGTGTGCGTGTGTGTGCATATGCCTGTGTGTACCTGTGCCTGCGTGTATGTGTGCATGCACTTGTGTGTGTATGCGTGTGTGCGTGTGCATATGCCAGTGCGTGTGTGTGCATATGCCTGTGTGTACCTGTGCCTGCGTGTATGTGTGCATGCACTTGTGTGTGTATGCGTGTGTGCGTGTGCATATGCCAGTGCGTGTGTGTGCATATGCCTGTGTGTACCTGTGCCTGCATGTATGTGTGCATGCACTTGTGTGTGTATGCGTGTGTGCGTGTGCATATGCCAGTGCGTGTGTGTGCATGTGCCTGTGTGTGTGCAGGTGCCTCTGTGTGTATGTTTGTGTGTGTACGTGCGTGTGTGTGTGCCTGTTTTTTAATAAAGCTCACCAGGAGCCAGATATCAATTTCTGTCAGAGAGACGCAGAGCATCTGAACCAGAACTAAATAAAAATAAACATTAAACAATTATTGGAATTTAGGTTTATTTAAAAAATCAGCAGGGTTGAGGGAACCAGCCACCCATTAGCGAGGCAGAACTATCAGGCCTTTTAACAACCCGCTGGTTCTTGGCTGCCAGGGAGATTTGGGCTGTCCAAGCTGTGGAAACTCCGGATCCTATTGATTAAAAATGATGCGGTAGCGAACCAATTATATCGTCATGGCTGCTTGTGGCGCTGGCTGACACTGGCTACCTGTTTGTCTTGATGGAAATGGCTCTGTTTGGGGGACTCCGGGAGGGTGGTTCAGTGTCCGCATCCCAGCCAGCGCTTTCCACTCTCTGCAGTTCCTGCAGCTGGGTGGAGGCTCCGAACCTCGAGCTGTCTGGGGTTTTTGTGTTTTTCTCCTCTCTATCCCTTCCATGGACATCTGTAGTTTAAAAGGAGTCTGTGTCTTGTCAACCAAATCAATGCAAATAACCGGTGAACGTTTCTCGACTTTTCAGTAATAATTGATCTTCCCAGAACTGATATCGTTTGGAAAACGTAAGTAAGGAGATCAGCAGTGAGCCAGATGTCCGCACTAAGAGAATATAATTGCTCTGAGTTATAGGAAAAGAAATGATTTCCCTTCCAGCTTTAGCTCCAAGAGCTGAGCAAACTGCCGTGCAGCATTGAGAAGCTTGCAATAAACTCAAGGCTTAGTTAGAGGCAGCCTCAGCCTCTCAGCCAGAAGATTTGGGTGACTGCGGGACTGGAATCTTCCGAGCTGATGGGCAGACTTCTTGCCTGCACATTTTGGTCTCCAGGTTTTTGCCTGGAGGCTCTCTGCACAGCCAGTTGCTGTTGAGAAGGGAGAGAGAGGTTTGTTGTTCTTCTTGACGGATGTTCAGGCTTAGCCCCTGAGCTGCACATCCACTGCATGGGAATCTCCTCTTGGCTGGTTCTTTTGTTGTTGTTGCTGTTCTAATTTGATGGTCATTCCCATGCATTGCTGTGATTGGCTCCTGACTTGACCAGGGTGATACTTAGAAAGTCAAATGGAGATGGGGTTGATCTGTGGGCTGGTGGATGGAAAATAGGATGCCAGGGGGCACTTTCTTTATGAACACTGTCATTCTTCCAGAACTCATTCATTTGTTCATTTGAGCATTCATTCATGTGCTCATGCAACACATAGTTCCAGGGCACCTACTCTCTGCTAGGCACGATAAGGTGCTGGGCGCACAGGGGTACCTGCCCTCCTGGAGCTTTTAGTCTAGCTATGAAGAGACAGACTTGAAATCGTTCATGATGACATCACAGTTGCCATGGTGCTTCAGAGAGGTGAGGAGGCAGCAGTGGGGGCTCATGACAGTAGTAACCTGACCTCATGTTGGGGTGTTGGTCTCCTGGAAGTAATGTTTAAGCTGAAACTTGGCTGAGGGACAGGGCTGAGTTAGGCCATTGGTTTTCAGACTTGAACGTGCATTTGAATCACCTGAAGTTTCCTTGAAAAAAATCGCCAGGCTCTACCCTTTGAGTTTCTGATTCAGTAGGTCTGGAGCCTGTCTGAGAATCTGCATTTCTAGCAGCATCCCAGGTGACACTGATCCTGCTGGACTGGAGACTTTGGGAACCACTGAACTGGGCAAAGAATTGGGAGGAGAGGGCATTCAGGTAGTGGAAACTGCGCGTACAGAGGTCCTGGAGCTGGTATGGGCTTGGCAGTTTCCGGGAACCAAATGAAGGGCCAGAGGGTGGGAGCAAAGCACAAGGACTATGGGAGGAAATACTGTAGAGAAGCAGGCAGCGCCCTGACCACACAGGCCTTGCAGACTGGGCTGGAGAGTTCAGATTTTATCTGAAATGGGATGGGGAGTCCAGGGAGAGTTTAAGCAGGGAAGTATCAACATCCAGTTTACATCTTGAAATACCCTGTCTGGCTGCCAGGGTGGAAGTGAGATGGCAGAGAATTACGTGGAGCCAGGGAGGCACCCACAAGCATCCAGGCAGGAACTGGCAGTGACCGGACCAGGCTGATGACAGCGGGCATGGAGAAGCAAGGGACGTGTCTGAATGAGACCACGCTCCTGCTTTCCGGGAAGTTTTCCTGATCAGTTTCGTTCCACCCTTCAATCTGTGAACCCTCATTTCTCACTTGAAGAAGTTGTCCTGTGTTGACAGTGACGTTAGCAGTTCCTTGAGGGTAGGGCTGTGTGTGTCACATGTGAGTCACACGCAGCCCCTGGTGGATACACAATACCTTATACTAGCTGGCTGAAAGCATGGGACAGCTTACCTGCAATGGTTACCACATCCAGTTTTCCAAATACCCTGGGGGAAAGGTGGAGTTGTGCCCATTTTGCAGAGGGGGAAAACTGAGGTTCAGAAAGGGCACGGGATACTCCCAAGCTCCCCAAGGTGGGCTGAAGGAAAAGTAAGATTCCCTCTGCAGACTGGGGTGCCCTCTGGTGACCAGACAAAGGGAACAGGTACATCACCAACCGTGAACTCTAGACAGCAACCACAATTCTCTTTGGAGGTATCAACAGCCTTCCCCAAGATGATGGTCAGGCCACTGGAAATATTAAGCAAATAGAGAAGAAATTGCAGTTTTGAAGAGGTCAAAAATAGTCAAATAGCAGCAGTTTTCTATGGTTCCTCTGAAATCAAAATATAAAGGGGAAATCTTACAATTCCAGAAAATTCTGCTACAGCATTAGGAAGAGGAGTCGCCAAGCAGTCTAAATTGTCTCTGGAAGCAGCTCCCCCTACACGCAGAAGCTGATGAGGGGGCCGTACAGGGATGCAGCATCTTAGAATCAGTCTATAATGCAATCAATTTTGTACATCCCTGGTGAAACAGCAACATTTATTTAACGTCTTTTATAGAGCAGCTGAGTTTTATCACAAATCACATTCCATTTCTATTCATCTGGGACTCCTTGAAGGCTAAAATGCACTTACTTTTCTCTGAGGAAATTTACCAATTCCTCAATAAAGACCCATTTGCCTCTGTATGTAAAATTGACACATTTATTGAATATTAAACATTTAAGATTTTTTTTACCAACCCCCTCCTCACCCACACCTTTTTTTTTTTTTTTTTTTCCACACTTTTCCACAAAGCTTCACAGTCATTAGGGAACCTTCCTCAAAGTGGTGAGAAACACGTATTTATGGGCAGAAACCAGCCGACATTTAAATTTGGGGCTTTCTGATTACTGGGAAATGGTCAAGTGACATAATAAATTTATAGAGCAGCACCCCATGCCTCTGAGTGGCCTCTCTAAGCTGTATGCTTTCCCCATCTCTTTGTGGCAGGCTTGGTCACGCGGCGATATCGTGTTGGGTTCTCAACAAAAGTTTTTTTGTCTACACTCATAACATTTGCAGAAGGTAGGGACTGCCTCCCTGGCAATAAATTGTGCTAATTAGCATGAGGGCCTATTAATAAAGCAAGTTTTCTTTTATCCATGTTACTGAATGGTCAGAGACATCAATTAAAGTGTGTGTTCAAGACAATGTCTTTTTCACCGCCGGTTGCAGTGTTTTTGTTTAAAAAAAAAAAAGTAAGCAGGGATCTGGGCAGCTTATTGAGCATGTTTTTGTGTCTTTAACATGAGAGACGGCTGAACTGTTGAACTTAGGTCTTGAATGTTGGGTCCAGATCTCCTGCCTCGGTTTCTAAATCAAAGCAGTAGGTGGCAGGGGCGGGGTGGCAGTGGGTGCTTTTCCCTGGGTTGGGGGGAGAACTGATGGGGTTTGAGGAGTCTCTTTTTTTTTTTTTTTTAAGAGACAGAGTTGTTTCACTCTGTTGCCCAGGCTGCAATACAGTGATGCAATCATAGCTCACTGCCTCCTCAAACTCCTGGGCTCAAGCGATCCTCCTGCCTCAGCCTCCTGAGTACCTGGGACCACAGATGTACAGTACACCTAATTTTTTTTTAATTTTGTAGAAACAGGGTCTCACTATATTGCCCAGGCTGGTCTTGAACTCCTGACCTCAAGCAATCCTCATGCCTTGGCCTCCCAAAAGCACTGAGATTACAGGTGTGAGCCACCATGCCCAGTGTGAGGAATATCTTCCTAATGAGCATTGGGATCAGGGAGACTCGGGCTCGAGTCCTGACTTCCCTACCTGCCAGCTTTGTAACCTTAGACAAGTGACTTTTACCTCTCGAAGTCTCAGTTTCCTGTTCTATTACATAAGGATAACCACAGTGCCCGTGTCATGGGGCTGTGGGCAGGATTAAATGGACTAATCCATGGGCGATTCTGGAAGGAACCCCAAACATCATTGCTCTTGTCCTGGGGACTTTATTCAGTGTCAGGTTTCGATGAGAAAAAAAAGGTGGTTGTGTCCAACCCCCACTCTAGGCTCGATTTTCCCTGCACAGGATGTATCAGCTCACCAGTGTATGCTGGGCCACCTTTAGGGAGAGGGCTCCTAACCATCAGGACTGCTTTACTTTGTTGGCCTGAAAGTTGTTCACATGTGACTTTCTTGGCCCACACTGATCTGAGCTCCTCTCCCATTCATTCCCCAATTCCTCCAGTCTGTTTGCTGGAGGAAATACCTGCAGGTCCTTTGAGATCCAGTTTTCTCAACCTCGCACATGAAGGGCAGTTTGGACTGGAAAATGTCTCATCGCAGGGCCGTCCTGTGCCTTGTAAGATGTTTAGCAATATCTCCGGCCTCCACCCACTAGATGCCAGTAGCACCCCCCTAGTTGTGACTATCAAATATATCTTTACACATAGCCACATGTCCCCCTGAGGACAAAATCGCCCCAGCTTGAGAACCACTGTTCTAGAGTTTTGGGTCTTCCCCGTGCTGGGCTTCTTCAGGATGTCTTCTCATCTCTGTCCCCTCTGGCATGCCAGCACCCCTGTGGCTTATGGGTCTAAAATGTTTTCCATGCCTACTTGGGAGCAGGGCCTGCATTTACTCAGCACAAGCTAAACCTGCTTGAGAGCCTGAGAATCTAAAAGCAAACACCATGAGAAATCAAATGAAATTGCCACCCCTTTTTCCCCCTGCAGCCATCTCTGCAAAGGACAGACACCACCAGGACCAAGGGGTGGCTGGGGCTTCCTAGTTGCATTTTCCATTTTGAGGACAAGAATTATTATTATTTTTATTTTTATTTTGAGCAGAGTCTCACTCTTTCACCCAGGCTGGAGTGCACTGGTGCAATCTCGGCTCACTGCAACCTCTACCTTCCAGGCTCAAGCAGTTCTCCTGCCTCAGCCTCCCAAATAGCTGGGACTACAGGTGCACGCTACCACGCCTGGCTAATTTTTGTATTTTTAGTAAAGATGGAATTTCACTGTGTTGGCCAGGCTGGTCTTGAACCCCTGACCTCGAATGATCTGCCTGCCTCGACTTCCCAAAGTGCTAGGATTATAGACGTGAGCCACAGCGCACAGCCGAGGATGATTTTTCTGGTAGCCTTCATCTGAACAGGCAGAGATAACTTTTCATGGAATGGAAGGTCAGAGGTCATTGAAGGTTTTTGACCCGGCTGGCCCCAGACCTGGGTTAGCATTCGGGTTTTGCTGTTGATTGTCCTAGTGATGATACCTCTGTGGACCTCAGTTTCCTCATCTCTATAATGGGAATAAAAATATAACTGTCTCAAAGCATTGTTGCCACCATTCAGAGAATCACCCCATACAAAATGCCCAGCGTGTGGTAAGCAATCAATAAGTTATAGCTGTCATTTTTTGTTCTTATTGTTGTTTGCCGATAAGAAATACACATCCAAAGAATGAGAGTAATTCACCCAAGGTCACCCAGTGGTTCTGTGTAAAAACATTGGGTCGAGCATCTTTTTTCCAGAAACCCTGGGGTTTTCTGCAAAGGTCTGTCTGTGTCTAGAAGAAGAGATTCCAAGATGATCTATTTTATGTGATTCTCACCCCATTAACAGCCCGCAGTTTTGCCAGAATATCCTCTTTTCACTTTCATTTTAAAAACCAGCCAGTGTAATAAATCTTGCCCCGAAATCTCGGCAGCACATCTTGGCTGGAGTGTATGATAAATCTAATATACTGTGGCCTCTCTGTATGAGAGACCCCGGTACATATCTGTATTTTGGGCAGACAGCCCCGTGATCTGGCAGGAATATAATTTGCTGTCAGGTTGACAAGCCCAGCCCTCTGACTGGGTTCATTCTTGTTCCACAACTTCCTTGGCTCAAGGGTGGATTTATTACCCAGTCTAGCCACTCTCCCTTCCCCATTTAAAACATAGAATGTGGCTGAGAACTAGGACTGGATTTGCAAGGGACCAGCTGGGATGGAAAGGGAAGGGCCACAGGTGGGACACTGGGAGGGAGGGCAGGGGTCCCCACTTAGATCAGTCAGTGAATATTTCTTAAATACCTACTATGTGCCTGGCATCATGCCAGGGGCTGGGTACACAGGCAAACAAGACCAAGTCAGTGTTTAATGAGGGAGATGGACATTTATGGGATGGCCATTTGGAATGAAGCCCAGTGATTTATGCCTATGATGAAGGCTCAGATGGAAGCTCAGGGGCCATGGGGGCTTAGGGATGTCCTGTGGTCGTGGCATCCCAGGGCTGAGCAGGAGGACTGTGTGCATGTGCCAGGTCCAGGAGTGCGTCTGGACTCTGCAACGGGGAATGACCGCAAGGGGGTCAGCAGTCAGCGCAGGGGAAAGCGGGGCTGAGAGAGACCTGGGAGCAGACTGTGCAGGACCATGCAGGGCGTTTTGCTCAGAGCCAGCAGCAGCCGAGGAGGGTTTGAAGGATTAGTTTACCTTTCAGACATCCCCTGGGCTACTGCACAGAGATTAGACTGGACAGGGCAATAGTGGGAGCCTTAGAGGGGACCGTGGCCTCCCCTCGTCATTGAGGAGCCCCTCACAAGGAGCCCAGCAGGACCCCTGGAAGGCCAGGAAGCAGTGCCCGTAGGGGTCAAGGACTTTGGAATGCATTTCAGCCCCAGCTCTGCCCCTGACTGACCTGCTTAAATCACTTCCCCTCTCTGAGCCTTAGTTTCTTCCCCTGTAAGATGGGCGTAATACCAACACCACTGTGGAGGAGTATTAGAAAGATAAATCAGGAGACCACATAAAAGGTGCACAGGATGGGAACGCCAAGCGCCCAAGAAATGTTCATGATGAATTCTGTTTACTAGCTGTGTGACCTGGGGATGTTTAACTTCACTTCTTTGGGCCTCAGTTTCCAAATCTGCAGAATGGGTTTAATAATGATCCTACTTCATGGTGGTGTTGAGAGGATTGAATGGGTTAGAATGGTGCGTGGCACAGAGTTCATTCCGGCTGATCTGAGCCATCCCCGTGGTTGTTGTTATTGTGGTTGTTGTTGTTTTGCCTACCCTTTCCTTTAGTTTCGTCTATGATATGCTTGGTCAGCAGGGGCTGTGGTTTTGTTTTGTTTTGTTTTTGTTTTGAGTCTTGCTCTGTCCCCCAGGCTGGAGTGCAGTGGTGCGATCTCAGCTCACTGCAACCTCCACCTCCTGGGTTCAAGTGATTCTCCTGCCTCAGCCTCCCGAGTAGCTGGGACTACAGGCACATGCCACCATGTCCAGCTCATTTTGTATTTTTAGTAGAGACAGGGTTTCGCCCTGTTGGCCAGGCTGATCTTGAACTACTGACCTCAGGTGACCTGACCACCTGGCCCACCAAAGTGCTGGGATTACGGGCGTGAGCTACCGTGCCCAGCCCCTGGGACTGTGATTTTTACCCTGACCCTGGATCCTGCCATGGCACTAGTCCAGATCCCGTCTTGTGCTCCAATGCATCCCTGGCAGAATTCCAGCCCCCATGGGGCCCCCTGACCCAACCCTCCCCCCACATCACCCTGCTGGGCTGTAGGCTTCTGACCCTCTGTCCTTCCTCCCCTCGGACACCAAGCTCATCCAAATTAAAGAAGTCTTCGGGAATCCTCCGCACCCCTGACTGATGCCTGCAGGTGTTCCTCTCTGCAGTCTCATTCATTCCCTCCCTACTTTCTCCCTCTCCTGCTTTCCAAGAAGCAGAATGCCATCTTCCACGTCTCCAGTGCAGGACATCAGCAGATCCCTCTACAGGGAGGGAAACCAATTCCACAGACCCTTAAGAATTGCTCCTCTCTGCCTGGGCCTGCAGACCTCCGCCGAAGAACCCTGGACATGTGGCATTCAAGTCTTGGGCTAAGAAATGATCCTTCAGTCTCCAGCTGTCCCTGCAAAGGAGAATTTGGGCCTTTACGACAGGCTGAGAAATAATTTCTTTGGATTCGTGTCAGCGTAGAAAAGTAAAAGGAAAGGTTTGGGGGACACCCAGTTTGGAAAACGCTGGCTTTGGCTCTCATATTCTGGAACTTTCTTCCGCCCAGTCTGATAGGAACAAAGGGCCTCTGAGGGTCTGGTGGAACTGAGGCCTCCATCCTCTCCTCTGCTGGACCTCTCAACTCCTGCAGCCGAGGTGGCCCCATGCCTGGGTCCCAGGGAAAACCTAGTCCTCCCCCAGCCTCCCCAGACCCAGGGCTGCTTCCCCTCCTCAAAGTGAGAAGGCAAGTGGGCGAGGCTCCCCTGAGTTATTGAGGGAAGAAATACGGCCTAGAACCCTTTCTGTAAAAATAACTTCCCGGGCTCCTCCTTTATGGGTGAGGGAAAGTGCTTAAAATGCTTAGAGGGAATAAACAGCTTTTAATGAAGTTACATTGCCACATAATGGGTATCATAAAATTGCCTTCATACTACAGGGTCCCAGGATGGCATTTATTATCGACTGCGCCGGAATAGTCTTTGCAGAGCTCCGGCAGCTGCAGAGAGAATGCAAAAGTCTCCTTAAATTACCTGATTGAAATAACCGGGCGGAATATTCCGTGGGGCCGCCGCGTGCCAGGGAAGCCGCCTTTGGGGTGGTCTGTCAGAGGCGGTTTGTGCATTCTGAAGAACACAGGAGTTTCATTGCAGCAAAACAGATGTTCATCTTGTTTCTCCATTGGCTGTTTGATGAGAAATTTATTGCTCTTCCGCTGGGCAGGAGGCCCCTCTCGGCTGTGGAGTCTATTAGGCAAGCCAGCAGCTGGCGGGAAGCCAAGGTGAGGCTGTTTTGATGAAACCCATGAAAAGCTTTGGCTTGGAGGCGCCGGTAATAATGCACTGGCTAGACTCTCCTGATTGGGCGATTGATTGGCCTGATTTGATTTATTGATCAATACCCTCAAATTTGGCGTCTGAGAAGCTGCACTAATCTTTAACTGTTGTGAACATCTCTACCTGCTGGAGAATTAGACCCTGATAAGGAATGTATGAAAGGAATCGGGGCTTATCTTAATCACACACCGGGCCCCAGCACTGCCCGAGCCGGCGAGGGCCTCTGTGCACCAGCCCCATCGCCAGGCAGGCCTGCGCAGATCTATAAATTGATGGAATTCAAAGCCTCCAGCATCGATTACCGTTATAACAAACAGTGGTGCACAGAATGTCTGATTATTTTTAGACAAAGATTCTGTTCTCTCAGCAGCAATTTTGCTGAGGCTGTCACTGTGTCAGATGTCTACTGTTGATTGCAATTAGATGCAATACAAAAAAAAATTAAACTATCTGCATCCTCACTCTTATTTCCAGTTATTAAATCTCTCTCTTTGTTTGCCGTTTCCTCATGATATCTACAGCTGGATGAAATATTTGGTTGGCAAGAGAAATCCTTGTAATTCAGTGGGGGGGGGTGCAAGGACCCACTGACTCATCGGATTATCTCCGATGGGTGCACCTAACCTGGCAGGAGGGGAGGTGCACAGGGAATTGGGGGGACATTTGTTTAAAAATGTGCAAAGGGAAGACTTGATGCAAAAATGTTTCAGGGCAGGGTCGGGGGATAAAAATCAATCTCTGAAGCCCTCCCGAATGCCTGTGATGGGTTTAGTCTGTGTTCCCTTCTGTTCTACATAGAGCAGGACCTAACTAGAGACATGCCCCCATCCTAGGGCCCCAGGGAGAGTATCCATAGTGATCAGAGCTCAAAGGTTGGTGCCACTTGAAATAATTAATTCCTCTAAACAGAGGACCCCTTCCACGCTAAATCATACCTGAAGATTTGGGCTCCAGGTAATTGCAGGTAAGAACAAATTAGGCATTCTCTTTTACATACAGCCCGGCGGCCAGCATCCTGGCATTGGGCAAATTCATTCATCATCCTGACGTTCTCCAGTTGATCTGTCTTCTCAGAGCCATTAGCCCCCGTGTCCTTGACAGTGGAACAGCTGTAAACTCGAGACCATCCGTGGGGTGACTGAGACTGACAATTCATTACGCAGTTGGATGGAGAAGGCGGCTCAGGTGACAATGCCAAGGCCTCCCAGTTCCCAGAAGCTGGCTCCGCTTGGAATTGGCAACTGCCGGCTAATTTTAGAACAGTCGTAGTTGGGGATGGAGAAGGAGGAGGAGGCAGCTTTGACTTTGGGGTCAGACGAGCGGGTCCTGCAGAAATTGGCTGAGCTCAGTAACACATTGATCACCAAGGCAAGTGGTCATCTTCGTTCAGGTGGGCAGGGGACAGTGGTCCCTGAGCCAGCCCAGGATACATTCAAGTGCCCCCAAAAGGACATTCCAGGGGAGCCAATGCAGGGACTCGTAGCTCCTGGTGACGGGGAAAGGGTCAGTCTCGTTCAGTAATTGGAATAGCACCAGCCATTTGTTCACCACCAACTGCCCCAGATCCTGTACCAAGCATTTGACATGCACCTTCCTCCTTCAGTCTGCCCGGGTACCTCGGGAGGAGGTCATAATTCTACCTGTTTGGGAGATGCAGAAACTGAGGCTCAGAGGCCTTGAGCAGCTTGTCCAAGGTCACACAGCTAAGAATGGGTGAGGCTGGAAGTCAAATTCAGGTCAGTTTCTGAAGTTTAGGTGCTTCACCCCAGTTGAGAACTCAATGAATATTTGTTGAATGGCTGGATGAATGAATGAATGATATGTGAACATCCAGTGGGGACTCAGCTGGGCTCTGGGATAGCCAAGAATGACAGGGTCAGGCAGGCCTGGCATTTGGGCCTCTAAGGCTGGCTCCAAGGGTGGCTCCTGCTTCATCTTCATGGGCATAGAGCTGTGCCCAGGCTCCAGTCCCCTCAGTTGAAGGAACCGGTTTAACATCACCAGAGAGTTCCGTGCAAGGAAATCTCGGGGTCTGAGAGGTCCGGCAATAGACAGAAGCAACGCCAGGGTCTCAGAGGCAGGGCGAGGTTGTCGGTTACCTGGCTGGGAGCCAGACTGCTTCGGGCCAGGATAGCATGGGGGTTAAACGCTCAAACCCTAAAGTCAACAGATCTTGGTTTGAATCGCAGCCTCATCACATTCTTAGCTCTGTGTGACCTTGGGCAAGTGACTAAACCTCTCTGGGCTTCACTTCTCCGTCCTGCAGGTAGAGCTGATGACAGTGCGTCCCTGTCCAGGTGACTGTGAGATAGAATGAGGTCATACACATCAGGGCTCGCACAGTGCCTGGCGTGTTCTGTTTGGTGGCAGTACTCATTGGCCTAGGGCATTTGGGGAGACCCAGTACCCCCTGGAAGATATTTGTGACTAACAAGCTTATTTAGCTCAAGGAGAATTCCTGGTCAAGGCAAAGAGGTATCAAGTGACCTCCCTGAAGTCACTGTGAGACTTTTTCCTTGGGTGGCTGGCACCCATTGCTACCTGTTGTCACCTATTGCCACCCTCTTCTGGACACACTTCAATTGTCCGTATCCTCTGCCTTTTCCCTTTTACATCCCCGATGTCCTGACCCTTATCCTCAGCATGGCTGCAGGAAAGAGGCAGTTCCTTGCAGGGTTGATGGGAGCAGCAATCAATGTGGTCCCTTTGAGGGGCAAGCTGGCAACATCTGTGACATTTACATAGGTGCAGCTGTGTGACCTAGTCCTTCTTTGTCTAAGAACTTATTCTTTAGATACACCCATATGTGACTACCAAGATGTACATCTCAATGTGTTGGTGTGGCATTAATAGTAAGAGCAAAGCCTGGAAAAAAACCTAAGTATCTATGAGTCGGGGATTGGAAGTAACCTAAGTGTCCACAAGGGGGGGACTGGAAGTAACCTAAGTGTCTATGAATGGGGAATTGGAAGTAACCTGAGTGTCCATGAGTAGGGGATTGGAAGTAACCTAAGTGACTGGATAGGTAAGACTCATCCATATAAAATATTCTGCGACCATAAAGAGGAAGAATGATGCTCTTGATGTACTGATGAAAAGGAGCAGACAGTAAATTATATGAAAATGGCATCACTGCCAGCCTAGGCAACATGGCAAAACCTTCTCTCTACAAAAAACCAGAAAAATTAGCTGGGCAGGGTGGCACATGCCTGTTATCCCAGCTACTTGGGAGGCTGAAGTAGTAGAATCACTGGAGCTCAGGAGTTTGAGACTGCGGTGAGCTATGACCACACCACTGCACTCCAGCCTGGGCAAAGGGTGAGACCCTGTCTCAAAAGAAAAGAAAAAAGAAAACAGCACGTTGCATAACAAGGTATGGGATATCCTCTGAGTAAAATGAAGGAAAGAAAGATTCTGCTTCTGTATTTGCTTGAATATGAGTGAAGTATCTTTAGAAGGACACAGAATAAAGGTGGGCACCTCTAGAGGAAGAAGACTTTGATGTTGAATTCTAATGTGCTGTCGCCGTTTTTATCCTATGCATGTAATACTTTAGCAGTGTCAAAATGGTACTGTTTTTAAAAATGAGTATCGTGGAAAGAGAACGTGGATTCTTAGAGTCAAATCTGGGAGCAAGTACTGGCTCTGTTATTTACTGGAGGGGTGACCGCTGATAAGCAATGGCAGCTCTCTGTGCCTCACTCTTGCCATCTGTAAAATGGTGGTCACCCAGAGCAGGGACAGGTGTCAGTATAATCGTGTACTGAAACCGCTAAGCCAACCAGCGCTTCACCCACAGTTCCTAGCTGTTCTTATCGCCTTCTGCAGGCTGGAAGGAGGTGCTGTTTCTGGCCGTGCTAGGCCCATAGTCCTTCGTGGGAGTGTCCAGCACTGGCTGAGTGGGATGCTGAGGACAGAGGTCTGGCCCTGAGCCCCAAGGAGACCCCGACACACACTCAATGCTGCCCCTGAGCCCATTAGCCTGGGGGAAGGCTCAGTAATGGAGCCCTCCCAAGAGACCCAGTCCCTACAGTCACAGCTCTTCTAATGAGGCCCAGTCCCAGCTCAGCCTGGCCAAGGGGTACAAGCCAGAGGCTTGACAGTACCTCCCTGTGTCAGCTCCACGGTCCGAGGCTGCTGCCTGCAATGTAGGAGCTGCTAGGCAGTAGTCAGTCTGTCTCTCTCTCTTTTTCTCTCACACCTCATCCCTCCCTCCCTTTCTGTTTGTCTCTGTGCCTCTCTCTCCTCCTCTCTTTCTGTATTTCTCTTTCACTCTGTCTTCAGACTCTGTTTTCTGGTCCTCTCTCTCACTCTCACTCTCTCCCTCCTTCCCTTCCTCCTCCTGCCCTCTCTGTTCTGCCCTTGCCCCCTTTCTCTCTCCATCTCTCTAGATTTCTCTTGCACGTCCTCTCTCTGTCACTCTTGGCATTTCTCCTCCTCTTTCCCACACTCAGCATCCATCCTGCCTTCCCTTCCCTTCTCTCCTTTCCCACATCAGCTATCTAAGGGCTGCCTTAGTTGTCACTGTGGATGCCTAGTCAGGTGACACTTATGGGGACCGGCTGTGCACTGAGCCAGGTGCTGGGAATAGGAGGCAGAAATGTGGTCCACCCAGGCCCCTGCCTTCGGGGGTGGACACTCTTATGGGGTATGCCGGTGCTGAGAAAGTGGCATGAGGGCCTCGTGGGGAAGGCTAAGTTGCTATGACGTTAAGCTGAGACCCGAAGCATAAACTAGGCAGGGAGCAGGGGAGCAGGAAGGGCACAGGCACAGATCCTGTAGCCGAGTGGGGAAGAGGGAACTGAGCACATTCTGGCCACACCCGGCCACCAGGGCCCATGGTTGCTGGAAGAGAGAAGGGCGACTCCGTGGAGTGAGGCTCGCAGCTGCACAGAGGCAGGGTCCCTGGGCTCGCCTTCAGCGCCACCACCTGCCAGCTGTGTGACCGTGTATAACCTTGCCACTCTGAGCCTCTGTGTCCTCCTCTGCAAAGTGGAGATGGTGATGGTGCATACCTGAGAGGGTCGCTGAGACATGTGCAGGTATTCAAATCAATATGATGTATATATGGTTTGTGTTTTTTTTGAGACAGAATTTCACTGCATCACCCAAACTGGAGTGCAGTGATGCAATCTCAGCTCATTGCAGCCTCCACCTCCTGGGTTCTAGTGATTCTCCTGCCTCAGCCTCCAGAGTAGCTGGGATTACAGGCACGTGCCACCATGCCCGGCTAATTTTTGTATATTTGGTAGAGACGGGGTTTTGCCATGTTGGCCAGGCTGGCCTCGAACTCCTGACCTCAAGTGATCCACCCGCCTCGGCCTCCCGATGTGCTAGGACTACAGGCATGAGCCACTGTGCCTGGCAGCATGGTGTATATTTTTATGCTCTAAGTATGAATGTGCTTAGAACTTACCAGTGCAGAGCTGGGGCTATCCACGTGTTCACTTGTGCTACCCTTGGCGGCGTTATTGGTGCACCCTGCTCACGGTGCAGTGCCAGGCCTCCGTATCACCCAGCAGCCTGCAGGTTCAGTGCCACTGGCATCAGGACTCATCCTTCCCTTGCTCGTGACTCCTGTAGCATCAGGGCCTTTGCATCTGCTGTGCCCCTCAGTATCGGGCTCTTGCCCAGAGAGCCACATGGCCTGAGTCCCCACTCCTTTAGGTCTTTGTCTAAAAGTCACCTCTTCCACGACCCTCCCCTGGCCCCCCGGCTGCTCTGTGTGAAATTGAGCTCTCTACCACCATCCTCCCCCTACTCCTGACCTCTTTCCCTGCTTGAGTGTCCTCCCTCCCCATGTCCACACCTAAACACATTTCAGTGGCTCATGTGGCTCCTAGGCTGGAAACCTGGGTGGGGATTGGGGTACCCAGGCCTTGGGGCCTGCCATCCCTGAGCACCCCCATGCCACTGGTGCCTGGAGTTGGCCTGTCTGTGCATGACAGGCTGGCTGGGTCATCTGAGGTGCCACTCAGTCTCCTGAGTGGCATCTGTCCGTGCAGGACCCCAGCCTGGGGTTTCTGTGGCCCCCTGTCCAGATGACCATGGACTGGCCCACTGGCCTGCTTCTTCACTGCTGGCTTTGGCCCACAGATGTCTGTGCAGGGGGCTGGGGTGATGGGCCTGAGAATGGGCCTGGAGTCCTGGCTCAGAGCAGTTGAAGAGCCAGGTCCAACAGAGCCCCAGATGGGCACAACTGCCAGGCACCCTGCACCCCAGAGCCATCGATCACAGGCTTGCACTGAGTCACTCTGTTTTTCAACTTGGCCTATCTCATTTTCTTATGTCCCTTAAGGACATATTTTGAAAACCTTCAGTGGGCTGGCCAGGCTGTGTGGCACACCTCTGGAAATTGATGACAGCTGAGCGGCAGGGGGGCTCAGGAACACTCTGCAAATGCATCATTTGGCTCTCCAGGCCACTTCTGGCCTTGTTTCTTCAGCAAGCATTTATTGAGCACCTACTGTGTGTATTTTTTGGAATGGATTTTCTACGTCAATAGACGGATTACTAACACAAGTGTCTGTAACATCAGGAATCAAGAGCAGGTGAGAAATGGTGGAGGAGGAAGAGGACGATGCAGTGTGGAGGAGGAGCAGGTGCTGTCCTGAGCTGGGACATGGCAAGAAAGACATGGACTCTGCCATCAGCATTGGGCAGGGGAGACTGCTGGACACCAGCAAAGGTACCATCAAAGCAGCGTGCAGAGCTCTGTAAAGGAAGCCACCAGGGGCCGAGGGAGAGGAAGAACAGGGGTCCCGTGTAGCAGGATGGCCAGGAAAGGCCAGCAGGAGCCAGTTGTAGAAAAATTCTAGGGAGAAAGAGGTCCAGGCATGGGAACAGCAGGTGCAAAGGTCCTAAGGTAGCCAGATGCTTGACCAAAGAACACTAGAGTGGTTGGAACTTGAGGGCAGAGAAGTGGGCAGGGCCAGGTCATGCTCAGCTTGCTGGCCGTGGGGAGCATTTGGTTCCCCAGCCTCAAGAGCAATGGGAAGTCACCCCTCTTGTCATGGCAGGTTTTAGCAATGGGATCTGATTCATGTTTGTGAAAGCACCCATGGTTGTTGGAAGAGAGGGCAGCAGGAAGACCAGCAAGGAGTCTCCTGCACCAGTCCAGGTGAGAGAGGATGGGTTTGTGGCCATGCAGACAGCAAGATGTGGGCAGATTCAGGAGTATTTTGGGCAGAAGGAAAAAAGCTGATCCTCCCTCCCTTTACCCCCAGAACATTCACACAGAAAGGTGCACAGACCAGGCACAGTGGCTCACAAAATCCCAGCACTTTCGGAGACTGAGGCAGGCAGTCACTTGAGCCCAGGAGTTTGAGACCAGCCAGGGCAACGTGGGGAAACCCCGTCTCTACAAAAAATTAGCCGAGTGTGGTGGTGCGCGCCTATGGTCCCAGCTACTCAAGAGACTGAGGTGGGAGGATCTCCTGAGCCTGGGAGGTCGAGGCTGCAGTTAGCCGTGATTGCACTGCTATATTCCAACCTGGGTGACAGAATGAGACCTTGTCTCAAAAAGAAAAAGAAACAGAACATTCCCTGCCACCCGGAAACATCCCTTGTACCCATTCTAGTCCATGTCTAATCCAGCCTACCCTGCCAGCAACATAACCGTTCTCCTGCCTCCTAACCACACAGGCTTGATTTGCCAGTTTCTGTGCCTTACGTAAGTGGAATCATACAGTGTGTGTGCCCTTGCACTGCACTGCTTTTGCTCTACATTGCATTTGTAAGATTTATCAATATTGTTTGTTGTGGTAGTTCATTCATGCTCGTGGCTGCACTGTAGTATTCCATTGGGTGAATAGATCACAAATGTATTTATCCATTCTCCTGTTAATGGGCATTTGGGTTGTTTCCAGTCTGGGGCTATTATGAATAGTGCTTCTGTGAACATTCCAGACCAGCGCTTCTCAAACGTTAATGTACTCATGAATCACCTAGAGAACTTGTTAAAATCAAGATCCCAATTCAGTAGGTCTGAGTGTTTGCATTGCTCTTAAGTTCTCGAGTGATGCTGATGCCACTGGCCTGTGACCATACTTTGAAGAATGGGGCTGTATTTTGGTGAACATATTTCTCTGGGGTACGTACCCAGGGGTGGCATTGCTGGAGCATGGGGAGGCATATGTTTAGCTTTAGTAGACGCTGCAAGTAGTTTTCCCAGATACTGACCCCTTCTCCAGCCCTGTATGAGGTTCCAGTTGATCCACATCCTTGTCAACACTTGGTATTATCTGTCTTCCCTTGTAGCCATTCTGGTGGGTATGTAGCGCTGTCTGCTTGTGGCTTAAATTTTCATTTCCTTGGTGACAGATGAGGTTAAGCATCTTTTCGTGTGTTCATTGACTGTTGGAATCTCCTCTTATGTGAGGCGCTGATTTCAGTCTCTGGCCCATTTTTTTATTTGGTCATCTCTTCCTTATTGAATTTTTAGGAGTGCTTGATTCTGCACACATCAGATAAACTGTACATTCCTTCTCTCTCTGTGGCCTTGCCTTTGTGCTTTTATTGCACGTGTTCTTTTTAATGCAACAATTACTGCTCAGGACTCGGGAGCAGGGTGCAGAGGTTCCCATTTTGCCCGTCCTAACCAGATTACAGTACGTTGCTGGTGGGATCATCTTTCCGCTTCTTATTCATGCACATACCCTACACTCTTGTTCCTGACCTTTCTCAGGGGGACATCTCCCCGAATTCATGAACATTCCTCCACCTAGCCTGGCCCCACAATCTAAACTGCTCAAGCCAGGACATCCACTTAACCATAGTCTTCCTTTCGCATTTTCCCACCTCTCGATGCTTTTTGACTATGAGATGAGTTAATCTTTCCTGAACATCCAGAGAGATACTTGGCATTTTTAGCTGATCAACAGACCCTTTGTGGCTTAACAGAGACACACCTGAAGGTGGTTGGTTCCAGATGCGAGGAGCAAAGGCAAAAGAGAGGCAGGTGGGCATCTGCCTCCATGTGTAGCTTGTGCAAGAGTGATTTCGTTCTCGATCAGTGACGATCCCTCACTGTTGGGCCTGCTGCTACCCTCAAAGCTGAATGCCCTGGCTTTTAATCTGTGTGCATTGACTCCTGCCATGAAACTGACACCCTCCAAGGACCCTCCTCACACTCACCTCCTGTTCAATGCTGGTCTCCAGCTGCCTTCACTCCGCACCCAGCAGCTGAGCACAGTCAACCTGCTCGCACATCCAGCCCACCAGGAGGGTCCTGCTGTCCGGCTTCCCGCGCAGCTGAGCACAGCCAACCTGCTTGCAGATCCAGCACACCAGGAAGGTCTTGCTGTCTGGCTTCCCGCGGGACCCCACCCCCTGGCATCCCTTGAGAACAAACAGTGGAGGGGCAAAACTTGGAGCCTCCAAAGCCCCCCTGCAGGGGCTGGATCTGCAGCTATGCCACTCACAGGTCTTGTGTACCAGGCAAGTGCTAACCTGTCTGAGCCTCGGTTTCCCCGTGTATAAAATGGGGATAATGGTGGTACTCAACTGGTAGAGATGCAGAGGGGGTGAGATGAAGTCTCATGGGTAAAGTGCTAAGAACGTGCCTGGCCCACAGGGGTCATTGTGTGGCCGTCTACCACTATTATTGTTCTTATTTTTTTATTATTTATTTTTTCTGAGACAGAGTCTTGCTCTGTCACACAGGCTGGAGTGCAGTAGCGTGATCTCAACTCACTGCAACCTCTGCCTCCTGCATTCAAGCGATTCTCCTGCCTCAGCCTCCGGAGTAGCTGGAATTACAGGCGCACGCCACCACGCCAGTTAATTTTTGTATTTTTAGTAGAGACGGGGTTTCACCATGTTGGCCAGGCTGCAGAACCTGACCTCAAGTGATCGGCCCACTTGGCCTCCCAAAGTGCTGGGATTGCAGGCATGAGCCACCACCCAGCCCTGCCACTATTATTCTTATGACTGGTCTGCCCATGCCCGGGCTCTCTCCACCTGCCGTCTCCCATCTCATACCTGCTGATATCCACCGTGCCTTCTCCCACCTCCAGGCCTTTGGACCTGCTGTTCCTCCTGCCTGGAGTGTGCTTTCCTGTTCTCCACCTGAGGACCCCCCACTTTGTTCATGCCCAGAGTCCAGTGTCACCCCACTTCCTTCGGGGCACCTTCCTGACCCCTGGCCCTGGTACGGGTGCCCTGAGCTAGCCAGCGGGATGGATGGTTGGCCTTCAGGTTGTGGGGAGCAGGAGCCAGTCTCTCTTGATGCTTATAAGGGAGGGTATTTATTGAACACTTCCTGCATACCAGTTTAATGATGGGGGCTTTTTATTAAGCACCTTATCTTGGTCTTACTAACACCCTGTTACCACCAGCAACAGAGGCCCACACGTGGAAAGCCCTAGGTTCTGCAGTGAGAAGGTGGCTGAGGGGACTACTATTATTATTATTATTATTATTATTGGAGATAGAGTCTCACTCAGTCACCCAGGCTGGAGTGCAGTGGTGCGATCTTGGCTTACTACAACCCCTGCCTTCTGGGTTCAAGTGATTCTCCTGTCTCAGCCTCCTGAGTAGCTAGGACTGCAAGCACACACCACCATGCCCAGCTGATTTTTTGTATTTTAAGTAGAGATAGGGTTTCACCATGTTGGCCAGGCTGGTCTCGAACTCCTGACCTCAAGTGATCCTCCTGCCTAGCCTCTCAAAGTGCTGGGATTACAGGCGTGAGCCACTGCACCCTGATGGCTGAGGAGATTTGAACCCAGCCCTACTCCTCCAACTCTTTCTTTTCCCCAGAACCACATAACCCGCCTTCCAGCTCATGCCTTCTTCCTGCAGTCACTAAATCTTCATCAGGTGAGGCTGCTAGTAACCCCTGCTGGCTGCTCTCTTCCCCCACCAGGAACCCTAGGAAAGGAGAACTTGTCTGTCCAATTCATCATCACAGCCCACCCGGGGTCTGACACAGAGAAGGACCCCTAAGTCCCGGTTAAGTCAGCAGCTCTCAGGGTGTGGGTCAGTGACCCCTAGATGTCCCGAGGCCTTTTCCTTGGGGTTTGCAAGATCAAATTACTTTCATAACAATACTAAGCTGCTACTTGCCCCTTTTACTCATATTCTTTCACAAACGCATAGTGGAATTTTCCAGAAGCTATCCAAAGTAGCTTGGATGACATCATCGTTCCCATGGCTAATAGAGTGTGTGTTTGTGTTTCCTTGTGCTTTAAACATTTCTCGGTTTTGATTTTGAATATGATGACTATCGATTGCTGTGACCTACCCGGACAAAGCCCTTTGGGTTCCTCCGTCATTTTTAAGCTCATAAAAGGGTCCCGAGACCCAAAAGTTTTGAGAGCCGCTGCGTTCAATGAACAGATGAATGAGCTGGATGAAGGAAAGAGTGAATGGAGTGTGAGCCAGGGCGTTTGGACCTGGCTTGTCTTGAAGGGATGGTGGTCAGGGTGGCGGAAATGGATTCAAGGGAGGGAAGAGCAACTCAGGAGTCCAGGAGAGAGAGGGACGTGGAATTACCCAAATCCCACCTGCCTGACTGCGCCCCATAGCCCTGATCAGTTCCTCCAAATACCCTCTGACCCTGGCACAAGCATCCCCGGCACAGCCGGCGGCTGACTGTTCCGAGGTGTTTTCTACAGCAAAACAATTTGAAATAATTAGAACTTTACAAAATGTCTTTAAACACGCTGGTAATGGGCATAAGAAAACACTTGTGAAGTGTAATCAGTTATTAGCAGCTGATCAATTATCCTCATGGATAGCTGTTGGGGGGGAGACAAGAAGCAATAATAAGCCCCTTGATTAACTAATTTGAATATCTTTGGGGAACAAATTCCGAAATTTCTTTCTATTTTCTCCCCTGCTATTGTAATTGTAACGCCGGCCGCACATCTGCTGGATAAAGACGGATGGAAATGGTAATGAGTGTTCTGCTGTGAACAGGCCCCTTGTTTGGGATCCAGGAACGAAGGCGCTGGAGGTGTGGGGGGTGTGGGGGCTGCCAGCCGGGCCTGGAGACCTGTCACTGGCTGGAGTGGGCAGCCCTGCCATGGGCTTGGCCTCTGCCTCCTGATGAGATGTCAAGGTCAGGGGAAGCCGACTGCGGTGGGCAGAAGGCATGGGCAGACAGGTGCCCCTCTGGGAAAATCAGTACAGATTCTCCTGAAGACCCTCTAGGGCCGGCTGGGACAGGGACAGTCTGTCCCAGGATGGAGCAGACAGTGAAGGAAACCAACATCCTGGATGCCACTCAGCCTTGGACTCCTCCGCAACCTTGCTGGGTGATAGGTTTACAAAAGGCAGGGGTGACTCAGCTGGACAGCGTTAAGGACCCCCACATTCCTGCGGGGTCTTTGATCTCACAGGACAATATGAACATATCACACCAGTGGCCACCTGGCTTGCAATCGCCTTGCGGCTAAAGCGAATCTCTAGATCCAGAGTCCCTTGGCTTGAATCCAGCTCCGCCCCCTCAGCTGGGTGACCTTAGGCAAGTGACTTAACCTCTCTGTGCCTCAGCGATGCTCATCAGTAATAAAGGAATAATAACAGCACCCCCTGTCCTGGGGTTCTTGTAGCACAGGGCCACACACGTGATAAGCACAAAATAAATGGAAGCCGTCATTATTATTATTATCTCCATCCTGCATAATTAACAGGCTAGACCCGAGTTTGCAAACTGGCAGGCCAGGGTCCAAGTCCCCAGTAAATCTGTTTTGTTTGGCACAAACTGCATTGTTAAAATTTTTGTCTGAAATTGTTGCCAGTGATTACAGTTCAGGAGATTTTCACATCAAAAATCTGGATTTGGGGCCTTTCTGGAGAACTAGCCCCCCGACCCTGCTGGACCCCCAGTTCCATGCAGCAGCAATTGGCCAGAGCTCAGCGTTGCAGCCTCCTGTAGCAGGGACGCTGGTCTTTCCTTTGCCACGGCCCCACCCCACCCAGTCATTCCACGGCATCACCTCCTGGGGCCCTACCCTCACCTGTAAGCCCCAGGAGGTCAGCTGGGAACAGGTCACCTCGGTCCCTGATGTACCCAGTGCCCATCACACAGTAGGTGCTTAAAGCATATTTGAATGAGCATGTCTTCAGATGAGAGGCTGATTAAATGAACAGATCCAGTTTGTGAGGAACCCCAGAGCCTGGGTGGTCTTGCCGGAGTGAGGCAGCAAACTCCAGCCTTGGTTGTGTCTATCTGGGGACCCCCAGCCATCCAGCTCCTGTACCACCCAGTGGCCATCAGAAGAAAGTCCTGCTGTCTGTGCCTCGTATCTCCCTCTCCCCACCCCTACGGGAGATGTTCTGGAGACCCACATGGAGGGGTGTCAAACTCCCATCCCTTAAGCAGGAGATCTGAGGCCCAACGTGCACCAGAGAAGCCACAAACAGCCCCGTGGCCAGCCAGCACCTGCAGTCACTGGTCCCCGTTGCTCTCATTCAGACAAGGCCTTTTCTGTATTTTGTTTGAAGCCGTTCAAAAACGAGCATGTAAAACCACTTTTAAAATCCCTCCCTCCCTTTCCTGCCCCAACACACCTTTTTTTCCCTCCCCTGACGTTCCATCGCTTAAAAATGGCTTAGCCAATTTGGGTTATTTTTAGAAAAATGCTGGTATGTTGGCTGACAACCTGTATTTTAAGTTTCAACCTGATATGGAAAAGACAGAGTTTATAAACCCCCTAGGGAAAAAAAAAAGAAACACAAAACATTGTTTTAGAATAGAAATCATCTGAAACTGACCCCATGGGTCCCGGCCAGTGGGGCATCACTGGGCACCAGCCCCTGGTGTAAGATTTCAAGGGCACAGAATGAAATTGGTTCTTGCAAGCTTCTGCCAACATCACTGGGAGAACTGGATGGAACATCTTGTGGACTGACAGACGTGGGCTGGAACCCTGGTTCTACCGTGCTCTGTCCTTGAGCTGGGGAAGCGCCTTCCCTGAGCCCTTGGGACAGCCATCTGTGACGTGGGGATGCTGGTAATCACTGTAGCTAAAACAGTGGACACAGAGCCCGACACCAAGGACTTGTCTATAAAGTTTGTTATAATCTTGATGGACCAATGCAAAGACAAGGCTCTCAAAGCCAGCACGATCCTTACGAATATGAGGAGTGGCTGCTAAGCCTAGCTTCCCCTACCTCCTCATTTCTTTGTTTTGAGTTTTTTCCAGCAGCTTTCTTGAGATACAATTGATATGCCGTGAAATTCACCTATTATACACGTACAACACAATCGGTTAATATATTTATGGAGTTGTACAACCACCACTACATCCAATTTTAAAACATTTCCGTCATCCCAAAAATCTTTTGGGTCCTTTTCCAGTCACTGTCTGATCCCACTCCCAGCCCCAGGAAACCACGAATCTGTTTGCTGTGTCCATGGATTTGCCTTTTCTGGTCATTTCGTATAAATGGGATTATACAATTAGTCTTTGTATCAGCTTCTTACATTAGGTATAATGTTTCCAAGTTTTGCCCGTGTTGTAACGTGTATGAGTATTTTGTTCTCTTGATTGCTAAATAATATTCCATTGTATGGATAGACCACGTTGTATCCATTCATCAATTGATGGGCATGTGGGTTGTTTGTATGTTTTGGCTGTTGTGAATAGCGCTGCTGTGAAAGTTTGCACGCAGATCTTTGAACACATGTTTTCAGTTTTCTTGGGTAGAGGAGTGGAATTGCTGGGTCATAAGACAAATTTATGTCTATCTTATTAAGACATTGCAAAACTGTTTTTCTAGAGTGGCTGTACCATGTTGTATTCCCACCAGCAGTATCTGGGCTTAGTATTGTCTTTGTTGATATTTGAGGCTGCATTTTTGGGCCCTGGTTTCAATCAGAATTTGGGCTGGGAATTCTGGGAGCTATTGGAGCTTGAAGAAATGAAGGACAGGTGGGGGGCATGCAACAAAATCACACATCCTTAGGTGTTCTAAAGCAGCACTGTCCTATAGAACATGTAGATGATATATATCTGAACCATTCTGTGTGGTAGCCACTACCCTTTGTGGTTACTGAGCACGTGAACTATGGCTTGTGCAACTGAGGAACTGAATGTGTGATTGCATTTCATTTAAATTAATGTAGAGGTACTAAATTTCAATAACTACAGGAGGCTAGTGGCTACTGTATTGGACAGTGCAGTTCTAGAAGTTCAGAATCACTGCTCAGTATGTTCTGGGTCCTTGAATCTTTCAGAGGATTGAGCAGAGTTCAAACCTTTTAATTACGGATAGCTGGAATAGGCGTGGGGCTCAGGGGCAAGGGGCTGTATGTACAGGAATATTGTGTCTAGATGGTGCTCAGTGACTCGGAGAAGAAGGGATTTAGATTGGAGTATCTTGTAGAGTCACTAAAAGAGTGGACGGGCTCTGGAGCTAGGAGGACCCAGGTTCAATCCTGGCCCTGTTGCTTCCCAAACCTGAGACCTGGGGAAACTGACCTATTCCCTCCTAGCCTCAGTTTTCTCATCTGCAAAATGGAAGTACTAATATCTCTCTCGAGGGACTGTTGTGAAGCTCAGAGAATAATTCTTCTAAATCCCCTAGCTCAGCGCCTACCACTTAGTCAGTGTGGGAAAGGATCAGCTTCTATTATTGTTACCTTTATTGTTGGTGCTATTCTGCCTGGTCCCCAGGACTGGATAAATGTCATGTCAGCCCAGACTCCCACATCCTCATCTGTGAAAGCTGAGATGTTAGACTGTCAGCATCACACAGGCAGGGACTTTGCAGTGGCCTCTGTTGGATCCCCAGTGCCTGGAACCATGCCTGGCACAGAGGGGACGCTCCTTACATGTTTGTTGAATGAATAAGTGAGTACATGCTACTGGCTTGTTGGCAAGCAGCGTGTAGGCATCTTGAGGGTTCCTGGAGAGAACAACACCCTCCTTCAGAAATGTGGTTTGAAAAATAGCACTGGATTCAATGCCAGCGGTGGCCTGTCCTTGTGTGAGGGCAGAGACAGCTTCCCTGTCCTTAAATGGCTTAATCCAGCTGGAGTATGGCTGTGGCTCAAGCCAGTCTAAGGTCACCCAAGGCGGGTGTAGAATGGGTGAGGCTTGGCCAGGTCAGATCCACCTCCCATCACCAGGGAGCCACAGGTGAGGTTCACACAGTGAAATAATATAGCCCCAAAATGTGCATGGGCTTACATTCAGGTAATTTTCCCAGGCCCTAAAACATCAGGATGTGCTAACTTTTCCCACAGCAGCGCCCCCACTCAGGCCTGTTTGGGGGAACCCAGTGATTTCATCCCTTTCATCTGGAATTTCCTGCTACCCTCACTTCTTTCTTCCCTTTCCTGCTGCTATTTTGTTATCTCCTTTCCAACACTGGACCCTAAAGTGAGATATTTCCATTCTTCCAGAATCGTAATTTTTTGTTTTATTTATGTGAAACATTCTGTAGTTATCAAAATCTTTTCATACTCATTATTGTCATTCAGTGAGCAGAGAAACTTGGTGAGGTGAATATTCATTTAAAAATTGTCTATTACGTCCAGGTGCAGTGGCTTATGCCTGTAATCCCAGCACTTTGGGAGGCCGAGGTGGATAGATCACTTGAGTTCAGGAGTTTGAGACCAGCCTGGCTAACATGGCAAAACCCCATCTCTACTATAATACAAAAATTAGCCGGGTGTGGTGGTGAGTACCTGTAATCCTAGCTACTTGGGAGGCTGAGGCAGGAGAATCGCTTGAACCTGGGAAGAGGAGGTTGCAGTGAGCTGAGATTGTGCCACAGCACTCCAGCCTAAGGGACAGAGTGAGACCCTGTCTCAAAAAAAAAAAAAAAAGAACAGTGTCTATTGGGCTTGGGCCAGGTCCTGGCCTAGATGCTGCAGCTACGAAGGTGAACAAAACAGACAAGAGTCCCTGCCCTGGCAGAGCTTTAGTCCTAGGAAGGAGGCTGACAATTAAATATGCAGATAACTGTGTCTTTGCAAATGATGATGAATGCTCTGTGGAAAAGGAGGAAGGAGAAAGTGGATCTGCTTTAGAGGCGGGGTGCCAGTGGGGCCAGGGAGGGCCCTGCTGAGAAGGTGGCAGCATTGGGGGGATGGGGAGGGATTGCAGGCAGCAGGTACTGCACATGCAAATGCCCTGTGGTGGGAAAGAGGCTGGCTCATTGGAGGCCCAGGAGCAGCGGGGGTGTAGCTGGAGTGCATAGAGTTGGGGAGAGAGGGCCCCCCCCAAGGTATAGGAAGTTGTGAGCAGAGGCCTGGCCCTCTAGGCCCAGCGAGAAGTCTGATTTCAATATAAAACCATGGCAAAAATATGGACAAGTTTCAAGCCAAGGAAAGAGAAGATGTGATTCACATTTTGAGCGACTCACTCTATCCGCCATGTGGAAAATGCAGGCAAGGGTGGGTGCGGAGAGAAAAGGGAGGAGGCCTCGGAAATAATCCAGGCAGGGGAGGGTGGCAGCTTGGACAAAGGCGGCAGTGGGGGTGGGTATTATTTCTGGACGTTGGCGGGATTGAAGAGACGTGGCTGGGATTCGTTCAACATCACTATTATTCTGGTGGTACAAGTGAGGACACTGAAGCTCGGAGAGGAGCGCTGACTTGCCCTGGGGTTAGAGCTAGCAAGAGCAGCAAGCAGGATTCGAACTCAAGCCTTCCTCATGCTGCAATCTGCATTCTGCACTTCAGTACTACTCTGGGCAGCTCAGTGTGATGTCCAGCCCCATCTCTCTAGCTGAAATGATGCCCACAAAGATTATCCCCATTGTGCAGATTAGGAAACAGATTCGGGTGTTAGGATTTCCTGGCTGGAGAGCACCAAAGACAGGATTTGAACCCAGCCCACACTCCTAATCTGGTAATGTGTGTGCCCTGCATCCTAGGCCTCTTTAGGCTGTGCAGAAAGAAGGGGAATGAGATGGGCAGAGAGAAGGTCAAGGATCCACAGGCCCTGGTCTAGGGCAGGCTGGTCTGTCATGCTCAGGTTTTCTCTTAGTTGATAGAGTAAGAACTCAATTCTGCACAGACGTCTGGGTGCATCTGTGTATGTGTGTGTCTCCATGTGAACATGTCTGTCTGTGGTGTGTGTCTCTATGTGTCCCTGTGTCTCTGTATCTATGTACGTGTGTTTCTGTCTTACATGTATGCATCTCTGCATGTCTACGTGTATGTACGTGTCTGTGTGTGCATTTGTGTGTCCGTGTGTATTTATGTCTTGTGTGTCTGTGTGTCCGTCTACAGTCACAGAGAAAAAAGCCTGCAGGAAGGCTCTTTTCTACAGCACTCTGTTTGCATGCTGCATGGTACCCTGCTCTTCAGTTTTTCACAGATGAACTTGCTTTACTGTACTGTTAGAATCAGGAGGGGAGGTGAACCGAGATAAAAGTCTCCTTGGGTTGCGGGGGAGAGAGCATTTGGAGAGAAAGGTTTTGCCTGTGTGTGTTGTTTTGGGAAATGGCTTTTTATGGTTTGGGGAGAGGAGACGACACCCCCTCTTGCAGCAAGGATCCAAGCCCTGTCTTTGAACTTTCCCACAGTTGGGTCTGCGCCTGCCCTGTGTAGCCGTCCCTGGCCATGCCTTTACTTACAGGGGAGGCAGTTGGGGGTCTCGGGTGCAGCTTCAGGTAATTAAAGTCAGCTGGATAGGCATTTCACATTCATGTTCGTAATAAACACTTTAATAAAATGTAGAAAGATAAAAAGGGATTTTTGTTTTTTAGGTTGTGTTTTTCTTTCCCTCCCTCCCCCATTCTTTCCTTTCTGGAAGTGGCAAGAACTGTATCTCAGGACCCCGTACAGCTTGATGTGAAATACACCCAGGACAGGGAACAGCTACTTGGACACTGTTTATGGAGTGCTGTGGGGAGGCTAGGACAGGGGCTTCTGTCGTGGGGTCATCTGGGAAGCAGGACCTCATGGCAGACTCTCGGGTAACCCTACCTGGCCAGCCCCCATTCAATCCAGGCCTCCCTCCCAGAGGTATCGTCACTTGGATCAGTGTCTTCTGACCCCAAAATAATAGCCATGATGTACGTATAGGATGCAGCCAAATTTGGGGTATGCCCAGGAGTTAGGAACTCCAGCAGAATTGGGGGGCAGGAACATTTAGTTCGACCTCTGATTCTCTCTTCCTCCTTATCAGCCCTACCAAATTTTTTTCTTCATAAATGCTTCCGTCTTCATGCTTACAAACTAGACTCTGCGGGGGCATTTATATTAGCAGCGATGCTTCCCATTTGTTTAGGAAGAAATTGCATCTACTGGTTTCTGCTGGGCCTCTCCGTAAACCCTCAAGGCATTCTTGCTCTCATTTAAACAATGGTGGGGCAGGGGGAGGTCAGGCACTCTGCAAAGTCAACAGCAGGCAGGGGACAAGACCATGTAGCCCCTGGGCTAAAGTGGCTTGTGACCACCCCGGCCGCTCCCGGCCGCTCCACGTTTGAGGGCCTCCCCTCTCAATCTCACCTTCAACCTCCCTGGCCGGGGCTTCTCCTTGCCAGTCCCTGAAATCCATCACCGCTGTCTCCTGCCTGATGCCCCCATCCACCTTCCTCTCTGCTGGTAGTAGGGGATGGTGTATCTGCTCTGCCAGCCTCTAGGCTCAGTCTCCTGTCCGCACAGTTCCCTGCAGCTGCCTGGAGGTGGGGGTGGCACGTCTGCTCAGCCAACCCCTCTGGCTCCCAATCACTTCTTGCCTTGGTCCCACAACTTTCCAACCTAATCCCCATGAGGCTGTAAGATACATCCAGATGGTCACCCATTCCCCAACATCCTGGGGGTTCCAGCCCCACACATGCCCACGGCCCCCTCCTCCTCCAGTGCCTTCCCCCAGGCCCCACCTGCCCCCAGGCTCAGCTCTCTCCTAGTGTGCTTTTCTTGGGACACCTGCTCGTTTATGTGAGAGTCCTCCCCAGTCCTCCCCAGAGCACGAGGTTCTCAGAACCCCACCCAGCATACAGTGGGCACTTAATAAATGCTTCCCTACCTGGCACCTTCTCAACCCTGCATGCCAGAGAATTTTTCCAGAGCTTCCTGAGTTTCCCACAGACCTTCTTCCCACCCCCAGATGCTCCCAACCTTGAAAAAGAGGCTGCTCCAAGAAATGAGTTAGACAAAAGATGTTCAAAGTGGCAGACTTCAGAGTGGAGGCAGTGGTTTGGAGAAGAGTGGACCAGAGTTCAAAGCCCAGCTCTGCTTTTGCCTGATTGTGACCTTGAGGCAGTGACATGATCTCTCAGGGACTCATTTTCCCAGCTGTAAAAGGGGCTATTAGGAACACAGACCTCCCAGAAGATGCAGTGGGCCAAGGTGTTAGAAGTGCCCTTATGCAGTAGGCGCTCGGCTTCTGTGTTGTGAATCATTGCCACTGTGGCCCCTAGCAAGAGCCTGGCATGTAGTAGGTGCTCAGTAAACATTCATTGACAAATGAATGAGTGAATGATCATTTGATGGGATCCCTTTCCCCCACCCCCATTTTGCCAGGGGGAAGCATTCCAGAGAATGGACCACAAATGGTCCAGTTGGACCAGACGTGTCAGCCCTAAGAGGGGCACAGAGGGTCCCCAGCCCCTCACCTGACACCTATCAGAGTGGGGGCTATTTTGTTTTCCTGGTGCCCGCGAGGTTTTAAATTCCGAGAACTCGGAATATAAATCAGCAATCAAGGGCAGGAGGAAGTGATCGGATGTGGCTCTGGTTTTCGGGACTTGCCGGCGAGATAATTAGGCGTTTGATTGGCATCCTCTCTCAAGGACAGCCACCTCCAGGTCCTGCCTGCACAGGAGCAGGCTTGTTTTCCTGCCTGGTGCTTGTGGCGGGGGACTGATGGGGGTGACGGGTGGGGTTGGGGACCCAGAGTTAGCCAGTCTTTCATCTGTTCATTTGTTCATTCATTCATTCAAAGTATTGAGCACCTAATATGTGCCAAGCATCAGGACACAGCAGTGACCCAAACAAAATCCTTGTCCTTGTGGAGCTGACATTGGAGGGGGTGGGAGGCGGGCAGCGGAAACAGGCAATAAACAAATGGAGAAGTGACTACATAAATGTGTCAACGACAAAGGCTTGGGAGAAAAATAAGCAGAGGGCAGCTGAGGTAGAGAGGAGGTGCTTACTGTTTTAAATAGGACAGCAGGACAGGCTTCTGGGAGAAGGTGGTGTAAGAGCCGAGCCTCCGAGCAGGTGAGGAAAGGGAGCAGCCAGTGCAAAGGCTCCGAAGCAGAAACGTGCTTGATGTGTTTAAGAATCAGTAAGGGCTAGGCGCCGTGGTTCACACCTATAATCCCAGCACTTTGGGATCCAAGGTGGGTGGATCACTTGAGGTCAGGAGTTGGAGACCAGCCTGGCCAATGTGGTGAAACCCCATCTCTACTAAAAATATAAAAATTAGCTGGGCATGGCGGCACATGCCTGTAATCCTAGCTACTCAGGAGGCTGAGGCAGGAGAATCACTTGAACCCAGGAAGCGGAGGTTGAAGTGAGCCAAGATCATCCCACTGCACTCCAGCCTGGGCGACAGAATGAGACTCTGTCTCAAAAAAAAAAAAAAAGAAAAAAGAATCAGTAAGGGCCAGGTGTGGTAGTGCACTCCTGTAATCCCTGCACTTCAGGAGGCTGAGCCAGGAAAATCACTTGAGCCCAGGAGTTCAAGACCAGCCTGGGCAACTTAGTGAGACCTTGTGCCTACAAAAAAAAAAAAAAATGAGTTGCATGTGGTGGTGCACGCCAATAGTCCTAGCTACTCAGAAGGTTGAGGTGGGAGGATCGCTTGAACCCAGAAGGTTGAGGCTGCAGTGAGCTGTGATTGTGCCACTGTACTACAGCCTGGGTGACAAAGCAAGACCCTCTATCAAAAAAAAAAAAAAGAAGTCAGGAAGGACCCCATGTGCCTGGAGCAGAATGGGCCGAGGGTGTGGAAGGAAGTGAAACCTAACACGAATCATATGGGACCTTGACTCAGACTCAAATGGGAGCCATGGAAGGGTTTTGAGCAGAGGAGGAACAGGATATGAGTTAGGTTTAACAGGATCCCTGTGGCCGCCAAGTGGGGAAGGGGCCGTAGGAGGGTGAAAGTGGTAGTAGAGAGCCCAGTGAGGAGGCTCCTGTGGTCACCCAGGGAGGCGATGACAGTGGCCTGGCCTAGGGTGGCCACAGTAGAGAGGAGGAGAAATCGTTAGATCAGGCTGACAAGATTTGCCAATTTACATCAGCCTGATACCTAGGGCAGGCAAAGCGGCTGCTGCCTCCCAACTCCCAGGGCCTCAGGGCTAGTGGCAGCCCCAGCCCAAGTGCCAGCCTTGGCCCAGAGCATCCAGCCCTTCCCAGGCACCTCCTGTAGCCTGGAACCCCTGCAGTCCACCAGCCTGTTGTCCTGCCGGTCCCCAGAGAGAGGTGATGCCCTGACGGCGTTTTGCAGCAGTGAGAGTCCTAAATGCATAGAGGCACAGGTCTGCCCGAGCTCACAGAGCTGACAAGCGAGAAGGTCGGGACCTGAACCCAGTCTGCCTGCCAAATACTGGCTCTTGGCCTGCCTCAAACTAAAAACCAACCACTGCCTGGGCTTTCTGGAAGCCTGAGCTACGGAACTGCCAGGTGGGCCTGATGTCCCACAGTTGTAATTGCCTGTGTGCTCCCCATGTAACCACATGCTCCATGTGGGCAGGACCTGGGTCTGTCTTGTCCCTGGTAACACCGTAAGCACATAAAAAGTAGTTATTGAGTGGACAGATGGACGGGTGGATGGACAGACAGATGGACGGGTGGATGGACAGACAGATGGACTAGGCCTGGTCATGCTCCTGGTCTTCAGGCCACGGCAGACCTTGTAGAGACAGTTTAGGGAAAGGCTGCCCTCCAGGGAAACAACCCAGAGGAAAATCAGAAAGTTACAGGTTCGGGTCCCCATGATGACACTTCCTCGCCATGTGATGTGGAGCGAGTGGCTTTGTTTCTCTACAGGTACCGTGCATCCGATGACACCTGCATCCTAAGACCCTTCATTGGCTCCCTCAACAGATGTTTCTAGAGAATCCACTGCACTCCAAATGCAGTGAATGGGAGACAGAGATGAACTTTTGTAGTGCTGGGCATTGTGGACCTAGTTGATAGCCAGTCCTCTGTGGGGCAGTTGTTAGCCTGCTGTTCTCACAGCACTGGGAATTTTCTAAGAAGTTGTTGGCAGTCTCTTGGCTCACACCTGGGCCTGAGGTTTGGCTCTTTGATCCGAATGTGAACTGTCCATCACCCTAGCCCAGCTGATAGAACGCGGGGAAGCCAGCTTGGCTGGGAACTTTGTTTCTCGTAGGCACCACCCCTTGCCCTGGCCTCGGGTAATTGGCCCAATACATCTTGGCATCTGAATTTACATACAGCGCAGGGAGTGATGGATGGCTCTGGTAACCCGGGCTGTCTCCCAGCCGCGGCTCAGTTATCCATCTCGGCGGGCTGCAGAGCCATCTGTCTTGTCTTGTCTCCTCACTCATGGCAGGCCGGCAGGTGCCCTCCGTCCTGGGTCATCCCCCAGCCCCCTCCCAGAGCTAGCCCCTCTGAGGGGGTTCTGAGGCCCCTCTGAAAGCGACACTCCCAACCTACCCCACAGCAGATAGAACAAGTCCCTTTGCTCTGAACATCCCCTGAAGCCCTCCTCAGTGTTTGCCATCAACTCTGATAGCAAAATCCTGAAGACCTCCATGGGCCCAAGATGCAGAATGGGACATTTGCTCCCACAAAGTTGTCCCTCCATCCCCCTGCCAGAAGGGGCTTCTCATACTTATTCCACTAATAGTCACTCTACAAATGTTTATTGAATGCCCACTGTGCACCAGGCGTTGAACTAGAACCCCTAGATAGCTGTGAACAAGAGCTGTATCACCCAGTCATGCACACAGCCTCCACCCTTGAGGGACTGCATGCCATTGGTGGTTGTCAACACTCTGAAGACCCTAGACATCAAGCCAAGCACTTGACCTGCTTACAATCTGGTTCTCAAGGGGTCCTGACAATAACCCTATGGGCACGAATTCTTATCCCCATTTTATAGACACAGAAACGGAGGCTGAGTCACCTGTCCAAGGTCACAATGCTAGTGAGGCATCAAAGCCAGCATTTGAACCCAAGTCAGGGGTCTCTGAACCGTGTCACTGTTTCCCAGACAGACTGAGCTCTTTAGGGGTCTCTGGCCTTGACACATAGCATTCGCTCATTCTTTCAACCAATAAACATTTCTAGAATGCCTGCTGTGTATCAGGAACTGTTCTAGGCACTGAAGATACCTTGTTCTCATGGAGCTTTCATTTTAGTAAAGAAGTAAAATACACAGTGTATTTGGTAGTCATATGTGTTAAGGAGAAGAAAACTCAAGACATGAACAGGAAGACCAGGCCAAGTATAGTTGGTGCACGCCTGTAATCCAAGCAGTTTGGGAGGCCGAGGCAGAAGGATTGCTTGAGCCCAGCAGTTTGAGGCCAGCCTGAGCAACATAACAAGGCCCTGTCTTTACAAAAAATAAATTAGCTGGGTGTGGTGGTTTGCACCCGTGGCCCCAGCTACTTGGGAGGCTGAGAAGGGAGCATCGCTTAGGCATGGGAGGTTGAAGTTGCAATGAACCAGGATTGTGCTGCTGCACGCCAGGCTGGACTACAAAGCAAAACCCTATCTCAAAAAAAAAAAAGTAAGGGCTTTTGCAGCATTCCCATTTCCTCTGCCTGGGTTGCTTGGCTTCTTTATCTGACAAATTCTTCATCCTTCCAGACCAGGTCAGATGCTCCTATCTTGGCAACTCTTTTTTCCAATCACAGTAAGTCACCTTGCTCTCTGTGTTCCTGTCATACTGTTTTTGTACTTCTCATAGTGTATGTTGGCACATAGCATTAGAATGGCTCTCTCTGTCTACCACACTGTACTGTGAACTCCTCAAGGACAGGGACTGCATTGGTTGGTTTCTATATACCAGTACCTAGCACTGTGCCTGACACAGAATTGGACACAGTGATTGGTTGACACAGAATTGACACAGTGATTGGTTGGAATGGATGATTGAATGGAGTTAGATAACAGATGGATGACTGCTTGAGTGATTGGGTACACGGATTCTGGACAAGATCAGTTGGATGAATAGATGAATGGATGATCCTTTTCTAGATGATGAACTGTTGGATAAATGGATGGTTGGGTGGGTGGGTAGATGTATGATTAGATGAATGGATAAAGGGATGGTTGGTTGGATGGGCAGATGTATGACTAGATGAAAATGGATGGTTGGGTAGATAGATGTATGATTGGATGAATGCATAAATGGATGGTGTTTGGATGGGTAGATGTATGACCGGATGAATGGATGAATGGATAAATGGATGGTTGGTTGGGTAGATAGATGTATGATTGGATGAATGGATAAATGGATGGTAGTTGGATGGGTAGATGTATGACTGGATGAATGGATAAATGGATGGTTAGTTGGGTAGATAGATGTATGATTGGATGAATGGATAAATGGATGGTGGTTTGGTAGTTGGATGGATGTTGCATACAGGGCTTCCAGCCTGGTTAGCACTTCAGTGGTTACTGGCAGCCCCTGCCCAAGTTGGGACCACACTATGATTTAATTAGAAGAGGTAGATTAAAGCTCTGCCTCTTCTTTGCCTGATCAGTTTCCATACCCACCCAAAGGCAATACAAAAGACATGTTAGGGTTTCACTCTTCTCCAAGCCTGCACTAAAGATAATGTCTCTGCATGATGGCCTTTGTCACCTTTCACCAAAATTACTTATACCCAAGCTTGTCTGTTTTGGTTTCTGAGCTCTTGGAGGATTCAGGCTATATCTGGCTTATCGTTGCCATCCCCTTTATCAAATGCCTAGCACATCAGAGACCATGAATGCGTTGATGGATGAGTGGATTGGTAGATGAGTGGGTGGATAGATGGGGTCCAGCATCTTCGGTTGCATCTCCCTGTAGTAAGGTGAAAGCAGAGCTCCTGTTTGGATTTGGGGGATCGGTGACTGTATTGGAAGTCATAATCACTGCTCATCTTGGCTTCTGAAGCCTGGCCTGGAATCTTGACCATCACTTCACATACATATCCTTACAAGAGATAATGTACATAAAGTGCTTAGCGCACTCAATGAATATTAGTATATAGGTAATAATAGACACTCAAGAAATGTTGACTATGAGCTATTGTTTCCTATAAGGAACTTCTGTGTAAAGTTTCATTTGAAGAAAAAGTTATAGGGCTTAAAAAAATCTGGTGGCAAATATCAGAAAGAGTTAACAGGGGCTCAAAGCAGACACCTAACTTGAACGGTGTTTGGGAAGCCTTTCTGGAAGAGGAGACATTTAAGCTGAGACACAAAGAGATGAGTAAGATCAACCACAAAGACAGAATGAGCTCATCCAAGCTGAGGGAAAGGAGACTGTGGAACCATGGAGTCAGAAGGTTCTGGTGCATTTGGGTTTCTGCACGGAATTTGGTCTGGCTGGGAAGGAAACAAGGAGAGGGGGAAGTGGGAGGGACCCAGGGACACCCAGGAGTGAAGAGATTGTCCTGGCCAGGTTTTAAGCCAGGAGGGACATATTGATAAAGGGATTGTTTCTCTTCATGGGATCTCTTTAAAGCCTAGTAACAGCTGAGGTCCTCAATTCCTTAAACCCAGCTCGCAACATTCACTTTTTAGGAGGTTTCTTCTCGGAGCTGGCCCTAGGGGGATATGTCTGAGTGTGAGGTGTCCTTGGAGCTGAGAAGAATGTGGGCACAGGTAGGTGGGATCTCAGGTTGTGTCTTAGCATGTGTTCCCCTCATAAGAACGCAAATTCTAGCCCAAGGCTCTTTATATAGCGGACATTTTGGGATCAGGTGTGAAATTTCTTTAAAAACTAAGTGTTCTTGTAAGCTTCCCAATCCCTCCCAGTTGGGGAAACCCAGACAAATTGAGAATGCTAGACTTGCCTCCCCTACCATTTTCCTTCCCTAGCCAAGACCCACCCTCCCCTCTGAGAAAATCCAACCTCTTAACCATGTGTGATGTGGTTGGGTAACCAAAACTATCTGTGCCTCTGTTTTCTTATCTTTAAATGGGAGACTCAGATATGATTCATGTTTACTGAAGTATGGGACACATCCCACTGATGGGACATGAAACTGTAAGCATTCAGTAGAGCCAGGGTTAGGAGGGATTGACTTGGGTTCTGAAGAACAGTTCTCCCTTATCTCTTCCACCCTTCTTCATTCCAACAAGCAGAAAGTCTCTGTAGGGGACTGCATTACCTTTAACACCTCTCCAGCACTTGCTAACATTTTATAACAAACATAGGCAGCAATGATTTGTTTTTGGTTATACTTTTGTTTTAATGGCTACCATCTGATTATGGTACACAATTCTCTAGTGACAAGAAAGTGTCCTTTTCAAATACACTTATCTAGGTTTAAAAAAAGGGAAGGAGTCATTAGGTAAAAGTCAGGAGTAGGAAAAATGTGTCTATGATGTCAAGGTCCAAATCATAGTTACTTTTAGGGAGTGCTGACAAGGAGAGAGTACTAGGGAGTTTTCAGAGGCACTAGGAACGTGAATGTTCTGCATCTTGAACTGGGTAGTGGTTACTCAGGTGTAAACCATTCACTAAGCTTTCACTTGAGCTCAGGAGTTCGAGACCAACCTGGGCAACATGGCGAGACCCCCATCTCTACAAAAAAAATAAAAACTAGCCAGGCATGGTAGCACATGCCTGTAGTCCCAGCTACCTAGGATGCTGTGGGAGGGTCACCTGAGCCTGGGAGGTCAAGGCTGCCGTGAGCTGTGATCATGCCACTGCAGTCCAGCCTGGGAGACAAAGCAAGACCCTCCTATCTAAAACAAAAAAAAAAAAATTTAATTCACTGAGTTTAACATTGAACTATGGAACTTAAAGTGATCCATATCTCAAAAAGAGAACCATAGGAGTCCCTTTGAAGAAAAATATTAAATAATCATATTTTAGATGCTATATCAATATGGCAAAATTCACACAGAGGGACATGAGTGGTCAAAGTTTGGACAGCAGTGACCTGAGCAACCTTGAGGATTCTTTCTAGCTCATATGTTCTGAGTGCCTTGGAGGACTAAGTCCCAAGACTGTTCAGCACACCAATGGCAAACCCTCTCAGAGACAGGGGCTCTCGCTGGGCAGTGGGCACTTCCAGGGGGTGCTGCACATCCCATCAGAAGAGCCCCTTCCTCCAAGCCCCTGGCTTCTCCTGCAGCGCCCGGTACGGGGTGCAGCTCAGCCCCGGCCTCCTTTCTCTCTGCATATTGGCCTGAGCCTCAGCTGCATCTATCATCTGCTTCAGGCTCATTAAAATTATTTCTTTTTAGTTGCAAATGGGCTGTTTATGATGATCATTATTTGAATGGTCTGCGCCGGGCTCCGGGCTGTCTGTCTGCTGCTGATGGCCGGTTAATCAGATGAGTCTCCTCCCTGCCTGGGCCTGGCCCAAAGTCTGGGGCTGTGTTAATCATGGCTCCCCCAGGGCTGGGGGGTTGGTGGGGCCAGCAGGGGCTGGGTAGGAGATCCTGACTTCTGTTGGATTACCAAAGCTGTGTGTGTGGTGGTTCAGACATGCTTTCTAAAACGCAGCTTTAGACCAGTGCTGGTTTATGTTTGTGATAGAATTTTTTTCCATTCCTTCAAAATAGATATAATGCCATGAGCTTTTTAATTTTAGCTGTGTGCATTATGAAAGACCCATGCTGATGCTGTCATTGGCCCTCTTGCTTTGCTGATATTCAAATATCCTCTCTTTTAGGGTGGGAGGGAGTGGTTTTTAATGTCTTTGCTTGATACAGTAACATTTGGCAATACTCTACCAGTCTTCCTTTCTTTTTAAAGCGGAATTTTTACTGAGCTGTGAAATCCAGAATTCTTGAAATCATTGATCTGGTGGGGTGTTTTCTTAGCTCTCAGTTTATCTAAACATAAGATTAATATCAGCCAAGGCCAGGCATGGTGGCTCACACCTGTAATCCCAACACTTTGGGAGGCCACAGCAGGTGGATTGCTTGAGCCCAGGAGTTTGAGACCAGCCTGGCAACATGGTGAAACCCTGTCTCTACCCCCAAAAAATGCAAAAATTAGCTGGGCATGGTGGCACATGCCTATAGTCACAGCTACTAGGGAGGCTGAGGTGGAAAGGTCATTTGAGCCTGGGAGGTCAAGGCTGCAATGAGCTGTGATTGCACTACTGCACTCCAGTCTAGGTGACAAGAGTGAGACCCTGTCTCAAAAAAAAAAAAAAAAGACAACATTTATTGAACACTTGAAGCTTTACACATCCATATCATTTAAAACAAGTGCCCTGAACACCCCCCAGCTGATGGAGAAGCAGAGCAGAAGCCCACTGAAGAGAAGGGCATTAAAAATTTGCCTTTATAATCCACCAAGGAGATAATCCACACCTCGGTTATTAGAATTGACTGTAATGTATTTCCAAGCCCCTGCTTGAATCACCATACAGACACATTAATGTGTTTGTTCCATGAGATGATGTATGTTAGGAATTTAGGCATAGTGCCTGGTACATGTAAGCTTTCCATAAATGGTAGTTATGACTATTTACTATTATTATTATTGGTGTTAGTGTGTTTACCAGTGAACTGTGACAAGAATTCAGGGTTGAAGGACAAGCATAGATTTAGGCAAAATTGAGAAGAACGTGGATGTCAGTGACTTCGTCTGCTCGAGGAAAGATACCAAGGGCTGGGCTTGTGGTGGGGTCAGAGTGAGGGTCCTGGTGATGTCCCCCTGCCTTCCCTGGCTTGGTTCTTTCTGCAGTGTGGACACAGCAGACATCCTGTCTGTCAGATTTGCACCCACCAGCAGCCTGAGAGGTACAGGTGGAGGGAGTCAGGCATAATTGTCTGTGATAACACATCAGGTGGTTAGACTTATCCTGCTCTGCGATTTCCTTTCAGAACCTGGGCTGGATGTTTTTAATGAGGAGTCAAAGTCCTGGTGGATTTTGACCACCAGGTACATTGGTTGCTGTGTTATGGGAAGGCACCAGTGTCCTTGCAATAAGAACACAGTGTCAGACACGGCCAGGTGCGGTGGCTCATGCCGGTAATCCCAGCACTTTGGGAGGCCGAGGTGCGTGGATCACGAGGTCAGGAGATCGAGACCATCCTAGCTAACATGGTGAAACCCCATCTCTACTAAAAATACAAAAAATTAGCTGGGCATGGTGGCAGGTGCTTGTAGTCCCAGCTACTCAGGAGGCTGAGGCAGGAGAATGGCGTGAACCTGGGAGGTGGAGCTTGAGCTTGCAGTGAGCCGAGATCTCACCACTGCACTCCAGCCTGGGCAACAGAGTGAGCCTCCATCTCGGAAAAAAAAAAAAAAAAAAAAAGAACATAGTGTCAGACACACAATAATCCAAGATGGAGAGCTGTAAACCCATGTTCCAGTTCTGTTTGTCCTGCAGCAATGTAAAAATCACATCTTTGTCTTCAAGAGAGAAGAGAAAAACTAAAAAGAGCTGAGAGTACGCTGCTACAACTCAAATTGACCATGGCACTCTAGTTTTTTTCTCTCCTGCCAAGTGAGATTCTGTCCACATGGCCGTGCCAACCAGTTGGGTTTTGTCTACCTTTGTATATTGCTACAAACACTGATCTCTCCTGTCACTGGATATTTTGGTTGTGATCAGTTGTAGTTTCTTTATTAGAAACTGTGATTAGTTTTAAGTGATGATAAACCAGAATTCCCCCTTTTTGCTCATAACACCTTGTTCCTCACCTGGCTTAATCCTGGTATAAACCGGGCTTTTAAACTGGAAGCCCCCATGTACCTTCAAGTGGGAGTACCTTGTGCTTTGGCAAGAATTGCTTTCAGCACCTTGGAGAGCACCTGTTTCCGCTCCTCCCGCCCCCAACATAGAGACAGGGTCTCTGTCACCCAGGCTGGAGTGCAGGGGCACCATCGCAACTCACTACAGCCTTGACCTCCTGAGCTCAAGCAGTCCTCCCATCTCAGCTTCCCAAGTAGCTGGGACTGTAGGTGCAGTGCCACCACGACAAGCTTGTTGTTCTATTTTTTTGTAGAGAGGAGGCCACTATGTTGCCCAGGCTGGTCTCGAACTCTTGGCCTCCCAAAGTGCTGAGATGACAGGAATGAGCCACCGCACCTGGCCCTCACCTCTATTTCAAAGCTACTTTGGTGCCTCCACCTTCTCCCTTCTAGTCTCATGATTTTCTAAAGAAGTTAGACATTTCTCCAGAAATAGAAGTTCCTTGTTGGATTTCTACAAAGAAATCCATAGGCCAGGGACACTCTTCCCAGCTTGGGGTGCCAGGTTTATGGTGCTCTGGTGAGCTGCTATTGAGCAGATTTAGTGACTCTGAGACATGATATAAGACAATTACCATGCATTTCGTCTCTTAGAGGGAAAAGGATTTGCAGTGGGTTAATAGTACTTTTATTTCATTATCTAATGGCAAAAGTGTTTCATTGTGTGTGCAAGATGAATGTGTATTAGTGATGACAAATGGGGTCTTTCAACACGGTGCTGGGCCTCATCATACATATGTTAGATTAAAGAGTTCACCCTAGAAATACACTCCCGCATCTGCGTGTGTGTTTTTAATAAATCTGATTGCAGAAATTTATTGCATCACCGGATTTAGGAAATTATGGGGCTTGATTGCTGCAAATATAATCGGGTGATATATACAGAAATGCTCCTCGAGTTATGGTCCAGAAAAAAAGCCCATCTCGGGATGGTGCAGGGAAGCAGCCGACCACATAAACAGAGCATTTCTTGAATTATGCAAATGAAATCCATGACAGCTCATGGTGAATTGTACTCCCCTTGTGAAACTGCCACCATTAAAGTGAAGAAAGCTTCAAGAGGGGTGATCAAATATACATGCACGACCAGCAGACATTGTCTGTGATGTGTGTGAACCGGAGCATCCCCCCTTCCATCCCTCTCTCTTTTTCCCTCGCTGGTACATCCTATAAAAACCTGGTCTGATACCTTCCTTGCATATAAGCCAACAAAGCGCCTTCCAATCCATTTCTTCTGAATCCAGGAGTCTTCAGTGAAATATTTCTTAGACTTGAAGTGAACCTTAAATGATTTACTGCGAGATACACAAAAGGTCAGCTTACTTCTTATTGGCACCTTCATTTTTCCAAAATCTACTGAAATTAAAAAGCCATCTATATCTTAAAAGGCGTATTTATGAACCTTTAAGTGTAAGTAAGTCATAGTTGGAGCCGTTCCCACCTCTGATATATGAAAGCTGTCGACAGCACTTTCTTCCACTATAATATGCCCATACAATATGCCGCACTTTACTATTTTGACATGGTTTGGAGATGTTTTCTACAGTTACTGACAAGCTTATGCCATCACTCCTTTGGAAATTTAAGAGGTGGGGCAGGGGGTGGGGGAAGAGATGAAAAAAGAAAAAAAACCAACTCCACCCAACTTTATAGAAGATTATTGATCTGGCCTGACTTCCAATGAGCAAAAAAAGCTGTCCTGGATTTTTTTTCAGTTGCATCCCAGTTTTGTAAATTATTTATTTGTGCCAGGAGTCAATATCCTGTCTTTTCTCAGCTTTGTAAGTTAAGAAAACTTGTTCAGAATGCTGTTTTGTACAATGGTTAAAAAGGAATAAAGAAAAAAAATCTTTTTCTTTTCTCTCTCTCCTTTTTTTTTTTTTTTTTTTTTTAATTGTTCCAGAAGGAGCTTAATTCCGTCGCTTCTGAGCTGTCTGCACGGCAGGAGGAGAGTGAACATTCTCATAAACATTTAATTGAACTCCGCCGGGAATTTAAGAAAAATGTACCTGAGGTATGGTATATTTGCTGTTATAGAATTAACTCAGTAGGAATGCAGATTTCTCTCCATTCAAACTATATTTTGAAAACTGTAGATGTAAGTGACTAACAAGAAAAGAAGCTAATTAGCCACAAAGAAAAATGACAGCCCCCAACCTTGCGGGGTTTCTTGGCCTAGCGGTGCTTAGCACTGCCGACCGAAGGGAAGGCGGGGCGTTTCTCCATCAACGTCATTGTTTTTCGAGGGTGCTGTGAAACGTCCATTTCCCCCCCACATTCATATCCAAGTCAAATGCCTGGCCTTGCTGGCAAAGACAGTAGTGTGCCTTAGAGTTCTTGATTTTATTTTGCTTTCCCGTTGGCGTCTGGAAGAAGGCAGCCGTCGACTCTCTAACACCCTCTCGGGGCCTGCCGGCGCTCATCATCTCTGAAACTCGGCCTCTCACCCCCTGTACGTGCACCTCATTCTTCCCCTTCACCGCCTCCCTTGCAGTCCCAGCAACCAGCTATGCCTTTTCTAGCAGCCATTGCAGGGAGCTTGGTAGGGGACAGAGAATGACTAGCCCCCAGCAATGTAAGAGCCCCCCAAGGAACGGACTAGAACAGACAAGTTTCTATTCTTTACCAGCCCTGGATGTGTGAATTCTTTTCCCTCCTCTCACAGGCCCCCCTATTGCTTCTCAAATTACAAAACAAATGATGAGAATAAATACAAATAGGGAAAATAAAGCCCTCTGACTCTATATGAAAAGGATGTGGCACATCAGGGCTGTGACAGGGAACAGACATCAGGGATCTCTGCGGCCGGATCTCCCCAAAGCCAACTGTGTTTCATTCTGGTCAGCAGAAGGTTAACATCTGTCCTTACCTGCTCAGGTGTGCTGCAGGAAGGTGGGGCAGAGTTTGGCATTCAGATGGGAGACTTGGATTCCACCAGTTACACTCTGCCAGTCTGATACCGGGATTGGTGGGGGATCCTGTTGCCATCTCGCTGTTCAGGGAGGGGAACATGGGAAGACAGGGAAGAGGCAAACCCAACTAGGGATCAGGCCATATGAGCACAGAGGGGAGAAGCCTCAGGTCCACCTCAGCCTCTTAGCTGCAAAATCCTTCTCACACAAGTCATAAACGTCTTTGGTTCTTCAAGGCAAGAGAAGGGACTAGGATCTAGCTAGAATTTGTCCATGGAGCAAGTCTGGAAGGAAGAGAGTGTCTACGTGGAGAAGGGGCATGAATCTCAGGTCTAAAAGCCTGTCCTATGTTGTGGCTTTAGAAAAGCCAAGCCAGGCCTTTGGTTTGACTCCAAGAGCCAAGAAGGCACCAGTGATGCTGAGAACCCTTCCTTCGCCTTTTAGAACAGAGCTCAGCTTGGTCTAGAAACTAATTTTTCTCCCCAGAATGAGGTTACCTTTGACTCTCTTTTGACTCCAGGAAGCAGAGCTGAATCCGCCCCACATCTTCACAGCTGCACATGCCCTCTCTCTAGTCAGCTTAGACCCTCTGTCTCATCCTCATTCTCCTAGCCCAACTGACTTTCTTCTGAGGCCATGTGGGAGCCCCCAGGTGATGAGGGAAATCCAGGCCGTGTTTTAAGCCTCTGAGTTCAGCTTACATAATTTTAATACTGCATAATTATGCAATTATGTAATTAGGAGGAATAAGTTTCCATTCCTATTATAGTTGTGCCTCTGAAAATTCTCCTTTTTGGAGCCAGTCTCTCCTGATGGAGAAAGTCACGCCGAGGCTTTATTTAAGAGCTCCTCTGGCTGGTGCCCAGCTCACCTCCTGCTCGCGCCTGTGCTGGGCGTCCCCCAGCCGTGAAGCAGACGAGGCGGCGTGCTTCTAGAAATGGGCGGAATTAGCACAAAGTCCCACCAAGCCTGTCCCTCGCAGAGTGCTCAGATACTTGAGTGTGGGCCTGTGAAAAGGGCCTGTTTGGGGAGTCCAGTGACCTGGGTTCAAATTCTAGCTGCGCCATTCACTTGCTGTGTGACCTTGAGCAGGCCAGTCCCTCTTGGGGCCTCAGTTTCCCCTTCTGTAAACTCAAGGAACTGGAGAGATGGTTTCTGAGAGGTCCCATCCAGAACTAATGTTTCCTGAACATGAACCAGAGGTCTCCCGCCATCACATTTTTATTTAGTCTGTAAAGTCTTTTGAAATTTATGGTGAGTTGCCAATATTTAGCATCTCAGATGATTTCACCTAAAAATTGGATTTCCGGTGTCTTCTGAGAATATTTGGTAGCTTGTGCAACCCAGAGGTTCCGTGCTCAGGCTACCGTCATCAGCTAGAGCAGAGCACGTCACTCCATTGGTGGGGCTTGCATTGTCCCAGCCTCCCTTGTAGTTGCTTCCTGCCTGGCCTGGTGGACATTTGAGTTCACCACCTGTGACCCAGATTCTCAGAAGTTTCCTTCTCCATGGCTCAGCCTTGCACCGATGGCCCCTTATGGTCAAGTCTACTAGGCCTGTGTCTCCCCTGAAGGTCCCCGACATACGTCAGTCTATCAATCAGTGGCTCAGGAAAACCCCAGGGATCCGGAATCAGGGGCGGAAGCAACACATTATTTTTTGCATAATGAAGGGGTTTATTCTTTACCTGCCCATAAGTCTTCTTCAGCCCATCTCTTCCTTTCCTGTGCTGTCTGGGGCACCCCCTCCCCACCCTGTCTAGTCCCTCAGTGCCTCCCATGGGGATTACTGGTAGCTGTGGCTGATTGTGATGGGGGAGTCACACCAGCAGATCTCATAGGAAACTGGAGGATTAGGTTTGGAGTCTCAGGACACGTGGTTCTTAAGGCTTCCCTCTTACGTGCCAGGGAGAAGAATACGTAGGAGTTTGCCAGGCTAGCCCAAGTTGCTGGGATCCTCAGGTCATTCATGAAAGCCAGGAAATTAGGGTCTGGAAATAGGAGGCTCAGGGTGACTGGGACAAACTTCTCCTCTGAAGACAGCCCGCTTCCATAGAGTTCCTCAAACATCTGCACAGCTCAAATGGGGTAGAGACCCAGCCTAGACTGCAGAAACTGCACGTTCCGGTGAGGAAGGAGAGTCAAGTACACAAGCGGCATTGCTAAAATGCAAAAGGCAGTCTTCACTGGAGAGGTGGCTACAGGGTAGGGTCACGGAGACCTTGCAACCTGAAAGAGGCTGCCCCGGGTGACACCTTGAAGGGCAGAAGGTTTTTAAGGAAGGACTTCCATGTAGTGCTAACCATGGAGAATTCAGGTTACCTCTCCAGCCCCCACCCCACCCCAAAGTGTGGCCTGGGATGGACTACCTGTCTCACAAGACATTTTGCATAAAAGACCATTTTGTGATCAAATCCATTTGAGAAATGCCACTTCCTTTGTCTTCTGGAAGTTCCCTGCATGCATTATGAAAGACTCCAGAAAGTCCTGCAGGAAAGAAACCCCTTGGACTTGACATTTCCCAGTCTAGTGTGGCTTGGTACCCCTATTTGTGTGTGTCCCTTGTGAAATCCAATGGAGTTCAGGCCCCACGGGACATGCTTGGGAAATGCTGAGCCAGGGACAGCAGCGAGCTACAAGCAGGGGCCATGGGGGGAGTCCCACCTGGCACTGTAGTGAACTCTTTGCTGATCTCTTTTTCAGGAAATCAGAGAGATGGTGGCTCCTGTATTAAAAAGCTTCCAAGCCGAGGTAAGACCCAGGGCCCACAGCATGTCAGAAAAGTGCCCCCCATGGCTCCCCCTCCTATCCCACCTAGAGTTGCTCAAGGGGGCCAGCAGCCTCCAGAAGCTTTGGAGAAGCTTCCCTGTCCCCATTGCAAATTCTGTGCCCTTCCCTCTGGTGTCCCATCCCAATGGTGTAGTGATAAGAATTGGTTCTCTGTTCAGTTTGACAGAATTCAAGTCTGATTCCAAGAAATCTCCCTCTCCCTAGACTTTACCCAACCTTACACTGGCTCTGCTACATGTAAGATCTGTGACCTTGGGGCATACACAGTGGCTCACACCTGTAATCCCAGTGCTTTGGGAGGCTGAAGTGGGAGGATCACTTGGCCAGAAGTTCAAGACCAGCCTAGGCAGCATAACAAGAACCCTATCTCTACAAAAAAATTAAAAATTAGCTAGTCATGGTGGCACGTGCCTGTAGTCCCAGCTACTCTGGAGGCTGAGGTGGGAGGACTGTTTAAACCCATCATGTTGAGGCTGCAGTGAGCCATGATCCTACCACTGCACACCAACCTGGGTGACAGAGTGAGACCCCGTCTCTAAAACAATAAAAAATAAAATTTAAGAAAGATCTATGACCTTGAACAAACCTACCTCACCTTCCAGGCTTGGTTTCCTATCTTTAAAATCAGAGATTGGTACGAGATGACCTTTGCCCTCTCTTGGCATTCTGCCCTCCTTTGATTCTCTGAGGCAGCCTTGCAGATAAGTCCACACAGTTACCAGCCCAACCAGAAATTCTTTGCACCGGCCCACTGTTTGAGTATAAAAGTGACATTGTCTGCATTCTTTCCTGCCAACCCACTGAGCCCTAGTTCCTTTGCTGTCCTCAGTAAATAAATTATCTTGCTTTTTGGAAGCCCTGTGATCAGGGTGAACCGCCCCCATTTCTCCTCTTTGCTTGCCTTCGTAACCAAGAGTCTGATAATGTCCATTTGGCTGGCTGGCACAGGAGGCAGGCCAAGAAAAGACTGGAATCATGCGGGTCCAGGGATTTCTAAAGCGTTCCATCTTGAGGGGGATCTTCTCAGGCTTTCCGGGGCTCAGGCAGGACCCCAGAAGGATTGGCCACACTCGGAGATCACCAGAGGGGATGCATTTTAAGTCTGTCATCCACCAAGCGCCACATTACTTTAAATATGTCTCTTTGGAACCACATAAGCACATAAGGCAATATTAAAGTAAACAATAACTGGATTTACACAAATGTCGCTGATTTCCATATTTTTCATCCTTTCATTTTATTACCGAGTTGACTGATGTGCTTATTTATTTATAGGGCCATCCGGTATTGATTCATTTGGTTGCGAGGTGCCTGGGCTGGGAAGAAAAAAACCAGAAAGACCAATAATGTTAGGAATGGGGGTTTTCATGACTTTGTGTTACAAAAAAAAAAATAGAGGTTCCCATCTACCAACTCCTAGTCCCAGGAGAGCCGCTCAGCACACAAACTACCTATAGCAACTGATCCCTCTGCCCAATCTAAAGACAGGCATTGAGCTGTTTGTAGAAAGCATCACTTTCTCAACTGTTTCCTTGCTTAAGTTGGTGTGAACAGAGCTTCCGTTGGCCTCTTAGAACCTCAGTTTTCCCTATCTGTTAAATGGGAGTATAAAGACACTGGCAAGTCTTTTCATGTTGTTTTGAGGATTAACTGAGATCTAATGCAGGGAAAGGGTTTAATATAATGTCTGACACACGAAGAGCTGTTAGTGGGTGAAGAGCACAGATGCTGGAGTCAGCCTGGGTTGGCATCCCACCTCTCCCACTTACTAGCTGTGTGATTTGAGGTGAGCTACTTAACCTCTCTGTGCCTCCATTTCCTCATCTGTAAAATGAGATACTAATTATACATATTTCAGGCCAGGCAGTGGCTCACCCCTGTAATCCCAGCACTTTGGGAGGCCGAGGAGGGTAGATCACTTCAGATCAGGAGTTTGAGACCAGCCTGGCCAACATAGTGGAACCCCAACTCTACTAAAAATACAAAACTTAGCCAGGTGTGGTGGCAGGCACCTATAATTCCAATTACCCGGGAGTCTGAGACAGGAGAATCGCTGAACCCAGAAGGCGGAGGTTGCGGTGAGCCAAGATTGCGCCACTGCATTCCAGCCTGGGCAACAGAGCAAGATTCTGTCTCAAAAGAAAAAAAATATATATATATACATATTTCACAGGGTGAGATTGAGGAAGAACAAAGTTAGCACGGATGAAGTGCTTAAAATACTGCCTTGCATATGAGAAGTCTTGGATATTTTATTATTCCTATAAACAGTGACCTCCAATACAGGTTTACTGGGTCTCTAGTGTGGCTGAGCAGCCATCTGCCACTTTCCTAACTAGGTGTTGAAGGCTTTTTATCTCAAAGAAGGGTTCGAGGGTTTGTTTTTTTTTTTCCTATAGGAGGTGGGTATGACTTATGTTAACTTTTCAATAGGAGAAACGTTAGGTTTGGGTGATGTTTGGGAGAAGACCTGACTGCAGCATGGTAGAAAATACATGCAGATCTGACTCAAGCCTGGTCAAAACCTCAGCTCTGCTCCTAAACCAGCTGTGTGGCATTGGGGAAGTTCCTTAACCTCTCTGGACTTCAGCTTTCCTCCTCAGCCAAATGAGGCTAACAGTAAGGATTTAGAAGCCAGGTGTGGTCACTCATGCCTGTAATCCCAGCACTTTGGGAGGCTAAGGTGGGAGGATCACCTGGGGCCAGGAGTTTGAGAGCAGCGTGGGCAACATAATGAGACCCCATCTCTACAAAAAAAATTTTAAATTAGCTGGGCATGGTGGCTTGTGCCTGTAGTCCCAGCTACTCAGGAGGCTGAGGTGGGAGGATCACTTGAGGCCAGGAGTTCAAGGCTGTAGTGAGCTATGATTATACCACTTCTTTCTAGTATGGGCAACAGAGCGAGACCTGGTCTCTTAAAAAAGGAAAAAGGATTCAAAAACTTTAGCAGCATGGAGGCAGTCCCAGGGTCTGGCACACAGTTGGTGCTCAATAAATACTGGGACAGAGAAAGTCTTAGGCCAAAAGGAAAGACAAAGCAGAATTCTCGTTTTCAAAACCCATGTGGCACATTGAATAGATGCTGCTTTAATAGCTGGAGACCTTAAAGAACTTTGTTAATTTTCTTAAGAGGGCTTTCCATCATCCCTTTAATGTACCAAGAAGACTACATTTGTCTGGAATTTTATTCCTGAAACCGCTGCTTTTCTCATGATCTATTGACTAAGCCATTGTGGCCTCTGTGTCCTCCTTGCGCCTCAGGGGAGAGATGCCGCCAAAGGAAGGTGTTAATAAAAAGCATCTTCTTCGTCCAGAAAAAGCTGCACATGCACAGGCCGTTTATAATCCAAATTTGATTTTCATTTTAATTTTTTTAATGAGGCCTCATCCTTTATGCCACTCTCCTCTCGCAATCCACTGGGCTCTGGGCTGGCGCTGCGATTCCCAAGTGGGTATTAATCACCTCCTGGAAATATTCTCTGGGGCAAACACCGTCCCAAGTCACATAAACTAGCCCATAAAATGCCAGGACTGAATATCACACCCGTCATTCCTTCTTCCCAGTGCAGGCCTTTCCTTGAACTATACCATGTTCAGTTTCATGGTATATACCATGAAATAGACCATGTTCAAAAAAGATACTATGTTATTCCTGAATTTTGCTTCACCAGCCCTGGTGTGTTCAGAATCTGGGCATACTTCTTATCTTTTTATGTTATATATGTGTGGATCTATCTTTTCTTTCTTTCTGTGTGTGTATGTATGTGTGTGTGTTTGTGTGCGCGCGTGCACCCGCTTGTGCCGGTGGGAGGGGGCGGAGAGGAAGTGAATTTGCCCTGCTGTGAATCAAGGAAGCTTCTCTGTCTGCCTTGATTGCTTAAAGGACAGTTTTGATTTCTCCTGTTCAGGGAAACAAAGACAGCCGGAGAAGGTGGCTTAATGGAGACAGCTTGAAATGGCCAAAGTTTGAATATCCTTGCGTACAGAGAAAAGAGCAAGACGAAAGCCTCGCTAATTATAAAAGTTGCTTTATGAAAGATAATTCAAAGCAATAATTTAGCAAACATAATCAAGTCGCACAGATGGGGTTGTTGATGGATGGATTGCAACATGCAATTAGCAGTTCTCGCAGTTACATATCATTAACCCTCCGAGCACAAAAATTATTTTCTCATTATTAGTTGAAAAGGTAAAATTAAGCTGACTAGACAGTAAAGGAACAAACTACAATTAATTACCTTCATTTATTACAGTCATTATTTTAAACTTATTTTTACTTGGAGGGAGACATGAAAACATCTAAATTAAAAGTTTTGTTATGCTAACTCAGAGGTGAAACTTTTCTGAAGCGCGTGTGCACCGGCCCAGCTTGAGATTTTCTTTTTCTCTGCCACCTTTTTCTTCCACCATAAAGGGAATGTGGCCTGTATGGTGGAAAACCTTTTAGGTTGGATTGGAACAGAGACATTCACTTGGGCCTGATTGAAACATAGTAGTTGGGGCCGGGCGCAGTGGCTCACGCCTGTAATCCCAGCACTTTGGGAGGCCGAGGCGGGCGGATCACGAGGTCAGGAGATCGAGACCATCCTGGCTAACACAGTGAAACCCCATCTCTACTAAAAAATACAAGAAACTAGCCGGGCGAGGTGGCAGGCGCCTGTAGTCCCAGCTACTCAGGAGGCTGAGGCAGGAGAATGGCGTAAACCCGGGAGGCGGAGCTTGCAGTGAGCCGAGATCCGGCCACTGCACTCCAGCCTGGGCCACAGAGCGAGACTCCTCTCAAAAAAAAAAAAAAAAAAAAAAAAAAAAGCCCTGGCCTCTGACGCCCAAGGGAGGTTAGACACCCATGGTCTGAGCCCCGCCCTAACACTGACAAGCTTATGTGACCTTGGCGAGTGACTTTATGTCTCTGAGCCACTGTTTCCTCATCTATAAATAGGGTCAGCTTATACGATTGCATGAGATTCAGTGACATTCTGTCAAGTGGCCAGTGAGTCACTTGTTGCCAACATGGTGGGCGTGCATGGTTGCGTGGGACTGAGAATGTTCTCCCTCTAACAACTCAGGGTCTGGGGAAATTCGTGTGGCATAATCATCTTCTAGGAGCTTAGAGAGAGGGTTAAAGATGCATTAGATCATCAGTTGAGCCCATGTAATCATTTATTCACCGCAACAAGCATTTATTGAGTAGCTGCTGCATACTAGGCAGGGTTCTAGATGCTAGCCCAGTGATGGTCACAACCCAGTGGTCACCTCGACCCCTCTTGGTATGAGGGAGAGCAAGCATTTTTGCAGTACCCAGAAGAAGGACTTCCCAAAGAAGACAAGGCTACCCTCCTATTGGCACCATGCAGGTCCGCTCAACAGATCCTTGTGGAGAACATTCTGTGTCCCGGGCTCTGTGTGAGGACTGTTGCAGATCCAAAGATGGTGAGACACCATCCCTGCCCTCAAGGATGTCCCTAGGATTCCACATGGAATCCTTTAAAGAAAGAAAAAGAAAAAATGTCTATAGGAACCGAGTCCCTGTGATTCTGAAATAATATCCGGGAGCCCAAGGGAGGCCGTCGGTTCCATCCCAGAGGTTCTACTTGTTTACTGCACTTCACATTGACACCCTGCCCCCATGACAGCAACGGCAGTGTCTCCATTCCATGCACATCTGCCGTGTGTCCCTGCATTCCCCGCCAAGAGATGGAGTCTGTGTCTCCATACTTTGAATCTGCTCCTGTGCCTACTTTGACCAGTAGAACATGGCGGAGGTGACACTGTGCCATGATCCAGTGTAGCCTTTAGCCTTCCTGCTGGCTCTCCCCATCACACCTCTCCAAACCCATCCTTTATGTGAGAAGTGTGACTACCTGGAGACCACCCTGTGTGAGAAGCCCAGCCTGCATGGAGAGGGTCTGGGGGATAAGACAGTATATGGAGGAGAGGCCAGTCTGCTGAGGTACCAGACTGGAGTCAGGGGCCATGGTGGACGTCCAACCCAGTTGAGCCGTCGGATGACTGCAGCCCCAACTGCCATCTGACTGTGAGCACCTGGTTCATTCACACCTCAGGGTGTCAGTGCTTGCCATGCCCTCTGCCTGAAATGCTCTTCCCTGCACCATCTCTTTGCTGGATGAGCTCCTTTCAAATATCAGGTCCTGGGGAGCAGGGAACCCTCCCTGACCAACCCAGCCCTCCATCAGCCCTGGAGCCCCTCGCATTCACTGGTGCTTAGCATCATCTGTCTTTATGCATCTGCCTAAAGCTAGTGGCTCGAGACTACTGTAGGGACTTTGACTGCAACTCTGAACAAGGTGGGAGTCATGGGAGGCTTTAGAGCAGAGGAGGGACCAGCTCTGACTCTGGTTTTAACAGGATCCCTCTGGCCACTAATCTGATAACATGAGGGCCCTGGTCTCTCAGAGATGACCGAGAGGAGAGATCATTCCTCCATCCTTCCTGCCCCAGGCCCAGACGCTTTCTGAGACACTGAGGTTTTTCTGCTTTTCCCACCAAGACAATCGTGGGTGGGGAAGGATAGTCCTAACCTAGGAGAAGATCTTTCTGGTGGGTCAGCACCTGTGCTTGCAGCCAGGCTTCCTGAGAGGGGAGGGGAGGGTTTCCTCACAGCTGAGATCACCCGAGATGTGCACGTCCCTCCCTACTCTGGCCCCGAGCCCCACCCAGCCCCATGTGCTGCATCCTTCTTTGGTTTCTGTGCCCCGCTTCTGCTCCGCGTCTGCCTGCAAACTCTTGCTCTTCCGTTTGAACTGAAATTTAATTACAGGGCTTTTTTTTTTTTTTTTTTTTTTTTGCCTTTTAACATTATTTGCTCTTCCAGCTGTCTTTGATGGCATAATTCTCTCACTCCCTAAACTACCCTTTACCCTGGCACTCCTGGCACTGGTATGATTACCCCTTTGTAAACAGGGCCCCCTTAGAACCACAACAGATATTAGACGTGTGCAGTTCTGACAGTAGGGGAGGCCACAGGGAGCAGGGGAGGCCACAGGGAGCAGTGGCCTTGCTGGCTGGTGAGGCCACCCTGGGGGATGAGCAGTAGGGGCAACTGTGGCTTTTGGGGCCAGATTGACTCAGGCTTTCATTTTAGCTCGTCTACTTCCTGGCTGTGTGATCTTGGGCAAGGCACATAACCTCCGTGGGTTTCACTTTCCTCTGCTTTTACTGTTTTTTTTGTTTTGTTTTATTTTTTTATTTATTTTTTTTTTTTTTGAGACAGACTTGCTCTGTCTCCCAGGCTGGAGTGCATTGGTGCAATCACATCTCACTGCAACCTCCGCCTCCCGGGCTCAAGCGATCCTCCCACCTCAGCCTCCCGAGTAGCTGGGACTATAGGCGCACAACACCACACCCAGCTAATTTTTGTATTTTTTTGTAGAGATAAGGTTTCACCATGTTGCCTGGGCTGGTCCTCTGTTTTTAAATGGTGGTAATAGTACCCATTTCATAGGAGTGATGGGAGTGCTCGATGAGTTGATACTTGAAAAGCCCCAAGAACAAAGCCCACCACGTGGTGAATGCTTCGTGAGCATGAGTTGGCATTCCCAGCAGGTGCGCTGAGACTGAGTATATCACGTTTATCCCTCCCATAAGCCCCATGATGAAGTTTCTGCTCCTACCCATTGCTCAGGTGAGATGACTGAGGCTCAGCCCGCAGCCCACAGTAGTGAGTGGGAACTCGGGCAGGGACACCGGCTGGCAAGGTTTATCCATCACTTAGGGGGATACCTCTTGTGTCACCTCCTCTCAGCAACGCAGCCAGGGAGGCACAGCTGGTATCATCCCCTTTTATAGATGTAAAACCGGGGCTCAGAGAGGTAAAGTGGCTTGCCTGAGCTTACACAGCAATTCATCAGCTGAACAGAGAGCAGAAGATAAGAACCTCAGCTTAGAGGGCCAAACGGGCCCGTTGAGGGATGTGGGGGTGCAGAAGGAGCTGAGGCTGGTGATTCTAGATTTAGGGCCCAGCCGGAGATCTGCAGGTGGTTAGGGCCGGAAAGGAGCTCATCACTCAGCCAGACCCAGGCCTTTTACATGTTTCTTTGCTGAACTGTTCTTTCAGGCAGGATCTGCCAGGAAAGCCCACCGCATACAAAGAGCTGTGATTCGAGCCCAAGTCTGCATATCCAGCCCAGAACTTGGTGCATAATAAGTGCTCAATAAACAGGAGTGTTGCTTGCAGCTCACATCAGATATAATGAGGAGAAGACCTCCCATTCTCTCTACTACCCCCGACACACACATGTGCACACACGTGACCCGCCCTTTTTCCTCTGCCGGAGTGCAGTGGCGCAATCTTGGCTCACTGCAACCTCTGCCTCCTGGGTTCAAGCAATTCTCGTGCCTCAACCTCCCAAGTAGCTGGGGCTGCAGGAGTGCACCACCACACCCACCTAATTTTTGTATTTTTTGAAGAGACGTGGTTTCACCATGTTGGCCAGGCTGGTCTCGAGCTCCTAGCCTCAAGCGATCCTCCTGCCTCTGCCTCCCAAAGTGCCACCGCGCCCGGCCTCCCCGTCCTCCTTCCTCTTTGATAACATAGTTGCTTTGATGGTGCATCGTCCTTGGTGGCCCATAACCAAGTCTTGCCCCTCTGGAAGTCTGCCCTGCCCGGCTTGGGGTAAAACTTAACGATAAACTGAATGAACGTCCTTCCGAATTTAATATTAAGAACCCACCAAAGCATATTGAACCTGTCACGCCATATTACAACCAAATTAAGAACCAGCAGCAATCCTCTTTCATTCGGTATTATATGCCTTATAAAGTAAATTATTAATGCTTTTTTCCCCCCAGTTAAGCAGTTATTTGCAGTTGTTCCGGGTATTTCTCATTAGAAATAACATCATCTAAAGAACGATATTGATTGATTTTTTTAATCTTGGAGTCATGGACGTGAACCACATATTTATATGACATTCCCTTTAACTAGAATTCTCGCGCTTTATTTTTATATTATTGATCTTTTTGACACGAATTGCTTTTTGGCCTTGTGCGAATGTTGTAAGCTTTCCGCCTGCAGAGGAATGGGCTGGCGTCTGGGCCGGGCTGGGAAGAGTGATCGCTCCAGCCGCGTGGCAGTAACATTCCCGCACATTTAACAACAATTAGTCTGTGCCGACGCCATGGTAGGCTTTCGTGTATGAAAATTTACAAGCCTTTTAATGGACTGCATTATGGAAGGCCGTGCAGGGCCAGTCGGTGGGGAGATAAGGCCGCTGGGCGTGCATCCATCTCGTGGCTCAGTCGGCCCAGTGTCTCCCAATGCTCACGTCTGCCTCCTGGGAGGTGGGAGACGCAAGATGGAAGCTACTGAGACAGCCCCACCGACACCAGCGTGGGTCATGTGGCCACTCGTGCAGTCCTGCATTTATCTGGTCAGTAGATGTTTGTTGAGCACCTACTAGGTGCCAGGTGTGGCGCTAGATGCAGGGGCTAAGGTGGTGAACATTACTATTTACTCATGCATTCAGGAAGAATTTGAGTACCCACTGGGTGTCAGGAGCAGCACTTAATTCCAGGGGGTGAAAGGGTGAGTGCAGATTCCTCGTTCATCTGGAGCCTGTGGCAGTGGAGAAGTGACTTAAGCTTAGAGTCGCCTGGAGCCGGGTTCAAATTGCAGTGCTGCCGATTGCCAGGTTCTTCAGTGAACTTCAGTTTCCTTGTCTGTAAAATGGGGACCTACTGCCTATGAAAGCTGGGTGGATTCGGTGCAGATCAAAAGCTTGTTGCAGAGTAGAGAGGATCATGGTGATTCAGTGTTGCTGCCAGCTGAGCTCTGGACACTTTATGTTCTCTCTAAAACCTAAGGTTCCAGACATACATCCCGCCTTCCCACTGGGCCTCAATCCTTGTAGCTCCTGGGTTGGGGCAGCCTGGTGTCCCTTTCCTGCTCACTCTGGCTTTCTCCTGTATTTTCTTGTTGGAAAACCAGCCAGGGCAGCCAGCTGGGGGCAGGCCGTGATGGAGTCTTCCTAGAGGGCACACCCCCAGGGATGCCCTCACCCCTCCAACCAGCCCCCCCAGAGCACACCCCTGCCTCCCTCCTGAGACCGTCATTTCACAGCACGTATTTGGCACCTGTTGTCTACAAGGGTGAGTGCCAGGCTTCAGGGATGTGGCAACGGGTGGCCCCAGATACCTTTCCTGTCCTCACAGCATACACGACCTCATGGGAGAGACGGATGGACCCACACACCCCCAGTCAGCGCCAGTGACAATCACGTTATGGTTGAGTTTCACAAGGGCGGGATATGGGGATGGGAGAGAGGAACCAGCCCACCCATTTCCTCATTGAGAAATGCTTTCTGGAGCCCCACTATATGCAGACCCTGTGGAGTGCCCTGGGGATAGGCAGGGAACAAGACGCATGCCCCTGTCTCTAAGCTAAAAGTACAGTGAGGGACATGCATACTGACATCATGCATAGGAGTTACCTAAAGGATAGTATAGCACAGTGGTTAAGAGCGTAGCTCTGGAATCAGACTGCCTGGGTTCAAGTCCCAGCTTTGCTACTTATTATAGTCATCCCTCAGAATACGTGGGGGATTGGTTCCAAGACCTGCCCCACACCCAAAACCATGCAAGTCCCCCTGCACATAGGAAAACCTGGCTCTGCATATGTGCAGGTTTCACATCCAGTGAAAACTATGGGGTGTGTGTGTATGTGGATTTTTTTTTCAGACAGAGTCCCACTCTGTCTCCCAGATTGGAGTGCATTGTTGCAATCTCAGCTCACTGCAACCTCCACCTCACATGTTCAAGCGATTCTCCTGCCTCAGCCTCCTGAGTAGCTGGGATTACAGGCCTGTGCCACCATGCCTGGCTAATTTTGTATTTTTAGTAGAGACGGGGCTTCACTATGTTGACCAGGCTGGTCTCGAACTCCTGACCTCAGGTGATCCGCTTGCCTCAGCCTCCCAAAGTGCTAGGATTACAGGCGTGAGCCACTGTGCCAGGCCTTAAAAACTGTTTTTTATTGCATTTGGCTGAAAAAAAAAAAAAAATCTGTGTGTCAGCAGACCTGCGCAGTTCAAACTTACATTGTTCACGGGTCAACTGTAGTCTGTGACTGGGGCACTTTTCTTTTTCTCTGTGCCTTGATGTCTTCATCTGTAAAATGGAACTCATTGTCGTCTGTAAAATGGTCTTTGCAAGCCACTACAGGCTGACCCCAGTAAACCACCATAGACAATCTTTGTACCAAGTGAGAACAGAGGTACAAATGGCACTTCACCTTATAGGTGAAGGTGAAGATCAGATGAGGTAATATATGTAAAGGCGTAGAACAGTGCCTGGTGCAGAGAAACTTAGATCAGTGTCAGAGGCTGCGATTACCATGATTATTACAATTAAGATGATTATGACTCTGAAATAATCCCCCGGTGTATTGACTGACTGTGGAGGTGCTGAATGCTGCCTCCACAAAGGCAAAGTGCAGTTGCACCCAGAAAGGGCCCCTGCTCTTGGCCTAGCTCAGAGGCAGAGGGCTGGACTGTGTGACCCCCTAGGTTCATTGTCAGAATGGGTCCCCTGAAGCAACACCTCCAAATTTAGATGTGGAAGGAACCTTTCTAGATGTAGGTGTCCTCTCTGAGGTGGGCCCTGCGAGAGACCTTCAGACATCCGATATCACAATCAAACCTCCCGGATGCCCTGAACAGCAGGAATGAGGCCCAGAGAGGGTGAGAAACCCACCTTAGGTCACACAGCCAGGAGAAGGATAGGCCCGGGTCAGGTCACTTTCTCTCTAGCCTGTTCCATAAAATGGGTTCTTATAACATCCACCTTGTTTATCCTGGGGGGATGGGTGAAGAACCAATGTGATCACCCAGTTGAAAGAAACTTGCCTGCCTAGGTATGGCGCCTCACACCTGTAAGCCCAGCACTTTGGGAGGCCGAGGTGGAAGGATTGTTTGAGCTCAGGAGGTTGAGACCAGGCTTGGTCTCTACAAAAAACATTTTTTTGGCCAAACACAGTGGCTCATGCTTATAATCCTAACACTTTAGGAGGCCAAGGCAGGCCGACTGCTTGGGCTCAGGAGTTCGAGACCAGCCTGGGTAACACAGTGAAACCCCATCTCTACAAAAAATTAGCCAAGCGTGGTGGTGCATGCCTCTAATCCCAGCTACTAGGGGGCCTGAAGTGGGAGGAATGCATGAGGCCAGGAGGTCGAGGCTGCAGTGAACTGAGATCGTGCCACTGCACTCCAGCCTGGATGACAAAGTGAGACCCTGTCTCAAAAATAAATAAATAAATAAGTAGATAGATAAAATCATTTCCAGCTACTCCAAAGGCTGAGACGGGAGGATTGTTTGAGCCCAGGTCGAGGCTGCAACAGTGAGCAATTATCATGCCACTGGACTCCAGCCTGGGTGACAGAGCAAGACCCTATCTCAAAAGAGAGACAGAGAGGGAGGGAAGGAAGGAAGCAGGAGAGGAGGGGAGGGGAGGAATGGGGAGGGGAGGACGGAGAGGACGGGGAGGGGAGGAATGGGGAGAGGGAAGAAGGGGAAGGAAAAAGATTTGCCAACCAAAGTAGGACTCACAGGTGAGTTCCAGAGCTGAGTGTGAGGCTGCCTGTGTGCTGCCTACAGCAATGTCTTTCTCTAGAATCTTTTACTACTCAGTGTGGTCACCAGGCCAGCAGCATCCACATCGCCTGGAAGTACCTTAGAAGTGCAGTCTCCATCCCCTACCTCCATGTCCCAGACCTCTAAAACCAAGATCTGCAGTTTAACAAGGTCCCCTGGTGATTATGGGCACATGAAAATTTGAGACACTCGACCTCAGAGCCCACTGACTTCCAACCCTGGCTGCCCAGTGGAATCCCCTGCAAGTTTTAAAAAATGCCAAGACCTGGGTCCCAGCTCACAGTGGCGGGTGTTCTTGGTCTGGCATGAGGCTTGAGCGTCAGGATTGTAAAAGCTTCTGGTGATTCACATGTTTGAGAGCCCCTGCCCTGAAACTCACCATCTAGCGGAAGAGACAGACCCGTGGAAATAACCAGGGGAGTGCTGGTAAATGCTGAACAACTGGCTGGCTGGGAGGAGCCCGGATCTGTGGCATCTGCTCATTTCTGTGGTGTAAATATTCCCACTATGACCAATTTCAAGCTGCAAACATGATGTCGTTGACAGGGGGCTGGGAAGAGATGTGCAGAACATTATAGAGTATTTCCAGCACATACACAATAGATGCAAAAATCCTCAGAGCACAGACAGCAGTGGAATATAGTCAATTAGGAAGTCATGAGCATTGATTATGTATTGCCTTTTTTTCAAATTTGTGTTGTGGTAAAATACATATAACATAAAATTTACCGTCTTAACCATTTTTAAGTGTACAGTTCAATGAGTTAAGTACATTCACACTGCGATGCAACCACCAGCCCCATCCATCTCCGGAACTCTTTTTATCTCGCAAAACTGAAACCTCTACCCATTGAATACTAATTCCCCCCTTTCCTCTCCCGCAGCCCCTGGCACCCGCCATTCTATTTTCTGTCCCTATGCATTTGACTACTCCAGGGACCTCCTATAGGTGGCACCATACAGTATTTGTCCTTTTGTGACCGGCTTATTTGGCTAAGCTTTATGTCCTCAAGGTTCGCACATGTGGTATTACATTTATGTTTAACAAAATTTGTTTAGTTGTAGGTTTATATGATTTAGTTTTATAGCTGTGTTTAACAACCAGATTGCAAAATTTCTGAAAACATAAAATTGCTTTGTAAGCCACTGCAGGGCTGACCCCAGTAAACTACCACAGAGAATCCTTGTAACAAGCGAGACCAGAGGTACAAATGGCATGCTTTAGGTCAGAGGTCCGCAGACTGTGGCCGTTGGGCTAAAGCCTATCTTTGTAAATAAAGTCTTATTAGAACACAGTCCATTTGTATCCATGGGTTCCATGAATTCAACCAGCCTCAGATCAACAATATTTTTTTAACCACTAAAAAGTAATAGTACAACAATTAAAAATAATATAAATTTTAAAAATACAGTATAACAGCTATTTATGTAACATTTACATTTTATTAGGAATCATAAGTCATCTAGAGATGATTTAAAGTATACAGGAGGGACCAAGTGCAGTGGCTCATGCCTGTAATCCCAGCACTTTGGGAGGCTGTGGCAGGTAGATCATGAGGTCAAGAGATCAAGACCATCCTGGCCAACATGGTAAAACCCCGTCTCTACTAAAAATACAGAAATTATCTGGGCGTGGCGGCGCATGCCTGTAGTCCCAGCTACTCAGGAGGCTGAGGCAGGAGAATTGTTTGAACCTGGGAAGCAGAGGTTGCAGTGAGCCGAGACTGTGCCACTGCACTCCAGCCTGGCAATAGAGCGAGACTCCGTCTCAAAAATAAATAAATAAATAAATAAATAACAAAGTATACAGGAGGGTTGGGCACAATGGTTCACACCTGTAACCCCAGCAGTTTGAGAGGCTGAGGCAGGAGGATTGCTTGAGACCAGCATGGGCAGCATATTGATACCCCTTCTCTACAAAATTTTTTTGAAAATTAGCTGGGCGTGATGGTGCACACCTGTAGTCCCAGCAACTCGAGAGGCTGAGGTGGGAAGATTGCTTGAGCCCAGGAGTTTGAAGCTGCAGTGAGCTGTGTCTGTACCGCTGTACTCCTGGGCAACAGAATAAGACCTTGTCTCAAAAAATAAAATATAATATAAATAAAAGTATACAGGAGGATATGCATAGATTATATGCAAACAATACACCATTTTGTATAAAGGATTTGAGCGTTGGAGGATTTTGGTATCGTCAGGGGGTCCTGAAACCATCCCCATGAATACTGAGGGATGGCTGTTGTTAGATCAGAACCTGTCTAGCCCACAAAGATGAATATATCTGACCCCTTACAGGGAACGTTTGCCAGTCCCTGCTTTTAGGTGTAGAGGGAATGTGAGAAATTTAATCACCTTGTTCATTCACTTATTCATTCATTCATTTGCTTAGCAAATATTTACAGAGCACCTACTGCCCGGCACTGCTATAGACACAGAAGCAAGTAAGACCAAGATGATTCCCTCACAGAGCTAACCTTCTGGCGGGAAGACAGATGTAATTCAGACACTCACACAGCAAGTAAATATATAATTCCAGCTGCACCAGGGAGCTTCCGGGGGCTATGAGAGCATCCTGGGATGTCAGGGAGGGCTTCCGGGAGGAAGTGACCTGTGTGTGAATTGAAGCAAGAGTAGGGACATTCTAGCCACAGGAAGAGCGGACCGGCATGCCAGGTAAAAGGAATAGCAGGTACAAATGCCCCAAGGCAGGAGGCAAGTGGGAATTGCAGGGCCTGAAAGCCAATGAGAGGTGGTCTGAGCCCCCAGGTATGCTTCTGTGCCCTGGCCCCTAGTCTCTCCAGATCTGCTTTGCCAAGCACAGCATCATCTTGAGCCAGGTCCCATCGCCTCCCCACCCTTGAAGACCGCCTCTTAAATTCCGTTTATTCTCCCACCTGGCCCTGGAGTCCACACTGCAACAGACAAAGGTTCTTATTTATTTCCTCCCTGAGGTTTATAAACTCCTGCCCTATAATAAAATCACTCTCACCACAAGCACAAAATAATAACACTTAATTAAAATACATAAAACCAAAGACTGGCAGAATCCAGTGAAGATTAAAATCAACTGAATCCTACAGCCCAGAACTGAGCAGAGGTCCTGCCCTGAGACCCAGGGACTGAGACACAGAGGTGGGGTGAGGGAGATGGGAGGGGGTGGGGGAGCAAGGGGACTTCCTATTTCTTGAGCACTGATTGTGTGTCATACTCAGGGCTGGTTATCCGACATCTGGGCTGTTATGGAATTTTCTGGAGAATCCTGAGAACATTGTGGTTTTTTTTACAAAGGGGAAACTGATACTCAGGTTGAGACACCAAGATTACATACTGAGAAGTCGAAGAGCTAGAATTTGAACCCACACCTGTCTGCGTTAGTCAAAATGGGCTCGTCTCTGTTGTAACAACTTCAAACACAGATGAGGCTGCATCACAGTCTAGTGCTGGTTGATGGAAGTTGTGGTGGGGGAGGCTCTGATCCACACAGTCATTCAGGGATCCAGGTGTCTCCCATCATCTGGTACGTGGGAAAAGAGGAAAACATGATGGCCCTCCTAGGAGGTTCTCAGGGGCCAAAACTGGAAGTGGTCATGTCATTTCTGCCCACATTGCTTTGGCCAGAACTCTGTTACAAAACCATACCCAATGTCAAGGCTATAGTCTAACATTACATGCCCAAGAGCGGGTAAAAAACAGAATTAGGTGAGCACATAACCCTGTCTGGTGCCCTGTGGACTCCCTCACAGATAGAGCACCTTGCTCACTGTCAGGGAACAGGAAAGAGCCCTGAATACACAGCCTTGCACACAGTGGTACATTTTGGACAGATGAATGGGAATGGAACCCAAGAGTCCTGCCAAATTCAGGGAGCAGCAAAGCAGGAGCAAGGAGGGATTGTTAACAATTTGGCAGATGTTATAAAGCTCCTACTATGCATTCTTCCCTGTGCTGAGCTGGCTAGAGAAAGAGATGAACTCTGTTCAGCAAGGAGGCTGAGCCACCATTGGGATCCCATGCCCAAGGTCCACTTAAAAAAAAAAAAAAGCCAGTGTACAGTAGGAACAGATGTCCCAGCTGTACCAATGAGAGTGAGTACTTTTTAGGCAGGCAATCAGAGAAGACTTCCTGGAGGAAGTGAGGTCCCAGCTAAGATTAGGAAGATTGGGCAGGATGGAACATGGGGAATGAAGGGTGTTGGTGAGCACAGGCCTTGGCATCAGGCAGACCTGTGTTCAAGCCCAGTTTGAACACCGGGGAGGTGATCTGAGGCAAACCACTTCCTATTTCTTTTTCTTTTTTTTTTTTTTTTTTTTTTTCTGAGGCAGAGTCTCCCTCTGTCGCCCAGGCTGGAGTACAGTGGTGCGATCTCAACTCACTGCAACCTCTGCCTCCCAGGCTCAAGCAGTCCTCCCACCTCAGCCTACTGAGTGGCTGGGACTACAGGCACGCACCACCACGCCCAGCTAATTTTTGTATTTTTAGTAGAGATGGAGTTTTGCCATGTTGGTCAGGCTGGTCTAGAACTCCTGACCTCAAGTGATGCCTCCACCTCAGCTTCCCAAAGTGCTGGAATTACAGGCATAAGCCACCGTGCCTGGCCCACTTCCTCTCTTTCTGACCCTCAGTTTTCTCATCAATAAAACGGTACCTAGTACATAGGTTTGTCAAGATGTTGAGTGAGCTGGTAACGCATGTCAAGTGTTCAGCATGATATGTAGCACAAACAAAGCTTAAAATGAGTAATTATTCCCAGATGGCTATTTAGTGAGCAGTGCTGGGAGGCCGGGTTGGGGGAGAGGACAAGGCCAGGAAACACACATGGGCAGGACACCAGGGTCCTGAATGCCAAGTTAAGTCTGCAGTTTATCTGCGGACAGAGGGAGGTACCATAGAAGCTTTTTGGATACATAAGGAAACATGACCCGAAACCAAGTTCCAGAAAGATCTCTCTGGAGGTATATGGGCAGGAGAGGGCTGACTCAAAGTCGGGTCATGCTTTGGAGCACTTAAGAATGAGATGAGCGGCCAGGTGCGGTGGCTCACACCTGTAATCCCAGCACTTTGGGAGGCTGAGGCCAGTGGATCACGAGGTCAGGAGTTTGAGACCAGCCTGATCAACATGGTAAAACCCCATCTCTACTAAAAATGCAAAAATTAGCCAGGCATGGTGGTATGTGCCTGTAATCCCAGCTACTCAGGAGGCTGAGGCAGGAGAATTGCTTGAACTCAGGAGGCAGAGATTGCAGTGAGCTGAGATCGCGCCACTGCATTACAGCCTGGGCAACAGAGCAAGACTCCATCTCAAAAAATAAAGAGATGAGCACTAATGGTGGTCTGGCCTGGGACAGCGACAGAGAAGCAGCAAAGTGGAGACAGGTTTGAAAGAGTTGGGAAGTAGGGATCCAGGTTGATGTGGCAGATGGAGACAGAGGGTCTGGGGCTCAGACTCTGGGGGCCAGTGGGACATGACACCATTAGCAGAACAGGACCTGGCTTCAGGGAGACAAGCCCCTTTGTTGGATACCCAACCTGTGAGATTCAGTCTGGGAATCCTCCAGGAGCCGGTGGGACCTGACACAGCCCCACGTCTGCCTCTCGTCAGCCATATGACCTTAGGCAAGTCATCTCCCCTCCTTGAGCCTCATCTTTCCTATCTGGAAAAGGGGGGATTCTATTTGTCCCTTCTTGATAGGGTTGTTGGAGGATTCCATGAAACTATGCCTAACACATAGTAGGTGCTCAAGAAATGATCCTTGTTATCACCATCATTTTTCCCACTGAGTGAGACCAATCACTGGGCTAAGAAAGGGCTGGCGCTGCGCCAGGCGTGGTGGCTCATGCCTGTAATCCTAGCACTTTGGGAGGCCGAGGCAGGCAGATCATGAGGTCAGGAGATCGAGACCATCCTGGCTAACACGGTGAAACCCCGTCTCTACTAAAAAAAAAAAAAAAAAAAATAGCCGGGCATGGTGGCGGGCGCTTGTAGTCCCAGCTACTCAGGAGGCTGAGACAGGAGAATGGCGTGAACCCAGGAGGCGGAGTTTGCCGTGAGCCAAGATTGCACCACTGCGCTCCAGCCTGGGTAACAGAGCGAGACTCTGTCTCAAAAAAAAAAAAAGAAAGGGCTGGCACTGAACCAACAGATTCCTCGAACACACTGCAGACCAAGAATACTGTTCCTAGGAACATCAGTAGCCACAGCAGCCAGATCTCCTGCATCTCAATATATATCAGTCTCTCTGCTAAGCTTGCTACACATACTGACTTTGGAAATCATTGTCACAAGCCCCTGGGATAGGGGTTATTATTATGCCTGTTGTAGAGATGAGTGACTGAGGCGTAAAGATCAGGCAAGTAGGAGGTGGGACGATCAGCACAGGGGCCTCAGTTTACACAGAGCAGATCTGCTTACAAGGTGGATAATCATGCTCAGGTCACATGGAGTGTCAAGTCCAGCTCCTGAACCCCATGCCCTGGTGTGAGACAGGGAGAGAGAGACTACAAGAGGCTTCAGGACCACAGGCTGAGGCCTGATTGGCACTGATTCAAGAGAAATGCCCAGAAGACAAGAAAAAGAAATAAATAATGCATCGATAGGCAATAGGAATTTTATGTTCAATATAATAGGGGGAGACCTGGGTTCCAATTCTGCCACTGCACCAGCAGCTTTGAGTTACCAACCTGTGTTTCAGTATCCTTTTCTATGAGGATTTCAAAAATAATTGTATGCGAAATATTGCCTCCTAAAAGTGGCAAAAGCGGCTGGGTGCAGTGGCTCATGCCTGTAATCCAGCACTTTGGGAGGCTGAGGCAGGCAGATCACTTGAGTGTTTGAGACCAGCCTTGGCAACATGATGAGACCTCATCTCTACAAAAAATACAAAAGTTAGTCAGGTGTGGTGACATGTGCCTGTAGTCCCAGCTACTTGGGAGGCTGAGGTAGAAGGATCCCTTAAGCCTGGGAGGCCGAGTTTGCAGTGAGCCGAAATTACGCCATTGTACTCCAACCTGAGTGACAGAGCAAAAACTCTGTCTCTGTAAAAAATAATAATAATAAAAATAAAAGTGGCAAAAGCTTTCCAGCGTCCAACATGAGAAAGGGTTATTATATCCATCCCCCCTCACCTGACAGCTTGACCCCGGGTTATCCCAGGCTTCTGAGCCTTTGTACATTCTGTTCCTTTCTCCCAGGATGCTTTTCCTCCTCTGAGCCCCCTGGCAAATCCTCACTTGTCCTTCAAGGCTCCACTCAGATGTGGCCTTGGCTGTGAGACTTCATGATCCCCTAGGTCCCTGTCCTCACCTGGGCCTCCTGAATGATGGGCATCCCCACCTTGCCTTCACAACTGTGCTCCCCTCAAAGGGCAACAGTGGGCTGTCCACATCCCTGTCTCTCCTGAAAATAACTCGGCATCACAGAATCCAGCCCCTTGCTTCCCAGATTAATTTACCCAGCAGCCCAAGTGAGCTCTTTAGAAACAGGTATCACATGGCATGCCTCCCTGTTTAAAGCCTCTGGGAACTTCCAGTGGTACCCAGAATGAAACCCAGACCTCCGGCCACCACCTCCAAGACTGTCTGCTCTTCAGCCCCTGCCTTGCTGCTCACTTGTGCGCCTTCCCCCTTCTCACCCTTCATGGCACTTCTTTGAAAATGCTCTCCTTACCTCAGGGACTTTGCACCAGTTCTTCCCTCTGCTCTTCCCCCGCCCCCGTTTCTCCTCCTGAATGCAGGGGTTCTGAGCACTGGCACTATTGATACTTTGGACTGGATGATTCGTCGTGGTGGGGGTGCCCTGTACAATGTAAGATGTTAGCAGTATCCCTGGCCACTCCCCACTAGATGCCAGGAGCACCTTCCTCAGCTGTGACAACTGAAAATGTTTCCAGACGTTACATGTCCCCTCGGGGACCAAATCACCAAGAACCACTACCTAACACCAATGTGTCTTTCAGCTCTTTGTTCAGATGTCTCTGCCTTGGGAAGGCCTTCATGACTTACCCAAATTCAAGCAGACCTCCCCAGTACTTGCCTTCCCAGGGCCTTTTACAATGCTTAGCACAGTCTGTAATTATATGTTTGCTTGCCTCATTACTCAGATAGTACTTGTCCCTCCCACTTAACCAAACTGAGGAGGCAGCATTTCATAGACTATGATGTTCCTGGGTCCCTCTCACTGCCTGACACACAATAGGTGCTGAGTAAATAGTTATTAAATGAATGTTGACACATAGTAATGTTGGCAGACATTGCTATAGCCGTTTCTCTGTTCCAGACAACACTGTAGGTCTTTTGCAGATACCAGTTCATTATCCTCCATGACTCCCCTTTAAGGGAGATGTTGTTATGCTCAACATTTTACAGATGAGAGGAATGAGGCACAGAGAGGTTAGGTAACTTACCCAAGGTCACACAGCTGGTAGCATATGGCAGAGACAAGATTTGAACCCAGGCAGTCTGGCTCAAGAGTCCTTGCCCTTAACCATTATTTATTAAGTGCCTACTATGTGCCGAGCTCTGGGGATACAGCAGTGAACAAGAACTACACAACCCTAGTTTTTGTGTATATATGAATACACACACACACACACACACACACACACACACACACACACACACATGAATTCCACTCAGGTCTCAAAATGTGACTCTGGACAGGCGTGGTGGCTCACACCTGTAATCCCACCACTTTGGGAGACTGAGGCGGGTGGGTCACTTGAGGTCAGGAGTTTGTGACCAGCCTGGCCAATGTGGCGAAACTCTGTCTCTACTAAAAATACAAAAATGAGTTGGACATGGTGGTGCATGCCTGTAGTCTCAGCTACTCGGGAGGCTGAGGCTTAAGATTCCCTTGAACCTAGGAGGCAGAGGTTTCAGTAATCCAAGATCGCACCACTGCACTCCAGTGTGAGTGACAGAGCAACACTGTGTCTCAAAATAAATAAATAAATAAACAAATAGCTCAGTTTACAGGTGCAGACACGCAGGCACAGAGATGCTCAGACACTGGCCAAGGTCACATAGCCAGTTGGCAGCAGAACGCCTCTCCTTATTCTAGTCTTTGTGTGTGTCTCCTACTATACCATGTGTCCACAGGCTAGGGACACTTTGACAGTTTAACCAGTCAATTACAATAATATTTTTCTCTCCGAATGTTTAAAAGAAAAAAAAAAGTTGGTTTGCGGAGGTATAATCATGGCTCAGAGGCCAAGCTGACATTAGTTATTAATTAGGCCATTATGCATTCCACAGTGATAATTGCTTTGCTGCAGAGTCACCAAGCATGAAACGGACCCAGCACAGAAACACGATCTATCAATCTGAGAAGTCGCAGCCCGGTTGCGTTCTCTCACCTTGAGTTGAGTGTATGCCTTAGCAGGAAACAAAAAGAAATTAATGATACATCGACAGGCGATAGCAAGCCAGACCCCTTGCCGGTCCTGGCCCCAGGGTGGTTTTGTGCCTGGGTGTAGGGATGGCATTTAAGAAAAGTTTATCATTGAAAATGGCCATTTCTCTTTAATTTAGCTGGTGGCAGTCTTTTCATCTTCCCTTTTTTTCCCATCTTGTTATTTAGGGAGAGAGGGAAAAGCCATTTCTCTTCCATCTGTTTGTCTCGCCTGTTGCTTTCTACAATGAGTGGGGTGGGGGAACGGCACCTGCCGGGGCTACCTGGGTCATCAGGAGCGAGTACAGCGTCTCTGCATTCTGTCTCTGTCTGGGTTCTATCCCTAGTGTTGGGCGGGGAGGGGAGGAGACCCCCCGGCACCTCGAGCATTATCCTGGCGTCCTCCATGAAGACAGGGGCATTGTCAAGGGCAGCTGGAGGACAGTTTTAAGTGAAATCCTTGGGGTGCCAGAAACAAAAATGCACCCAAGTGAGCTTCACAGCAGAACTGGTTATAATATTAGCTGTGCGCCAGGTGTGCAGACTCTGTCATTCATTCAGTCCTCAGCAGTCCTGTGAGGGAAGTATTGCTATTCTCCCCACTTTACAGATGAAGAAACTGAGGCTCATCAAGGTGAGAGGATTTGCTTGAGGTCTCACAGCCAATGGTGGAGCTGGGATTTGAACCTAGGCTCACTAGCACAGTGCTGTCCTGTGGCTCTCTGGCATGACAGGCCAGACAAAGCAAAACTGGGCTTCCCAGAGGATGGGACAAGCACCCAGGTGAACAGCCCAGAACCAAGGCGGGTGCTTCCCCCACAAGGACTGGGGACCCCCTCCAGCCCTCTCTCTAGGCTGGCTTAATCAGCTGCCCTATAGACTTTAGTGGAAGGTACCCCCGACAGCAGCTACTTACCTTCTGGGTTCCCCCACAGCACTCAAGCTAACAACCCAGACCAGTCAAAATCAACCAGTTCTAAATTCAAACTCCAGAGTTAATGAGTATCACCGGTCTAGCTTGAGATCAGTGTCGGCCCCTGGTCTAATCAGCTGAGGTCAGGACAATGCCTCGGTGTAAAAATGGCCACCACAGCCAATCTTAGGGGACGAAGGAAGATCACAAATGAGCAGCCTGGCCATCCACCTCATCCACTGTCATGTCACTTAGCACAGAGTTGTCCTAAAACTGAGTATAAATGCTTTGGGTGGAGTCCAGTCTCCCCTCAGCCTCTCTCCTCATCTCCTCTGGACTGCAGCACCTCCTGGACTTAGCTATCTGTGAGGTTCCTGAAGACATTTAGGTTTTTGCTCTCTGGAGGAATGGTGGAGTGATTCTCTGCAGACAGAAATGTTAGACAGGTATCTATTAATACCTCAGGGTCTAGAAAGCTCTGCAGGTGTGCCGATGTCAACCAGCCCCATGTCAGCAGTTGGGCAGAGATGCCAGCAGGTAAAGCCACCCAGGAGGCTAGCGGAGAGAGGCCCGTCTTAGTCTGTTTTGTGTTGCTATCATAAAATCCCTGAGGCTGGGTAATGTATAAAGAAAAGAGGTTTACTTGGCTCACCATTCTGATGGCTGCAAAGTTCAAGATTGGGAAGCTGCATCTGATGAGGGCCATCTTCCTCTTGGGGTAGTAAGTGGAAGGGGAGAGAGTGTGTGCAGAGATCACATGGTGAAAGAGGAAACAAGAGAAGAAATCAAGGAAGCAAGACTCTTTCACAACCTGCTTTCAGGAAATAATCCTTTCCCGAGAGAGGACATTAATCTATTCATGAGGGATCCACCCCCACGGCCCAAACACTTCTCACTAGGCCCCAACTCCCAATACTGCTGCGTTGGGGATCAAATTTCAACATGAGTTTTAGTGGGGACAAGCCATGTCCAAACCACAGCAGAGCCCAGTAATCTGCAGTTTGTCCAGAAGTCAAGATAAAGAAATACATGCTGCTGAGAATGGGTTGCCTCCAGTTCTGACCCATTGGAGCCAAGCCCTGATGTCATCTTGTTTCATTCTTCCACATACTTTTTCTAGAATCAAGACTTAACACTCCCACCCCACTCCCAGGTTCTCTGTGAAAGGGGAGCACCTGCTCCAAGGAGCCCTACTCCAATGGTTGAGAGTTAATTTTCATTTCAAACAACATGGCGGCCAAGACTGGTTGTAGACATCCCACGTTGGCCCGACCCCATGGCTCATTCAGCCCGTGTTCCTATCTCTGGCCAGGCCCTTGAGGGGCAGTTGGAGCAATCTGCTTCTTCCATGATACTGATCATCAGAACTTGGGCTGGCCAGCTTCCTGGGACCACCCCTGACAGCGCGACACTTTACAAAACTCAGCCTTCAGCTATGCAAAGTCTCAGAAAGCAGATCTCGTGAGCTGACTCCTTATTGTGTGAAGTAGGACTCATATGTCTCTGTTCTAAATTTTCCTCTTTCAATGTGCAAGATGGGCTGATAGTTTGAAAAGTCATGAAAAGACCATGTTTTCTCATCTTTGCTTTCTTTGCTTGACAGGGGCAGACTAATTGTTCATCATTTCAACAAATATTTATTGGGCTTCTATTATGTGCCAGATGCTGTTCTAAGCAGTGAACAAAATGTTCTAGCAGAATATGACAGACCAATAACAGTATCACCTACTATTCGTTGAGGACCTACAATTGAGGATCCTACATTGTTGAGGATCACTTTGACACTGGGCCAAGCTCAATTCATTATTGCATTGAATTCTGGCCTGATACAGAACTGTTATTATCCCCATCTTACAGGGGAGGAAACCTTAAAGGTTGAGTGACTTTTCTAAGTTGCAACAGCAAATAAGTGATGAAACTGAATCCTTCAAGACCAGAGGTTGACAAATTATAGCCCATGGGCCAAATAAAGTTTTATTGGAACACAGCCATGCACATTTGTTCACATATTGTCTGTGGCTGCTTTCCCACAACAAGGGCAGAGTTGAGGAGTTGCAACAGAGATCAGGTGGCCTGAAAAGCTGAAAATACTTACTTCGTGGTTCTTGATGAAAAAGGTTTGCTGACCAGTGTTCCTAGATTAGATTTGTAGGCCAGACACGGTGATTCACTCCTGTAATCCTAGCAGTTTGGGAGACCGAGGTGGGCAGATCACCTGAGATCAGGAATTCAAGACCAGCCTGGCCAACATGGTGAAACCCCGTATCTACTAAAAATACAAAAATTAGCCAGGCGTGGTAATGCATGCCTGTAATCCCAGCTACTCCAGAGGCTGAGGTGGGAGAATCACTTGAACCTGGGAGGCAGAGGTTGCAGTGAGTCGAGATTCTACCACTACATTCCAGCCGGGGCAGCTGTACCCATCAACCCGTCATCTCCATTAGGTTTTTCTCCTAATGCTATCCTTCCCCTAGTCCCCCACCCACCGACAGGCCCTGGTGTGTGATGTTCCCTTCCCTGTGTCCATGTGTTCTCATTGTTTAACTCCCACTTATGAGTGTGAACATGCAGTGTCTGATTTTCTGTTCCTGTGTCAATTTGCTGAATATGATGGTTTCCAGCTTCATCCATGTCCCTGCAAAGGACATGAACTCATCCTTTTTTATGGCTGCATAGTATTCCATGGTGTATATGTGCCACATTTTCTTTATCCAGTCTATCATTGATGGGCATTTGGGTTGGTTTTCTTTTACTGTTTATTATGGAAAAAATCCAGCATACAAAAGTAAAGAGAATAAAATAATTGGTCAGTCCCATGGACCCAGTTTCAACAACTGTTCCTGCATGGCCATTTTCCTCTCACACCTCTAGATTATTTTGAAGAAAACTCAAGTCATTGTATCATTTCACCTGTAAATATTTTAGTATATATTTCTGAAAAAAGGAATCTCTTTTTAATTGTAACCACAATATTATCTTACCCTCAAAATTTTAATAGTACTTTCTTAATGTCATCAAATACCCAGTGTCCCTGGTTAGCCCTCCCTTTGTTTTTTTGAGATGGAGTCTCTCTGTGTTGCCCAGGCTGGAGTGCAGTGGCGTGATCTCGGCTCACTGCAAGCTCCGCCTCCTGGGCTCATGCCATTCTCCTGCCTCAGCCTCCCGAGTAGCTGGGACTACAAGCGCCCATCACTATGCCTGGCTCATTTTTTTGTATTTTTAGTAGAGACGGGGTTTCATCGTGTTAGCCAGGATGGTCTCGATCTCCTGACCTCGTGATCCGCCCGCCTCGGCCTCCCAAAGTGCTGGGATTACAGGCATGAACCACCGTGCCCGGCCAGCCCTCTCATTTTTTAAAACACATTTTTGTTTATATCAGGACTCAAATAGGTTCACATATTATAATTGGGTGATGTGCCCCCCTTTTTTTTTTTTTTTTTTTTTTGAGACAGGGTCTCGCTCTATTGCCCAGGCTGGAGTGCAGTGGTACAATCATAGTTCACTGCAGCTTCAAATTCCTGGGCTCAAGTGATCCTCCCACCTCAGCCTCCCAAGTAGCTGGGACTATGGGCATGCACCACCGTGTCTGGCTAAGATGTACCTCTTAAGTAGAGTGATGAACTGTCACAGCTTGGCCCTGGACTGGGAGAGTTCCTGGGATGCAGAACTTTCCGTTTTAAAACTGGGAAGGTCTTGAGGTGCACAAATTTCCATGCTAAAACCAAGAAAGTCCCAGGCAAACTGAGACAAGTTGGTCAAGCCATGTCTTCTCATCTGTAAGCTCCCTGTCCATCCCTTCCTGTATGTGTGTGTGCATGTGTGTTTGTGAGCACATGTGCCTGCTCTTTGTATGGGGAAGTGACTGGAACAGTTTTTCCTGAAAACTTTCCTCTGACTGCAACTGATTGGACCAGGGGCTGTTGCTGGTCTCAAGCTAAGCCAATGATATTCATTATCCCAGGAGTTTGAATTCAGAACTGGTTGGTTTTGACTGGTCCGGGTTATTAGCTTTTTGCTTTTTTTTTTTTTTTTAAGAGACAGAGTTCCCCAGGCTGGTCTTGAACTCCTGGGTTCAAGCAATCCTCCTACCTTGGCCTTCCAAACAGGGTTATTAGCATGGGTGCTGTAGGGTGAACCCAGAAGCTCAGGCAGCCATTGTGAGGGGCACTTTCCACCCAGGAAGTGTGTAGGGCAGCTGATAAAGTCGGTCTAGAGAGAGGGCTGGAGGAGGGACCTCACCCCTAGTGGGGAAGTGCCCACCTTTGTTCTGGGCTGTTCTTCTGGGTGCTCGTCCTGTCCTCTGGGAAGCCCAGCTGTGCTTTCTCCAGCTCCCCATGTTGTCGAACAGCACTGTGCTCATGAGCTTGGGTTCAATCCCAGCTCTGTCCTGAGCTGCAAGACATTGAGCAAGTTGCCTCACCTCTAGCTGAGATTTTGCTGATCATGACCCCATGGTGTCGTTTAACTTGTTCTTCCATCCCTGTATTTGCTATGCATGAGCAGCTGGATCTAGAGGCATGATCAGGTTCAGGTTCAATGTTTTTAGCAAATCTACTTACAGGTAATGCTGGGCACTTCCATCGGGAGTTTCCCGGTGTACAGCCCAGTCAATCCCAAGGCAGGGGCAGGGGGCAATGGGTAGCAAGGTCTAGACTGATCAGAACAGAACAGTTGAGGCTGCCAGGGGATGCATAGACTCCTGTCCCCCAGCATGTCAGGAAACCTCAGCCCATGTCATTGGTCATTAATGAAAGTAGAAACCAGATTTCATTGCTGTGCAAGGTAATTAAATTACTTTAAAAATCTACTCACATGTGATTATTTCCATGCTTCCCACCAAATACATGCGTCTCCCTCATTTGCTGCCATCCTGGGCTCTTAGCTAGAAACAATGAAGGCCATCGTGGGGGCTTCTCAAGGCTGCTTGTCTTTGAAAAACAGCATGAAAAATGGGGTCCCCATCGAAGCCCCCCTACTCTGAGAAATGGAAGCACCTTCTCCCCACAGAGCATAGGGGATACAGCACAGTTTGTACTTCCAACCCAAGGTGAACTGTTCCCTTATAAATCATGTTGTTTCAAAGTTTTATTATATGGTATGGCAGGAGGTGAGAAGGAGAGCAGAAAAAATGCTTATATTAAATTGGTGGTGCAGCCAGGCACAGTGACTCACGCCCGTAATCCCAGCACTTTGGAAGGCCAAGGAAGGAGGATCACTTGAGCCAAGGAGTTTGAGACCACCGTGGGCAACATAGTGAGACCCCTATCTCTACCCAAAAAGCAATTGTTTTTTTACTTTTTTCTTAATTTTTTTTCCTTTGTTTTGATGCTATCTAGTCATCCAGAAGCACAGTTGTTTCTTTTTTTAATAAACCAGGCATGGTGGCACACACCTGTGGTCCCACCTACTCCAGAGGCTGAGGTGGGAGGATCACTTGAACCCAGGAGGTCGAGGCTGCAGTGAGCCATGATTATGCCACTGCACCAGTCTGGGCAACAGAGCGAGACCTTGTCTCAAAGAAAAATGATGCTGCTGCTATTCCTGGGAAGAAGAGAATGAGAAAACAATGAGGAACATTCGAGCTAAGAGGTTTTCTCTGCATTTTGTGTCAGGTGCAAGGGGACAGGGTAGGGATGGAGGAAAAGGAGCTGGGTCTGCCCCACCCAAGTGCCTCCTGTTTGTTTCCAGGTCCACAATCTGGACACAAACAGAAAAGTAGGACCAGGGTGGCATTTCATCCCCAAAGCAGAGCTGCAACCTCAGTTACCCACGGGGGCCTGGCAGGTACGCAAAATGGACAACGCAGGCACAGATGAGACAACAGGGAGGAGTGGGGACTGGGGCAGGTAGGGACTCCGTAAGCCATATGAAGGAGTGGCCTGTACCCAGCTCAGGTAGATTACAGCAGTCAGGCCTTGCAGCTCATTTCGGGAGCTGAGAGCACAAACTTCAGGGCCAAGCCGCCCTGTCTCCCAATCCCTACTCTGCCAGCTCTCCTAGCTGCGTGACCTGGGCAAGTCTCTTGACCTCTCTGCACCTCAGTTTCCTCATCTGGAAAGTAGAAATGATAACAGCACCTGCCGCTGGTGTGATACAGAGACTCATACAGTGAACCCCACCATCAGTGACACTGATCGCATGAAATCTGCCATGGTGGGAGTGTCTACACCACAGCAGCTGGCGGACACCACAAATCAGACCTTTATTTTTTCTCACCGGACAGCCAGTTGTTAAACTTTTACCGGCACAGCACCTACCTCATAGGGCTTCTAGGATGATTTCTAGACTTAATATGTATAAAGCACTTAAAATGGTGCCCAGAACACTGGCCACCCTCCAATTCACTCTTATTCCTCTTTGTGTGGTCAATGTGATTGTAATGGGGGAACGTGACACCACTGTGGCCACATCTTCCAATTCTTCCAGAGAAGCTGGAAATCTTGGTTTTTATGCAAAAAACAAAAATCTCCAGATTCTTAAAGATTGGCGAGCATCAATCATTTTTAAAACCTGAGCAAAACCAAGTGCATGTGGAATTTGGACCACAGGCCCCTCGTTTGCAACCTGGGATTTAGAGGAATGGACTGTGGGTGTTGTCTGGCAAGGCGAGGTCCTTTCTCACCTCTCACCTTTATATGCAGCTGCTCTCCCTCCTCTGTGAATCAACGAATGGCCTGCCTCTCTTGCGTGAGCCTGTGCCTTTTCCTCCTTGAAGCCCTCCTAGCTGTGCCCTGCAGGGTACATGGCTCCGTCCTTGACTGTCCCTCCTCAAACCGCTGCTTCCCTGCCACCCTCTGCTGTGGTCTATGTCTTTCTGACTCTAGGAGTGAGGGGCTGGGGCTGTGTTTTGTTCATCTTGGCATAGGACTGTGTACATCAAGGATCACAAGAATTAATAGTAATAAAATCAACATCTATTGAGTATGATCTGTTTGCCAGGCTATGTGCTAAGCACCTTTTATGTATCATCACCTTAATCCTGATGATACTCCTCAGATGTGGATCTTTGTGCCCAAGGCCACAAAGAGGGAGGCGTTTACTGGGAATCAAACCCAGGCTCCTCACCTCCGGAGCCCACTGCAGAGGGCTGAGTCCACAGCGAGCACCGCAGGTGGAAAGCTAGAGGCAGCTAGGACCCCGGCCAGACCGAGCTGGGATCAGACAGAGGAGGGCATGCATGCCCGGCTGAGGCTTTCCCGGGGCTGTCTCCAACCACACTCCACAGATACGTCCAGAAAGGACGCTGCTATATTTAAAAGCCTGGGCAGGGTGGTACTTCAGTGACATTTGGGCGGCTGCCTTTCCAGAAAGGGCACACGTGTTCTTTTAGCTCCGTTCTTCTGGGCTGGTATTTCAGAGAACTTGTCATGATCACTGCAAGGGGGAGGCCACTGCCACTTGGGATCCCTGCAGCCTTCCCAGAGGCATGGCTACTGTAGCACAGGGCTGAGAGAGCACAGGGTGGTGAGAGCTCATGGGCCAGGTCAGGGTCACCAAGCCAGGTCAGGGGGCAGCAGGTGTCACTGGGGCCTGGCGTGTAGACCCTGGACAGCCCCGAGTCTCAAGAGGGTGCCTGTTGCTGGGGGCAGGATGGGGAGAGGGGTTCTTGGCATTGCTGACCCTCTGCCCACGCTCTGGTTTTTTGGCTTCAGCCCTCGTGTTCCAGTGGCTTCCGCCTCTCATGTCCCCCTGGACGATGTCATCTTCTCACACACCCTTACAACCCTTTGGCCAGAAATTCCAAGAACGGTCTGTGGCCTGGCCAACCTCACCCTGTGTTTAACAGTGAACAAAGCATATCTTTTTTTTGTTTATTTGTTTGTTTGTTTTTGGGACTTGCTCTGGTGCCCAGGCTGGAGTGTGGTGGTACGATCTCTGCTCACTGCAGTCTCTGACTCCAGGTTCAAGCGATTCTCTTGCCTCAGCAACTGAAGTACAGATGCCCACCACCATGCCCTGCTAATTTTTTTTTCATATTTTTAGTAGAGACAGGGTTTCACCATGTTGGCCAGGCTGGTTTTGAACTCCTGACCTCAGGTAATCTACCTGCCTTGGCCTCCCAGAGTGCTGGAATTACACGTGTGAGCCACTGTGTCTGGCCCAAAGCATATCTTTTAACTGCTGGTGTCTTCACACCCCAGCTGGGTCCCGATGTCCCTGCTCTCTAGGTGGGGACACTGAGGCACAGAGCATTCCAGGAAAGCTGCTAGTTCTTTCTCCACCTAGGCATACCTCACCGCCCAGGAAGACTCACGTTCCTGCAGGCACCGCAAATGGCCTTTTTCTCTAAGCCCAGGTTGGAACTGAGTCAGAAAGGCCTCTTCTTCCGTGTGCAGGACTCACATGGAGGTTCGGCTGGCAGTTTGCCAGCCACAGGGTGGGGAGAGGGGTGCTGCCTGGAAGCAGAAGTAGGACGAGGACCAGCCCTCCTGCTGCAACACTGTCTGTTTGTCACCCGGCTGTGCAATCACTCCTCGGAGGAGCGGGGAGGGGCTGGTGGGCTTTGAGAAATTTCAAGGAGGGAGGCGAAGCCAGGATAAAGGGGGTGTCGGTCTAGGCCACAGAGAAACGCTAATGCTCGTGGGGCCTGGATGGGCTCACACCCATACGGGAAGCCAAATGCAGACCCTCAGCCTGTCCCAACAGACGGCTGACACCCAGCTCCAGGTGGCCGCTGTCGATGGAAACATGGGCCCAGGGTGGCCAGATCCTCTAATTTCCCAAGAGAAGCCAGCAATTTGGAACTCTTCTGGTTTTTAAATACTGGCTCAATATATATGCACATATTTTCATGCTCACAGGACTTTATGGAGGTATAATTTACATACAGTAAAATGCGCAAATCTTAAGTGTATAACTTGATGAATTTTGACAGCTCAAATATTTTTAAAACACTGGAGGGTCCAAGAAAATATGTTGTCCATGGGGTGCATCTGGCCATGGACCCACCATCCATGGCCCCCAGTCTCGTGTGTCGTGTGACCCCCGTGAACGAGGTGGGACACACACGTGCTGTGAGCACACACGACAGTATCCCATGGGGAGGGGCAGGCTTTGGCAAGAGCCCAGTGATCATGCATCATCCCTTTACTCACACAGTGCAGTGAACAGGCTCTGGAGCCCAGGCTGGGATCTGAGCTCTGCCACTTGCTGTGTGACTTTGCACATGTTACCCCGCCTCTCTGAAGGCTCATTTTCCCCATCTGTGAAATGAGGACGAGAAGGATACGGACCCCAGGACTGTTGCACAGATTCACTGAACTCACATGATAAGCACTAGAAAAAGTCCCAGGTGCTATCATCTTTTTTTTTTTTTTTTTTTTTTTTTTAATTAATAGGCCCTTTGTTTTTTGGTGGAGCTGGAGACAGAGTCTCACTCTGTTGCCCAGGCGGGAGTGCAGTGGCATAATCTCGGCTCACTGCAACCTCCACCTCCCAGGTTCAGGTGATTCTCCTGCCTCAGCCTCCCAAGTAGCTGGGGTCACAGGTGCACGACACCATGCCCGGCTAATTTTTGTATTTTTAGTAGAGACAAGGTTTCACCATGTTGGCCAGGCTGGTCTCAAACTCCTGACCTCAGGTGATCCACCTGCCTTGAGCCTTCCAAAGTGCTGGGATTACTGGCATGAGCCACTACACCCAGCCTAGACCCTATTTTTTAGAGCAGTTTTATTTGGGTTTAGAGAGAATTTGAGCAGAAAGTATAGGGAGTTGCCGTAGACTCCCTCTTCCCCCACTCCAATTCCCTGATGACTAACATCCTGTGTTAGCGTGTGGTGCATTTGTTACCGTGATGAACCTGTGTTGAGGCACGATTATTGACTACAGACCATACTTTACGTGAGGGGCCACTCTTTGTGTTGCAAAGTTCTAGGGGCTTTGACAAATGCATGATGTCATGTACCCACCATTACAGTGTCATACAGGATAGTGTCACTGCCATCGGGAATATTTCTTAGTTCTCACTACTGCTACCAAAAAAAAGGCCAAAGTGGCTTACAAAGAGCCCTGGTGGGCTAATGGGAGCCCACCCCCATTCCCTCCCACTCAGGGAAGCACAGCACATTTAGGTGACAGAAGGGACATTTTAGGGATGAACCTGAGTTTGTTCTGAATTACCCAAAATGGAAACCATTTGCCCACTTCAGGTGGGGGCGTGGGGGCATCACACAGATTCCAGTCCCAAATTCCTTACCACACAACTGGCTCTGAGTCCAAAGACAGCCCCCCACCCCGCTATTCACACCCTGCCTTGGCCCCTCATGTGTGTATATTGGAGCCGCCTTCTCAGCCTCTCTGGACCTCTAAAATAAAAGGACCCAGGCCGTGCCGGGAGCATTCGGAGGCTCAGATGTGCTGATTCCTGTGAAAGGTCTTTGTAAGCTATAAAAAGCTCTAGATTCAGATTGGAAGGTATTATGATTATAATCAGTTAGGCAGAAAAATTGAACTGTTGGCAAAGCGAGCCTGGCCTTTGGAGGCTGAGCCTTGGGAAGACATCCTAATCGGTTGCACACAGGGGGCTGGTGGCAGTTGTCTGTGGTTTGTTCCTCTGGGAGGAGGTGGCCCGAAAGACACACAGCTGGAAACTGCTTCTGGCTGGAATGGCAAGGTCAGAGCCGGAGCGCCCACTCTAGGTTGTTCCTGCGTGCATGACCTGCCAACCACATGCCAAGCAGCGTGGGGCCATGCTTGTGGCATCAGCTCCCAAAAAGAGAAAACTGGACACAGATGCTTCCCAGAGCTCATGAAAGTGGATCTGGATTCCCATTTTCATGTACTGGTCACACCCCAGGCAGGGCAGGAAACAGAACTTCTGCCCTGGTCTCATCTCCATATATGACCATATCAAAGAATTGATACTGCAGCTTTTGGCTCATTATATGAACATATAGTGTATTTTTTTAATACCCAAAAGCAAAATTTATTTGCAAGGCGCTAAAGAAAGCCTCCTGTCCCTTTTATGCCAGGAGCCCTCGGAAGAGAAGTGAAATTGTGTATTCACTGCTAAAAAAAGCCCTGGCTTATACAATTTTAACAATAGAAAAATGATCTTTGTGCTTCAGTGCGTGGATGCTTAGAGGAAAACAGGCAGTCTGTTCAGGTAGCTGGTGAATTACAAATGAGTGGTTCCCCTTTGTTTTGAGTGACAAGCAATTTAAATGCAGTCTTACGTGGAGGCCTGGAAATTGTTTTTTCCCCCAGAAGACAGAGAGAACGAGAGGAAAAGGAAAAAAGGAAAAGGGAAAAAAGCTTCCTTTTGGAACTGAGAGATTATATTAGTTGCCACCAAGCGGAGGTGAGAAGTTAGAACTTCATTTGATAATTATAAAGTCAGTAGTTTGTGATTGGACATAATTGATGATTACACTGTTGCTAATAGCAGGCCTGCCAGCCGCTGCTTGTGGGACATTTCATTTTTGCACTGCTTCCAAGCCGTGAAAGCCAGCCTGGCACGGAACACCACTCGCAGTATCTCCGGGAGCCTGACATAAATGCATTTGGGGGCTTGTATTATGTTGGATCAAAAGTGTTCTTAATGCCGACATTTGAAAACACTTTGCTCTGTGCCTTATTTTTACCCTGGGAATAATTACAAATATGAGAATAAAATTGCATGGCATTCCTCTTCCTGCAGACCCACCCCTCAGTCAGAGCCTGGGTGGGTAGGGTGGGCTTCCTAGGTCTTGCACTGGCCTCATTAAAATCCCAGTGGTGGTCCAGAGGGGTTCAGGGCATGTTCATGTGAGGGCAAAACAATATTTATCTGTCTCTCTCTCTCTCTCTCTCTCTCTCTCTCTCTCTCTCTCTCTCTCTCTATGTCTGTGTGGGCCAGAATTACAAGACTCACACCTGTAATCCCAGCGCTTCAGGAGGTCAAGGCAAGAAGATTACTTAAGGCTAAGAGTTCAAGATCAGTCTGGGCAACATAGCAAGACCCCACCTCTACAAAAAAAAAAATGAAAATATTAGCCAAACATGGTACCATATGCCTGCAGTCCCAACTACTTGTGAGGCTGAGGCAGGAAGATCACTTGAGCCCAGGAGTCTGAGGCCACAGTGAGCTATGATGGCACCACACCACTGCACTCCAGCCTGGGTGACAGAGTGAGACCCCATCACTAAAAGATATATATATATTATATCTGCCTTGGTGAATTAGCATCTAGAATCAATGCACAACTGAGTCTGAAGGAGCCTTTGGCCCATAGCCCAGCACCTTCACCTTACAGATGGGGAAACTGAGGCTCTGAAAGGGAAAATGACTGCCCAAGGTGAATGGGGATGCAGGCCCCAGTTAAAACCAGAACTCAGGTCTCCTCACCCCAAGGCTAGCTTCTGCTCTTTCCTGCCCTGCTATTTGCTTCCCCAAGACAAGTGCTGGGACCTCTGGGGCAGATCCTGGGCCCCTGTCCCCTCCCTACCAGGGAGCTTGCAAGAGGTCTCCACGGAGCAGTCAGGACCTCAGCTGAGTTTGAGCTACCAAGAGGGCATCATTCTCCACTGTTCTCTGGGAAGCCTCGGGGTTGTATGTAAGTTTGGCAGTTTGGCAGGATTCGCTCAGGGAGGCTCTTAAGTTCCTTCCTTACATTATGTATGGTCTGTTCATTCAGTCAGTGTTGGTTTATTGCCCACTCTTAGAGTGCCCAGCCCCGCCTGGGCTCTGAGGGAGAAAAATGTTAATGTCATAGCAGGAGCCATGGAAGATCATCCAGTAGGCCAGGCGCAGTGACTCAGGTCTGTAATCCCAGCACTTTGGGAGACTGAGGCAGGAGGATCACGTGAGCCCAGGAGTTGGAGACCAGTGTGGGCAACATAGTGAGACCCCCCATCGCTAAATGAATGAATGATTATCCAGTTGTTAAAGCCCCAAGCTGTGGAGTCATCCGTGGCCCCTCTGTTGCTCTTATGCCTCCAAAATCCACTCTGTGTTCCCAAGGAGCAAATCCTGTGGCTCAACCTTCAGAATCCCAGAATCCTAGCACCACTGCCACCATCCTGCTCTGAGCCGCCTGGGTTGTTCTCCTGGAACTCGGCAGGAGCCACTTCGCTCGCTGGTCTCCCTGTTTCCACCCCAGCCCCTCAGTCCCATCTCTGCACAACAGCCAGATGGGTCCTGTTAAAACACAAGTCAGATCACATGGATCTGCTCTCCTCTGCGCAAAACCCTCCCGTGGCTCCTCAGACCCCTCAGAGAGAAAGGCTGGGTCCCTGCAGTGACCCCCAGGGCTATGCCCCTCCCTTCACCTCCCAACCCCCTTTCCTCTTCCCCTTTGTCTACCACCTCCCGCCACACCAGCCTTTCTGCTGGCATTCAAACAAGCCAGACAGCCCCTGCCCCAAGGCCTTTGCACCTGCTGTTCTCACTGCCTGCAATACTCTTTCCCAAATCTCCCCATGACGCCTTCCCCTCCTGTGGCCCCACGTGCCCTGCCCAGGACTCCTGTCACCTCCCTACTCCATTCTCCTCCCCTGCACTTGACGACTGTCCCACATTCTCTTTCATGATTTATTTCATTGCCTGCCTCTGCCTCTAAACATGTCAGCTCCACAGAGGTAGGCGTTTGGGCCAGTCTTGCTTGGTGCTGAATGCCCGGTACCTAGAACAGCCCCATCCCTAGGAGATGCCTGATAAGTATCTGTTAAGCAAATAAATGTATTAGGCATCTGTGATGGGTCACTGTGTTAATGCTTTGCATGTATGGTTTTATTTATTTTTATTTCATTTATAAAATAGGGTTTTTTTAGAAATGACCTTTTTTTTAGATGGAGTCTCACTCTGTCGCTCAAAAGTAGTTGTGGTTTTTGCCATTTTGGTTTTTTGTTTTGTTTTTGTTTAGTAGAGATGGAGTTTCACTATGTTGGCCTGGCTGGTCTCAAACTCCTGACCTCAGGTGATCCACCGGCCCCAGCCTCCCAAGATGCTGGGATTCCAAGTGTGAACCACCATGCCCAGCCATATTCAATTTTTTTAAATGCTAGCCTCTACCCTTGGGATGCCCACTGGCTAGTTGAGGAAATGGAGCAATGTCCAGATAGAACGTAGCATTCCTACAGCCCTGATGTCAGCAGATGCTGATGGATGTGTGGGCGCCCTGTCTTCAGAGGTGGAGATGCTCAGAATCCAGACCAAGCACAAACACCTCCTTTCACTAAAACACAAACACAAATCAGGGTGCCTGGTGCTTTTCCAGGCATCCCTAAGGATCACTATGTATTTGGGCACTGGGGAAGGGCTGGCTTGATTCCCTGGGCATGCACATAGTAGTTGCTCAGTGTGCACCACCTGCTGCTGTTGCAGAGTTACTGTGCACCCCATGCCCATCACTATTGCAGGCTGAGGCATTGAGGGCAGAATCTGGAAGCTAGACCTGCACCTCTGAAGAGAGAGGGCCTCAGAGCTCAAGCTCTGAATCACTGATTTACCCATGAGGGTTCAAAATGAATTAATGACTTATACCTGTGAGTTCAAAATGAATTAGTGACACACCTGTGAATTCAAACTGAGTGACTTACACCTGAAGGCTCAAAATGAATTAATGACTGACACCTGAGGGTCCAAAAATGAATTAGTGACTTCTACCTGAAAGGGCAAAATGAATTAATGACTTACACCTGAGGGCTCAAAAGGAATTAGTGACTTACCCCTAAGGGTTCAAAATGAATTAGTGACTTACACTTGGGAATTCAAAATGAATTAGTGATTTACATCTGAGAAGACAAAACAATGACAATGACAGATGGCCAAATGCAGTAATTCTGTTCCAGTCAATCGGTCTTTTTTTTTTTTGAGACAGAGTCTTGCGCTGTCTCCCAGGCTGGAGTGCAGTGGCATGATCTCAGCTCACTGCAACCTCTGCCTCCCGGGTTCAAGAGATCCTAGTGCCTTAGCTTAGCCTCCTGAGTAGCTTGGATTACAGCTGCCCTCCTAATATTTGTATTTTTAGTAGAGACGGGGTTTCACATGTTGGCCAGGCTGGTCTCGAACTCGTGACCACAGATGATCCATCCACCTCAGTCTCCCAAAGTGCTAGTATTACAGGCATGAGCAACCACACCCAACCTTAATCAGTCTTTAGAACCAGCTGGTGCTGGCTCCTGAAACAGGCTAGGATAGGGTCTCTCTGGGACCCCGGGTGACCCTCCAGAGGGCCAGAGGGGGTCTCCAGTTTCTGCCCCATTTTGGCTGGAGCCTGAGAGCCCAGTTTGACAACAGTAGCTATCAAAAACAAACATCAAACTTATTTCTTATTTAAGCTCTGATATTAAAATTTAATTTTCATTTGCTCAGCAGCATCACTGGTGGATGGCAGAGAGCACGTTAGCACTCGCCCGGGAACAGGGGCCCCAGCAGACAGACCTGGAGGCAGACAGGGTCGAGTCCTGCAGCTCCTCCTGGCCTCCCGTCCCCCACCCACCTGCCTGCCTGGCTCCTCCACTCTTTTGGTTATTACAGCTCCTTCCACTAGCCCCCAACCAAAGAATCGATTCTGAATGGAGGCTGAGAAGCATGGGCTTTGCTGTCAGACTAAGCTGGGTCTGAGTCTCAGCTCCCAAAGCCATGTGGTCATCACCCTCTGTGCCTCGACATCTCCTTCAGTTAAATGGGATAGTCACACCCCCAGAGCGATGAGGGTTAAGCTAATGTGCATCCAGTACATAGCACAGTGCCTGGCACAGAGTCGGTGCTCAGTAGTCACTGTCATCAACAGTAATAATGCACAAATCAGCCAATCGAAGTAGGCTTTACCCCCATTTTCTGGGTGGTAGGAAATCAGAAGGTTGCTGTAAAGAAAAGGGATCTCTCACAGAGACTCTCAGAGTGAGTGGGAACTCTTGGGATAGTCTAGCCAGACCTCCCCACGTGTGGGTCTCCCTGAGTACCTTCACAGCCTCGCAGATACAGGGGCGTGTACTTGGGTGCCTCCCCTGGTGGGGAGCCCAGTACCTCCCACCCAGACCCCAAAGCACCCCTGAGTGGTCACCATGAGCCCCTCCCGCTCTGGTACATCTGAGCAAGTCTCGCCCCTGCTTCATGGCTTCCAGGGATTCTCATCGCTCCTCTCCATGGCCCATCGGCCCCTACCCACCACGCCAAACCTGTCTCCCACTACAGCCCACCTCACTCTCTGTGGCTCTCCTTTCCTCTGTGTCTCCCCCCACTCTTTCCCCTCTTTGCCTTTTGTGTGGCCCCCTGATCTGCATGCCCCAGAGGGACAACCAGCCTTCAGAGGCCATCAAGGGACACCCGTTCCCCTCCGAACCCAGCTCATTCCTTCACTCCCCAATCTCTGGGTTGCCTTTCCATTGCCCGAGTTCATTCTGAGACCCTCCAAGCACCCGCCTCCTCTCGCTTGTCCACCAGTCTTCAGCTTCTTCTGGAATTCCTGCCACATCAGACATCCACCCCTGATCATCTCTCAGAATCACCCTCTCCTCCCCAAAGCCCAGGACCCAGTAGGTAGAGGGAGGCTGTTCTCAAAGTATGTTCCACGGAACCCAGGGAAGGAGTTGTGCAGTCTCGATGGCAGGCCCCCTTGTCATGCCCACAGCACTTGGAGAAGCACAGTTTGCAGCTGCAAGTCTGGGCCCTGGAGTGAGAGGCACTTGGGCACCAATACCACCTCTGCCACTAACTAGTTCTCTCATCTTGGCCGAGTGACTTAACATCCCTGCCCCTCAGGTTCTTTCTTCCTCTGTAGAACAGGGCCGATCAGAATGCCCGCATCCTAAAGGTGTGCTTGGGGGAAGGCAGGGATTTCAAAGAAGACGCCTGGAGCACACAGTAAGGCTTAGAACTTGGCACAGAGCGGTTCTCAGTGGCTCCCAGATGTCACTGCGACCTCAGACAGCTTGGGGGAGCTCAACCTGGGGGAGGGGGCCCAAATTTTTTGTTTTTAACCACCTGGCTGAAAAGAGCTATGTGACTAGAACAGGCTTGACTCGCCCCTGGCAGAAGCAGTTCTACACCTGCTGTGTTCATCCTTGGAGGACTAAACACATTGTCACCCCTCGTATCACAGCGGGCTGCGTAAATGCCATGTGCTTCCACAGATGCTGAGCTATTCCTGATGGTGACCTTCTTGAGGGTGTCTGTGGATGGTCTCCACCTCCTCCCTCTTCCCTCCTCCTCCCTCTTCTTCCTCCCCCTCCCACTTCTTCCTCTCCTTCCCTTTCCCCTCCTCCTCCCTTTTCCTCTTCCTCCTCCCTCCTCCCCCTTCCTCCTCCTCCCTCTTCTTCCTCCCTCTTCCTCCTCCCTCTTCCTCCTCTTCCTCCTCCCTCTTCCTCCTCCCACTTCTTCCTCCTCCTCCTCCCTCTTACTCCTCCTCCTCCCTCTTACTCCTCCCACTTCTCCCTCCTCCTCCTTCTTCCTCCTCCCTCTTCTTCCTTCCTCCTCCTCCCTATTCCTCCTCTTCCTCCCTTTTCCTCCTCCTCCCTCTTCATCCTCTTCTTCCCTCTTCCTCTTCCCACTTCCTCCCTCCTCCTCCCTCTTTCTCCTTCCTCCTCCTCCACCCTCTTCCTCCCACTTCTCCCCTCCCTCTTCTTTCTCCTCCCTCTTTCTCTTCCTCTTTCCTCTTCCTCCTGCTCCCCTTCCCTCTTCCTCCTCCTCCTCTTTCCTCTCCCTCCTCCTCTTTGCTCTTCCTCCTCCCTGCTCTTCCTCCTCCTCCCTCTTCTTCCTTCCTCCTCCTCCCTCTTCCCCTCCCTCTTTCCCCCTCTTCCTTCCTCTTCCTCCTCATTCTCCATCTTCCTCCTCCTCCTCTTCCTCCTCTTCTTTTCCTCCCTCTTTCTCCTCCTCCCTCTTCCTCCTCCTCTTCCTGTCTTTTCCTCCTCCTTTCCACATGGCCTTCAAGGGTCTTCCTGTCATAGGGCAAATCTGTCATTCTGGGCACTTTGCTGCTGCCCTTCTGTATATTTGGGCAGAGCCATGAGACAGAAACACACAGTCTCTTGTTGAACGTGGCCTTTTATACCAAGCTCACTTGTTCCCAGCATGTGGGTGAAACGCATTGAGTTGCAACCCTTGGAAAAGATAGCCTATGTGATTAGAAGAAGAATTTTCTGATTTATTTGAAAGCTTTCATCAGCTTCCATGGGAGTCTTTGCTGCATATTAGCTCATCCTGCCCCAGCAGCTTCGTAGGCAGGTAGAAGTTATTCTTCTTCCCACTTGATAGATGGACAAACTGGGGCCAAGAGATGCTCATAGTGACATTAGGCCCAGTACCAGGTCAGGCTCTGATGCCCTCAGGAATTTAGGGACTGCAGTGGCTCACGCCTGTAATCCCAGTACCTTGGGAGGCCAAGGCAAGCAATCACCTGATGTCAGAAGTTTGAGACCAGCTTGGCCAACATGGTGAAACCCCATCTCTACTAAAAGTATAAAAATTAACCAGGTGTGGCCAGTCGCGGTGGCTCATGCCTGTAATCCCAGCACTTTGGGAGGCCGAGGCGGGCAGATCACGAGGTCAGGAGATTGAGACCATCCTGGCTAATACGGTGAAACCCTGTCTCTACTAAAAAATGCAAAAAATTAGCTGGGCGTGGTGGTGGGCACCTGTAGTCCCAGCTACTCAGGAGGCTGAGACAGGAGAATGGTGTGAACCCGGGAGGCGGAGCTTGCAGTAAGCCAAGATCACACCATTGGACTCCAGTCTGGGCGACAGAGTGAGACTCCATCTCAAAAAAAAAAAAAAAAAAAAATTAACCAGGTGTGGTAGTGCATGTCTGTAATTCCAGCTACTGGAGAGGCTGAGGCAGGAGAATCACTTGAACCTGGGAGGTGGAGTTTGCAACGAGCTGAGATTGCACCACTGCACTCCAACCTGGGCAGCAGAGCAAGACTCCATCTCAAAAAAAAAAAAAGGAATTTAGGGACCTGGCCTTCCACAGACAGCCAGTCATTGTCCTGAAACAAGACTGAATGAGGCAGGAAATCCACACGGCTCCTGTCTTTGAAAGTCACATTGACTTTGGGAAGCCCTAAACATGAACTGATTCACACTGAGTACCAGTCCAGGATTTCTTTTGTTTGTAAAGATAGGGTCTCATTCTATTGCCCAGGCTAATGTGCAGTGGTGTGATCACAGCTCACTGCAGCCACGAACTCCTGGGCTCAAGCGATCCTCCTACTTCAGCCTCCTGAGTAGCTAGGACTACAGGGGTGTGCCACCACACAGGGTTCTTTTTCTTTTTTTGAAACAGGGTCTTTCTCTGTTGCCCAGGCTAGAGTGCAGTGGCACAATCATGGCTCATTGCAGCCTCAACCTCCCAGACTCAAGCGATCCCCCCTCCTCAGCCTTCCAAGTAGCTGGGACCACAGGCGTACACCACCACATCCAGGGGTGTGTGTGTGTGTGTGTGTGTGTGTGTGTGGAGACAGGGTCTTGCTATGTTGCCAGGTTTGTCTCAAACTCCTGGACTCAAGCGATCCTCCCACCTTGGCCTCCCAAGTGCTGAGATTATAGGTGTGAGCCACTGTACCGGGCCTCAGGATAATTTTTGATCTCTGCTTTTAAAAATATTGTCCAGCTGTTAGATGAACCCCTAAAGCAAGGATCAGCTAACTTTTTTCTGTAAGGGGCCAGATAGAAAATATTTTTAGCCTCGCAGACCACAAAGTCTCTTTCACAACTACATAACTCTGCCCTTGTAGCATGAAAGCAGCCATAGACACGTAAAAGAGTGACTGTGCCTTTGTTCCAATAAAACTTTATTTACACAAACAGATGAAGGGCCAGATTCACACCAAGGACCAAAGATTGCCAACCATTGATCCATGAGATCAACAGTGTCCAGGAGGAAAAGAACATAAGTCACATTTGTAATTTAAAATGTTCTAGTAGTTACAATTTAAAAAGTAAGAAGTGTAGCTGGGCACAGTGGCTCACACCTGTATTCCCATCACTTTGGGAGGCTGAGGCAGGCAAATCACTTGAGGTCAGGAGTTCAAGACCAGCCTGACCAACATGTTGAAACCCCATCCCTACTAAAAATACAAAGATTAGCCAGGCGTGGTTGTGCACATCTGTAATTGAAGCTGTTTTGCACTCCAGCCTGGGTGACAAGGTGAGACTCTGTCTCAAAAAAAAAAAAAAAAAAAAGAGAAGTGGGTGAATTTAATTTTAATAATATATTTTATTTAACCTGATATGTTCATAACATAAGCATTTCAAAATGTAATCAATATAAAAATTACTGGCCTTGGGAGGTCAAGGTGGGAGGATTGCCTGAGCTCAGGAGTTCGAGACTGACCTGGGCAACATGGTAAAACCCCGTCTCTACTAAAATACAAAAAAATTAGCCAGGCATGGTGATGAGCACCTGTAGTCCCAGCTACTCAGGAGGCTGAGGCAGGAGAATTGCTTGAACCTGGGAGGCAGAGGTTGCAGTGAGCCGAGATCTCACCATTGTACTCTAGCCTAGGCAACACGGCGAGACTGTCCAAAAAAATAAAAATTATTGGGATATTTTATATTCTTTTTTCTTTCTAAGACTTAGAAATGCTATATTTTACACTTACAACCCATCTCAGTTTGGAATCGTTGCATTTCAAGTGCTGAGTAGCACATGGACCGGTGGCTGCCATATTGAACAGCTCCGCTCCAGTGGGGAAAGCTGTTATCCTCCCTGTAATGTTAGATTTAGACTTCCCCACTGGAAGAGATAAATCATGCACCATTGCAAACTGATAAGTGCCATGAAGGAAAAGTAGGGGGTGCTCTAGGCAGGGACAGGGGAACATTAAAGGAATCTTCCAGCATTTGTCCCCACCCTTGCTCAGTCTCTCATGGGAGGCCAGTGCCTTTCCTCAGACCCCAACCACCACATGCACTCAGCTCAGGCAACCATAAAATGGAACACTGAGTCATTCTTCCAGCTGATCTTTGATAATTCTTCTTCTAAGACCTAAGAGATGAATTGCTTTTGTTTCTCATTGTTTTCTTGGGTGCCAGGTCACCAGCACCGCAGCCTCTCGCCCAGGGCAGCTGTCGTTGGCTTGTAAGGTAGCAGCATCCTCATGGGCTCTGAAGGCCCGGCCCCACTGGCTGGGGTGGTTTTTCTATCCAGGACAAAAGGAAGGCAGCATTTGAATTCAGAATGGCAATTTGAATCCCCAGACCTGGTGTGAATCTTGGCCCTGCCATTTGCTAACCGGGTGACCTTGGGCAAGTGGCTTGATGTCCTTGAGCCTCCGTTTTCTAATCTGTACGATGGGGCAGGTGGCAGCAGCTGTTTGGTGATTGATGTGTCCATGGAGACAGACTGTCATGAATAGTAAAAGCTTCTGGCACATGGTAAACGTTCAGTGTCATTTTTTTTTTTATTAGCCCATCAGGGATGCCCCCCCGCCCCAAGATTCTGAATGAATTGCCCCCTCCTCAGGGCTCACAGGAGCCACCAGTGTTTGCACCTCCTCCTGTGTTATGCTTCCTACTGGCCATAGCTGTGTCTCCCATTCAACCACATGTCCCCAGGGTAGAAACTGACTCTTGTCCATCTAAGCAAGGATAAAAATCTACCCACAGGGCCGGGCGCAGTGGTTCATGCCTGTAATCCCAGCACTGTGGGAGGCCGAGGTGGGCAGATGACTTGAAGTGAGGAGTTCAAGACCAGCCTGGCCAACATGGTGAAACCCCATCTCTACTAAAAATATACAAAAATTAGCCTAGTATGGTGGCTGGCGCCTGTAATCTCAGCTACTTGGGAGGCTGAGGCAGGAGAATTGCTTGAACCCAGAAGGCAGAGGTTACAGTGAGCCGAGATCGTGCCACTGCACTGCAACCTGGGCAACAGAGCAAGACTCCGTCTCTTAATTAATTAATTAATTTTAAATTTAAAAAAGATCTACCTGCGGCTTGGTGATTTTCCCTTTGTCTAGCTTCTAGAATTTTTTTTCTGCCCTCCCCCAAGTGACTTCCCCTCCTCAGAGAGGTAACTCCTGATGTTCTGATACCAAACTGGGTCAGCCTCCCCCCAACTTACACACTCCCAAGGCCACCCTGTGCTTTTCTGCCAAGCATTTAGCACTTGTAATTAATGAGTCATCTGGGGAAGCTGCCTTAATGCCAGTGTCCCCACCGGACTGTAAGTCCCATAAGGGTGGGGCCCAAGTCTGCCTTGTCCATGGCTGGGCTCTCAGCCCGCAGTGCTTGGCACACAGCAGGTACTCAGGAAACGTTTGTTGAGGGAATGAGAGACTCATTCATGCTGGAAGGTGAGAGACCAGGGACTTTCTCAGAATAACAGTGAGAGAAATTACAGAGATTTTGTAATGGACCTTTTCTTTTTTTTTTAAGACAGGGTCTCGCTCTATTGCCCTGGCTGAAGTGCAGTGGTGCAATCATAGCTCATGGCAGCCTCAAAATCCTGGCTTCAAACAATCCTCTTACTTCAAACAAGCCTCCTGAATAGCTGGGACAACAAGCACGAGCCACCATGCCTGGCTAATTTTTTTATCTTTTGTAGAAACAGGGTCTCACTATGTTCCTCAGGCTGGTTTCGAACTTCTGAGCTCAAACAGTCCTCCCACCTCAGCCTCCCAAAGCACTGAGATTAAAGGCATGAGTCACCACTCCCAGCCTGAAACTAACCTTTTTAAATCACTTTAATCACCCATACATTTCCACCTCTTTTAAAGAGGGTAATGCTGTTACCCTCCAATATTTGTTGAAATTGTTTGATATCTTACGAGAGCTTTAACAATTTCTCTTTAATTTTCAGTGGCAAGAAATATTCTCTAGACATGTCCCACTTTCCTCCTAAAACATGTATCACATTTGAACTTCCAATCTACCCTTTACTAATAAGAAGAATAACAGGTGTTACCAACATCCTGTGTGCTGGGCCCTGTGCTTAGCGCTTAGGTGCAGCTCCATTTAATCCCAACAGGCCTAGGAAGTAGGTCCTGTTATTTACCCGGCATTTTACAGATGAAGAAACTGAGGATCGGAGAGGGGCAGTGCAAGGTCCCACAGCCTGCACACAGTGGAGCTGCGCTTTCAACCCAGATTTTCTAACTCCACAGCCCACACTTTTAATCTTCATTTCTCCTTCTTGCCCCTCCCCCATCCCATGTTTGCACAGGTAGAAAATGACTAAGGCCAGGTGCAGTGGTGGTCTGTAATCCCGGCACTTTGGGAGGCCGAGGCAGGGGTCTCGCAGGAGGTCGAGACCAGCCTGGGCAACATAGCAAGACCCCATCTCTTAAACAAACAAGAAAAAAAATGCATGGCCAGCCATAGTGGCTCATGCCTGTAATCCCAGAACTTTGGGAGGCCAAGGTGGGCAGATAACCTGAGGTCAGGAGTTTGAGACCACCCTGGCCAATGTGGTCAAACCCTGTCTCTACCAAAAGTACAAAAAAATTAGCTGGGCATGGTGGTGGGCACCTGTAGAGGTGGCAGGCACCTGTAATCCCAGCTACTCAGGAGGCTGAGGTAGAAGAATTACTTGAACCCAGGAGGCTGAGGTTCAATGAGCTAAGATCACTCTATGGCGCTCCAGCCTGGGCGACAGAGCAAGACTCTGTCTCAAAACAAAACAAAACAAAACAAACCTGCAGGTGTTTTCTTGTGGGAAAAAAAAAATGATGAAATTTGCTTACAGACAAAGATGCCATGGTTACACGTGACTCTTTCTCTTATTGTCTCCAAAGGTGGTGGCCCTTAGTAAGAGAAGTCAGGAGGCGGAGGCTGCTTTTCTGAGTGTTTACAAGCAATTAATTGAAGCACCAGGTAAGAAACGCTTGGGCTCCATAATTGGATAGTTAATGACAATAAATAGCCATTAGGACTGTGACACAGGGACTTTGAAGTGGGATGTGGGGACACGCCTGGGCTCCTGGGTGAGGCCAGGCACTCCGTACAGGGCAGGGGGGCTGCGGCCAGTTTGGTGTGACATGTCCCCACAGGGCTCCCCCGATCTTCCCTCATCATGTTGTCACATCAGCCAGGAGCCTGCTTTAGGGGTATCCTGGTGAGATATCCCACCTGGACCTCCTTGGGGAGCTGGAATCTTACCCACTAGAGCCCCCATCCCATTAGCACAGAAGACTGAGGGCTCCCAGTGCTCTCTGCCTGCAGGTGGCAATAGAGGCAAGACCTCCAGTGCCTCCCCCAGAATGGCACAGCCAACCCCAAAAATCTGTTGTTGAGTAAAAGCCAACCCCAGAAGAGCACATCCTGTAGGATTCCACCTACAGAAAATCTAAAAACAGACAATTAATGTTACTCAGTGGCCAAAAGGGGGACGCAGTCCATATGGTCATCAACGGATGGATGCATAAACAAAATGTGGCCTAGACTTACAAGGGAGTATTACTCAGCCATGAAAAGGAATGGAGGGCTGGGTGCAGGAGATCACACCTGTAATCTCAGCACTTTAGGAGGCCAAGGTGGGCCGATCACCTGAGGTCAGGAGTTTGAGACCTGCCTTGCCAACTCAGCAGTTTTAGTAGAAATCCCATCTCTATTAAAAATACAAAAATTAGCCAGGTGTGGTAGTGGGCACCTGTAATCCCAGCTACTCGGGAGGCTGAGACAGGGGAATTGCTTGAACCCAGAAGGTGGAGGTTGCAGTGAGCTGAGAACGTGCCTGCACTCCAGCCTGGATGACAGCAAGATTCTGTCCTCTGTCTCAAATAAAAAAGGAATGGAGCTATGATATGTGCTTCAATGAAGATGAACCTCGAAAACACAGTGCTGAGTGAAGAAAGCCAGAAACCAAGGCCATGTAGTGTAGGATTCCATTTACATGAAACATCCAGAACAGGCAAGCCATAGATAGAGACAGAGTCGATTGGTGGTTGCCTGGGCTGGGGAGGGAGATTGGAGAGTGACTGCTTAATCAGTATGAGTTTCTTTTTGGGGGATAAAAATATTCTGGAACTAAGTGAACAAGTGGTTGTAGAACATCGAGAATGTACTAAATGCCATTGAATTGTTCACATTAAAATGATAAATTTTGTTGTATCAATTTCACCTTAATTGAAAAAAAAAAAAGTCAACCTGTACTGTTGGAAATCAAGATAGTGGTTTCAAACACTTGAAGGGGGCAAGAGTTCCTGGGAGGGGCCTCTGGGTGCTGGGACCTGTGGTTTCTCGGTCCTGGTTTGGGTTACAGTTTGAAAACATTTGGTTGTACACAGAGGATCTATACATACGCCAGACATCCATAAAAGCTTCCCCTATTTTATTTATTTTATTTTATTTCATTTCATTTTATTTTCGAGACAGGGTCTTGCTCTGTCGCCCAGGCTGGAGTACAGTGGGGTGATCTCAGCTCACTGCAACCTCCGCCTCCTGGGTTCAAGCAATACTCCTGCCTCAGCCTCCCGAGTAGCTGGGATTACAGGCACCCACCACCATTCCCGGCTAACTTTCTGTATTGTTAGTAGAGACAGGGTTGCCCTATATTGGCCAGCCTGGTCTCAAACTCCTGGCCTCAAGTGATCCACCCACCTCAGCCTCCCAAAGTACTGGGATTACAGGTGTGAGCCACCGTGCCCAGCCAAAACTTCCCCTTATTTTAAATGGCCCATCCCCTGCTACCTTCTCATTTACTGACCCAGAAACAGGAGCCCAAAGAGTTGAAACGATCTGCTTACCAATGGCAGAACCCGGAGGAGGCCTTGCTGTGCTAACTCTCCCCACCCAGACCTCCCCTGGTCCTTTTCCCACCCTTCCACACAGTGGCAGGAATCAGCACTACTGGAGGTGTTTGAGGCTGGGGGCCTGTGAAGAGGAAAATGACATCCCACCCTCAGCTGTCCGACTGCAGAACCCAAGCCACAGAGAACACAGAGTCATTTAGATTGGATGTCAAGGTCATTTCTGGGATCTTTGTATTTGGGACGGGAAAGTCCGTTGTTCCTCTGTCTGGGGCAACTGTCGTGGGTCGGATAGTGTGGCCTCCAAAATTTATGTCTACATGGAACTTCAAAATATGACCTTATTTGAAAATACGTCTTTGCAGATGTAATTAGCTAAGGATCTCCAGATGAGATCATCCTAGCTTTAGGGTGAGCCCTGAATCCAATGACTGGTGTCATAAGAAGTATGAAACTAGGCACAGTGGCTCAAGCCTGTAATCCCAGCACTTTGGGAGACAGAGGCAGACAGATCACTTGAGGTCAGAAGTTCAAGACAAGCCTGGCCAACATGGGGAAATCCCATCTCTACTAAAAATACAAAAATTAGCCTGGCATGGTAGCATGCCCTGTATTCCCAGCTACTCAAGAGGCTGAGGCAGGAGAATCACTTGAACCCAGGAGGCAGAGGTTGTAATGAGATCACACCACTGTAGTCTAGCCTGGGTGACAGAACAAGACCCTGTCTCGAAAAAAAAAAAAAGAAAAGAAAGAAAGAAAGAAAAAAGTAGAGGCGAGGACATAGAGATAGCCACTGAGGAAAGCCGTGTGAAAACAGAGGCAGGGGTGGGAGTGATGTAGCTACAAGGCAGGGAGCACCAAAAATTGCCAGCAACCGCGAGCAACTGTAAGAGACAAGAAGGATCCTCCCCTAGAACCTTCAGAAGGAGTACAGCCCTGCCAGTGTCTTGATTTTGGAGTTCTGGTCCCCAGAACTACAAGGGAATAAGTGTCTGTTGTTTTCAGCCGCCACTGGTGGTGCTTTTTTACTGCAGCCCTGGGGCACTAATCCAGTAATGCTGACGAAGCTTGCCCTCCGACAGTGTGTGGGCTGGATGAAGAGGGAGGTCTTCTGGCCTGTTGCTACTCAGTGTGGTCTGTGGACCAGAAACATCAGCCTCACCTGCAAGCTGGTTAGAAATGCAGAGTCTCAGCCGGGTGCGATGGCTCACGCCCGTAATGCCAGTACTTTGGGAGGCCAAGATGGGGGGATCACTTGAAGCCAGGAGTTTGAGACCAGCCTAGGCAACATGGAGAAACCCTGTCTCTACAAAAAATACAGAAAGTATCCGGGCATGGTGGCGGGCGCCTGTGGTCCCAGCTACTTGGGAAGCTATGGTGGGAGAATTGCTCAAACCCAGGAGGTGGAGGTTGCAGTGAGCTGAGATTGTGCCACTGCACTCCAGCCTGGGTGACAGAGCAAGACTCTGTCAAAAAGAAAGAAAGAAAGAAAGAAAGGGAGGGAGGGAGGGAGGGAGGGAGGGAGGGAAGGAAGGAAGGAAGGAAGGAAGGAAGGAAGGAAGGAAGGAAGGAAGGAAGGAAGGAAGGAAAGAAATACAGAGTCTCAGGCCCCATCCCTGGCCCACGGAATCAGCTTCTGCATTTTATCAAGCTCCCCTGGTGATCTTGGAGCACGGGAAAGTTTGAGAAGCACAGGCCTGATGTAGAAGTTGCCTTTGTTCTGTGCTCTGTATTTCACATGCCCCGTGGGAGCAGGTCCAAGCAGCTCGCTTCTCTGTGGCACAGAGAGGTTGAGCCCAGTGCCCAAGGTCTCACAGGCAGAGAGAGACGTGACTTGGGTCTCATCATGTATTACAAATATTTCCAGACTCTGCTCCATGTGGCTGCATGTGGAAGGCTGAGTTAGTTTCCTACGGCTGTTGTAATAAATTACCATAGATGCCTTAAAACAACAGAGATTCGTTCCGTCCCTGTTCTGAAGGCCACAGGCCCAAGATCAAGGTGTCAACAGGGCTACACTTTCTCTGAAAGCTCAGGAGGATACTTCCTGGCTTCTTCCAGCTTCTGGTGGCTCTAGGTGTCCCTTGGCTTCTGGCTACATCACTCCAATCTCTCCTCTGTATCTTGGTCTCAGTCTCCCTCTCCTTTCTCTCTCTCTCCTTTTAAAAAAATATATATGAGGTCTTTGCTCTGTGGCCCAGGTTAGAGTGCAGTGGTGTGATCATAGCTCACTGCAACCTCAGACTTCTGAACTCAAACAATCTTCCTGCCTCAGCCTCCCAAGTCCAGCTAATTTTTTAAATTTATTTTTTGTAGTCCCAAAGTCTCACCGTGTTACCCAGACTGGTCTCAAACTCCTGGCCTCAAGTGATCCTCCCGCCTCTGCCTCCCAAGTAGCTGCGATTACAGGTGTGAGCCACTGTGCCCAACCTCCTTTCTCTTATAATGACACTTGTCATTAGATTTAGGGGCCACCTGGATAATCCAGATTGATTTCATCTCAAGATCCTTAATTACATCTGCAAAGACACTTTGGTTCTTTTTTTTTTTTTTTTTAAGAGACAGGGGCTTGCTCTGTTTCCCAGGTTGGAGTACAGTGGTGCAATCTTGGCTCACTGCAGCCTCGACCTCCTGAGCTCAAGTGATCCTCCCACCTCAGCCTCCCGAGTGGCTGGGTCTGCAGGTGCAGCCACCATGCCCAGCTCAAAGACACTTTGAATAAAGTCACATTCACAGGTTCCAGGCATTAGGACACAGAGGTATCCTTCTGGGGTGGATGCTCAGCCAGTACACACGCGCCTGCTGCCTGGTCCGATGCTCCCATGCTCCACCCCGTCCCGCGCTCACAGGAACAGTCCGGCCACGTGGATTTTCCCAGTGATGAGAGTGGAAGGAATGGCAAGAGCTGATGGCACAGCTGCAGGCTGTGGTCCCTGCGAGGACATGGCGCTATGGCACGAGGCCGAGACAGCCCATGTGTCTGCAGCTGGGGTCATTATCACGCTCATTGCCGGCCATACCATACTCATGGCTAAGAGGCCCAGTGGCACCATTCCTTGCCACCTTTTTGCTTAAAATGTCTCCACTCTCATCAGTGATATCTATAAAAAGACACCCTCTTATTTCCCACCCTTTTCGATCCTTTGGGTCCCACCGTGTCAACGACAAATGACACTGGAGGATGACCCTGTACAGACCAGAGATGCCTCCGTGGGTCCCCAGGCAGCGCTCTCCCACGGGACCCCGTAGTACCTCAATTGTAACACGAGGGGGCAGCACTGAGATAGATATTCATGTGCTTTCAGGCTCAAAGACACAGATTCAAATCCTGTTTGTGTCACTTACTCACTGCGTGACTGTAGAGGAATTAACTCACCTTCCTGAGCTGCAGTCTCCTCTTCTATAAATTGAGAATAATATTAGAACCTGCCTCATGCTGTTATTTGGAGGCAACAAGGTTCACAGTACATAGCAAGTGCTTACTAAGTGTTAACTACTCTCCTTATCATGTATGTGTCCAGCTTTCCTAGCAGATGTGAAATGCACCAGACCTCGGACTGAATCATAGTAAATTTGTATACTCAGAACCTGGTACACAGTAGGCACCTAATAATTGTTGAATATTAGAAATGAGACTCAGCAGCAAAAACGGAAGGAAAGGTTACTGGAGCAAAGAGATACTTCATCAATGAGACCCCCCCCTTCCATGCTCATCTTGTGTTTGTTTACTCAGATAGCATTTATTGGGTGCCTACTGTGTGCCCGGCACTTGCTGGACACTGTGGAGTCACTAGACACAGCTGTGAGCCCACAAACACAGACATGGGCCCAGCCCTCAGAAGCTTACCTTTGAGTGGCAGAAGTGACCAAATCATCGGTCACATAGCCTGTCATCACAATCACAGGGGGACACCAGCATGTCTAGTGCTTGGGGGTATGGACAGGCAGGAAGACAAAGGGAAACAGAAGGGTCTTACGGCCCCCCACTTGGAAACGAGCCCTCATTTGGGGGGTGTTCTTACGGGACCGTCATCTTTCTGGAGAGAAGACTGTTAAAACAGTCACAGGCCAGGGGCCACTCAAGGTCCCAAGATTGCTATGGAACCTTCTGGAAGGTCCATGTGCCCTCTCTACTCTCCCCAAAGCCCGGGAGCAGGGAGGTCATTCCAAGCCCGGCGCTGACTCCATGAGTCTGGTTTCCCAACTCTCCTCCCCAGAAATGCAGGGGCGGGAGAGCTGTCCCCAGCTGTCACCGAGTTAGAGAACGAGGAGCCTTAACTGATGGAGATGTACCATACGAACAGCCCCTTTAGGGCCTCTAATTCATTTTTGAGACATTTAAGAATAACAAAATGTTTTAATGATTTCTTAGGGGAATTAGGAAGACATATTTTTGTTCTCATTAAATTTTATCCTCAGACACAAGAACCAAATGTCAAATGTGTGTTGGGCGCTTCCAGCTTCCCCACTCCCTGCCGGCCCCCCAGCTCCAACCCCCTCCGTAAAAATAACACTCCTGGAAAATTCTCCGGGACGCGCACGCTCCTGTTTTTATATTTCTTGACAGGCAAATTATTTGTCGAAATACTCCTCCCCACCACCCGAAGCCACACAAGTCCTGATTCAACATTTTTGTTTTGAGTGACTGCTGCCAACACAGATCTTTGGCAGAGAATACGACAGAGCCTGATGGCTCAGCAAGTATTTTGATAAGTGTGCAGCCTGGATGTCTGTAATTACGAAAGAAAACCGTAAATCTTTTGGATATTGTTCACACAGATGTGGCGTGAAGTGAGAAAAAAAAAAAGCAGTAAAACGTGTTAAAAGCATAATTAATGTCATTGTTGTGGGTGATGATGTGATTTAAACCTCTCTGACTTCTGTATCGGTGATGGCTGATTCCTTTATCACACTCGTAGAGCCGCTAGGTACGGACCCAAGCTTCAGAAGGCTAACTTGTTAACTGAGTGATTAGTTAAAAGGAAAAAAAAAAAAACAAGGAACGAGGAAATGAGAGGGCAGGCAGATGAACACTGCTGAGGAGATAAGAGACAGGTGAGTGCCCCCAAAATGTTGTTTTCTACTGTGCTTTGGTTTTTACAAATCTGATGCAGATTTGCAGTTCCTGGCAGACATTCCTCACCCTGCTCCTTCTCTTGGGGGGTGAGGCTGGTCAGGACGGTGCTCAGCCCTCAGGCTATAGAGGCTGACACACCTGGGTGGAACTCTCAGCTTGGTGTTTTGTGCTGTGTGACCTTGGCCAGAGCTTCAACCTCTCTGAGCTCTGGTTTCTGTGTCTTTAGAAGAGGGATAGTAATAGAACCTACTCGGGGTGGACGTGAGGATTCGCTACGCTGTACATGAAAGCATTCTGCAGGGTTGAGTAATCAACAGCCCATTGACATCAGGGTATAACAGTTACAGGAGTGACAAGCGTCTGCTATTGATTCTGCGAGGTTCGGTCTGTTGTCAGAGACACTGGGTAAACAGTGGTGCAGGCAACAGGGTTCCTGAGCCTTTAGAATAGGAAAATGCTCTACAACGTTTAAAGTTTTTAAATTTGTCTCCTCGATTATAAAAGTAGCATATGCATGCTGTCAACTTCAGAAAATAGAGAGAAACAGAAAGAGGGAAAACGACCAGCTAGAGAAGCATTTTGTTGTTTTTCTTTTCCGTGATTTTTCCCTGTGTACTTTTTCAAAACAGTTGCTGATTCTACATGTACCGTTTTTAATTGTTTCCTTTATCTGACATGAAGCACTCATATTTCCCTGTGTGATTATAGATCCCAAGTAACTTTGATTCATTGTACAAACCTAACAATCTCTTGTATAGCTGTATTGTAATTTACCTAACCCCTCTCCAACACTGGACAGTTAGGGGGCTTGGGAATGCATGCCCTATTGGTACTGTGCTGTACCAAGAAGAAAACTTGGGAAGGAAAAATAAATTGTAGCCTTGTATTGACCACAAACCCCAGAATCAGTGATCAGAATAAGAATGTTTTTCTCCTTGCTGATTTCATATTGCAGTCCTTTATTTACTAGTTCACTAAATATATTCGCTTATGTTATAAAACATTCATATTTATACTTTTAGAAATCTCTGGTTTATATCTCCTTAGCCCAGATAGTAGATTTTTTCTACCAGAGAGTAGATTATTTTCTTATTGATTTGTGGACACTCTTTGTATATGAGGGATATTAACCTTTGTCCAGGTATACATGTTTCATATCTTCTCCCCTGGTTTGCCTTTTGTTTCTCAACTTAGTGTATAGTCTCTTGTCTATCGTATGTAGCAGGCATTCAAAAAAATACTTGCAGAAAGCAAGAAATCTTAGCAAACCTTTGCTTTGTAGCTTCTGAATATAAGGTCCTCTTTTAAAAATCTTTCTCACCTCAAGGGTATGAGGGGTTTTTTTTTTTGTACTTTTGTGATCTTAATTTTTAAACATTTACATTTGAACCAGTTGAAATATAATAGATACTGATAGAGGTAGCAGGGGAGATGAAGCATCTAGCTTTGTTTTTGTCCCAAATAACTCATTTCAGTGCCATCTAGTGGATCAGCCACCTGCACAACTACAGGAAATAGAGATTTTCTACGATTAGAAATTGTTGTCTGTGCTAGCCTTCCCTCGTTCCCTCCTCCTCTCCCTCCTCCATGCCCACGCTTCTGCTCAGTTAGTCCCATAATGGTCAGTGGAACATTGAAGGTTAACATAAAACAGTATTTCACCCGTTAAA